>NC_138771.1:615980995-616698495 GCF_965119305.1 Pelophylax lessonae | reverse complement strand
CCGTTTGGGGGCGTTTGAGGGGGATTTGTCCAGCTCAAGGATCAGCTCCCAAAACAGGCAAAAAATCCAATCCTATTCAGTTCAATGGCCCCTGTTCCCATGTGAGCATTTTGACGGCATGAGGAAAACACCCAACGCTCACTGAGAAATAGCACAATGATTAGGGAGTCTGCCTTCCTGCTGTAGGTTTGTAAGTTCGAATCCGGAAGGTGCCCTCTGTATGGGCAACACTTGGATATCTCCAATCCTCCAAATGTTGACATCATTAATTTTGTTCATGTTTGAAAAAGGCATGTGTATCAGCAAACTTTTAATCCAAAGACATGAACAAAATACAAAAGATGCCCCATAAAGTCAATATGTAGCAATATTGTGAGCTAAAGCTCTATTTGTTTGTTGGGCATACTTTGCTAATTAGCCAAGTATAAGGGATATATATATATATACCTTCAGTTAAATGTGTAGTAAAATGGTAACACTTGGCCATACCCATATGGAAGAAAAGGTAGTATTTGCAATATATTTCTAAAAACATTCTTTGGAAACACATAAAATATTGTCAAAATTGTGACATTTCCTTGATATGTGTGAAATGCTAATAATCTTTCTTTGAAATATGTTTTACATCTATTTTTTTTCTATCTGACGACCAATTCCCCAATGTAATATTTTGTGGGTTTTTTCAGAGAATGTGGAGGTTCTATATAAACACTGTAGATTTGACTGCTATGATTTCGGAGTTAGCAGGAAAGGTGTATGGAATGTGATGGTGTTTACTAAAGGATCCCTTGTTGGAAGTGTGCATGTTTTTCCAATTCCGCCGGTTTTTGCCATTTTCTATGGGCGAGACAGCGGATTTGCAAGCGGTATTCAAAAAAAAATTGACCCAAAATCGCGCTGGCGAAATTTTTTGAGCCAATTTGACGTTGCGCATGCGCACATTCGCGAGTTCGCAGCTCGCGGCTGGAGGAGCTGTTTAACCTTTCCACACTTTCGCAGATATCTCTCTTTCTAAGTCAGTTTTTGAGATTTTTTAAACGCAAGTCATCTCCAAATTGACTTCCACACCTTCCACAGTGATTTGGGATTTTTGGGGGTACAGGGGAAAATTTGGCTAAACTTTAGTCGAGCTTTTAGCTGGCGTGGTTTTAAGTCGCGCTCTGACCATATTGCATCTTAATGAATCTCACACTAGGCGCTATTTTCCGCCCGCCGTTCTTTGAATGCCAATTTCAGACTTAAATAATCGCCGCTTCGCAAAATCACGCCGAAACGCCAATTCGCCGTACTATGAATCAGGCCCTTAATAACAAGAAACCCCCTCTTCTTTCCCCTTCCCTCCCGTCCCCTCTCCCTTTCTCTCCCCCCTTTCCCCCCCCCCCCTTCCCCTACCCCTCTTATTCGCTTCCCAGAATACACCATAAATCTGATCACCCCCCATACAAACCAGAGAATGAATATATTTTTAAACTGCTGTTAAAACTAAACTGGAGATCGTTTGATTATATTATCTATTATTATTTTTGTATAAATATGATTATTTATGATTTCTTCTTGACCATATAATTGTACTCTGTCACCACTCTGAGCCTCCCACCCGCCTGGTCAAATCGCACCCGGCACGGTAAACCCCTGGATAGCCAGGGGTTAAGATGGAACTCTGGGACAAACCATCTCCCTCAACAAGATCCCCCCTCCGGAGATCTTGGTTCCTCCTCTCCGTGTCGGCGGCCAATACGCGAAGACGGACCACCGGATGCGCGCACACCCTCGGGCGCATGCGCAGTAACCGGAGATCGCGTCTATTGCGCAAGAAGCCTAGTACGTGCGGGACCTACGGCGCCTGCGTGACGGGCTTTATAAGGCCGGGGAACCAGCGTCTCTCCACTCCTTCACACTGAAGGGACTGGAGAAGACAGAACAGCAGCACGAGGAACAAACCACCTAAAAATAGTAAGTTTTTCAAAGGATGATACACCATCCACTGTAAATATCACAAGTCACCCACAAATAAACTTGCACTTACAAGCTTATTGGACCTTATGTACTCTATTTTACAACAGAAAGTCTACCAAGACTGAATACCTATAACTACTATGCTTTCAATGATTGTGCGGGAGGACAAAGGCTTTTTCGCCCCTTGATCACGTATTTACTACATAAGAGTAAGCCTATATGCTTATGCCTGTATATATGCATGTACAAATACGTATATATATATACAAGTATTCTTACAAAAGATCTGGGAATATTTTTCAGTACCTTACACCAAAGAAAAAAGAAGAAAAAACATCCAAAACACCTATATTAAGGTGAAACAGGCTACTTTGATTGTAAGTACCTTAGAAACCAACCAAAAAACCTACTCCTATACCCGACACAATCATTGATATTATATACATGTATCCTTAGATCTATTCAGCAAAAGAATAGGATACCAACCCCTGCACTCAATAACCGTAAGAACATTGGAAGACAACCATATAGTAAGTTGTCAGACATATAATTCAAACCTATAAAAACTTACTAAATACATTATATATAATGTATACATATATATATATTCCTCAGGCTGCACCATAGTGGTTCCTGCTGCGAACTCATCCAGACACAAAGAGGCTCGCAAGAATAGACAGAGAAAGTATGTATATACTAATAAATAAACAATAAATATACTAATAAATATATATAAAAGAAGAATAAAAATAATATTTATCACTACTCCCACAGAACTGGTGATAACCATATAATCCTTGAAAAAGGCTACCCAGTAGCCGAAACGCGTTGGATAAACACGCTTTGGACCCATAGTTGGATCTCTGTGAACAGATTTTTCCAAGCAACAAGCCTGGAAAAAACAGAGAACAACGTCCAAAAACAAAAGTCACCCTTTTCACCTATGTCACGGATATTTTCCAAAACTTTACCTTCCTCTAAACACACTTTGGGTCTATAACCCAAACACCTATGCACTGGATATAAGTACAAATAATTGTATCCTAACATTGTACATAAATAAATATTTTTGATTACTTTTTATAAATTGTATGTAACTCACTTGCCCGTAAAAGTCCCACCCCACTTCTTGGCCCGAGGCACCAAGCAATTTCCCCCATCTAATACCAGGAAGTCTTATGACCGAGCCATGTCCATCTTCCGGAGGTTTTCAGCGGAATTTGGGTTGCACGACCACTCAGTCCAGACGATGGTCGCCTTTGCAGCTTTTTGCCACCAAACTTTCTGCCAGCACCATCAAACTGTACTTGTCGGGGGTTCAACATCACGTCCTGACGTACCAGCCGAACTCGTCTCCCTTTCTCAGGGCATATCCAGTGAAAAACCTTTTGAAGGGCATTGGCAAGGTGGATCGCCATACCCCGGTCAGGCGGTTGCCAATAGATGGGGAGAAATTCCGGGCTCTTTCTGATTTGTTGGACACGGCCCCTTTTGAGCCCTTCACGAACTTAGTTGTAAAGACCGCCATGTACCTGGCCTTTTACGGCTTTCTCAGGCCCGGGGAGTTCACGGTGGCTTCCCAGTCAGAGGGTCGCACCTGCCTCCTCAAACGGGACTTGGTCAAACGGGGAGATTACTATGTCTTGACACTTCGGTGTTCTAAGACCAGGCAGGTGGGTCACCCTTTGTCCATCCCTTTGTATCCATCGGGGAATGATTGGTGCCCTGTCAAGGTCCTGGACAATTACGCAGCTCGGGCTCAGAGCTCGCCCAGCTACTCACCACTTTTCACGTTGCTGGGCATTCCCCTCACCACATCTAGGTTTATATTTTACATCCGCACCTTATGTATCAGGCTGGGTTGGGACCCTGCGGCGCATTCTGGCCACTCCTTTAGGATTGGAGCTGCGTCAGCTGCCTCCGGCAACAACACGCCAGGTCATATCATCAAAAGACTTGGTCGATGGGAGTCTGATGCCTTTCAGATATACATTCCTCACCCCGAGAAGGAGTTGAGGTTAGCTTTTAGTAAGCTTGTAACATGAATTTGGGTTGTCAATAAAGTGTGTCATTTGCTTCCTTTTGCTCTCTTTATTTACAGGCCTACCCCCTTACGTCGGTTCTGGCACACCACACCGACTTTCCATACCAAGGGTATCCATCATTTATTTACCGACCACAAGTGTTCGGCCGCAGGCCAGTGTTTGTGGGAGGAGCTAGCGGGCTTAATAGCGCCGCCCCTCCCCTACACCGGCCTGCTGCTGGGCGCTCGAGTCGCCCCACCCACCTTCACCCTTTTTTCCTGATCTCTAATCTTCGGGGGGCCCTCTTTATTTACAGGCCTACCCCCTTACGTCGGTTCTGGCACACCACACCGACTTTCCATACCAAGGGTATCCATCATTTATTTACCGACCACAACCACTGAAACCCAAGGATGTACAGAAACATCTTTGAGCGGGAAGTGGTTAACCACTTCCCACAAACCAACGTAGCCCTACGTCGGCTGCAAAATGTGGTTGTACCGGGGTGATGCCTGCAGCTAGAGGCATCATCCTGGTACCAATTTTTAGAGTTGGCAGTCGGCTTTCATGTGGTAATAGCCGATGCGGCTCGGGAGCCACTCGATCATTACCCCAGCAAGCGGGAGGGGACGCCCCCACTTCCTGCCGCCTTCCACGGCTCTGCCCGGGTCTCCCGTTCCAGCTGGAGACACGAGCATACCGCTGGCACCTCTGCTGGCTGGTTGGAGTCCCGAACGAAGTCGGATTTGGCTTTGATCGGGTCTCCGATGATGTAACCCGGAAGCAGCGTTTATGACGTCACGTCCGGGTTACTCGGTGGCTAAAGGTGCCGAATTTAAAAAAGTGACAGTATTGAAAAATGCAGTTTTTGGCATTTTGAATACATTGAAGTGTAGAGGAGGGGTTTGGGGTCTTTAATACCCCCCGCTCCCTCCATAAAGAGTACCTGTCACTGCCTTTTGCTATAACAAGGGATGTTTACATTGCTTGTGACAGCAATAAAAGTGATCAGATTTTTTATTTTTTTTAAACTGTGCTAAAATTAAAAAATTAAATAAAATATATAGGAAAAAAAAAATGAAACCCCCCCCCCGTTGCTGTGAAATTGCGCACAAAAGAAAATGTATACGGAAGTCGTGCCCGCAAATGAAAGCGCTGTTCAAACCACACATGTGAGGTATCGCCATGATCGTCAGAGCGAGAACAATAATTTAAAAAAAAAAAAGATTTACTCTGTAAATCTAAACTGGTAACCGTTAAATTTTTTTAAAGCGTCGCCTATGGAGATTTTATTGACCGTAGTTTGTCGCCATTCTGCGGGTGTGTGCAATTTTAAATCGTAACATGTTAGGTATCTATTTACTCAGCGTGACATCATCTTTCACAATATACAAAAAAAAAATGGGCTAACTTTACTGTTTAGTTTTTTTTAAATACAGTGAAATTTTATTTTTCCAAAAAACTGGCGTTTGAAAGACCACTGCGCAAATATTGCCTAATAAAAAATATTGCAACGACCGCCATTTTATTCTCCAGAGTCTTTGCTAAAAAAATATATATAATGTTTGGGAGTTATAAGTAATTTTCCAGCTAAAAATACAGATTTGAACTTGTAAACAACGTGTCAGAAATGAGCTCAGTCCAGAAGTGGTTAAGTAATCATCAGGCCTAAAATGTGGGTTTAAAAAAGAAAAAAAACAGGAAAAAGGCTTTTGTGGTTTTAAAAACTTGTGGAGAACTGAATTTGGGGCCCCATTTCTGTGCTCTTTGGTGCCCTTTCATGGTATCATTTCACCATGGCCTTCTGGCATGCTGAGTTCACTGGGAATTGGCCTTCAGTTTCTGTGCTTCCAACCATGGCCCATGCTCTACCAACTGCTCTACATACAATAGGAACCCAAAACTGTATATAAACCCCTCCAATTACAAAGCTTTCCAACTTATGGAGACTCAAATTTGAAACCAACTTGTCTTCTCCACTCTGTTCCAAGTGTACTGTTGCCGATGGCTCCTTTTCCCATATGTTCTGGGAGTGTCCTCCTATCCGTGCCTTTTGGTCGGAAGTCACGGCATTTATTGCCGATATTTCTCAGTTGTCCAACAGTGGCGGCTGGTGCTCAAAATTTTTGGGGGGGCGCAAAAAGAAAAATGTAATAGGTATTGCTTTGCGGCAAAAAACGCGGTAAAGAAAATTGCATGACTTTGAGGTCATGGTACAGGCATGGCACAGGTGATGGCATAGGCATGGCACATGTGATGGTATAGGCATGGCACAGGTGATGGCATAGGCATGGCACAGGTGATGGCACAGGTGATGGCATAGGCATGGCACATGTGATGGCACAGGTGATGGCTCAGGTGATGGCACAGGTGATGGCATAGGCATGGCACAGGTGATGGCATAGGCATGGCACAGGTGATGGCATAGGTGATGGCATAGGCATGGCACAGGTGATGGCATAGAAATGGCACAGGTGATGGCATAGGCATGGCACAGGTGATGGCATAGGTGATGGCATAGGCATGGCACAGGTGATGGTATAGGCATGGCACAGGTGATGGCACAGGTGATGGCATAGGCATGGCACAGGTGATGGCATAGGCATGGCACAGTTGATGGCACAGGCATGGCACAGGTGATGGCATAGGCATGGCACATGTGATGGTATAGGCATGGCACAGGTGATGGCACAGGTGATGGCATAGGCATGGCACAGGTGATTGCATAGGCATGGCACAGGTGATGGCACAGGTGATGGCATAGGCATGGCACATGTGATGGCACAGGTGATGGCACAGGTGATGGCATAGGTGATGGCATAGGCATGGCACAGGTGATGGCATAGGCATGGCACAGGTGATGGCATAGGTGATGGCATAGGCATGGCACAGGTGATGGCATAGGCATGGCACAGGTGATGGCACAGGCATGGCACAAGTGATGGCATAGGCATGGCACAGGTGATGGCATAGACATGGCACAGGTGATGGCACAGGTGATGGCATAGGCATGGCACAGGTGATGGCATAGAGATGGCACAGGTGATGGCATAGGCATGGCACAGGTGATGGCACAGGTGATGGCATAGGCATGGCACAGGTGATGGCATAGGCATGGCACAGGTGATGGCACAGGTGATGGCATAGGCATGGCACAGGTGATGACATAGGCATGGCACAGTTGATGGCACAGGCATGGCACAGGTGATGGCATAGGCATGGCACAGGTGATGGCACAGGTGATGGCATAGGCATGGCACAGGTGATGGCATAGGCATGGCACAGGTGATGGCATAGACATGGCACAGGTGGTGGCACAGGTGATGGCATAGGCATGGCACAGGTGATGGCAAAGAGATGGCACAGGTGATGGCATAGGCATGGCACAGGTGATGGCATAGAGATGGCACAGGTGATGGCATAGGCATGGCACAGGTGATGGCATAGGCATGGCACAGGTGATGGCACAGGTGATGGCATAGGCATGGCACAGGTGATGGCATAGGCATGGCACAGGTGATGGCACAGGTGATGGCATAGGCATGGCACAGGTGATGACATAGGCATGGCACAGGTGATGGCACAGGTGATGGCATAGGCATGGCACAGGTGATGGCATAGGCATGGCACAGTTGATGGCACAGGCATGGCACAGGTGATGGCATAGGCATGGCACAGGTGATGGCACAGGTGATGGCACAGGTGATGGCATAGGCATGGCACAGGTGATGGCATAGGCATGGCACAGGTGATGGCACAGGTGATGGCATAGGCATGGCACAGGTGATGGCATAGGCATGGCACAAGTGATGGCACAGGTGATGGCATAGGCATGGCACAGGTGATGGCATAGGGATGGCACAGGTGATGGCATAGGCATGGCACAGGTGATGGTACAGGCAGGGCACAGGTTGGCTTCAATCACTTACCTTCTGACGGCGGCTGGATGGCGGGATTCCGGGAACCGAGACGAGCAGCGTCTGTCTTCCGGTCCGGGCAGCGGTAAGGAAATCGGGCGGTGACGGTGCGTGACTGACCCACGCACCGGCACCGCCCCCATTGCGAGTCAGCGATGTCCTGGATGATGATTGGTCCAGGCTGGAGACTGGACCAATCACAGCCAGGATATCACGAAGGTGGGGGTGGCTTTTGGCTGTGCCCAGGTTACGCCCCCAGAAGGCAGCCAATCGGCGCCTCTTCTGGGTCGTAAACCCCACCCCCCCTCCATATCCACCAGGCCGAGCGCATAGGCCTGCGAACCCAATTTTTTTTTTTTTTTCAAAACTTTGTTTTTTTTTGTCATTTTTTTTTTTTTTTTTTTTAGGGGGGGGGCGCTCCGGCGCCCCCTATGCACGGGCCGCCACTGTTGTCCAATATTTGTAAGCCCCTTCGTTGTCTGTTGGGATACGTGGATGACGAGGAGGATGCTCCTGCTTGTACTAAATTGTTTTATGCTAGGAAGGCTATAGATACTCATTGGAAACCTTCTGCTCCCCCTGACGTTCCATTCTGGATTGCGATTATTCATCAGGCATTGCCTCTGTATAAAATGACGTATGAGGCCAGAGGCTGTCTCAAGAAGTTCCGGAAAATTTGGTCTTTTTGGGTGGACTCTGACCGGACTACCTCTTCGGTTTCTGATTCTACATAGACGATGTCCATTGCAGCCTATGTTGTTTTGTGTATGGTAATATGCTATTTCTGTTGTTGTTTCCCGCTCCTCTCCCCTCCCCCCCCCTGGGGGATTTTTGCTGGGTCTCTCACTGATGTTACAGCTGGAAGTTATGCATATTGCTTATGTCATGGCATTTGATGAAAGATGAAGCCTTGTATGTCTTTTTGGCTCCACCATTGATATGTTACACTTTATTTCTTTGTTATGTACTGTTCTGTTTGTTTAATAAAATACCTTTAAAAAAATTTGAAACCAACATTAAAATCTTTCTTATTGGCTTTTATATCACTTCCCAATCCTTACGGCTCTATAAACCGTCCAGAAACCCAAATTATTCGCATTCTACCAACCCTGAGCTGACAAAACCATTATCAGATTTTTAATTTTTTTTCTCAAAAATCCTGCCCCCTCCTGGCTGTCATTTACATTGCGCTTCTATGGGGTGTACATGGAGGAGAGCTGTTTGGGGATGGTGATTAACTCTTTTACTGCCGCTGACATACGCCATACGTAAGCAGCAATAGGGGGAGGGGGGTTACACACACACTGAATTAGCCGGTGTTCCGTGAAAAAAAACCTACCCGTGAGAAATGCCTACCCTCGTCACTTCCGGTGCACCTACGTCACCACTACGTCATTGAACAGCTGAGGAGCTGACTAGTGCGCATGCACGGAGGGTATGAAATCATCACGGCAGTGTGTGTAACGCGGCGGTTACATTAAAACAGCTCGGCTGAAATATGAGTCATCTCCACTCCTATCCCTGTCACTTCCCTGATCTGGGCTAGTAATTAGAAAAGCGGCGGCGGGTGTATGAAAAGATAAATCACGGAGCCGAGAGCCGCTTTTATATTTACTAGCCAAGATCAGGGTAGTGACAGGGACAGGAGCCGAGATGACTCATATTGCAGCACAGCTGTTTTAATGTAACCGCCGTGTTACACACACTGCCGTGATCATTTCATACCCTCCGTGCATGAGCACTAGTCAGCTCCTCAGCTGTTCCATTACGAAATTCTCACGGAACACCGGGAATGTGTGCAAATCTGACAAGCCGACTGTTGGCTGGACACTGGAGAGCACCAGCAGGGGGCGCCAGAGGAAGAGGATCGGGGCTGCATTGTGCAGTACCATTGCATAGAGCAGGTAAGTATAACGTGTTGCCTTAACGTTGTATAGCGCTGCGCAAACTGTTGTTACTAAATCCTGTATAGTCATAATAAAAATAATATAATAATATATATATATTTTTTTTAACAATCAATTTTTATTAATTTGTAAAGAATAACAATACACAAATTAATAAGCAGTAGTTGATAACATTGGTGTAAACTTCAATACAAGGAAGGGTCAGTAAGTTTTTATAAAAATCTTGATATCCCTGACCATCCTACCCCAGATAGGATCAATCTGTAGGCATGGCGTGGACATCAAGCTACCCAGAGAAAAGCAATTACATGGGATAGCACAACAAAACAAAAACAGTATATTTTATTTAAAAAAAAAAGTTTATCCTTTAAAACCACTTTAATTCATGTGAATGTGTTTGTAATTTCATCATGTAAATGTTGAGCTCTTCTGTAACAACAACAAAAATAACTCCTTTACAGATTGTTTTTAATAAGAATTTAGATGATAATAAAATCAAGATTTTTAGAAAAAAAAAAAATTGGATTTATATGTTGCAATAAATCCTGTATCATAATAATAATATAATAATGTTTATTATTTTATCAACCACTTCCATACCGGACGAATTCCGGCATTCCTCTCCTACATGTAAAAATCATCATTTTTTTTGCTAGCAAATTACTCGGAACCCCCAAACATTATACACTATATATATATATATATATATATATATATATATATTTTTTAGCAGAGACCCTATGGAATAAAATGGTGGTCATTGCTATTTTTTATGTCACACGGTATTTGCACAGCAATTTTTCAAACACAATTTTGTTGGAAAAAAAACACTTTCATGAATTAAAAAAAAAAAAAAAAAAAACAGTAAAAAAACAAAACCGTAAAAGTTGGTCCAATTTTTTTGTATAATATGAAAGATGATGTTACTTTCAGTAAATAGATTCATAACATTTCACGCTTTAAAATTGCCCACACTCGTGGAATGGCGCCAAACTTCAGTACCTAACACAGTAGGACAATTCCCAGTGAACTTAGCGGTGCGGCTACGCTTTAAAATTTTTTACAGGTTACCAGTTTAGAGTTACAGAGGGGGTCCAGTGCTAGAATTATTGCTCTCACTCTAACATTCGCTAGGATAACCCACATGTGTGGTTTGAACGCCGTTTACATATGTGGATCCGACCTACATATGCGTTTGCTTCTGTGTGCGAGCACGACGGGACAGGGGCGTTTACATTTTTTGTTTATTTTATTTTTATTTTTTTTATTTTACACTGGGGGAGGGGCCAGGAGAGTCAGCGAAGGACCCAAGAAGAGGAGGATCAATGAGGCTGCACTGATGAGCAGTAATGAGGCTGTACTGATGGGCAGTATTGAGGCTGCACTGATGGGCGCTGATGAGGCTGCACTGATGGGCAGTATTGAGGCTGCACTGATGGGCAGTATTGAGGCTGCACTGATGGGCAGTAATGAGGCTGCACTGATGGGCGCTGATGAGGCTGAACTTATGGGCACTGATAGACTGTGGTCTGTGGTTTACAGATGACAGGGCGGGTCGAAAACAGGAAGGGGTGTGGCCTTTACAAGAAGGGGTGGGTCATATTTAAATTAGGGGGTGCCCATGTTTAGTCAGGCCTAGGGCAGCACAAAACCTAAATACACCACTGTACTCGTCGTGACATCTTTTACAATACACCAAAAAAAAAAAAAAAATGGGCTAACTTTACTGTTTAGTTTTTTTTTTAAACGCAGTGAAATGCATTTTTTTCCCAAAAATTGCGTTTGAAAGACCGCTTCGCAAATACCGCGTGACAAAAAATATTGCAACTACCGCCATTTTATTCTCCAGAGTCTTTGCTAAAAAAATTTATATAATGTTTGGAGGTTATAAGTAATTTTCTAGGTAAAAATACAGATTTGAACTTGTAAACAACGTGTCAGAAACGAGCTCGGTCCAGAAGTGGTTAAGTAATCATCAGGCCTAAAATGTGTATTTAAAAAAAAAAAAAAAAAAGTTGGGCAGGAGGTGAGATGTCCATCCGTGTGGGGAATTGATTGTTGGGGCCCCTTTTCAGTGCTCTTTGGTTCCCTTTCATGGTATCATTTCACCATGGTTCACCGCTGAGTTCACTGGGAATTGTCTTACTGTGTTTGCACATGGTATCATTCAACCATGGCTTCCTGGTGACTTCTGTGCTTAACATGGTATCTATCATTCAACCATGGCTTTTTGAGTTCACTGGGAATTGTCTTGTTGGGTTTGCACATGGTATTCATTCCACCACGGCTACTTGGTGACTTCTGTGTTTGCATCATGGTATTATTTCACCACGGCTTTTTGAGTCACTGGAAATTTTCCTCCAACGTCTATGTTTGCACATGGTATCATTATTCCACCATGGCTCCCTGGTGATCTCTGTGCTTGCACGTGGTATCATTCAACCACGGCTGCTAAGTCACTGGAAATTTACCTCCAACGTCTGTGTAAGCACATGATATCATTCATTCCACCATGGTTTACACTATCAACCATTCACGGCCCATGCTCTACCAACTGCACTAAATACAAAGGAAACCATTATTGTATTTATGCCCCCCCATTTACAAAGCTTTCCAACTTATGGAGACTCAAATTTGACATTAAAATTTTAAACTTAAAACCAACATTAAAATCTTTCTTATTGGCTTGTATATCGCTTCCCAATCCTTCCGGCTCTATAAACCGTCCAGAAACTTAAATTATTCGCATTCTACCAGCCCTGAGCTGACAAAATTCATTACCCAGAATCCTTTGCGAAGATATGCAAATGAGCTGGTGCATCCAGCTAACTGATAACTGTCACCAGTGTGCTTATGGCAGCACTTCACCCCAACCTGCCTGTTTTCAAACGGCTGCTGCTGTAACTGATCACGTGCGGCACCATGGCAACGGCAGGTCTGATCAGATTATTAGATGGCTCCTTCCTCAGGTGGGAATGATTGGAGGGTCTGTATTCCTTCTATCAATTCACAGAGATTATCAGAATTTTTAATTTTTTTTTCTCAAAAATCCTGCCCCCTCCTGGCTGTCATTTACATTGCGCTTCTATAGGGTGTACATGGAGGAGAGCTGTTTGGGGATGGTGATTAACCGTTTTACTGCCGCTGACATACGCCATACGTCAGCAGCAGTAGGGGGGGAGTTACACACACTGTATCAGCCGGGAATGTGTGCAAATCTGACAAGCTGACTGTTGGCTGTCAGATGGTAACAATCGGGCGGCTTTGCACTTTCACACACCTTGGCAGCAATGGTGAGCACCAGCAGGGGGCGCCAGAAGATAAGGATCGGGCTGCTCTGTGCAGTACCATTGCATAGAGCAGGTAAGTATAACGTATTGCCCTAACGTTGTATAGCGCTGCGCAGGGCTGCTGTTAGAAATCGCGGGGCCCTGTATAGTAGACTACCTGGCAGGCCCCCCCCCCCAAGAAAATATTATAGATATATTTAGCTAAAATTACAACAAAATCACTATTATCAGACACAAATATAACATAACTCGCATAATTCCTGCTAAATCTAAAAAAAAAACTATGTTAAATAAAAAAGAAGATGAGATGAGAAAAATATACAGGCTGGGCAGTTGGAGCTCAGTGATCAGAGAGACAGAGAGAGAGAAACAAAGTTACGATTTACAAATAAACTCCTGAGCAGAGATAAGTGCTGGGAGGGGGGGCCACACAAGGGAGGGGGATTAGTGAGGGACAACTTTCTGTTTCTCAACAGATAAAAGCTGATAGCAGGGAGGGGGACAGATCAGATTCAGGTGCTGGAGGAAGATTTCTGTATTTGTTGTCCATCACTAATCCCCCTCTCTGTGTGGGGCCCCCTGTGTGCTCGGGCCCCCTGCAAGAGGGCTGGTGGTCCCCCCCTATCAGCTGCCCTGGCGATGCTCAAACTGTTGTCACTAAATCCTGTATAATCATAATAATAATATAATAATGTATATTATTTATTTAATTTTTTTAGCAATCAATTTTTATTAACCACTTGCCGACTGCCGTCAGTAGATTTACTGCGGCAGTCAGCCCCTCACAGGCAAAGTGACGTATATTTACGTCACTAGCCTGTGAGGCTCTGGGGAGCGAGCGCGCGCCGCCCGCGGCGCGCTCCCGCGCGGTCACGGACCCCCCCGCGCGTGTGACCGGCGGACCAGATGTCCGCCGCTCACTCTGCGATCGTCGGGGGAGAGGGAGAAAGGCAAGCAGCTTGTGTAAACAAGCTGCCTGTCATTCTCCCCTGTGTAGAAACACTGATCCTACGGTTCTACTATGTAGGACCGTTGATCAGTGTAACTACAGCTCAAGCCACAGCCAATCACAGTTAGAATCACGCCCCTAGGGACACACACAGCCCCTCCCTCTCAAATAAAGTTAACCCCTTCACTGCCAGTGTATTTTTACAGTAACAGTGCATATATATAGCACTGATTACTGTAGAAATGTCACTGGTAACCCCAAAAGTGTCAAAAATGTCAGTCAAGGGTCCAATCTGTCCGCCCCAATGTCGCAGTACCGCAAAAAAAATCGCAGATCGCCACCATTACGCGTTAAAAAAAAACCAACAAAAATGACAAAAATCTTTCCCTTTGTTAGTAAACGCAATAACTTTTGCGCAAACCAATCAAAATACGCTTTTTGCGATTTTTTTTTTAACAAACATATGTAGCATAAAACAAATTGGCCGAAAATGTTAAAAAATTTTGATTTTTACTTTTTTTTTGGGGGAATTTCATATAAAAAAATTTGAAAAATATTGTTATTTTTGCAAAATTGACGCTCTTTTTTTGTTTATAGCACGTGATCAAAAAATCGCACAGGTGATCAAATACCACCAAAAGAAAGCTCTGTTTGTGGGAAAAAAAGGACGTCAAATTCGTTTAGGTACAGTGTTGCATGACCGCGCAATTGTCCGTTAAAGTCACGCAGTGCCGAATCGCAAAATACCCCCTTGATGACTGTTTAACCACTTTACCACCGGAGGATTTTGCTGTCTTACGTCCAGGCCACTTTTTGCGATTCGGAACTGTGCGACTTTAACTGACAATTGCTCGGTCGCGCGACGCCGTACCCAAACGAAATTTACGTCCTTCTTTCCCCATAAACAGAGCTTTTTTTTGGTGGTATTTGATCACCTGTGCGATTTTTACTTTTTGCGCTATAAACAAAAAAAGAGCGTAAATTTTGAAAAAATAACAATAGTTTTCACATTTTTTATATGAAATCCCCCCCCCCCCCCCAAAAATATGTAAAAATCAAAATTTTTTAAATTTTTGGCCAATTGGTTTTCTGCTACCTATGTTTGGTAAAAAAAAAAATCACAATAAGCGTATTTTGATTGGTTTGCGCAAAAGTTATTGCGTTTACTAACTAAGGGAAAGATTTCTGTCATTTTTGGTGTTTTTTTTTAAACGAGTAATGGCGGCGATCTGCGATTTTTTTTTTGCGGGACTGCGACATTGCGGCGGACAGATCGGACCCTTGACTGACATTTTTGACACTTTTGGGGGTACCAGTGACATTACTGCAGTAATCAGTGCTATATATATGCACTGTTACTGTAAAAATGACACTGGCAGGGAAGGGGTTAATTTTATTGGAGATGGAGGGGTTAATGTATGCCTGGTGCTTACTGACATGTGTGGGGGGAGGTGACTGAGTGACACAGGGACAGATCGCATGTTCAGCTATGCTGAACCCTGCAATCTGTCACTGTCACTTAGGAGACCCGCCCACTTTGTTTACACAAGCGGGCGGATCTCCAAACTCGATTCCCCGACGATCGGGGAAGAGCAGCGCCGCCGCTCCTCCCCTGGCCCGACTCCGGCTGTGAATGAATACAGCGGGAGCGAGCCTCCGGCGGCGCGAGCGCCGCCCACAAGGGGAGGAGTCCAGCGACATAGGTCCAGCGATGAGTGGTCGGCAAGTGGTTAAGAAGTGATCATGAATAGAGGTTTATCTCTATTGGTCTTCATGCCACTAGCGGTGCCGGGGAGCCGCTGTTAAATAAGTTAGCGTTGATCGGAGGTGTCTGGTTACCATGGCGCTCGAAAGTGTATTTAGAAGCGGGTTGACTATGGGGCTCCTTGGAGGAGGTGTATTGAGACCTATTGGTCTTAGCAAGGAAGTGAGAGGCTGCTTATGTTTGTGGCGGAGGAATTCTCACAGTGACACCTGCATGCCTCATTTGGAAGCACTTATTCACAGCGGTCATGGATATGTGGATTTTTATGAGATGGACTTCCTAATGATTCATTCGTGATTTTATGGTTGTTTTATTTTAGTTTATATATTTTTATTTGTTTGCGCTGCACTACTTGACCTTATGTATTATGAACTTATGTACTTGAACTATATGTATTATTAAGGTATTGTTTTTTCGGCCTTGAAGTGTTCAGCTGGCAAACCTATTCCGTATTAATTTAGATTTGCGCTAAATATATATCTTTTGATTTAATACCGCACATGTGTGGTGCGAGCACCATTTAGATATAACACATGATTTTTTTTTTTTTTTTTATATTTTATAAAAAAGAAAAACTTTTTATTTTTATTTTTTTTTTACTAACTTCCCTTGTGGCAGCATGGCTCGAGACAGGTCCTATTATTAGACCCCAAATCTCTCCTCTGGCCCCCCATGCAGCCGATCAAACTGAGATTAGTCTAGTTGGCTGCTTTCCTGGCTGCTGGTGGTTAGATAAACAAAGAGGCGGAACCGGAAGTGATGAATTATTCATCACTCCCAGTTTCCAGGGTTTTGAACAAGGCAGCCATTGCTGCTGGCCGCATCGCTCCCTGCCTCTGCGATGGGACCAGAGAGGCGGCAGGAGGGGGGACGGGGCCCCCTTCTGCCACCATTCTGCCACCCACAGAAATGATTGAGTGCCTAATTCCCCACCCGGATCACTTCTGCATTGTAGAGGATCTCCGGCTGAAAACAATGGTACCGGGATAATGCCTGTAGGTGCAGGCATCATCCCAGTATAAGTGTTCGGCTGCAGGCCGGTGTTTGTGGGAGGAGCTAGCGGGCTTTATAGCGACGCCCCTCCCCTACACCGGCCTGCTGCTGGGCGCTCGAGTCAGGTGTTCTACTGTGTCACCTGATCGCCGCCGGAACTTCCGCCTTTGAGGACCGGACTTCCGGGCAGGATCGTGGACGCCGCAAGCCATCTCCGCCGCCGCTGCTGGATCCTCCACCGTTGTCTACAGTCTCCTCTGCTCCCAGCGCCTCACCGCTGCCAGCCGGCCTGCGCCTCCTCCGCTGCACCAGCCGCCACCAGCACCTCCACTACCGCCAGCTGCCCGCTGCATCTCCCCGCTGCTCAGCCGGGACCAGGTATTCATTGGGGTTGGGGGGGGGGGGGGTGGCTGCCTACCTACCTGCACACATTGCCTGCCTCTCAGTCAAGGCCACGGCATTTTCCAACCAGCACCACATTGCCTGCCTCCAGTTAGGCCTCGGCATCTTCTCCACAGGGGGGGGCTCCTGGGTTCTGGGCTCCTGGCCTGCTTGGGGGGACACTGAGAGATCCAGGGGGGGATTGGAAAAAAAAAAAAAAGAGGGAGGGCATTTGTTCATTTTTCCATGCTTCACCCTTGCTGGGCATGTTCTCATGCAGGGGGGGGGGGGGGGGTTGGTCGGTCAGACTCACCTGCCCGCCGGCCGTCCGCTCAAGCAAGCAGCCCCCCCCCAGTAGGGGCCACCAGGCGCCCCCAGGCCACGGCCTGTCGGGGGGGGCTCTTGGATTTTGGTCCAGGGTAGGTGGGGGGGCACCATACACTCATACACACTCACTTACCTACCCCCTTGGGTCAGGAGGGAGGTTGGTGGCAGGGTTGGGGGGGGGGGGTCTCATTACATTCCACAGGGTTACATGTTCCCGTGTTGGCTCCCATCACATGCTATCTACACTGGGGGGGGGGGGGGTCATGTGTCACTACTTCTGATTGACCATTTGCCTTATTCCTCCAGGATCACACCATGTCCTTCAACGCCGGTGTCAGGTACTACTACCAGGCTGCAGGTTCTTCCTGTATGTTTCTCACGGCTCCGTATGCTGGTAGTCTTCACAAACGCTACTCCAGCGTTGCCCATAGGCACTGCTAGGTCAGTCTCACGTCTCGTTGGGCCTCCACACACATCTTGGTCACCTTCGGTATGCTTATACCGGTAAGCCTAGGCCGTCCGGGTACGCTTTGGGCACACATTACACCTTCGGTATGTCACCAGCAGGTGCCACTTGGTTCCTGTTGTTCCTTTACCACCTTCACCACCTCCATACCACGCTCAATACTATGTCATTGTCCTTCTCGTGGGCACTGCATTCGCTGTCTGCACCTCACTGTGTTGTACCTCGTCATATTTTGTGTCCCCTGTCAGCCCCCCCCTCCCCGTAGGGTGAGCGAACTGGCTGTTAGGGTTCAGGTGCTGGCCATTACTCCCCCTTCATAGCTGGTCCCGCGAGGCCAACTTCCCAATCTCAACACAGAGATTCTTCGCCCCTCGGGCCAATCCATAGTTAGCGCCTCGCTTCACCCACCTCATGGGTTTATAGTTAGGGCCTCACCTGTCACGGCCACACGTTTGATTCTTTACTGTCACCGAGAGACCAACCTTCCCGCCACCACGCTAGTGGCTCATGCCCCACGTCCAAATCATAGGTAGAGTCTCTCACCTGCCGCTTGGCATCTAGCAGGGCCTCACCTATCACGGGGTAGTTCAGTTTTTCGTCTCAAGGCACTAGCTAGCCAGCCAGTTTTCTTGGGGCTCTTGCGGTTGTTAATTGGACTTTGGTGTTCTATTTTTCTTTCAACAGCGTGCCTCTAGGAGCCATCTTGGATGAAGGATCATCCTCCCCCTCCACGCCGGCCAGACCCGGCACCCCAGTCAGATCTGGTACCCCCAGGGGTCATCAGAATCCGTCCCCGCTGGGCTCTTATGGATCCTGGACCATCCCGAAGATCTCGGCGGTCCTTCGCCAGAGGGGCATTCCGTTCCTGGCCACGGCTAGGAAGGCTGAACTGTTTAGGATCTTGACTGAGCACCCGGAAGATCCTGGACTGGGCACCAGCTCTCAGGGCTGTGGATCGGCCATGCAAGGAACTCTGGACTCCATCCTGTCTTCTCTGCAGTCAATCGGCGACAGACTGACGAAACTGGAGGACGCCAGTCCAGCTCACGGGGTTCCTCCTCCGCCCTTACCGGTGCAGGCTCCTGCCCCGTTAGCGAACAGGGTAGGCCCCCAGTCCCCCTCTTCCCCTCTGCTGCGGTATCTCCCATCATCACCCCGGCACACATGGTCCCCCCAGCCCTCCGCAAGGATATCCTGGAGGGGAAGGATGTTAACCTGGTGGCTCTCCTTATCGCCTCCCAAGATGTGGTAGAGAATAAGGTCTACAACTATGGGGATTTGTCCGTAGTGATGAAGGCCAGAGACCCCAGGCTAAATAAGAAGCTGACCATCCCTGAATTCGTCCTGGCTTTCGGGATTTACAGAGATGTGTTATGCTCTGTCTACCCACATCGTCGGGAGGAACTGGATCTCTATCTTTACAAGGTTGTGGATTTGGGCCATAAGTACGGGGGTTTTACCTTTTACGACTTTCACAAGTCAGTGTCAGCCAAAGCAGCGGCTACTTTGGCACAATTCAATGTGCGGTTTGATTGGAGTCTTTTGGACACCGAACTTTTCTGCAGGCACTTTGCAGGATTGGTGCCTCCCTCTTGCGCCACATGCTCATCCACCTCGCACTCTGCCAACCTTTGCCCCATGGAGTCTGAGTCCTCCACGTCCGGGGTCCTGGGGGGGGCTGGCAGATCAGAGCAGCGTGGCCTAAGAGACAAACTGGGTCGCCCGATCATTTACTTAGGCAAAGCCCAGGTCTGTAACAATTTCAACGGTGGGGCGTGTAGTTTCAGTGCCTGCAGGCTGCTCCATGTTTGTTCTATCTGCTTCAGGGCTCACACCAAGTCCATGTGTCCATCAAGGCTCAATCCAAAACAATGACTGACCGAGGTCAAGATCGAGGTACTGGCTTTTTACCTTCAGTCTCACCCATCTCCGCACCTGGTCGAGTATTTGGTGCAGGGGTTTTCAGGGGGGTTCCACACGGGGTTGGTGTCTCTTCCCCCAGGGTCACTTGAATGCCCCAATCTACTGTCTGCTAGGGAGGACCCGCTGTCAGTGGACCTTCTGCTCAGGAAGGAAGTTCAGGAAGGGTTCATGCTAGGCCCCTTTCCCGACCCCCCCTTCACCTCCTGGCGTACTAACCCCATTGGCATCTCTACAAGCAAATACTCTAATAAAAAACGGTTAATCATTGACATGTCGGCTCCTCATTCCTCCAATAACCCTAGCCTGAATTCTCTTATCCCTTCAGCTGAGTTCTCTCTCCACTATACCACCGTGGACAACGCAATCCAAGCCATTTTGGGGGCAGGCAGGGCTGCATGGCTCAGCAAGACAGATATAGCCAACGCCTTCAAGCTTTTGCCCATTCACCCCTCTTTAAGGCATGTTGACGGTGTTAAGTGGAGGGAGGAATATTTTTTCGCCATCAGGCTCACATTTGGATCCAAAAGCAGTCCCAGGATTTTTTATACCTTTGCCGAGACGCTCTGCTGGCTTCTTCTGAATATCACCAGGTGCCCTACGGTTTTGCACTACCTGGACGACTTCTTGTTGATCGAACAGGGCAACTGCACTCCTGTCAGTTTGAGGGGCACTGTGGCCTTGTTTTCAACCTTAGGGGTCCCTCTTTCACCAGGCAAGACGATTGGACCTGTCACCAGGTTAGATTTCTTGGGGATCACCCTGGATTCCATCTCCATGCAGTCCAGCCTCCCTGGGGACAAGCTTAGGCGCATTCGAGAGGTGGTAGGCAGGTTCCTGGAAGTAGGGTCTTTTACGAGGAAAGATCTGCAGTCGTTGATTGGGTCATTGAATTTTGCCATGCGCATCATTCCGCAGGGCAGGTCATTCATCTCCCGGTTACTGTGTCTATTGCCGGGTCTTCCGGAGGGTGTTGTCACCCACCTGGATCCCCCAGCCAGGGCGGACCTGGCCATGTGGGTGGAGTTCCTGGAAAGGTGGAACGGCATTTCCATGTTTATCCCGCCTATCTCACCCCAGTCCCCTGTGTTTTGGACGGATGCGGCTGCTCACACGGGGTTTGCTGCCATCTTTGGGGATTCGTGGTTCAGGGATCATTGGCCGGCAGAGTCACTTGCCTTACCCGCTTTCCGGGAGACCTCGGCGTTGTTCGAGATATACCCTATAGTGGCAGCAGCTTTCACTTGGGGTAGGTGCTGGTCAGGGATGGCAGTTAAGTGTTTTAGCGACAATAAGGCGGCCTGTGACATTATTAATAAGGGCCGGTCTGCATCCCTGACCATCACGAGGCTGGTTCGCAGGCTGACTTTGTTAGCAGCCACCCACCAGTTTTTTCTTTATTGTGAACATATCCCGGGCCACTCCAACGCAGCTGCTGACGCTCTTTCCCGGTCTAAATTACAGGTGTTCTTCAACCTCCACCCAACGGCCGACAGATGCCCCACTCGGACCCCGAAGTTCGAAGATTTGATCCTGGACTAGCCCGGATTGTGGCGCATGGTCGGGAATTGGCCCGGATGGCTCTGTCATCTAATACCAGGAAGGCTTATGACCGAGCCATGTCCATCTTCCGGAGGTTTTCAGTGGAATTTGGGTTGCACGACCACTCAGTCCAGACGATGGTCGCCTTTGCAGCTTTTTGCCACCTCCAGCTGAAACTTTCTGCCAGCACCATCAAACTGTACTTGTCGGGGGTTCAACATCACGTCCTGACGTACCAGCCGAACTCGTCTCCCTTTCTCAGGGCATATCCAGTGAAAAACCTTTTGAAGGGCATTGGCAAGGTGGATCGCCATACCCCGGTCAGGCGGTTGCCAATAGATGGGGAGAAATTCCGGGCTCTTTCTGATTTGTTGGACACGGCCCCTTTTGAGCCCTTCACGAACTTAGTTGTAAAGACCGCCATGTACCTGGCCTTTTACGGCTTTCTCAGGCCCGGGGAGTTCACGGTGGCTTCCCAGTCAGAGGGTCGCACCTGCCTCCTCAAACGGGACTTGGTCAAACGGGGAGATTACTACGTCTTGACACTTCGGTGTTCTAAGACCAGGCTGGTGGGTCACCCTTTGTCCATCCCTTTGTATCCATCGGGGAATGATTGGTGCCCTGTCAAGGTCCTGGACAATTACGCAGCTCGGACTCAGAGCTCGCCCAGCTACTCACCACTTTTCACGTTGCTGGGCATTCCCCTCACCACATCTAGGTTTATATTTTACATCCGCACCTTATGTATCAGGCTGGGTTGGGACCCTGCGGCGCATTCTGGCCACTCCTTTAGAATTGGAGCTGCGTCAGCTGCCTCCGGCAACAACACGCCAGGTCATATCATCAAAAGAGGGGGAATAGGGATGATGGCGCTGCCTATGTAAATTTAGATATAATAAACTGTGGATTAAAGTGCCTTGTGCTAAATTAATAAGTGCAATAATGTATACACTCATGCAATGGTATATTCCATAAAACATCAAGTAAGTGCAAATAAGCAAGTGCAAAGTGTAAAAGTGCTTTCAAGAATATTAAAAGTGACTGGTGCAAAAAAATGTGGTAAGAAATCTATATAAACAATAAATAATAACCAATAATGGTATTGAATTACATGCAATCTTAAAGTGATTACGAAAAAGATGTTATATAATGTGAACCATCCCACTAATACCACCTAGTTGGTATGGGGGTATTATAAAGTGCCAACAGAACCAATATAAAAGTTTTTGTATACAGCTTGCAAAGTCCAGTGAAAGAGATCCAGTAAAAAAGTCTATGTGTCACATGCGGTGACTCCAGAAACATAGGATAATAAAGGTGACAACACTCGGAATACAACACTCAGGTGAAGGGTGACCCCGTGGTGGGTGGTAAGGTGCTGGGATATTTCTTCGATAGAAATGCACACTTACCAGAGACACCCACCCCACACAGGGGTATAGAGCGGGTGTTTAAAATGGGTCTGGCAACCCAGCGATATCCTCCTATCCCTGGATGGGGGGCGTGTGCCGAGGGTCTGGTTGGTCCTGGTATGGATATGCCCTGGAATAGTCCCCTGTGTGCCTTCCTGACCTAAGTGTGTTCCGAGGGATCCACTCAGCTCCACTCCCGATATTTATACCAGAAAATGAATAGTGGACATAGCGTAATTCCGTAATGTCGTAATTTAACTTGTCTCCTTTTATAATAAGTGTCAGGAGTTCTGTCTCGCACCTATTAAAAAAGACATACCACTCCTCTGCCATTATGGCATCATCTAACCCATCATTGGGATTCACATCCCATCTCAGTCTCCTGGGAGTGATTTTTTCTTTAATATACATTCTGAGAATGGATATGTCCCACCATACTCTGAGCTGTTTCTCTAATGCCTGTTTAAGTTGTTTAAATAATCCTTCCATATCATGTCTGTTGGCAACTGTTTCTTGGTTAAAAATGTCTTCTATATTAATCTCTCTATTTGTGACATATCCAAATAGATCCATGGCTGCAGAGGTGGTCATACCCCAAGAGGTATGTAAATATAAGAAAAATAAGACTTCCGCGCTACGGACTCCCGTTCCAGCTGGAGACACGAGCATACCGCTGGCACCTCTGCTGGCTGGTTGGAGTCCCGAACGAAGTCGGATTTGGCTTTGATCGGGTCTCCGATGATGTAACCCGGAAGCAGCGTTTATGACGTCACGTCCGGGTTACTCGGTGGCTAAAGGTGCCGAATTTAAAAAAGTGACAGTATTGAAAAATGCAGTTTTCGGCATTTTGAATACATTGAAGTGCAGAGGAGGGGTTTGGGGTCTTTAATACCCCCGATCCCTCCATAAAGAGTACCTGTCACTGCCTTTTGCTATAACAAGGGATGTTTACATTGCTTGTGACAGCAATAAAAGTGATCAGATTTTTTTTTTTTTTTAAACTGTGCTAAAATTAAAAAATTAAATAAAATAAATAGGAAAAAAAAATGAACCCCCCCCCCGTCGCTGTGAAATTGCGCACAAAAGAAAATGTATACGGAAGTCGTGCCCGCAAATGAAAGCGCTGTTCAAACCACACATGTGAGGTATCACCATGATCGTCAGAGCGAGAACAATAATTAAAAAAAAAAAAAAAGATTTACTCTGTAAATCTAAACTGGTAACCGTTAAAATTTTTTAAAGCGTCGCCTATGGAGATTTTTATTGACCGTAGTTTGTCGCCATTCTGCGGGTGTGCGCAATTTTAAATCGTAACATGTTAGGTATCTATCTACTCAGCGTGACATCATCTTTCACAATATACAAAAAAAATGGGCTAACTTTACTGTTTAGTTTTTTTTAAATACAGTGAAATTTTATTTTTCCAAAAAAATGGCGTTTGAAAGACCACTGCGCAAATATTGCGTAATAAAAAATATTGCAACGACCGCCATTTTATTCTCCAGAGTCTTTGCTAAAAAAATATATATAATGTTTGGGAGTTATAAGTAATTTTCCAGCTAAAAATACAGATTTGAACTTGTAAACAACGTGTCAGAAATGAGCTCAGTCCAGAAGTGGTTAAGGAATCATCAGGCCTAAAATGTGGGTTTAAAAAAGAAAAAAAACAGGAAAAAGGCTTTTGTGGTTTTAAAAACTTGTGGAGAACTGAATTTGGGGCCCCTTTTCTGTGCTCTTTGGTGCCCTTTCATGGTATCATTTCACCATGGCCTTCTGGCATGCTGAGTTCACTGGGAATTGGCCTTCAGTTTCTGTGCTTCCAACCACGGCCCATGCTCTACCAACTGCTCTACATACAATAGGAACCCAAAACTGTATATAAACCCCTCCAATTACAAAGCTTTCCAACTTATGGAGACTCAAATTTGAAACCAACTTGTCTTCTCCACTCTGTTCCAAGTGTACTGTTGCCGATGGCTCCTTCCCATATGTTCTGGGAGTGTCCCCCTATCCGTGCCTTTTGGTCGGAAGTCACGGCATTTATTGCCGATATTTCTCAGTTGTCCAACAGTGGCGGCTGGTGCTCAAAATTTTTGGGAGGGCGCAAAAAGAAAAATGTAATAGGTATTGCTTTGCGGCAAAAAACGCGGTAAAAAAATTGCATGACTTTGAGGACATGGTACAGGCATGGCACAGGTGATGGCATAGGCATGGCACATGTGATGGTATAGGCATGGCACAGGTGATGGCACAGGTGATGGCATAGGCATGGCACAGGTGATGGCATAGGCATGGCACATGTGATGGCACAGGTGATGGCATAGGCATGGCACATGTGATGGCACAGGTGATGGCACAGGTGATGGCATAGGTGATGGCATAGGCATGGCACAGGTGATGGCATAGGCATGGCACAGGTGATGGCATAGGTGATGGCATAGGCATGGCACAGGTGATGGCATAGGCATGGCACAGGTAATGGCACAGGCATGGCACAGGTGATGCCATAGGCATGGCACAGGTGATGGCATAGACATGGCACAGGTGATGGCACAGGTGATGGCATAGGCATGGCACAGGTGATGGCATAGAGATGGCACAGGTGATGGCATAGACATGGCACAGGTGATGGCACAGGTGATGGCATAGGCATGGCACAGGTGATAGCATAGGCATGGCACAGGTGATGGCACAGGTGATGGCATATGCATGGCACAGGTGATGACATAGGCATGGCACAGTTGATGGCACAGGCATGGCACAGGTGATGGCACAGGTGATGGCATAGGCATGGCACAGGTGATGGCATAGACATGGCACAGGTGGTGGCACAGGTGATGGCATAGGCATGGCACAGGTGATGGCATAGAGATGGCACAGGTGATGGCATAGGCATGGCACAGGTGATGGCATAGGCATGGCACAGGTGATGGCACAGGTGATGGCATAGGCATGGCACAGGTGATGGCACAGGTGATGGCACAGTTGATGGCACAGGCATGGCACAGGTGATGGCACAGGTGATGGCATAGGCATGGCACAGGTGATGGCATAGGCATGGCACAGGTGATGGCACAGGTGATGGCATAGGCATGGCACAGGTGATGGCATAGGCATGGCACAAGTGATGGCATAGGTGATGGCATAGGGATGGCACAGGTGATGGCATAGGCATGGCACAGGTGATGGCATAGGCATGGCACAGATGATGGTACAGGCAGGGCACAGGTTGGCTTCAATCACTTACCTTCTGACGGCGGCGGGATGGCGGGATTCCGGGAACCGAGACGAGCAGCGCGGACATCCTCCTCTTCAGTCTTCTGTCTTCCGGTCCGGGCAGCGGTAAGGAAATCGGGCGGTGACGGTGCGTGACTGACGCACGCACCAGCACCGGCCCCATTGCGAGTCAGCGATGTCCTGGATGATGATTGGTCCAGGCTGGAGACTGGACCAATCACAGCCAGGATATCACGAAGGTGGGGGTGGCGCAGCGCTTTTGGCTGCGCCCAGGTTACGCCCCCAGAAGGCAGCCAATCGGCGCCTCTTCTGGGTCGTAAACCCCACCCCCCCCTCCATATCCACCAGGCCGAGCGCATAGGCCTGCGAACCCAATTTTTTTTTTTTTTTCAAAACTTTATTTTTTTTTGTCATTTTTTTTTTTCAAAACTTTATTTTTTTTTTGTCATTTTTTTTTTTCTATTTTTTTTTTAGGGGGGGGCGGCGCTCCGGCGCCCCCTATGCACGGGCCGCCACTGTTGTCCAATATTTGTAAGCCCCTTCGTTGTCTGTTGGGATACGTGGATGACGAGGAGGATGCTCCTGCTTGTACTAAATTGTTTTTACGCTTGGCCTTCTTCTATGCTAGGAAGGCTATAGTTACTCATTGGAAACCTTCTGCTCCCCCTGACGTTCCATTCTGGATTGCGATTATTCATCAGGCATTGCCTCTGTATAAAATGACGTATGAGGCCAGAGGCTGTCCCAAGAAGTTCCGGAAAATTTGGTCTTTTTGGGTGGACTCTGACCGGACTACCTCTTTGGTTTCTGATTCTACATAGACGATGTCCATTGCAGCCTATGTTGTTTTGTGTATGGTAATATGCTATTTCTGTTGTTGTTTCCCGCTCCTCACCCCTCCCCCCCCCCCTGGGGGATTTTTGCTGGGTCTCTCACTGATGTTACAGCTGGAAGTTATGCATATTGCTTATGTCATGGCATTTGATGAAAGATGAAGCCTTGTATGTCTTTTTGGCTCCACCATTGATATGTTACACTTTATTTCTTCGTTATGTACTGTTCTGTTTGTTTAATAAAATACCTTTAAAAAAATTTGAAACCAACATTAAAATCTTTCTTATTGGCTTTTATATCACTTCCCAATCCTTACGGCTCTATAAACCGTCCAGAAACCCAAATTATTCGCATTCTACCAACCCTGAGCTGACAAAACCATTATCAGATTTTTAATTTTTTTTCTCAAAAATCCTGCCCCCTCCTGGCTGTCATTTACATTGCGCTTCTATGGGGTGTACATGGAGGAGAGCTGTTTGGGGATGGTGATTAACCCTTTTACTGCCGCTGACATACGCCATACGTAAGCAGCAATAGGGGGAGGGGGGTTACACACACACTGAATTAGCCGGTGTTCCGTGAAAAAAAACCTACCCGTGAGAAATGCCTACCCTCGTCACTTCCGGTGCACCTACGTCACCACTACGTCATTGAACAGCTGAGGAGCTGACTAGTGCGCATGCACGGAGGGTATGAAATGATCACGGCAGTGTGTGTAACGCGGCGGTTACATTAAAACAGCTCGGCTGAAATATGAGTCATCTCCACTCCTATCCCTGTCACTTCCCTGATCTGGGCTAGTAAATATAAAAGCGGCGGCGGGTGTATGAAAAGATAAATCACGGAGCCGAGAGCCGCTTTTATATTTACTAGCCAAGATCAGGGTAGTGACAGGGACAGGAGCCGAGATGACTCATATTGCAGCACAGCTGTTTTAATGTAACCGCCGTGTTACACACACTGCCGTGATCATTTCATACCCTCCGTGCATGAGCACTAGTCAGCTCCTCAGCTGTTCCATTACGTATCCGGGGGTGTGAGCATGCGCACTGCTACGCTGCTCAGCTGTTCCTCACAGGAAGTGACGAGGATAGGCATTTCTCACGGGGTAGGTAATTCTCACGGAACACCGGGAATGTGTGCAAATCTGACAAGCCGACTGTTGGCTGGACACTGGAGAGCACCAGCAGGGGGCGCCAGAGGAAGAGGATCGGGGCTGCTCTGTGCAGTACCATTGCATAGAGCAGGTAAGTATAACGTGTTGCCGTAACGTTGTATAGCGCTGTTGTTACTAAATCCTGTATAATCATAATAAAAATAATATAATAATATATATATATATTTTTTTAACAATCAATTTTTATTAATTTGTAAAGAATAACAATACACAAATTAATAAGCAGTAGTTGATAACATTGGTGTAAACTTCAATACAAGGAAGGGTCAGTAAGTTTTTATAAAAATCTTGATATCCCTGACCATCCTACCCCAGATAGGATCAATCTGTAGGCATGGC
Organism: Pelophylax lessonae; assembly: GCF_965119305.1. Classification (NCBI taxonomy): domain Eukaryota; kingdom Metazoa; phylum Chordata; class Amphibia; order Anura; family Ranidae; genus Pelophylax; species Pelophylax lessonae. Next base: position 616,670,059 of record NC_138771.1, on the reverse strand, counting down.
GTGGACATCAAGCTACCCAGAGAAAAGCAATTACATGGGATAGCACAACAAAACAAAAACAGTATATTTTATTTAAAAAAAAAAAGTTTATCCTTTAAAACCACTTTAATTCATGTGAATGTGTTTGTAATTTCATCATGTAAATGTTGAGCTCTTCTGTAACAACAACAAAAATAACTCCTTTACAGATTGTTTTTAATAAGAATTTAGATGATAATAAAATCAAGATTTTTAGAAAAAAAAATAATTGGATTTATATGTTGCAATAAATCCTGTATCATAATAATAATATAATAATGTTTATTATTTTATCAACCACTTCCATACCGGACGAATTCCGGCATTCCTCTCCTACATGTAAAAATCATCATTTTTTTGCTAGCAAATTACTCAGAACCCCCAAACATTATACACTATATATATATATATATATATATATATTTTAGCAGAGACCCTATGGAATAAAATGGTGGTCATTGCTATTTTTTATGTCACACGGTATTTGCACAGCAATTTTTCAAACACAATTTTGTTGGAAAAAAAACACTTTCATGAATTAAAAAAAAAAAAAAAAAAAACAGTAAAAAAACAAAACCGTAAAAGTTGGTCCAATTTTTTTGTATAATATGAAAGATGATGTTTCTTTCAGTAAATAGATTCATAACATTTCACGCTTTAAAATTGCCCACACTCGTGGAATGGCGCCAAACTTCAGTACCTAACACAGTAGGACAATTCCCAGTGAACTTAGCAGTGCGGCTACGCTTTAAAATTTTTTACAGGTTACCAGTTTAGAGTTACAGAGGGGGTCCAGTGCTAGAATTATTGCTCTCACTCTAACATTCGCTAGGATAACCCACATGTGTGGTTTGAACGCCGTTTACATATGTGGATCCGACCTACATATGCGTTTGCTTCTGTGTGCGAGCATGACGGGACAGGGGCGTTTACATTTTTTGTTTATTTTATTTTAATTTTTTTTTATTTTACACTGGGGGAGGGGCCAGGAGAGTCAGCGAAGGACCCAAGAAGAGGAGGATCAATGAGGCTGCACTGATGGGCAGTATTGAGGCTGCACTGATGGGCGCTGATGAGGCTGCACTGATGGGCAGTATTGAGGCTGCACTGATGGGCAGTATTGAGGCTGCACTGATGGGCAGTAATGAGGCTGCACTGATGGGCGCTGATGAGGCTGAACTTATGGGCACTGATAGACTGTGGTCTGTGGTTTACAGATGACAGGGCGGTTCAAAAACAGGAAGGGGTGTGGCCTTTACAAGAAGGGGTGGGTCATATTTAAATTAGGGGGTGCCCAAGTTTAGTCAGGCCTAGGGCAGCACAAAACCTAAATACACCACTGTACTCGTCGTGACATATTTTACAATACACCAAAAAAAAAAAAAAAATGGGCTAACTTTACTGTTTAGTTTTTTTTTTAAACGCAGTGAAATGCATTTTTTTCCCAAAAATTGCGTTTGAAAGACCGCTTCGCAAATACCGCGTGACAAAAAATATTGCAACTACCGCCATTTTATTCTCCAGAGTCTTTGCTAAAATAATTTATATAATGTTTGGAGGTTATAAGTAATTTTCTAGGTAAAAATACAGATTTGAACTTGTAAACAACGTGTCAGAAACGAGCTCGGTCCAGAAGTGGTTAAGTAATCATCAGGCCTAAAATGTGTATTTAAAAAAAAAAAAAAAAAAAAAAGAAAAGTTGGGCAGGAGGTGAGATGTCCATCCGTGTGGGGAATTGATTGTTGGGGCCCCTTTTCAGTGCTCTTTGGTTCCCTTTCATGGTATCATTTCACCATGGTTCACCGCTGAGTTCACTGGGAATTGTCTTACTGTGTTTGCACATGGTATTATTCCACCATGGCTTCCTGGTGACTTCTGTGCTTAACATGGTGTCTTTCAACCATAGCTTTTTGAGTTCACTGGGAATTGTCTTGTTGGGTTTGCACATGGTATTCATTCCACCACGGCTACTTGGTGACTTCTGTGTTTGCATCATGGTATTATTTCACCACGGCTTTTTGAGTCACTGGAAATTTTCCTCCAACGTCTATGTTTGCACATGGTATCATTATTCCACCATGGCTCCCTGGTGATCTCTGTGCTTGCACGTGGTATCATTCAACCACGGCTGCTAAGTCACTGGAAATTTACCTCCAACGTCTGTGTAAGCACATGATATCATTCATTCCACCATGGTTTACACTATCAGCCATTCACGGCCCATGCTCTACCAACTGCACTAAATACTACGGAAACCATTATTGTATTTATGCCCCCCCATTTACAAAGCTTTCCAACTTATGGAGACTCAAATTTGACATTAAAATTTTAAACTTAAAACCAACATTAAAATCTTTCTTATTGGCTTGTATATCGCTTCCCAATCCTTCCGGCTCTATAAACCGTCCAGAAACTTAAATTATTCGCATTCTACCAGCCCTGAGCTGACAAAATTCATTACCCAGAATCCTTTGCGAAGATATGCAAATGAGCTGGTGCATCCAGCTAACTGATAACTGTCACCAGTGTGCTTATGGCAGCACTTCGCCCCAACCTGCCTGTTTTCAAACGGCTGCTGCTGTAACTGATCACGTGCGGCACCATGGCAACGGCAGGTCTGATCAGATTATTAGATGGCTCCTTCCTCAGCTGGGAATGATTGGAGGGTCTGTATTCCTTCTATCAATTCACAGAGATTATCAGAAATTTTTTTTTTTTTCTCAAAAATCCTGCCCCCTCCTGGCTGTCATTTACATTGCGCTTCTATGGGGTGTACATGGAGGAGAGCTGTTTGGGGATGGTGATTAACCGTTTTACTGCCGCTGACATACGCCATACGTCAGCAGCAGTAGGGGGGGGGTTACACACACTGTATCAGCCGGGAATGTGTGCAAATCTGACAAGCTGACTGTTGGCTGTCAGATGGTAACGATCTGGCGGCTTTGCACTTTCACACACCTTGGCAGCAATGGTGAGCACCAGCAGGGGGCGCCAGAAGATAAGGATCGGGCTGCTCTGTGCAGTACCATTGCATAGAGCAGGTAAGTATAACGTATTGCCCTAACGTTGTATAGCGCTGCGCAGGGCTGCTGTTAGAAATCGCGGGGCCCTGTATAGACTACCTGGCAGCCCCCCCCCCCCCCAAGAAAATATTATAGATATATTTAGCTAAAATTACAACAAAATCACTATTATCAGACACAAATATAACATAACTCGCATAATTCCTGCTAAATCTAAAAAAAAAAAAAAAAACTATGCTAAATAAAAAAGAAGATGAGATGAGAAAAATATACCGGCTGGGCAGTTGGAGCTCAGTGATCAGAGAGACAGAGAGAGAGAAACAAAGTTACAAATAAACTCCTGAGCAGAGATAAGTGCTGGGAGGGAGGGGGGGGGGGCACACAAGGGAGGGGGGATTAGTGAGGGACAACTTTCTGTTTCTCAACAGATAAGAGCTGATAGCAGGGAGAGGGACAGATCAGATTCAGGTGCTGGAGGAAGATTTCTGTATTTGTTGTCCATCACTAATCCCCCTCTCTGTGTGGGCCCCCCTTTGTGCTCGGGTCCCCTACAAGAGGGCTGGTGGTCCCCCCCTATCAGCTGCCCTGGCGATGCTCAAACTGTTGTCACTAAATCCTGTATAATCATAATAATAATATAATAATGTATATTATTTATTTAATTTTTTTAGCAATCAATTTTTATTAACCACTTGCCGACTGCCGTCAGTAGATTTACTGCGGCAGTCAGCCCCTCACAGGCAAAGTGACGTATATTTATGTCACTAGCCTGTGAGGCTCTGGGGAGCGAGCTCCCGCGCGGTCTCGGACCCCCCCGCACGTGTGACCGGCGGACCAGATGTCCGCCGCTCACTCTGCGATCGTCGGGGGAGAGGGAGAAAGGCAAGCAGCTGATGTAAACAAACTGCCTGTCATTCTCCCCTGTGTAGAAACACTGATCATACGGTTCTACTATGTAGGACCGTTGATCAGTGTAACTACAGCTCAAGCCACAGCCAATCACAGTTAGAATCACGCCCCTAGGGACACACACAGCCCCTCCCTCTCAAATAAAGTTAACCCCTTCACTGCCAGTGTATTTTTACAGTAACAGTGCATATATATAGCACTGATTACAGTAGAAATGACACTGGTAACCCCAAAAGTGTCAAAAATGTCAGTCAAGGGTCCGATCTGTCCGCCCCAATGTCGCAGTACCGCAAAAAAAATCGCAGATCGCCGCCATTACGCGTTAAAAATAAAACAACAAAAATGACAAAAATCTTTCCCTTTGTTAGTAAACGCAATAACTTTTGCGCAAACCAATCAAAATCCGCTTTTTGCGATTTTTTTTAACAAACATATGTAGCATAAAACAAATTGGCCGAAAATGTTAAAAAATTTTGATTTTTACTTTTTTATTTTGGGTAATTTCATATAAAAAAATGTGAAAAATATTGTTATTTTTGCAAAATTGACGCTCTTTTTTTGTTTATCGCACGTGATCAAAAAATCGCACAGGTGATCAAATACCACCAAAAGAAAGCTCTGTTTGTGGGAAAAAAAGGACGTCAAATTCGTTTAGGTACAGTGTTGCATGACCGCGCAATTGTCCGTTAAAGTCACGCAGTGCCGAATCGCAAAATACCCCCTTGATGACTGTTTAACCACTTTACCACCGGAGGATTTTGCTGTCTTACGTCCAGGCCACTTTTTGCGATTCGGAACTGTGCGACTTTAACTGACAATTGCTCGGTCGCGCGACGCCGTACCCAAACGAAATTTACGTCCTTTTTTCCCCATAAACAGAGCTTTTTTTTGGTGGTATTTGATCACCTGTGCGATTTTTACTTTTTGCGCTATAAACAAAAAAAGAGCGTAAATTTTGAAAAAATAACAATAGTTTTCACATTTTTTATATGAAATTCCCCCCCCCCCCCCCCAAAAATATGTAAAAATCAAAATTTTTTAAATTTTTGGCCAATTGGTTTTCTGCTACCTATGTTTGGTAAAAAAAAATCACAATAAGCGTATTTTCATTGGTTTGCGCAAAAGTTATTGCGTTTACTAACTAAGGGAAAGATTTCTGTCATTTTTGGTGTTTTTTTTTAAACGAGTAATGGCGGCGATCTGCGATTTTTTTTGCGGGACTGCGACATTGCGGCGGACAGATCGGACCCTTGACTGACATTTTTGACACTTTTGGGGGTACCAGTGACATTACTACAGTAATCAGTGCTATAAATATGCACTGTTACTGTAAAAATGACACTGGCAGGGAAGGGGTTAATTTTATTGGAGAGGGAGGGGTTAATGTATGCCTGTTGCTTACTAACTTGTGTGGGGGGAGGTGACTGAGTGACACAGGGACAGATCGCATGTTCAGCTATGCTGAACCCTGCAATCTGTCACTGTTTGTCACTTAGGAGACCCGCCCACTTTGTTTACACAAGCGGGCGGATTTCCTCACTCGATCCCCGACGATCGGGGAAGAGCAGCGCCGCCGCTCCTCCCCTGGCCCGACTCCGGCTGTGAATGAATACAGCGGGAGCGAGCCTCCGGCGGCGCGCGAGCGCCGCCCACAAGGGGAGGAGTTCAGCGACGTAGGTCCAGCGATGAGCGGTCGGCAAGTGGTTAAGAAGTGATCATGAATAGAGGTTTATCTCTATTGGTCTTCATGCCACTAGCGGTGCCGGGGAGCCGCTGTTAAATAAGTTAGCGTTGATCGGAGGTGTCTGGTTACCATGGCGCTCGAAAGTGTATTTAGAAGCGGGTTGACTATGGGGCTCCTTGGAGGAGGTGTATTGAGACCTATTGGTCTTAGCAAGGAAGTGAGAGGCTGCTTATGTTTGTGGCGGAGGAATTCTCACAGTGACACCTGCATGCCTCATTTGGAAGCACTTATTCACAGCGGTCATGGATATGTGGATTTTTATGAGATGGACTTCCTAATGATTCATTCATGATTTTATGGTTGTTTTATTTTAGTTTATATATTTTTATTTATTTGCGCTGCACTACTTGACCTTATGTATTATGAACTTATGTACTTGAACTATATGTATTATTAAGGTATTGTCTTTTCGGCCTTGAAGTGTTCAGCTGGCAAACCTATTCGGTATTAATTTAGATTTGCGCTAAATATATATCTTTTGATTTAATACCGCACATGTGTGGTGCGAGCACCATTTAGATATAACACATGATTTTTTTTTTTTTTTTATATTTTATAAAAAAGAAAAACTTTTTTTTTTTTTTTTTTTTTTTACTAACTTCCCTTGTGGCAGCATGGCTCGAGACAGGTCCTATTATTAGACCCCAAATCTCTCCTCTGGCCCCCCATGCAGCCGATCAAACTGAGATTAGTCTAGTTGGCTGCTTTCCTGGCTGCTGGTGGTTAGATAAACAAAGAGGCGGAACCGGAAGTGATGAATTATTCATCACTCCCAGTTTCCAGGGTTTTGAACAGGGCAGCCATTGCTGCTGGCCGCATCGCTCCCTGCCTCTGCGATGGGACCAGAGAGGCGGCAATAGGGGGGGCGGGGCCCCCTTCTGCCACCATTCTGCCACCCACAGAAATGATTGAGTGCCTAATTCCCCACCCGGATCACTTCTGCATTGTAGAGGATCTCCGGCTGAAAACAATGGTACCGGGATAATGCCTGTAGGTGCAGGCATCATCCCAGTATAAGTGTTCGGCCGCAGGCCGGTGTTTGTGGGAGGAGCTAGCGGGCTTTATAGCGCCGCCCCTCCCCTACACCGGCCTGCTGCTGGGCGCTCGAGTCAGGTGTTCTACTGTGTCACCTGATTGCCGCCGGAACTTCCGACTTTGAGGACCGGACTTCCGGGCAGGATCGTGGACGCCGCAAGCCATCTCCGCCGCCGCCGCTGGATCCTCCACCGTTGTCTACAGTCTCCTCTGCTCCCAGCGCCTCACCGCTGCCAGCCGGCCTGCGCCTCCTCCGCTGCACCAGCCGCCACCAGCACCTCCACTACCGCCAGCTGCCCGCTGCATCTCCCCGCTGCTCAGCCGGGACCAGGTATTCATTGGGGTTGGGGGGGGGGGCTGCCTACCTACCTGCACACATTGCCTGCCTCTCAGTCAAGGCCACGGCATTTTCCAACCAGCACCACATTGCCTGCCTCCAGTTAGGCCACGGCATCTTCTCCACAGGGGGGGGGGGGCTCCTGGGTTCTGGGCTCCTGGCCTGCTTGGGGGGACACTGAGAGATCCAGGGGGGGATTGGAAAAAAAAAAAGAGGGAGGGCATTTGTTCATTTTTCCATGCTTCACCCTTGCTGGGCATGTTCTCATGCAAGGGGGGGGGGGTTGGTCGGTCAGGCTCACCTGCCCGCCGGCCGTCCGCTCAAGCAAGCAGCCCCCCCCCAGTAGGGGCCACCAGGCGCCCCCAGGCCACGGCCTGTCGAGGGGGGCTCTTGGATTTTGGTCCAGGGTAGGTGGAGGGGCACCATACACTCATACACGCTCACTTACCTACCCCCTTGGGTCAGGAGGGAGGTTGGTGGCAGGGTTCGGGGGGGGGGTCTCATTACATTCCACAGGGTTACATGTTCCCGTGTTGGCTCCCATCACATGCTATCTACACTGGGGGGGGGGGGGTCATGTGTCACTACTTCTGATTGACCATTTGCCTTATTCCTCCAGGATCACACCATGTCCTTCAACGCCGGTGTCAGGTACTACTACCAGGCTGCAGGTTCTTCCTATATGTTTCTCACGGCTCAGTATGCTGGTAGTCTTCACAAACACTACTCCAGCGTTGCCCATAGGCACTTCTAGGTCAGTCTCACATCTCGTTGGGCCTCCACACACATCTTGGTCACCTTCGGTATGCTTATACCGGTAAGCCTAGGCCGTCCGGGTACGTTTTGGGCACACATTACACCTTCGGTATGTCACCAGCAGGTGCCACTTGGTTCCTGTTGTTCCTTTACCACCTTCACCACCTCCGTGCCACGCTCAATACTATGTCATTGTCCTTCTCGTGGGCACTGCATTCGCTGTCTGCACCTCACTGTGTTGTACCTCGTCATGTGTTGTGTCCCCTGTCAGCCCCCCCTCCCTGTAGGGTGAGCGAACTGGCTGTTAGGGTTCAGGTGCTGGCCATTACTCCCCCTTCATAGCTGGTCCCGCGAGGCCACCTTCCCAATCTCAACACGGAGATTCTTCGCCCCTCGGGCCAATCCATAGTTAGCGCCTCGCTTCACCCACCTAATGGGTTTATAGTTAGGGCCTCACCTGTCACGGCCACACGTTTGATTCTTTACTGTCACCGAGAGACCAACCTTCCCGCCACCACGCTAGTGGCTCATGCCCCACGTCCAAATCATAGGTAGAGTCTCTCACCTGCCACTTGGCATCTAGCAGGGCCTCACCTGTCACGGGGTAGTTAAGTTTTTCGCCTCAAGGCACTAGCTAGCCAGCCAGTTTTCTTGGGGCTCTTGCGGTTGTTAATTGGACTTTGGTGTTCTATTTTTCTTTCAACAGCGTGCCTCTAGGAGCCATCTTGGATGAAGGATCATCCTCCCCCTCCACGCCGGCCAGACCCGGCACCCCAGTCAGATCTGGTACCCCCAGGGGTCATCGGAATCCGTCCCTGCTGGGCTCTTATGGATCCTGGACCATCCCGAAGATCTCGGCGGTCCTTCGCCAGAGGGGCATTCCGTTCCCGGCCACGGCTAGGAAGGCTGAACTGTTTAGGATCTTGACTGAGCACCCGGAAGATCCTGGACTGGGCACCAGCTCTCAGGGCTGTGGATCGGCCATGCAAGGAACTCTGGACTCCATCCTGTCTTCTCTGCAGTCAATCGACGACAGACTGACGAAACTGGAGGACGCCAGCTCACAGGGTTACTCCTCCGCCCTTACCGGTGCAGTCTCCTGCCCCCGTTAGCGAACAGGGTAGGCCCCCAGTCCCCCTCTTCCCCTCTGCTGCGGTATCTCCCATCATCACCCCGGCACACATGGTCCCCCCAGCCCTCCGCAAGGATATCCTGGAGGGGAAGGATGTTAACCTGGTGGCTCTCCTTATCGCCTCCCAAGATGTGGTAGAGAATAAGGTCTACAACTATGGGGATTTGTCCGTAGTGATGAAGGCCAGAGACCCCAGGCTAAATAAGAAGCTGACCATCCCTGAATTCGTCCTGGCTTTCGGGATTTACAGGGATGTGTTATGCTCTGTCTACCCACATCGTCGGGAGGAACTGGATCTCTATCTCCACAAGGTTGTGGATTTGGGCCATAAGTACGGGGGTTTTACCTTTTACGACTTTCACAAGTCAGTGTCAGCCAAAGCAGCGGCTACCTTGGCACAATTCAATGTGCGGTTTGATTGGAGCCTTTTGGACACCGAACTTTTCTGCAGGCACTTTGCAGGATTGGTGCCTCCCTCTTGCGCCACATGCTCATCCACCTCGCACTCTGCCAACCTTTGCCCCATGGAGTCTGAGTCCTCCACGTCCGGGGTCCTGGGGGGGGCTGGCAGATCAGAGCAGCGTGGCCTAAGAGACAAACTGGGTCGCCCGATCATTTACTTAGGCAACGCCCAGGTCTGTAACAATTTCAACGGTGGGGCGTGTAGTTTCAGTGCCTGCAGGCTGCTCCATGTTTGTTCTATCTGCTTTAGGGCTCACACCAAGTCCATGTGTCCATCAAGGCTCAATCCAAAACAATGACTGACCGAGGTCAAGATCGAGGTACTGGCTTTTTACCTTCAGTCTCACCCATCTTCGCACCTGGTCGAGTATTTGGTGCAGGGGTTTTCAGGGGGGTTCCACACGGGGTTGGTGTCTCTTCCCCCAGGGTCACTTGAATGCCCCAATCTACTGTCTGCTAGGGAGGACCCGCTGTCAGTGGACCTTCTGCTCAGGAAGGAAGTTCAGGAAGGGTTCATGCTAGGCCCCTTTCCCGACCCCCCCCTTCACCTCCTGGCATACTAACCCCATTGGCATCTCTACAAGCAAATACTCTAATAAAAAACGGTTAATCATTGACATGTCGGCTCCTCATTCCTCCAATAACCCTAGCCTGAATTCTCTTATCCCTTTAGCTGAGTTCTCTCTCCACTATACCACCGTGGACAACGCCATCCAAGCCATTTTGGGGGCAGGCAGGGCTGCATGGCTCAGCAAGACAGATATAGCCAACGCCTTCAAGCTTTTGCCCATTCACCCCTCTTTATGGCATGTTCACGGTGTTAAGTGGAGGGAGGAATATTTTTTCGCCATCAGGCTCACATTTGGATCCAAAAGCAGTCCCTGGATTTTTGATACCTTTGCCGAGACGCTCTGCTGGCTTCTTCTGAATATCACCAGGTGCCCTGCGGTTTTGCACTACCTGGACGACTTCTTGTTGATCGAACAGGGCAACTGCACTCCTGTCAGTTTGAGGGGCACTGTGGCCTTGTTTTCAACCTTAGGGGTCCCTCTTTCACCAGGCAAGACGATTGGACCTGTCACCAGGTTAGATTTCTTGGGGATCACCCTGGATTCCATCTCCATGCAGTCCAGCCTCCCTGGGGACAAGCTTAGGCGCATTCGAGAGGTGGTAGGCAGGTTCCTGGAAGTAGGGTCTTTTATGAGGAAAGATCTGCAGTCGTTGATTGGGTCATTGAATTTTGCCATGCGCATCATTCCGCAGGGCAGGTCATTCATCTCCCGGTTACTGTGTCTATTGCCAGGTCTTCCGGAGGGTGTTGTCACCCACCTGGATCCCCCAGCCAGGTCGGACCTGGCCATGTGGGTGGAGTTCCTGGAAAGGTGGAACGGCATTTCCATGTTTATCCCGCCTATCTCACCCCAGTCCCCTGTGTTTTGGACGGATGCAGCTGCTCACACGGGGGTTTGCTGCCATCTTTGGGGATTCGTGGTTCAGGGATCATTGGCCGGCAGAGTCACTTGCCTTACCCGCTTTCCGGGAGACCTCGGCGTTGTTCGAGATATACCCTATAGTGGCAGCAGCTTTCACTTGGGGTAGGTGCTGGTCAGGGATGGCAGTTAAGTGTTTTAGCGACAATAAGGCGGCCTGTGACATTATTAATAAGGGCCGGTCTGCATCCCTGACCATCATGAGGCTGGTTCGCAGGCTGACTTTGTTAGCAGCCACCCACCAGTTTTTTCTTTATTGTGAACATATCCCGGGCCACTCCAACGCAGCTGCTGACGCTCTTTCCCGGTCTAAATTACAGGTGTTCTTCAACCTCCACCCAACGGCCGACAGATGCCCCACTCGGACTCCGAAGTTCGAAGATTTGATCCTGGACTAGCCCGGATTGTGGCGCATGGTCGGGAATTGGCCCGGATGGCTCTGTCATCTAATACCAGGAAGGCTTATGACCGAGCCATGTCCATCTTCCGGAGGTTTTCAGCGGAATTTGGGTTGCACGACCACTCAGTCCAGACGATGGTCACCTTTGCAGCTTTTTGCCACCTCCAGCTGAAACTTTCTGCCAGCACCATCAAACTGTACTTGTCGGGGGTTCAACATCACGTCCTGACGTACCAGCCGAACTCGTCTCCCTTTCTCAGGGCATATCCAGTGAAAAACCTTTTGAAGGGCATTGGCAAGGTGGATCGCCATACCCCGGTGAGGCGGTTGCCAATAGATGGGGAGAAATTCCGGGCTCTTTCTGATTTGTTGGACACGGCCCCTTTTGAGCCCTTCACGAACTTAGTTGTAAAGACCGCCATGTACCTGGCCTTTTACGGCTTTCTCAGGCCCGGGGAGTTCACGGTGGCTTCCCAGTCAGAGGGTCGCACCTGCCTCCTCAAACGGGACTTGGTCAAACGGTGAGATTACTACGTCTTGACACTTCGGTGTTCTAAGACCAGGCAGGTGGGTCACCCTTTGTCCATCCCTTTGTATCCATCGGGGAATGATTGGTGCCCTGTCAAGGTCCTGGACAATTACGCAGCTCGGACTCAGAGCTCGCCCAGCTACTCACCACTTTTCACGTTGCTGGGCATTCCCCTCACCACATCTAGGTTTATATTTTACATCCGCACCTTATGTATCAGGCTGGGTTGGGACCCTGCGGCGCATTCTGGCCACTCCTTTAGGATTGGAGCTGCGTCAGCTGCCTCCGGCAACAACACGCCAGGTCATATCATCAAAAGACTTGGTCGATGGGAGTCTGATGCCTTTCAGATATACATTCCTCACCCCGAGAAGGAGTTGAGGTTAGCTTTTAGTAAGCTTGTAACATGAATTTAGGTTGTCAATAAAGTGTGTAATTTGCTTCCTTTTTGCCCTTTTTATTTACAGGCCTACCCCCTTACGTCGGTTCGGCCGCAGGCCGGTGTTTGTGGGAGGAGCTAGCGGGCTTTATAGCGCCGCCCCTCCCCTACACCGGCCTGCTGCTGGGCGCTCGAGTCGCCCCACCCACCTTCACCCTTTTTTCCTGATCTCTAATCTTCGGGGGGTCCTCTTTATTTACAGGCCTACCCCCTTACGTCGGTTCTGGCACACCACACCGACTTTCCATACCAAGGGTATCCATCATTTATTTACCGACCACAACCACTGAAACCCAAGGATGTACAGAAACATCTTTGAGCGGGAAGTGGTTAACCACTTCCCACAAACCAACGTAGCCCTACGTCGGCTGCAAAATGTGGTTGTACCGGGGTGATGCCTGCAGCTAGAGGCATCATCCTGGTACCAATTTTTAGAGTTGGCAGTCGGCTTTCATGTGGTAATAGCTGATGGAGCTCGGGAGCCACTCGATCATTACCCCAGCAAGCGGGAGGGGACGCCCCCACTTCCTGCCGCCTTCCACGGCTCTGCCTGGGTCTCCCGTTCCAGCTGGAGACACGAGCATACCGCTGGCACCTCTGCTGGCTGGTTGGAGTCCCGAACGAAGTCGGATTTGGCTTTGATCGGGTCTCCGATGATGTAACCCGGAAGCAGCGTTCATGACGTCACGTCTGGGTTACTCGGTGGCTAAAGGTGCCGAATTTAAAAAAAGTGACAGTATTGAAAAATGCAGTTTTCGGCATTTTGAATACATTGAAGTGTAGAGGAGGGGTTTGGGGTCTTTAATACCCCCCGATCCCCCCATAAAGAGTACCTGTCACTGCCTTTTGCTATAACAAGGGATGTTTACATTGCTTGTGACAGCAATAAAAGTGATCAGATTTTTTATTTTTTTTTAAACTGTGCTAAAATTAAAAAATTAAATAAAATATATAGGAAAAAAAAAATGAAACCCCCCCCCCCCCCCGTCGCTGTGAAATTGCGCACAAAAGAAAATGTATACGGAAGTCGTGCCCGCAAATGAAAGCGCTGTTCAAACCACACATGTGAGGTATCGCCATGATCGTCAGAGCGAGAACAATAATTTAAAAAAAAAAAAAAAGATTTACTCTGTAAATCTAAACTGGTAACCGTTAAATTTTTTTAAAGCGTCGCCTATGGAGATTTTTATTGACCGTAGTTTGTCGCCATTCTGCGGGTGTGCGCAATTTTAAATCGTAACATGTTAGGTATCTATTTACTCAGCGTGACATCATCTTTCACAATATACAAAAAAAAATGGGCTAACTTTACTGTTTAGTTTTTTTTAAATACAGTGAAATTTTATTTTTCCAAAAAAACTGGCGTTTGAAAGACCACTGCGCAAATATTGCCTAATAAAAAATATTGCAACGACCGCCATTTTATTCTCCAGAGTCTTTGCTAAAAATATATATATAATGTTTGGGAGTTATAAGTAATTTTCCAGCTAAAAATACAGATTTTAACTTGTAAACAACGTGTCAGAAATGAGCTCAGTCCAGAAGTGGTTAAGTAATCATCAGGCCTAAAATGTGGGTTTAAAAAAGAAAAAAAACAGGAAAAAGGCTTTTGTGGTTTTAAAAACTTGTGGAGAACTGAATTTGGGGCCCCTTTTCTGTGCTCTTTGGTGCCCTTTCATGGTATCATTTCACCATGGCCTTCTGGCACGCTGAGTTCACTGGGAATTGGCCTTCAGTTTCTGTGCTTTCAACCACGGCCCATGCTCTACCAACTGCTCTACATACAATAGGAACCCAAAACTGTATATAAACCCCTCCAATTACAAAGCTTTCCAACTTATGGAGACTCAAATTTGAAACCAACTTGTCTTCTCCACTCTGTTCCAAGTGTATTGTTGCCGATGGCTCCTTCCCATATGTTCTGGGAGTGTCCTCCTATCCGTGCCTTTTGATCGGAAGTCACGGCATTTATTGCCGATATTTCTCAGTTGTCCAACAGTGGCGGCTGGTGCTCAAAATTTTTGGGGGGGCGCAAAAAGAAAAATGTAATAGGTATTGCTTCGCGGCAAAAAACGCGGTAAAAAAATTGCATGACTTTGAGGTCATGGTACAGGCATGGCACAGGTGATGGCATAGGCATGGCACATGTGATGGTATAGGCATGGCACAGGTGATGGCATAGGCATGGCACAGGTGATGGCACAGGTGATGGCACAGGCATGGCACATGTGATGGCACAGGTGATGGCACAGGTGATGGCCTAGGTGATGGCATAGGCATGGCACAGGTGATGGCATAGGCATGGCACAGGTGATGGCATAGGTGATGGCATAGGCATGGCACAGGTGATGGCATAGGCATGGCACAGGTGATGGCACAGGCATGGCACAGGTGATGGCATAGACATGGCACAGGTGATGGCATAGAGATGGCACAGGTGATGGCATAGGCATGGCACAGGTGATGGCATAGGCATGGCACAGGTGATGGCACAGGTGATGGCATAGGCATGGCACAGGTGATGGCATAGGCATGGCACAGTTGATGGCACAGGCATGGCACAGGTGATGGCATAGGCATGGCACATGTGATGGTATAGGCATGGCACAGGTGATGGCATAGACATGGCACAGGTGGTGGCACAGGTGATGGCATAGGCATGGCACAGGTGATGGCATAGAGATGGCACAGGTGATGGCATAGGCATGGCACAGGTGATGGCATAGAGATGGCACAGGTGATGGCATAGGCATGGCACAGGTGATGGCACAGGTGATGGCATAGGCATGGCACAGGTGATGGCATAGGCATGGCACAGGTGATGGCACAGGTGATGGCATAGGCATGGCACAGGTGATGGCATAGGCATGGCACAGTTGATGGCACAGGCATGGCACAGGTGATGGCATAGGCATGGCACAGGTGATGGCACAGGTGATGGCATAGGCATGGCACAGGTGATGGCATAGGCATGGCACAGGTGATGGCACAGGTGATGGCATAGGCATGGCACAGGTGATGGCATAGGCATGGCACAAGTGATGGCACAGGTGATGGCATAGGCATGGCACAGGTGATGGCATAGGGATGGCACAGGTGATGGCATAGGCATGGCACAGGTGATGGTACAGGCAGGGCACAGGTTGGCTTCAATCACTTACCTTCTGACGGCGGCGGGATGGCGGGATTCCGGGAACCGAGACAAGCAGCGCGGACGTCCTCCTCTTCAGTCTTCTGTCTTCCGGTCCGGGCAGCGGTAAGGAGATCGGGCGGTGACGGTGCGTGACTGACGCACGCACCGGCACCGCCCCCATTGCGAGTCAGCGATGTCCTGGATCATGATTGGTCCACGCTGGAGACTGGACCAATCACAGCCAGGATATCACGAAGGTGGGGGTGGCGCAGCGCTTTTGGCTGCGCCCAGGTTACGCCCCCAGAAGGCAGCCAATCGGCGCCTCTTCTGGGTCGTAAACCCCACCCCCCCTCCATATCCACCAGGCCGAGCTCATAGGCCTGCGAACCCAATTTTTTTTTTTGTTTCAAAACTTTATTTTTTTTTGTCATTTTTTTTTTTTTCAAAACTTTATTTTTTTTTGTCATTTTTTTTTTCTATTTTTTTTTTTAGGGGGGGGCGGCGCTCGACTGCAATATGAGTCATCTCCACTCCTATCCCTGTCACTTCCCTGATCTGGGCTAGTAAATATAAAAGCGGCGGCGGGTGTATGAAAAGATAAATCACGGAGCCGAGAGCCGCTTTTATATTTACTAGCCAAGATCAGGGTAGTGACAGGGACAGGAGCCGAGATGACTCATATTGCAGCACAGCTGTTTTAATGTAACCGCCGTGTTACACACACTGCCGTGATCATTTCATACCCTCCGTGCATGAGCACTAGTCAGCTCCTCAGCTGTTCCATTACGAAATTCTCACGGAACACCGGGAATGTGTGCAAATCTGACAAGCCGACTGTTGGCTGGACACTGGAGAGTACCAGCAGGGGGCGCCAGAGGAAGAGGATCGGGGCTGCATTGTGCAGTACCATTGCATAGAGCAGGTAAGTATAACGTGTTGCCGTAACGTTGTATAGCGCTGCGCAAACTGTTGTTACTAAATCCTGTATAGTCATAATAAAAATAATATAATAATATATATATATTTTTTTTAACAATCAATTTATATTAATTTGTAAAGAATAACAATACACAAATTAATAAGCAGTAGTTGATAACATTGGTGTAAACTTCAATACAAGGAAGGGTCAGTAACTTTTTATAAAAAATCTTGATATCCCTGACCATCCTACCCCAGATAGGATCAATCTGTAGGCATGGTGTGGACATCAAGCTACCCAGAGAAAAGCAATTACATGGGATAGCACAACAAAACAAAAACAGTATATTTTATTTTAAAAAAAAAAGTTTATCCTTTAAAACCACTTTAATTCATGTAAATGTGTTTGTAATTTCATCATGTAAATGTTGAGCTCTTCTGTAACAACAACAAAAATAACTCCTTTACAGATTGTTTTTAACCACTTGCCGACCGCCGCACGACTATCTACGTCGGCGGTCAGCCCCTCACAGGCAAACTTACGTAGGGCTACGTTGCTTGCTTGTGAGGGTCTAGGGAGCGAGCGCGCGCCCCCCGGGGCGCGCTCCCGCTCCCGCGTGGTCACGGACCCCCCCGCGCGTGTGACCAGCGGACCCGATGTCCGCCGGTCACTCGCGATCGGCGGGGGAGAGGGAGAATGTCAGGCAGCTTGTGTAAACAAACTGCCTGTCATTCTCCTCGCTGCAAAGACACTGATAAAACGGATCTGGTATGTAGATCCGTTGATCAGTGTCCTTACAGCTAGAGCCACAGCCAATCACAGTAGAAACCACGCCCCTAGGGACACACACAGCCCCTCCCTTCCAAATAAAGTTAACCCCTTCACTACCAGTGTATTTTTACAGTAACAGTGCATATGTATAGCACTGATTACTGTAGAAATGTCACTGGTAACCCCAAAAGTGTCAAAAATGTCAGTCAAGGGTCCGATCTGTCCGCCGCAATGTCGCAGTACCGCAAAAAAAATCGCAGATCGCCGCCATTACGCGTTAAAAAAAAAAACAACAAAAATGACAAAAATCTTTCCCTTTGTTAGTAAACGCGATAACTTTTGCGCAAACCAATCAAAATACGCTTTTTGCGATTTTTTTTACCAAACATAGGTAGCATAAAATAAATTGGCCGAAAATTTTTAAAAATTTTGATTTTTACATTTTTTTTTGGGGGAATTTCATATAAAAAAATGTGAAAAATATTGTTATTTTTGCAAAATTGACGCTCTTTTTCTGTTTATAGCGCGTGATCAAAAAATCGCACAGGTGATCAAATACCACCAAAAGAAAGCTCTGTTTGTGGGAAAAAAAGGACGTCAAATTCGTTTAGGTACAGCGTCGCACGACCGCGCAATTGTGCGTTAAATTCACGCAGTGCCGAATCGCAAAATACCCCCTGGTCGGAATGGGGGTAAAATCTTCCGGGGCTTAAGTGGTTAATAAGAATTTAGATGATAATAAAATCAAGATTTTTAGAAAAAAAAAAAATTGGATTTATATGTTGCAATAAATCCTGTATCATAATAATAATATAATAATGTTTATTATTTTATCAACCACTTCCATACCGGGCGAATTCTGTCATTCCTCTCCTACATGTAAAAATCATCATTTTTTTTGCTAGCAAATTACTCGGAACCCCCAAACATTATACACTATATATATATATATATATATATATATATATATATATATATATATATATATATATATATATATATTTTAGCAGAGACCCTATGGAATAAAATGGTGGTCATTGCTATTTTTTATGTCACACGGTATTTGCACAGCAATTTTTCAAACACAATTTTGTTGGAAAAAAAACACTTTCATGAATTAAAAAAAAAAAAAAAAACAGTAAAAAAACAAAACCGTAAAAGTTGGTCCAATTTTTTTGTATAATATGAAAGATGATGTTACTTTCAGTAAATAGATTCATAACATTTCACGCTTTAAAATTGCCCACACTCGTGGAATGGCGCCAAACTTCAGTACCTAACACAGTAGGACAATTCCCAGTGAACTCAGCGGTGCGGCTACACTTTAAAAAATTTTAACAGCTTACCAGTTTAGAGTTACAGAGGGGGTCCAGTGCTAGAATTATTTCTCTCACTCTAACATTCGCTAGGATAACCCACATGTGTGGTTTGAACGCCGTTTACATATGTGGATCTGACCTACATATGCGTTTGCTTCTGTGTGCGAGCACGACGGGACAGGGGCGTTTACATTTTTTGTTTATTTTATTTTAATTTTTTTTTATTTTACACTGGGGGAGGGGCCAGGAGAGTCAGCGAAGGACCCAAGAAGAGGAGGATCAATGAGGCTGCACTGATGGGCAGTATTGAGGCTGCACTGATGGGCGCTGATGAGGCTGCACTGATGGGCAGTATTGAGGCTGCACTGATGGGCAGTATTGAGGCTGCTCTGATGGGCAGTAATGAGGCTGCACTGATGGGCGCTGATGAGGCTGAACTTATGGGCACTGATAGACTGTGGTCTGTGGTTTACAGATGACAGGGCGGGTCGAAAACAGGAAGGGGTGTGGCCTTTACAAGAAGGGGTGGGTCATATTTAAATTAGGGGGTGCCCATGTTTAGTCAGGCCTAGGGCAGCACAAAACCTAAATACACCACTGTACTCGTCGTGACATCTTTTACAATACACCAAAAAAAAAAAAAAAAAAAAATGGGCTAACTTTACTGTTTAGTTTTTTTTTTAAACGCAGTGAAATGCATTTTTTTCCCAAAAAT
This sequence comes from Pelophylax lessonae, assembly GCF_965119305.1. NCBI lineage: Eukaryota > Metazoa > Chordata > Amphibia > Anura > Ranidae > Pelophylax > Pelophylax lessonae. The sequence continues at coordinate 616,650,928 of NC_138771.1, read as the reverse complement.
TGCGTTTGAAAGACCGCTTCGCAAATACCGCGTGACAAAAAATATTGCAACTACCGCCATTTTATTCTCCAGAGTCTTTGCTAAAAAAATATATATAATGTTTGGAGGTTATAAGTAATTTTCTAGGTAAAAATACAGATTTGAACTTGTAAACAACGTGTCAGAAACGAGCTCGGTCCAGAAGTGGTTAAGTAATCATCAGGCCTAAAATGTGTATTTTAAAAAAAAAAAAAAAAAAAAAGAAAAGTTGGGCAGGAGGTGAGATGTCCATCCGTGTGGGGAATTGATTGTTGGGGCCCCTTTTCAGTGCTCTTTGGTTCCCTTTCATGGTATCATTTCACCATGGTTCACCGCTGAGTTCACTGGGAATTGTCTTACTGTGTTTGCACATGGTATTATTCCACCATGGCTTCCTGGTGACTTCTGTGCTTAACATGGTGTCTTTCAACCATGGCTTTTTGAGTTCACTGGGAATTGTCTTGTTGGGTTTGCACATGGTATTCATTCCACCACGGCTACTTGGTGACTTCTGTGTTTGCATCATGGTATTATTTCACCACGGCTTTTTGAGTCACTGGAAATTTTCCTCCAACGTCTATGTTTGCACATGGTATCATTATTCCACCATGGCTCCCTGGTGATCTCTGTGCTTGCACGTGGTATCATTCAACCACGGCTGCTAAGTCACTGGAAATTTACCTCCAACGTCTGTGTAAGCACATGATATCATTCATTCCAACATGGTTTACACTATCAGCCATTCACGGCCCATGCTCTACCAACTGCACTAAATACTACGGAAACCATTATTGTATTTATGCCCCCCCCATTTACAAAGCTTTCCAACTTATGGAGACTCAAATTTGACATTAAAATTTTAAACTTAAAACCAACATTAAAATCTTTCTTATTGGCTTGTATATCGCTTCCCAATCCTTCCGGCTCTATAAACCGTCCAGAAACTTAAATTATTCGCATTCTACCAGCCCTGAGCTGACAAAATTCATTACCCAGAATCCTTTGCGAAGATATGCAAATGAGCTGGTGCATCCAGCTAACTGATAACTGTCACCAGTGTGCTTATGGCAGCACTTCGCCCCAACCTGCCTGTTTCAAACGGCTGCTGCTGTAACTGATCACGTGCGGCACCATGGCAACGGCAGGTCTGATCAGATTATTAGATGGCTCCTTCCTCAGGTGGGAATGATTGGAGGGTCTGTATTCCTTCTATCAATTCACAGAGATTATCAGAAATTTTTATTTTTTTTTCTCAAAAATCCTGCCCCCTCCTGGCTGTCATTTACATTGCGCTTCTATGGGGTGTACATGGAGGAGAGCTGTTTGGGGATGGTGATTAACCGTTTTACTGCCGCTGACATACGCCATACGTCAGCAGCAGTAGGGGGGGGGGGGGGTTACACACACTGTATCAGCCGGGAATGTGTGCAAATCTGACAAGCTGACTGTTGGCTGTCAGATGGTAACGATCGGGCGGCTTTGCACTTTCACACACCTTGGCAGCAATGGTGAGCACCAGCAGGGGGCGCCAGAAGATAAGGATCGGGCTGCTCTGTGCAGTACCATTGCATAGAGCAGGTAAGTATAACGTATTGCCCTAACGTTGTATAGCGCTGCGCAGGGCTGCTGTTAGAAATCGCGGGGCCCTGTATAGACTACCTGGCAGCCCCCCCCCCCCCCCAAGAAAATATTATAGATATATTTAGCTAAAATTACAACAAAATCACTATTATCAGACACAAATATAACATAACTCGCTTAATTCCTGCTAAATCTAAAAAAAAAAAAAAACTATGCTAAATAAAAAAGAAGATGAGATGAGAAAAATATACAGGCTGGGCAGTTGGAGCTCAGTGATCAGAGAGACAGAGAGAGAGAAACAAAGTTACGATTTACAAATAAACTCCTGAGCAGAGATAAGTGCTGGGAGGGGGGGCCACACAAGGGAGGGGGATTAGTGAGGGACAACTTTCTGTTTCTCAACAGATAAAAGCTGATAGCAGGGAGAGGGACAGATCAGATTCAGGTGCTGGAGGAAGATTTCTGTATTTGTTGTCCATCACTAATCTCCCTCTCTGTGTGGGGCCCCCTTTGGGCTCGGGCCCCCTACAAGAGGGCTGGTGGTCCCCCCCTATCAGCTGCCCTGGCGATGCTCAAACTGTTGTCACTAAATCCTGTATAATCATAATAATAATATAATAATGTATATTATTTATTTAATTTTTTTAGCAATCAATTTTTATTAACCACTTGCCGACTGCCGTCAGTAGATTTACTGCGGCAGTCAGCCCCTCACAGGCAAAATGACGTATATTTATGTCACTAGCCTGTGAGGCTCTGGGGAGCGAGCGCGCGCCGCCCGCGGCGCGCTCCCGCTCCCGCGCGGTCTCGGACCCCCCCGCACGTGTGACCGGCGGACCAGATGTCCGCCGCTCACTCTGCGATCGTCGGGGGAGAGGGAGAAAGGCAGGCAGCTGATGTAAACAAGCTGCCTGTCATTCTCCCCTGTGTAGAAACACTGATCATACGGTTCTACTATGTAGGACCGTTGATCAGTGTAACTACAGCTCAAGCCACAGCCAATCACAGTTAGAATCACGCCCCTAGGGACACACACAGCCCCTCCCTCTCAAATAAAGTTAACCCCTTCACTGCCAGTGTATTTTTACTATTAACAGTGCATATATATAGCACTGATTACAGTAGAAATGACACTGGTAACCCCAAAAGTGTCAAAAATGTCAGTCAAGGGTCCGATCTGTCCACCCAATGTCGCAGTACCGCAAAAAAAATCGCAGATCGCCGCCATTACGCGTTAAAAATAAAACAACAAAAATGACAAAAATCTTTCCCTTTGTTAGTAAACGCAATAACTTTTGCGCAAACCAATCAAAATCCGCTTTTTGCGATTTTTTTTAACAAACATATGTAGCATAAAACAAATTGGCCGAAAATGTTAAAAAATTTTGATTTTTACTTTTTTTTTGGGGGAATTTCATATAAAAAAATGTGAAAAATATTGTTATTTTTGCAAAATTGACGCTCTTTTTTTGTTTATAGCACGTGATCAAAAAATCGCACAGGTGATCAAATACCACCAAAAGAAAGCTCTGTTTGTGGGAAAAAAAGGACGTCAAATTCGTTTAGGTACAGTGTTGCACGACCGCGCAATTGTCCATTAAAGTCACGCAGTGCCGAATCGCAAAATACCCCCTTGATGACTGTTTAACCACTTTACCACCGGAGGATTTTGCTGTCTTACGTCCAGGCCACTTTTTGCGATTCGGCACTGTGCGACTTTAACTGACAATTGCGCGGTCGCGCGACGCCGTACCCAAACGAAATTTACGTCCTTTTTTTTCCCATAAACAGAGCTTTTTTTTGGTGGTATTTGATCACCTGTGCGATTTTTACTTTTTGCGCTATAAACAAAAAAAAGAGCGTAAATTTCGAAAAAAAAACAATAGTTTTCACATTTTTTATATGAAATTCCCCCCCCCCCCCCAAAAAAATATGTAAAAATCAAAATTTTTTAAATTTTTGGCCAATTTGTTTTCTGCTACCTATGTTTGGTAAACAAAAATCACAATAAGCGTATTTTGATTGGTTTGCGCAAAAGTTATTGCGTTTACTAACTAAGGGAAAGATTTCTGTCATTTTTGGTGTTTTTTTTTAATGGCGGCGATCTGCGATTTTTTTTGCGGGACTGCGACATTGCGGCGGACAGATCGGACCCTTGACTGACATTTTTGACACTTTTGGGGGTACCAGTGACATTACTACAGTAATCAGTGCTATAAATATGCACTGTTACTGTAAAAATGACACTGGCAGTGAAGGGGTTAATTTTATTGGAGATGGAGGGGTTAATGTATGCCTGGTGCTTACTGACGTGTGTGGGGGGAGGTGACTGAGTGACACAGGGACAGATCGCAGGTTCAGCTACGCTGAACCCTGCAATCTGTCACTGTTTGTCACTTAGGAGACCCGCCCACTTTGTTTACACAAGCGGGCGGATCTCCAAACTCGATTCCCTGAAGATCGGGGAAGAGCAGCGCCGCCGCTCCTCCCCTGGCCCGACTGCGGCTGTGAATGAATACAGCGGGAGCGAGCCTCTGGCGGCGCGCGAGCGCCGCCCACAAGGGGAGGAGTCCAGCGACGTAGGTCCAGCGATGAGCGGTCGGCAAGTGATTAAGAAGTGATCATGAATAGAGGTTTATCTCTATTGGTCTTCATGCCACTAGCGGTGCCGGGGAGCCGCTGTTAAATAAGTTAGCGTTGATCGGAGGTGTCTGGTTACCATGGCGCTCAAAAGTGTATTTAGGAGCGGGTTGACTATGGGGCTCCTTGGAGGAGGTGTATTGAGACCTATTGGTCTTAGCAAGGAAGTGAGAGGCTGCTTATGTTTGTGGCGGAGGGATTCTCACAGTGACACCTGCATGCCTCATTTGGAAGCACTTATTCACAGCGGTCATGGATATGTGGATTTTTATGAGATGGACTTCCTAATGATTCATTCATGATTTTATGGTTGTTTTATTTTAGTTTATATATTTTTATTTGTTTGCGCTGCACTACTTGACCTTATGTATTATGAACTTATGTACTTGAACTATATGTATTATTGTTTTTTCGGCCTTGAAGTGTTCAGCTGGCAAACCTATTCGGTATTAATTTAGATTTGCGCTAAATATATATCTTTTGATTTAATACCGCACATGTGTGGTGCGAGCACCATTTAGATATAACACATGATTTTTTTTTTTTATATTTTATAAAAAAGAAAAACTTTTTTTTTTTTTTTACTAACTTCCCTTGTGGCAGCATGGCTCGAGACAGGTCCTATTATTAGACCCCAAATCTCTCCTCTGGCCCCCCATGCAGCCGATCAAACTGAGATTAGTCTAGTTGGCTGCTTTCCTGGCTGCTGGTGGTTAGATAAACAAAGAGGCGGAACCGGAAGTGATGAATTATTCATCACTCCCAGTTTCCAGGGTTTTGAACAAGGCAGCCATTGCTGCTGGCCGCATCGCTCCCAGCCTCTGCGATGGGACCAGAGAGGTGGCAGGAGGGGGGGTGGGACCCCCTTCTGCCACCCTTCTGCCACCCACAGAAATGATTGAGTGCCTAATTCCCCACCCGGATCACTTCTGCATTGTAGAGGATCTCCGGCTGAAAACAATGGTACCGGGATAATGCCTGTAGGTGCAGGCATCATCCCAGTATAAGTGTTCGGCCGCAGGCCGGTGTTTGTGGGAGGAGCTAGCGGGCTTTATAGCGACGCCCCTCCCCTACACCGGCCTGCTGCTGGGCGCTCGAGTCAGGTGATCTACTGTGTCACCTGATCGCCGCCGGAACTTCCGCCTTTGAGGACCGGACTTCCGGGCAGGATCGTGGACGCCGCAAGCCATCTCCGCCGCCGCCGCTGGATCCTCCACCGTTGTCTACAGTCTCCTCTGCTCCCAGCGCCTCACCGCTGCCAGCCGGCCTGCGCCTCCTCCGCTGCACCAGCCGCCACCAGCACCTCCACTACCGCCAGCTGCCCGCTGCATCTCCCCGCTGCTCAGCCGGGACCAGGTATTCATTGGGGTTGGGGGGGGGGGCGGCTGCCTACCTACCTGCACACATTGCCTGCCTCTCAGTCAAGGCCACGGCATTTTCCAACCAGCACCACATTGCCTGCCTCCAGTTAGGCCTCGGCATCTTCTCCACAGGGGGGGGCTCCTGGGTTCTGGGCTCCTGGCCTGCTTGGGGGGACACTGAGAGATCCAGGGGGGGATTGGAAAAAAAAAAAAAGAGGGAGGGCATTTGTTCATTTTTCCATGCTTCACCCTTGCTGGGCATGTTCTCATGCAAGGGGGGGGGGGGTTGGTCGGTCAGGCTCACCTGCCCGCCGGCCGTCCGCTCAAGCAAGCAGCCCCCCCCCCCAGTAGGGGTCACCAGGCGCCCCCAGGCCACGGCCTGTCGGGGGGGCTCTTGGATTTTGGTCCAGGGTAGGTGGAGGGGCACCATACACTCATACACGCTCACTTACCTACCCCCTTGGGTCAGGAGGGAGGTTGGTGGCAGGGTTGGGGGGGGGGGTCTCATTACATTCCACAGGGTTACATGTTCCCGTGTTGGCTCCCATCACATGCTATCTACACTGGGGGGGGGGGTCATGTGTCACTACTTCTGATTGACCATTTGCCTTATTCCTCCAGGATCACACCATGTCCTTCAACGCCGGTGTCAGGTACTACTACCAGGCTGCAGGTTCTTCCTGTATGTTTCTCACGGCTCCGTATGCTGGTAGTCTTCACAAACGCTACTCCAGCGTTGCCCATAGGCACTGCTAGGTCAGTCTCACGTCTCGTTGGGCCTCAACACACATCTTGGTCACCTTCGGTATGCTTATACCGGTAAGCCTAGGCCGTCCGGGTACGCTTTGGGCACACATTACACCTTCGGTATGTCACCAGCAGGTGCCACTTGGTTCCTGTTGTTCCTTTACCACCTTCACCACCTCCGTACCACGCTCAATACTATGTCATTGTCCTTCTCGTGGGCACTGCATTCGCTGTCTGCACCTCACTGTGTTGTACCTCGTCATATTTTGTGTCCCCTGTCAGCCCCCCCCTCCCCGTAGGGTGAGCGAACTGGCTGTTAGGGTTCCGGTGCTGGCCATTACTCCCCCTTCATAGCTGGTCCCGCGAGGCCAACTTCCCAATCTCAACACAGAGATTCTTCGCCCCTCGGGCCAATCCATAGTTAGCGCCTCGCTTCACCCACCTCATGGGTTTATAGTTAGGGCCTCACCTGTCACGGCCACACGTTTGATTCTTTACTGTCACCGAGAGACCAACCTTCCCGCCACCACGCTAGTGGCTCATGCCCCACGTCCAAATCATAGGTAGAGTCTCTCACCTGCCGCTTGGCATCTAGCAAGGCCTCACCTATCACGGGGTAGTTAAGTTTTTCGCCTCAAGGCACTAGCTAGCCAGCCAGTTTTCTTGGGGCTCTTGCGGTTGTTAATTGGACTTTGGTGTTCTATTTTTCTTTCAACAGCGTGCCTCTAGGAGCCATCTTGGATGAAGGATCATCCTCCCCCTCCACGCCGGCCAGACCCGGCACCCCAGTCAGATCTGGTACCCCCAGGGGTCATCAGAATCCGTCCCCGCTGGGCTCTTATGGATCCTGGACCATCCCGAAGATCTCGGCGGTCCTTCGCCAGAGGGGCATTCCGTTCCCGGCCACGGCTAGGAAGGCTGAACTGTTTAGGATCTTGACTGAGCACCCGAAAGATCCTGGACTGGGCACCAGCTCTCAGGGCTGTGGATCGGCCATGCAAGGAACTCTGGACTCCATCCTGTCTTCTCTGCAGTCAATCGGCGACAGACTGACGAAACTGGAGGACGCCAGTCCAGCTCACGGGGTTCCTCCTCCGCCCTTACCGGTGCAGGCTCCTGCCCCCGTTAGCGAACAGGGTAGGCCCCCAGTCCCCCTCTTCCCCTCTGCTGCGGTATCTCCCATCATCACCCCGGCACACATGGTCCCCCCAGCCCTCCGCAAGGATATCCTGGAGGGGAAGGATGTTAACCTGGTGGCTCTCCTTATCGCCTCCCAAGATGTGGTAGAGAATAAGGTCTACAACTATGGGGATTTGTCCGTAGTGATGAAGGCCAGAGACCCCAGGCTAAATAAGAAGCTGACCATCCCTGAATTCGTCCTGGCTTTCGGGATTTACAGGGATGTGTTATGCTCTGTCTACCCACATCGTCGGGAGGAACTGGATCTCTATCTCCACAAGGTTGTGGATTTGGGCCATAATTACGGGGGTTTTACCTTTTACGACTTTCACAAGTCAGTGTCAGCCAAAGCAGCGGCTACTTTGGCACAATTCAATGTGTGGTTTGATTGGAGCCTTTTGGACACCGAACTTTTCTGCAGGCACTTTGCAGGATTGGTGCCTCCCTCTTGCGCCACATGCTCATCCACCTCGCACTCTGCCAACCTTTGCCCCATGGAGTCTGAGTCCTCCACGTCCGGGGTCCTGGGGGGGGCTGGCAGATCAGAGCAGCGTGGCCTAAGAGACAAACTGGGTCGCCCGATCATTTACTTAGGCAAAGCCCAGGTCTGTAACAATTTCAACGGTGGGGCGTGTAGTTTCAGTGCCTGCAGGCTGCTCCATGTTTGTTCTATCTGCTTCAGGGCTCACACCAAGTCCATGTGTCCATCAAGGCTCAATCCAAAACAATGACTGACCGAGGTCAAGATCGAGGTACTGGCTTTTTACCTTCAGTCTCACCCATCTCCGCACCTGGTCGAGTATTTGGTACAGGGGTTTTCAGGGGGGTTCCACACGGGGTTGGTGTCTCTTCCCCCAGGGTCACTTGAATGCCCCAATCTACTGTCTGCTAGGGAGGACCCGCTGTCAGTGGACCTTCTGCTCAGGAAGGAAGTTCAGGAAGGGTTCATGCTAGGCCCCTTTCCTGACCCCCCTTCACCTCCTGGCGTACTAACCCCATTGGCATCTCTACAAGCAAATACTCTAATAAAAAACGGTTAATCATTGACATGTCGGCTCCTCATTCCTCCAATAACCCTAGCCTGAATTCTCTTATCCCTTCAGCTGAGTTCTCTCTCCACTATATCACCGTGGACAACGCCATCCAAGCCATTTTGGGGGCAGGCAGGGCTGCATGGCTCAGCAAGACAGATATAGCCAACGCCTTCAAGCTGTTGCCCATTCACCCCTCTTTAAGGCATGTTGACGGTGTTAAGTGGAGGGAGGAATATTTTTTAGCCATCAGGCTCACATTTGGATCCAAAAGCAGTCCCAGGATTTTTGATACCTTTGCCGAGACGCTCTGCTGGCTTCTTCTGAATATCACCAGGTGCCCTACGGTTTTGCACTACCTGGACGACTTCTTGTTGATCGAACAGGGCAACTGCACTCCTGTCAGTTTGAGGGGCACTGTGGCCTTGTTTTCAACCTTAGGGGTCCCTCTTTCACCAGGCAAGACGATTGGACCTGTCACCAGGTTAGATTTCTTGGGGATCACCCGGGATTCCATCTCCATGCAGTCCAGCCTCCCTGGGGACAAGCTTAGGCGCATTTGAGAGGTGGTAGGCAGGTTCCTTTTACGAGGAAAGATCTGCAGTCGTTGATTGGGTCATTGAATTTTGCCATGCGCATCATTCCGCAGGGCAGGTCATTCATCTCCCGGTTACTGTGTCTATTGCCGGGTCTTCCGGAGGGTGTTGTCACCCACCTGGATCCCCCAGCCAGGGCGGACCTGGCCATGTGGGTGGAGTTCCTGGAAAGGTGGAACGGCATTTCCATGTTTATCCTGCCTATCTAACCCCAGTCCCCTGTGTTTTGGACGGATGCGGCTGCTCACACGGGGTTTGCTGCCATCTTTGGGGATTCGTGGTTCAGGGATCATTGGCCGGCAGAGTCACTTGCCTTACCCGCTTTCCGGGAGACCTCGGCGTTGTTCGAGATATACCCTATAGTGGCAGCAGCTTTCACTTGGGGTAGGTGCTGGTCAGGGATGGCAGTTAAGTGTTTTAGCGACAATAAGGCGGCCTGTGACATTATTAATAAGGCCCGGTCTGCATCCCTGACCATCATGAGGCTGGTTCGCAGGCTGACTTTGTTAGCAGCCACCCACCAGTTTTTTCTTTATTGTGAACATATCCCGGGCCACTCCAACGCAGCTGCTGACGCTCTTTCCCGGTCTAAATTACAGGTGTTCTTCAACCTCCACCCAACGGCCGACAGATGCCCCACTCGGACCCCGAAGTTCGAAGATTTGATCCTGGACTAGCCCGGATTGTGGCACATGGTCGGGAATTGGCCCGGATGGCTCTGTCAAAAGAATATTACAAAAACACTGGTCTATACTTAAGGAAGACCCAACACTAAAACATCTCATCCCTGATACCCCAAAATTCACATACCGAAAAGCAGGTTCCCTACAACAGAACTTCACACATAGTGAATATAAAGAGGGAAGCAGGAAAGACCCCTGCAAAGCCAAAGGAACATTCCCTTGTGGAAGTTGTGCCCAGTGTAAGGTGATTCAAAAATGTATTGACACAATACTCCCTAACGGTGAAGAATTCAAGCCTAAACACTTTGTAAACTGTAGAACTAGAGGAGTAGTATACCTCATGCGCTGCGAATGTGGATCGTACTACGTAGGGAAAACTAAACAAGAGATGGGAAAGAGAATAAATAAACACATAAACAGTATGGAGTTATGTAATCCTTACCTCCCCCTGGGGAGACATGTGGTATACCAACATGGCTATAAAATGCCAAAAGTGACATTTATTGCACTCGAGAGGATACACATTCCACACAGAGGGGGAGACTGGAACAAAAGACTCCTCCAAATGGAAACAAGATGGATACAACGCCTAAAGGCAACTAAAGCACCAGGCCTTAACGAGATTGAAAGCTTCCGTCCCTTTTTGGAAGGTTTCTCGTCGGGAAAAACAGATTGAATGCAATATCTTATACAAAAAACAGAAATCACTTCCATCCATTCATAAAAATCCTTGTACATAGCTCCCTGGATGAGAAAACAAATGTGATACCTACCCTACAGGATATTACAACAATGGATTTACTCACCAAAACCTACAACCCAAATGAAAACCATTTTTTTCATTTATTTTATACTTTTTCATCCATTCACAAAAATTCTTGTATATAGCTCCCCTAATGAAAAAACAATGTGATATCCACCTTACAGGATACCATAATTGCAAATGTTCTTATCCACCTACAAACCAAATCTCCTATATATAAGAAATATATATAGGAACATTGAACTTTTAACTGTCATTTAATAACAAGAAACCCCCTCTTCTTTCCCCTTCCCTCCCGTCCCCTCTCCCTTTCTCTCCCCCCTTTCTCCCCCCCCCCCTTCCCCTACCCCTCTTATTCGCTTCCCAGAATACACCATAAATCTGATCACCCCCCATACAAACCAGAGAATGAATATATTTTTAAACTGCTGTTAAAACTAAACTGGAGATCGTTTGACTATATTATCTATTATTATTTTTGTATAAATATGATTATTTATGATTTCTTCTTGACCATATAATTGTACTCTGTCACCACTCTGAGCCTCCCACCCACCTGGTCAAATCGCACCCGGCACGGTAAACCCCTGGATAGCCAGGGGTTAAGATGGAACTCTGGGACAAACCATCTCCCTCAACAAGATCCCCCCTCTGGAGATCTTGGTTCCTCCTCTCCGTGTCGGCGGCCAATACGCGAAGACGGACCACCGGATGCGCGCACACCCTCGGGCGCATGCGCAGTAACCGGAGATCGCGTCTATTGCGCAAGAAGCCTAGTACGTGCGGGACCTACGGCGCCTGCGCGACGGGCTTTATAAGGTCGGGGAACCAGCGTCTCTCCACTCCTTCACACTGAAGGGACTGGAGAAGACAGAACAGCAGCACGAGGAACAAACCACCTAAAAATAGTAAGTTTTTCAAAGGATGATACACCATCCACTGTAAATATCACAAGTCACCCACAAATAAACTTGCACTTACAAGCTTATTGGACCTTATGTACTCTATTTTACAACAGAAAGTCTACCAAGACTGAATACCTATAACTACTATGCTTTCAATGATTGTGCGGGAGGACAAAGGCTTTTTCGCCCCTTGATCACGTATTTACTACATAAGAGTAAGCCTATATGCTTATGCCTGTATATATGCATGTACAAATACGTATATATATACAAGTATTCTTACAAAAGATCTGGGAATATTTTTCAGTACCTTACACCAAAGAAAAAAGAAGAAAAAACATCCAAAACACCTATATTAAGGTGAAACAGGCTACTTTGATTGTAAGTACCTTAGAAACCAACCAAAAAACCTACTCCTATACCCGACACAATCATTGATATTATATACATGTATCCTTAGATCTATTCAGCAAAAGAATAGGATACCAACCCCTGCACTCAATAACCGTAAGAACATTGGAAGACAACCATATAGTAAGTTGTCAGACATATAATTCAAACCTATAGAAACTTACTAAATACATTATATATAATGTATACATATATATATATTCCTCAGGCTGCACCATAGTGGTTCCTGCTGCGAACTCATCCAGACACAAAGAGGCTCGCAAGAATAGACAGAGAAAGTATGTATATACTAATAAATAAACAATAAATATACTAATAAATATATATAAAAGAAGAATAAAAATAATATTTATCACTACTTCCACAGAACTGGTGATAACCATATAATCCTTGAAAAAGGCTACCCAGTAGCCGAAACGCGTTGGATAAACACGCTTTGGACCCATAGTTGGATCTCTGTGAACAGATTTTTCCAAGCAACAAGCCTGGAAAAAACAGAGAACAACGTCCAAAAACAAAAGTCACCCTTTTCACCTATGTCACGGATATTTTCCAAAACTTTACCTTCCTCTAAACACACTTTGGGTCTATAACCCAAACACCTATGCACTGGATATAAGTACAAATAATTGTATCCTAACATTGTACATAAATAAATATTTTTGATTACTTTTTATAAATTGTATGTAACTCACTTGCCCGTAAAAGTCCCACCCCACTTCTTGGCCCGAGGCACCAAGCAATTTCCCCCATTTTAGATACACAGGGACGGAGGCAAAAAACTACTGCTCTGCTACAGGATCAAAACAAACCCCCTCTTGAAAAATTTGGATGGATAACACATCCCTGTCCTCAATGATCCATACCTAGCAGAATATAAAAAACTAAAAAAATATATATATATTCATAAGGCTGATCAGCAGAACCTTATCCATTATATCCCCCCCCAAAAAAGCATAAGAGTTGAGTGATCAGTTCCCCTCCCAGCTATACTGAGAGGACCCGGAACCCACCCATCTCTAGCTACTCTCTTTTTTCACAAATAGAGAACTTTTTTCCTTCTCTGATAAACTATGGAGGAAAATCAGGCAGAAGGTCTAATGGGAACCGAATGGGACAACCTAATGTCCAGTATACACAAAGACTTCCAAGGAAACGAACAACAGGAATCCAACATTACATCCCTCTTTAACTCCCTCAAGAAACATTTTGAGAGAAAATCGGCCCTACATTGGCACATCAAAACATTCGAAAGATATATTTCCGAAAGGATAAACCCAGTAGGCCTAAGAATTCAAATCTTTCCGACCATGGAAAATATTAGTACACAAATGAAAAAGGATTGGGAAGATGCTCTCAACGAATGCTCCAGAAACTTAATGATAATACTACAAAGTGAATACCTGTGCCAAATAAAAACCCTTGAGAATGAAATCAAACTTATTTATGAAAAACTTTCACCCCTAAAAAATATCGCTCTCTATAGCGAACAGGAAACAAAGCTAAAACAACATATAGAAGATTATAGTAAGGAAATCCTAAAGAAAAAAGAAAAAAAGTACTGGAGAGACAAAAATGCATTCAGTCAAAATAGAGCCTACAAATGGTCCAACACCCGACAAAACAGAAGAACAAACTATAGACAAACTCCCAATACAGGACCATATTACTCATCCGATTCCACATCTCACGCATCAGGAACAGAACAATATAGAATGGAAAGACGGAGAGAAAGACCAAACCCCTCACAACAACTGGAAACAGATGATAGAGAGGAAGGAACTCATGACCAAGCAACAGAACAAAATAAACAAAATGAAGAAGATGCTAGACCACCTCTTAGACAACATGAGATATTTACAAGATCCAAGAAAGACCAACCAAAACCACCTAAAACTTTTTTAGGGACAGCGAACCCCAAAACAAAAACCAAACCATCACAACATTAGAGACCACAAACCAAGGAGCTTTAACCATTATTAACCTATCATCCCACATACTAACTCAAGCACAAATGGAGGTTCTAACATTAGGCCTATCCTTCTGTCCCAACAAAATATCGGACAAATTCGAGATAATAAAAGACATTAATTTATTCGCTAGAAATTTACTTTTTAAGGCAATGTACACCAAACCAACAACAGTGGAACAACCACCTAACTTAACAGCTGCTGAACTTCGAGCTATAAAGGACCTTAACTTATTATTAGAAGAAGGAGGCCTAGAAGACTGGCCTGAACAAGGAAACCAACTAGACACAGATGAGGAGGAAGAAGACGATAATACCATAGAAACCACACAAACCAGATTCAAAAAGAAATCTCAAAAATTTCCATCCTTAAATCTGAACCCTGCCATTGCATTGTTTGTCCGGGAAATCACTAAAGACATTGAAAAATTGAAAGAAGACCATAACACACACAATCTTACAAAAAATTAAAAAATAGCAATAAAAGAACTACAAAACTTGGAAAAAATCACAATCAAACCGGCCGACAAAGGCGGAAACATTGTACTTATGAACAATGAAAACTATAAAAAAATGTGTCTAAAAATTCTAAACAACACTAAATGTTATAAAAGAATATCACCGGTTATGACCAACACCTTCAAAGAAGATTTCTACAAAAAACTGGACAAAGCTCTCAATGCAGGGACAATCACGGAAACTCTATGGAACTTCATGAAGATCCAACATCCACAAACACCGACTTTCTACGCACTCCCAAAGGTGCACAAAGACAAACTAAATCCACCTGGCAGACCCATAGTCTCAGGAAATGGAAACATCACCGAGACTACAAGCCAGGTAATAGACACACACCTCAAACCATACGTGACCAACCTACCCTCTTATACAAAGGACACGATACACCTCCTTCAAATCTTGGAAGATATGACAATACCCGAAACAGCATTTCTTATTACAGTCGACGTAGAATCACTGTACAATAATATCCCGCACAAAAAAGGAATAGATATCATCAAAAGAACACTCAGCCAAAGAAGCGACCACGAATCCAAGTTCAATGACTTCATCATTCAGATGCTGGAATATATCCTCAACCACAATTTCTTCACCTTTGATGGTAACTACTATTTGCAGACATGTGGCGTAGCGATGGGCACAAGTTGTGCCCCATCCTACGCCAATATCTACCTAGGAGACTGGGAAAGGGAATTCCTAAACAACGAAGAAAACTACATATACACTGACCATATAATATTATGGCAAAGATATCTAGACGATATTCTGATCGTCTGGGATGGACCGGAAGAACTGATAGAAGGATGCCTAAAAAAGATGAATACCAACAGTCATAATATGTTCTTCACGTCAAATTACAGTAACACAAAAGTAGCATTTCTGGATACTTGGATAATGAAGGATGAAATTGGCCAAATACAGACAACACTCTACAGGAAAGATACTGCAGGAAATACGATCTTACACGCCTCCAGTTTTCACCCTACCCCACTCAAAAGAGCTATCCCATATAGCCAATATCTTAGACTTAAAAGAAATTGTACTGTGGACAAAGACTTTCAACACGAAGCAAGACTCCTAACTGAAAGACTCATGGAAAGGGGATACACAAAAAGTGGCCTCAGAAAAGCCTATAACAAAGCCAACATACTACCAAGACAACAAATTCTATTCAAAAAGAAAAAAAGAGATACTGCGAAGGAAAGTGATAACACACGGATCATAATGAGATACACTAACGAATATCCAAAGATCAAAAGAATATTACAAAAACACTGGTCTATACTTAAGGAAGACCCAACACTAAAACATCTCATCCCTGATACCCCAAAAATCACAT
This sequence comes from Pelophylax lessonae, assembly GCF_965119305.1. Taxonomy (NCBI): domain Eukaryota; kingdom Metazoa; phylum Chordata; class Amphibia; order Anura; family Ranidae; genus Pelophylax; species Pelophylax lessonae. The sequence continues at coordinate 616,635,186 of NC_138771.1, read as the reverse complement.
ACCGAAAAGCAGGTTCCCTACAACAGAACTTCACACATAGTGAATATAAAGAGGGAAGCAGGAAAGACCCCTGCAAAGCCAAAGGAACATTCCCTTGTGGAAGTTGTGCCCAGTGTAAGGTGATTCAAAAATGTATTGACACAATACTCCCTAACGGTGAAGAATTCAAGCCTAAACACTTTGTAAACTGTAGAACTAGAGGAGTAGTATACCTCATGCGCTGCGAATGTGGATCGTACTACGTAGGGAAAACTAAACAAGAGATGGGAAAGAGAATAAATAAACACATAAACAGTATGGAGTTATGTAATCCTTACCTCCCCCTGGGGAGACATGTGGTATACCAACATGGCTACAAAATGCCAAAAGTGACATTTATTGCACTCGAGAGGATACACATTCCACACAGAGGGGGAGACTGGAACAAAAGACTCCTCCAAAAGGAAACAAGATGGATACAACGCCTAAAGGCAACTAAAGCACCAGGCCTTAACGAGATTGAAAGCTTCCGTCCCTTTTTGGAAGGTTTCTCGTCGGGAAAAACAGATTGAATGCAATATCTTATACAAAAAACAGAAATCACTTCCATCCATTCATAAAAATCCTTGTACATAGCTCCCTGGATGAGAAAACAAATGTGATACCTACCCTACAGGATATTACAACAATGGATTTACTCACCAAAACCTAAAACCCAAATGAAAACCATTTTTTTCATTTATTTTATACTTTTTCATCCATTCACAAAAATTCTTGTATATAGCTCCCCTAATGAAAAAACAATGTGATATCCACCTTACAGGATACCATAATTGCAAATGTTCTTATCCACCTACAAACCAAATCTCCTATATATAAGAAATATATATAGGAACATTGAACTTTTAACTGTCATTTAATAACAAGAAACCCCCTCTTCTTTCCCCTTCCCTCCCGTCCCCTCTCCCTTTCTCTCCCCCCTTTCCCCCCCCCCTTCCCCTACCCCTCTTATTCGCTTCCCAGAATACACCATAAATCTGATCACCCCCCATACAAACCAGAGAATGAATATATTTTTAAACTGCTGTTAAAACTAAACTGGAGATCGTTTGATTATATTATCTATTATTATTTTTGTATAAATATGATTATTTATGATTTCTTCTTGACCATATAATTGTACTCTGTCACCACTCTGAGCCTCCCACCCGCCTGGTCAAATCGCACCCGGCACGGTAAACCCCTGGATAGCCAGGGGTTAAGATGGAACTCTGGGACAAACCATCTCCCTCAACAAGATCCCCCCTCCGGAGATCTTGGTTCCTCCTCTCCGTGTCGGCGGCCAATACGCGAAGACGGACCACCGGATGCGCGCACACCCTCGGGCGCATGCGCAGTAACCGGAGATCGCGTCTATTGCGCAAGAAGCCTAGTACGTGCGGGACCTACGGCGCCTGCGTGACGGGCTTTATAAGGCCGGGGAACCAGCGTCTCTCCACTCCTTCACACTGAAGGGACTGGAGAAGACAGAACAGCAGCACGAGGAACAAACCACCTAAAAATAGTAAGTTTTTCAAAGGATGATACACCATCCACTGTAAATATCACAAGTCACCCACAAATAAACTTGCACTTACAAGCTTATTGGACCTTATGTACTCTATTTTACAACAGAAAGTCTACCAAGACTGAATACCTATAACTACTATGCTTTCAATGATTGTGCGGGAGGACAAAGGCTTTTTCGCCCCTTGATCACGTATTTACTACATAAGAGTAAGCCTATATGCTTATGCCTGTATATATGCATGTACAAATACGTATATATATACAAGTATTCTTACAAAAGATCTGGGAATATTTTTCAGTACCTTACACCAAAGAAAAAAGAAGAAAAAACATCCAAAACACCTATATTAAGGTGAAACAGGCTACTTTGATTGTAAGTACCTTAGAAACCAACCAAAAAACCTACTCCTATACCCGACACAATCATTGATATTATATACATGTATCCTTAGATCTATTCAGCAAAAGAATAGGATACCAACCCCTGCACTCAATAACCGTAAGAACATTGGAAGACAACCATATAGTAAGTTGTCAGACATATAATTCAAACCTATAGAAACTTACTAAATACATTATATATATAATGTATACATATATATATATTCCTCAGGCTGCACCATAGTGGTTCCTGCTGCGAACTCATCCAGTGTCAGGGATACCACATGCAGGCATCCAGCAAGGGTGATCAGATCAGTTGGCTGCACCAAGGAATCAGGACCCAGATGGATAAAGATGTAAATAAGTTTATTAAGCAAAATGACACACTCCAATACCAACACCAATGACCATAAACAAGTAAACAAAATATAAATGATAACAGTACAAAACCCCAATAGAACCTAACAAACTATATACAAAAGGATGGAGCAAACAATAGCAGGACAGGACAGGGACAGGAGACAAGGAAAGCAGGGAGCCAGGTACAGGAAGCAGGGTACAGGGAACAGGATCAGAATACAGCATTCAGGATACAGGTTTCAGGATACAGGTTTCAGGATACAGGTTTCAGGATACAGGTTTCAGGATACAGGTTTCAGGATACAGGTTTCAGGATACAGGTTTCAGGATCAGACAGGGACACGGCTAGCAGAGAAAATACTGAAGCACTGAGCCTCAGTGAAGGGCGGGCTTATATTCCCTCAGCAGTCCTCCTCAGGTGCAGCTTAATTAAAAGAACAGTCCAGCTGCTGGGAGACACCCGCTGGTGGGCCCTGGAACTGCGCCCCTCAGTTCCAGGAACAACAGTGCCACCAGCAGGTGACCCATGTAATGACACAGATCCTGACATCCAGACACAAAGAGGCTCGCAAGAATAGACAGAGAAAGTATGTATATACTAATAAATAAACAATAAATATACTAATAAATATATATAAAAGAAGAATAAAAATAATATTTATCACTACTCCCACAGAACTGGTGATAACCATATAATCCTTGAAAAAGGCTACCCAGTAGCCGAAACGCGTTGGATAAACACGCTTTGGACCCATAGTTGGATCTCTGTGAACAGATTTTTCCAAGCAACAAGCCTGGAAAAAACAGAGAACAACGTCCAAAAACAAAAGTCACCCTTTTCACCTATGTCACGGATATTTTCCAAAACTTTACCTTCCTCTAAACACACTTTGGGTCTATAACCCAAACACCTATGCACTGGATATAAGTACAAATAATTGTATCCTAACATTGTACATAAATAAATATTTTTGATTACTTTTTATAAATTGTATGTAACTCACTTGCCCGTAAAAGTCCCACCCCACTTCTTGGCCCGAGGCACCAAGCAATTTCCCCCATCTAATACCAGGAAGTCTTATGACCGAGCCATGTCCATCTTCCGGAGGTTTTCAGCGGAATTTGGGTTGCACGACCACTCAGTCCAGACGATGGTCGCCTTTGCAGCTTTTTGCCACCTCCAGCTGAAACTTTCTGCCAGCACCATCAAACTGTACTTGTCGGGGGTTCAACATCACGTCCTGACGTACCAGCCGAACTCGTCTCCCTTTCTCAGGGCATATCCAGTGAAAAACCTTTTGAAGGGCATTGGCAAGGTGGATTGCCATACCCCGGTCAGGCGGTTGCCAATAGATGGGGAGAAATTCCGGGCTCTTTCTGATTTGTTGGACACGGCCCCTTTTGAGCCCTTCACGAACTTAGTTGTAAAGACCGCCATGTACCTGGCCTTTTACGGCTTTCTCAGGCTCGGGGAGTTCACGGTGGCTTCCCAGTCAGAGGGTCGCACCTGCCTCCTCAAACGGGACTTGGTCAAACGGGGAGATTACTACGTCTTGACACTTCGGTGTTCTAAGACCAGGCAGGTGGGTCACCCTTTGTCCATCCCTTTGTATCCATCGGGGAATGATTGGTGCCCTGTCAAGGTCCTGGACAATTACGCAGCTCGGACTCAGAGCTCGCCCAGCTACTCACCACTTTTCACGTTGCTGGGCATTCCCCTCACCACATCTAGGTTTATATTTTACATCCGCACCTTATGTATCAGGCTGGGTTGGGACCCTGCGGCGCATTCTGGCCACTCCTTTAGGATTGGAGCTGCGTCAGCTGCCTCCGGCAACAACACGCCAGGTCATATCATCAAAAGACTTGGTCGATGGGAGTCTGATGCCTTTCAGATATACATTCCTCACCCGAGAAGGAGTTGAGGTTAGCTTTTAGTAAGCTTGTAACATGAATTTGGGTTGTCAATAAAGTGTGTCATTTGCTTCCTTTTTGCCCTCTTTATTTACAGGCCTACCCCCTTACGTCGGTTCTGGCACACCACACCGACTTTCCATACCAAGGGTATCCATCATTTATTTACCGACCACAAGTGTTCGGCCGCAGGCCAGTGTTTGTGGGAGGAGCTAGTGGGCTTAATAGCGCCGCCCCTCCCCTACACCGGCCTGCTGCTGGGCGCTCGAGTCGCCCCACCCACCTTCACCCTTTTTTCCTGATCTCTAATCTTCGGGGGGCCCTCTTTATTTACAGGCCTACCCCCTTACGTCGGTTCTGGCACACCACACCGACTTTCCATACCAAGGGTATCCATCATTTATTTACCGACCACAACCACTGAAACCCAAGGATGTACAGAAACATCTTTGAGCGGGAAGTGGTTAACCACTTCCCACAAACCAACGTAGCCCTACGTCGGCTGCAAAATGTGGTTGTACCGGGGTGATGCCTGCAGCTAGAGGCATCATCCTGGTACCAATTTTTAGAGTTGGCAGTCGGCTTTCATGTGGTAATAGCCGATGCGGCTCGGGAGCCACTCGATCATTACCCCAGCAAGCGGGAGGGGACGCCCCCACTTCCTGCCGCCTTCCACGGCTCTGCCCGAGTCTCCCGTTCCAGCTGGAGACACGAGCATACCGCTGGCACCTCTGCTGGCTGGTTGGAGTCCCGAACGAAGTCGGATTTGGCTTTGATCGGGTCTCCGATGATGTAACCCGGAAGCAGCGTTTATGACGTCACGTCCGGGTTACTCGGTGGCTAAAGGTGCCGAATTTAAAAAAGTGACAGTATTGAAAAATGCAGTTTTCGGCATTTTGAATACATTGAAGTGTAGAGTAGAGATGTATAGAACTGTTCGCCGGCGAACAGTTCCCGGCGAACTTAGCATGTTCGCGTTCGCCGCTGCCGGCGAACATATGCGATGTTCGGTCCGCCCCCCATAAGACATCATTGAGGCAAACTTTGACCCTGAACTTTACAGTCAGCAGACACATTTCGAGCCAATCAGCGTACCTCCCTCCCACACCCTCCCACCTCCTATAAATAAGCAAGGGCAGCATCCATCTTAGATCATTCTGAAGCAGTGTGTGTAGTGAGAATAGGGAGAGAGCTGCTGCTGCTGCTGCTGCTGTTAAGCTAGGGACAGTTAGTCAGTGTTCCTGGTCTTGCAGTGTTCTTGGTCCACTACTGCTGTAATATCAGCACCCCAAAAAGCCCTTCTAAGGGCTGGTATTTGTGTTTTTTTTTTTTTTTATATATATATATATATATACCTAGCGTCCCCAAAAGCCCTTTTAAGGGCTGGTAATTGAGTTGTTTCTTCATATATATATATATCTATATCTATCTAGTGTCCCCAAAAGCCCTTTTAAGGGCTGGTAATTGAGGATTTTTTTATTTTTATATATATACATATAGATATATATATATAGTGTTCCCAAAAGCCCTTTCAAGGGCTGGTAAGGTAATAGATTTTTTTCTTTATATATATATATATATATATATATATCTATTGTACACTGCAGTTGCCTGCCCGCTGTGTGTGAGAGGCCACAGACCTACCACAGACTGTACTGTGTGCACACCACACTCATTTCGGGTGGCACAGGCACAGTACCTGGCATTTTAAAAAATATTTTTTTTTTCTCTGTCATAATTGCAGTGAGTGCTGTGTCAGGTCCACAGAGTGCACTGTACCCACTGCAGTGCACTGCCCACCACTGATATATATACGTTGGCACAGCATCTTGTTGCAATAAATTGAAAAAAAAAATATTTTTTATTATTGCAGTTGCCTGGGCTGCCATTGACTGTCAGGTCCACAGAGTGTACTGTGCCCACTGCAGTGCCACTGTGTGCCCACCCACCACTGATATATAAGGTGGCACAGCAGCTTGCAAAGTAAAAAAAAAATATATATTTTTTTAAATTGCAGTTGCCTGGGTGCCAGTGACTGCTGTCAGGTCCACAGAGAGTGTACTGTGCCACTGCCCACCCACCACTGATATATAAGGTGGCACAGCAGCTTGCAAAGTAAAAAAAATATATATATTTTTTAAATTGCAGTTGTCTGGGTGCCAGTGACTGCTGTCAGGTCCACAGAGAGTGTACTGTGCCACTGCCCACCCACCCACCACTGATATATAAGGTGGCACAGCAGCTTGCAAAGTAAAAAATATATATATATTTTTTTAAATTGCAGTTGCCTGGGTGCCAGTGACTGCTGTCAGGTCCACAGAGAGTGTACTGTGCCACTGCCCACCCACCACTGATATATAAGGTGGCACAGCAGCTTGCAAAGTAAAAAAATATATATATATTTTTTAAATTGCAGTTGTCTAGGTGCCAGTGACTGCTGTCAGGTCCACAGAGAGTGTACTGTGCCACTGCCCACCCACCACTGATATATAAGGTGGCACAGCAGCTTGCAAAGTAAAAAAAAATATATATATTTTTTAAATTGCAGTTGCCTGGGTGCCAGTGACTGCTGTCAGGTCCACAGAGAGTGTACTGTGCCACTGCCCACCCACCACTGATATATAAGGTGGCACAGCAGCTTGCACTCATAGTACAACAGTAACAACACATTAAAAAAAAAATGACAGGCAGAGGCAGGCCACCCCGCAAGGGCCGTCGTGGTCGTGGTGCTGTGATTTCCTTAGGCTCTAGAATAATGCCCAGTGTTCAGAGGCCACCACAGCCCCTGAACTCAAAAAATTCTGAGGCCATAGTTGACTGGCTTACACAGGACACCCAATCGTCTACAGCTTCCGCTCGGAACCTTAATGCACCATCCTCCTCCAGCTCAGCTTCGGGCACCTCTCAATTTACCACTCGCCAGCCCGCCGGCACCACCACCAACACTAGCACCACAGCCGCTTCACTTGATCCGTCAGAGGAGTTATTTTCACATCAGTTTGAAGAAATAAGTGATGCGCAACTATTAGTGCCAGAGGATGTAGATAACGGGGATATGTCTCAGTCAGGCAGCATTATACACATGGACGTACATTGTGATGATGATGATGTTGTACCTGCTGCTGCTGCCTTTGCTGAGTTGTCAAGTGAAGCGGCTGATGATGACGATGTGTCTGTGGATGTCACCTGGGTGCCTGCTCGAAGAGCAGAAGAAGAGGGGGAAAGTTCAGATGGGGAGACAGAGAGGAGGAGGAGACGAGTTGGAAGCAGGGGGAGGAGGTCATCGCAAGGAGCTAGTGGCGCAGTCAGACAGCATGTAGATTCGGCACCCGGGGTCAGCCAGACAGCACGCCAATCAACGCAAGCTGTTGCCACCACCAGAATGCCGTCCTTGCAAAGCTCAGCAGTGTGGCATTTTTTTTGTGTGTCTGCCTCTGATATCAGCGATGCCATTTGTAACCTGTGCCAAAAGAAACTGAGTCGTGGGAAGTCCAACACCCACCTAGGTACAACTGCTTTGCGAAGGCACATGATCTCACATCACAAACGCCTATGGGATCAACACATGAGTAAAAGCAGCACACAAACTGAAAGCCACCATCCTCCTCCTGGTCCAGCATCTTCAGCCACGTCAACCACTGCTGTCCTCCATGCCCCCTATCAACAACCCGCCCCTCCGCCTCTCACCTTCAGCAGTTCCTGCTCGTCACCTGCCCACAGTCAGGTGTCTGTGAAGGAAATGTTTGAGCGCAAAAAGCCAATCTCGCAGAGTCACCCCCTTGCCCGGCGTCTGACAGCTGGCTTGTCGGAACTCTTAGCCCGCCAGCTTTTACCATACAAGCTGGTGGAGTCTGAGGCCTTCAAAAAATTTGTCGCTATTGGGACACCGCAGTGGAAGGTACCCGGCCGAAATTATTTTTCACAAAAGGCAATCCCCAACCTGTACTCTATTGTGGAAAAAGAAATCATGTCACGTCTGGCACACAGTGTTGGGGCAAGGGTCCATCTGACCACTGATAGCTGGTCTGCAAAGCACGGTCAGGGCAGGTATATAACGTACACTGCGCATTGGGTAAACCTGCTGGCGGCTGCCAAGCATGGAATGCGTGGCTCTGCTGCAGAGGAGTTGGTGACACCGCCACGACTTGCAGGCAGGCCTGCTGCCACCTCCTCTACTCCTCCTACTCCATCCTCTATGCTAACCTCCTCGGCTGAGTCCTCTTCTGCTGTTGCGTCTTGCTCCACACCAACTGCACCCCCCCAGCTCCCCAGGGGCTATTCCACATGCCGGATACGACAGTGTCACGCTGTCTTGGGGTTGACTTGCCTGAAAGCAGAGAGTCACACCGGACCAGCACTACTGTCCGCCCTGAATGCACAGGTGGATCAGTGGCTGACCCCGCACCAACTGGAGATCGGCAAAGTGGTGTGTGACAACGGGAGCAATTTGTTGGCGGCATTGAATTTGGGCAAGTTGACACATGTGCCGTGCATGGCACATGTGTTGAATCTGATTGTGCAACGTTTTGTGCAGAAGTACCCAGGCTTACAGGACGTCCTCAAGCAGGCCAGGAAGGTGTGTGGCCATTTCAGGCGTTCCTACACGGCCATGGCGCACTTTGCAGATATTCAGCGGCGAAACAACATGCCAGTGAGGCGCTTGATTTGCGACAGCCCGACACGTTGGAATTCAACACTGCTAATGTTCGACCGCCTGCTCCAACAAGAAAAAGCGGTCAACGAGTATTTGTATGACCGGGGTGCTAGGACAGCCTCTGCGGAGCTGGGTATTTTTTTGCCACGCTACTGGACGCTCATGCGCAATGCCTGTAGGCTCATGCGTCCTTTTGAGGAGGTGACAAACCTAGTGAGTCGCACTGAAGGCACCATCAGCGACATCATCCCATATGTTTTTTTCCTGGAGCGTGCCCTGCGAAGAGTGCTGGATCAGGCCGTAGATGAGCGTGAAGAGGAAGAGGAAGAGTTGTGGTCACCATCACCACCACCAGAAACAGCCTTACCATCGATTGCTGGACCTGCGGCAACACTGGAAGAGGAGTGTGAGGAAGAGGAGTCAGAGGAGGAATGTGGCTTTGAGGAGGAGGAACACCAACCACAGCAGGCATCCCAGGGTGCTCGTTGTCACCTATCTGGTACCCGTGGTGTTGTACGTGGCTGGGGGGAAGAACACACCTTCAATGACATCAGTGAGGACGAGGAATTGGACATGAGTAGCTCGGCATCCAACCTTGTCCAAATGGGGTCTTTCATGCTGTCATGCCTGTTGAGAGACCCTCATATAAAAAGGCTGAAGGAGAACGACCTGTACTGGGTGGCCACGCTACTAGACCCCCGGTATAAGCAGAAAGTCTGTGACATGTTACCCAATTACCGGCAGTCGCAAAGGATGCAGCAGCTACAAAATAAGTTAAAAACTATGCTCTACACAGCGTATAAGGGTGATGTCACAGCACAACGGGAATCCAACAGGGGAAGAGGTGAAAGTAATCCTCCTCCTACCACCACAACCACGCCGGCAAGGACAGGACGCTTTACAGACGTCTTGTTGATGGAGGACATGCGGAGCTTTTTTAGTCCTATGCATCGCCACAGCCCTTCGGGGTCCACCCTCAGAGAACGACTCGACCGACAGGTAGCAGACTACCTTGCCTTAACTGCAGATATCGACACTCTGAGGAGCGATGAACCCCTTGACTACTGGGTGTGCAGGCTTGACCTGTGGCCTGAGCTATCCCAGTTTGCCATTGAACTTCTGGCCTGCCCCGCTTCAAGTGTGCTGTCAGAAAGGACCTTCAGCGCAGCAGGAGGTATTGTCACTGAGAAGAGAAGTCGCCTAGGTCAAAAAAGTCTTGATTACCTCACATTTATTAAGATGAATGAGGCATGGATCCCGAAGGGACTGACAGTGGGGGATGCATTTGACTAAAAAAGGCCTGGTGATGACTGAGATGCCTTGGCCTAAAAATGGTCCACACGCTGCTGTATATAATCATTCTCTGCATGCCGGATGACTTACGTGACGTCTCCGCCACCAACTACGGTTCAAGCAGCAATGTTTTAGTGCACTTTCTGCCTTAAAACCTCAATTTTTCAGGCCGCTGCTACAGCAGCGGCTGCAACAATACCTACTTTTTCATGCATGTGTACATGCCTAATTTTTCTGGCCTCTGGTGCTACACTGTGGCTGCAAAAAAACAAAAAACAAAAAAAAAGGCACATACATGTGTCAATTCCCCTTCGTGATCGTTACCTTGTCGTGGTGAAGGGGCTTGCGTATCACAATGAAGCGATCACCTCTAGGATTGTGTTGGCACACCCCAGATGATAAGGTCGTTGCTTCATTGTGTACAGACCAAAAGCGATCCGCAGGATAATTTTTCATAAAAAAAAACATTCATTTTCTTTCATTCTTTCTGCGGAGCTGGGTATTTTTTGGCCGCGTTACTGAATGCTCATGAACAATGGCTGTAGGCTCATGCGTCCTTTTGCGGAGATGACAACCCTGGTGGTCAGTCGAACCCAAGGCAACATCATCGACCTCATCCCATATGCGTTTTTTCTGGAGCGTGCCCTGCGAAGAGTACTGGATCAGGCTGTAGATGAGCATGAAGAGGAAGAGTTGTGGTCCTCATCACCACCAGAAGCAGCCTTTTCGTTGTCAATTGCTGGACCTGTGGCAACGCAGAGAGAGGAGTCTGAAGAAGAGAAGTCAGAGGAGGAAGGTGGCTTTGAGGAGGTGGAATACCAGCCACAGCAGGCGTCCCAGGGGGCTTGTTCTCACCTTTCGGGGACCCTTGGTGTTGTATGTGGCTGGGTGGAGGAAGAGACCTTCAATGATGTCAGTGAGGACAAGGAACGGGACATGGCTAGCTTGGTATCCAACCTTGTGCAAATTGGGAGTTTGCGGTTGTGCAAATGGACTGACTGACTGTTAAACGGGGAGTTTGGTCTGTCAGAGTTTGGTCTGTCACTGTGAAGCGGGCAACGGGCGTAACCCTTACACTACTTGACCGATAAAACATCATACCTGATCGTATTCACACACTGGATGTTTTAGTGCTGGTTTACACTGCCGCTACCACTAAAGTAGCGTCGCTTCCAGTGCGACTTTGGCGCGACTTAGCGCGACTTTGGCGCGACCTCATCGCGAGGTGACTTTTTATTTGGCCAATCACAATATCATGTTTTGTTACCGTCACCTAATTTCCTTTTCCTGTTTTTTGTTTTACATATTTCCCCATGTGTGCAGTGTTGTCTGTGTCATAGCTCAACTGATAGGCATGTTTGCCTTGGCATATCATATTTCAGCTTGCCAGAAAGAAAAAAAGACAGCTGGAAAGACACTGCATTAGTTTTCTACTAAAAATCATAAGAAAAATGCTGTTTTTTTTGGGTTGTGGACATACTACAGAGCTGAAACTTGACAGGTACACTTTTTAGACCCCCCAGACACTAAATACAAAAAATGACATGCCTGCCTAAAAAAATGCCCGATAAATGCCTGCAAGAGAAAAAGACAGCCGCAGAGAAGCCGTATTCCTGAAAATATAAGAAAAATGCTGTTTTTTAGGGGTTCTGGACATGCTACAGATCTGAAACTTGACAGGTACACTTTTTAGACCCCCCAGACACTAAATACAAAAAATGACATGCCTGCCTAAAAAAATGCCCGATAAATGCCTGCAAGAGAAAAAGACAGCCGCAGAGAAGCCGTATTCCTGAAAATATAAGAAAAATGCTGTTTTTTAGGGGTTCTGGACATGCTACAGATCTGAAACTTGACAGGTACACTTTTGTGACCCCCCAGACACTAAATACAAAAAATGACATGCCTGCCTAAAAAAATGCCCGATAAATGCCTGCAAGAGAAAAAGACAGCCGCAGAGAAGCCGTATTCCTGAAAATATAAGAAAAATGCTGTTTTTTAGGGGTTCTGGACATGCTACAGAGCTGAAACTTGACAGGTACACTTTTGTGACCCCCCAGACACTAAATACAAAAAATGACATGCCTGCCTAAAAAAATGCCCGATAAATGCCTGCAAGAGAAAAAGACAGCCGCAGAGAAGCCGTATTCCTGAAAATATAAGAAAAATGCTGTTTTTTAGGGGTTCTGGACATGCTACAGATCTGAAACTTGACAGGTACACTTTTGTGACCCCCCAGACACTAAATACAAAAAATGACATGCCTGCCTAAAAAAATGCCCGATAAATGCCTGCAAGAGAAAAAGACAGCCGCAGAGAAGCCGTATTCCTGAAAATATAAGAAAAATGCTGTTTTTTAGGGGTTCTGGACATGCTACAGAGCTGAAACTTGACAGGTACACTTTTGTGACCCCCCAGACACTAAATACAAAAAATGACATGCCTGCCTAAAAAAATGCCCGATAAATGCCTGCAAGAGAAAAAGCCAGCCGCAGAGAAGCCGTATTCCTGAAAATATAAGAAAAATGCTGTTTTTTAGGGGTTCTGGACATGCTACAGAGCTGAAACTTGACAGGTACACTTTTGTGACCCCCCAGACACTAAATACAAAAAATGACATGCCTGCCTAAAAAAATGCCCGATAAATGCCTGCAAGAGAAAAAGCCAGCCGCAGAGAAGCCGTATTCCTGAAAATATAAGAAAAATGCTGTTTTTTAGGGGTTCTGGACATGCTACAGAGCTGAAACTTGACAGGTACACTTTTTAGACCCCCCAGACACTAAATACAAAAAATGACATGCCTGCCTAAAAAAATGCCCGATAAATGCCTGCAAGAGAAAAAGCCAGCCGCAGAGAAGCCGTATTCCTGAAAATATAAGAAAAATGCTGTTTTTTAGGGGTTCTGGACATGCTACAGAGCTGAAACTTGACAGGTACACTTTTGTGACCCCCCAGACACTAAATACAAAAAATGACATGCCTGCCTATAAAAATGCCCGATAAATGCCTGCAAGAGAAAAAGCCAGCCGCAGAGAAGCCGTATTCCTGAAAATATAAGAAAAATGCTGTTTTTTAGGGGTTCTGGACATGCTACAGAGCTGAAACTTGACAGGTACACTTTTGTGACCCCCCAGACACTAAATACAAAAAATGACATGCCTGCCTAAAAAAATGCCCGATAAATGCCTGCAAGAGAAAAAGCCAGCCGCAGAGAAGCCGTATTCCTGAAAATATAAGAAAAATGCTGTTTTTTAGGGGTTCTGGACATGCTACAGAGCTGAAACTTGACAGGTACACTTTTGTGACCCCCCAGACACTAAATACAAAAAATGACATGCCTGCCTAAAAAAATGCCCGATAAATGCCTGCAAGAGAAAAAGCCAGCCGCAGAGAAGCCATATTCCTGAAAATATAAGAAAAATGCTGTTTTTTAGGGGTTCTGGACATGCTACAGAGCTGAAACTTCACAGGTACACTTTTTAGACCCCCCAGATGCTAAATCCAAAGAAATTTTTTATTTTTATTTTTTTTTAATTTTTCCAATAATTGGCTCTCTATCAAAAAATTATAATTTTTAAGAACTTTTTTTTGCGTGATCCCTCTCCGGCATGCCACAGTCCAGGTGTTAGTCCCCTTGAAACAACTTTTCCATCACTATTGTGGCCAGAAAGAGTCCCTGTGTGTTTTAAAATTCGCCTGCCTATTGAAGTCTATGGCGGTTCGCCCGGTTCGCGAACATTTGCCGATGTTCGCGTTCGCCGTTCGCGAACCGCGAATTTTAGGTTCGCGACATCACTAGTGTAGAGGAGGGGTTTGGGGTCTTTAATACCCCCCGATCCCCCCATAAAGAGTACCTGTCACTGCCTTTTGCTATAACAAGGGATGTTTACATTGCTTGTGACAGCAATAAAAGTGATCAGATTTTTTTTTTTTTTTTTTAAACTGTGCTAAAATTAAAAAATTAAATAAAATAAATAGGAAAAAAAAAATGAAACCCCCCCCGTCGCTGTGAAATTGCGCACAAAAGAAAATGTATACGGAAGTCGTGCCCACAAATGAAAGCGCTGTTCAAACCACACATGTGAGGTATCGCCATGATCGTCAGAGCGAGAACAATAATTAAAAAAAAAAAAAAAGATTTACTCTGTAAATCTAAACTGGTAACCGTTAAAATTTTTTAAAGCGTCGCCTATGGAGATTTTTATTGACCGTAGTTTGTCGCCATTCTGCGGGTGTGTGCAATTTTAAATCATAACATGTTGGGTATCTATTTACTCAGCGTGACATCATCTTTCACAATATACAAAAAAAATGGGCTAACTTTACTGTTTAGTTTTTTTTAAATACAGTGAAATTTTATTTTTCCAAAAAAATGGCGTTTGAAAGACCACTGCGCAAATATTGCGTAATAAAAAATATTGCAACGACCGCCATTTTATTCTCCAGAGTCTTTGCTAAAAAAATATATATAATGTTTGGGAGTTATAAGTAATTTTCCAGCTAAAAATACAGATTTTAACTTGTTAACAACGTGTCAGAAATGAGCTCAGTCCAGAAGTGGTTAAGTAATCATCAGGCCTAAAATGTGGGTTTAAAAAAGAAAAAAAACAGGAAAAAGTCTTTTGTGGTTTTAAAAACTTGTGGAGAACTGAATTTGGGGCCCCTTTTCTGTGCTCTTTGGTGCCCTTTCATGGTATCATTTCACCATGGCCTTCTGGCATGCTGAGTTCACTGGGAATTGGCCTTCAGTTTCTGTGCTTCCAACCATGGCCCATGCTCTACCAACTGCTCTACATACAATAGGAACCCAAAAAATGTATATAAACCCCTCCAATTACAAAGCTTTCCAACTTATGGAGACTCAAATTTGAAACCAACTTGTCTTCTCCACTCTGTTCCAAGTGTACTGTTGCCGATGGCTCCTTTTCCCATATGTTCTGGGAGTGTCCTCCTATCCGTGCCTTTTGATCGGAAGTCACGGCATTTATTGCCGATATTTCTCAGTTGTCCAACAGTGGCGGCTGGTGCTCAAAATTTTTGGGGGGGCGCAAAAAGAAAAATGTAATAGGTATTGCTTCGCGGCAAAAAACGCGGTAAAAAAATTGCATGACTTTGAGGTCATGGTACAGGCATGGCACAGGTGATGGCATAGGCATGGCACAGGTGATGGCACAGGTGATGGCACAGGCATGGCACAGGTGATGGCATAGGCATGGCACAGGTGATGGCACAGGTGATGGCATAGGCATGGCACAGGTGATGGCATAGGCATGGCACAGGTGATGGCATAGGCATGGCACAGGTGATGGCATAGGCATGGCACAGTTGATGGCACAGGCATGGCACAGGTGATGGCATAGGCATGGCACAGGTGATGGCACAGGTGATGGCATAGGCATGGCACAGGTGATGGCATAGACATGGCACAGGTGGTGGCACAGGTGATGGCACAGGTGATGGCATAGGCATGGCACAGGTGATGGCATAGGCATGGCACAGTTGATGGCACAGGCATGGCACAGGTGATGGCATAGGCATGGCACAGGTGATGGCACAGGTGATGGCATAGGCATGGCACAGGTGATGGCATAGACATGGCACAGGTGGTGGCACAGGTGATGGCATAGGCATGGCACAGGTGATGGCATAGAGATGGCACAGGTGATGGCATAGGCATGGCACAGGTGATGGCATAGACATGGCACAGGTGATGGCATAGGAATGGCACAGGTGATGGCATAGGCATGGCACAGGTGATGGCACAGGTGATGGCATAGGCATGGCACAGGTGATGGCATAGGCATGGCACAGGTGATGGCACAGGTGATGGCATAGGCATGGCACAGATGATGGCACAGGTGATGGCATAGGCATGGCACAGGTGATGGCATAGGGATGGCACAGGTGATGGCATAGGCATGGCACAGATGATGGTACAGGCAGGGCACAGGTCGGCTTCAATCACTTACCTTCTGACGGCGGCGGGATGGCGGGATTTCGGGAACCGAGACGAGCAGCGCGGACGTCCTCCTCTTCAGTCTTCTGTCTTCTGGTCCGGGCAGCGGTAAGGAGATCGGGCGGTGACGGTGCGTGACTAACGTACGCACCAGCACCGCCCCCATTGCGAGTCAGCGATGTCCTGGATGATGATTGGTCCAGGCTGGAGACTGGACCAATCACAGCCAGGATATCACGAAGGTGGGGGTAGCGCAGCGCTTTTTGCTGCGCCCAGGTTACGCCCCCAGAAGGCAGCCAATCGGCGCCTCTTCTGGGTCGTAAACCCCACCCCCCCTCCATATCCACCGGGCCGAGCGCATAGGCCTGCGAACCCAATTTTTTTTTTTTTTTTCAAAACTTTATTTTTTTTTGTAATTTTTTTTTTTTCAAAACTTTATTTTTTTTTGTCATTTTTTTTTCTATTTTTTTTTAGGGGGGGGCGGCGCTCCGGCGCCCCCTATGCACGGGCCGCCACTGTTGTCCAATATTTGTAAGCCCCTTCGTTGTCTGTTGGGATACGTGGATGACGAGGAGGATGCTCCTGCTTGTACTAAATTGTTTTATGCTAGGAAGGCTATAGCTACTCGTTGGAAACCTTCTGCTCCCCCTGACGTTCCATTCTGGATTGCGATTATTCATCAGGCATTGCCTCTGTATAAAATGACGTATGAGGCCAGAGGCTGTCCCAAGAAGTTCCGGAAAATTCGGTCTTTTTGGGTGGACTCTGACCGGACTACCTCTTCAGTTTCTGATTCTACATAGACGATGTCCATTGCAGCCTATGTTGTTTTGTGTATGGTAATATGCTATTTCTATTGTTGTTTCCCGCTCCTCTCCCCTCCCCCCCCCCGGGGGATTTTTGCTGGGTCTCTCACTGATGTTACAGCTGGAAGTTATGCATATTGCTTATGTCATGGCATTTGATGAAAGATGAAGCCTTGTATGTCTTTTTGGCTCCACCATTGATATGTTACACTTTATTTCTTCGTTATGTACTGTTCTGTTTGTTTAATAAAATACCTTTAAAAAAATTTGAAACCAACATTAAAATCTTTCTTATTGGCTTTTATATCACTTCCCAATCCTTACGGCTCTATAAACCGTCCAGAAACCCAAATTATTCGCATTCTACCAACCCTGAGCTGACAAAACCATTATCAGATTTTTAATTTTTTTTCCTCAAAAATCCTGCTCCCTCCTGGCTGTCATTTACATTGCGCTTCTATGGGGTGTACATGGAGGAGAGCTGTTTGGGGATGGTGATTAACCCTTTTACTGCCGCTGACATACGCCATACGTAAGCAGCAGTAGGGGGAGGGGGGGTTACACACACACTGAATCAGCCGGTGTTCCGTGAAAAAAAACATACCCGTGAGAAATGCCTACCCTCGTCACTTCCGGTGCACCTACGTCACCACTACGTCATTGAACAGCTGAGGAGCTGACTAGTGCGCATGCACGGAGGGTATGAAATGATCACGGCAGTGTGTGTAGCGCGGCGGTTACATTAAAACAGCTCGGCTGAAATATGAGTCATCTCCGCTTCTATCCCTGTCACTTCCCTGATCTGGGCTAGTAAATATAAAAGCGGCGGCGGGTGTATGAAAAGATAAATCACGGAGCCGAGAGCCGCTTTTATATTTACTAGCCAAGATCAGGGTAGTGATAGGGACAGGAGCCGAGATGACTCATATTGCAGCACAGCTGTTTTAATGTAACCGCCGTGTTACACACACTGCCGTGATCATTTCATACCCTCCGTGCATGAGCACTAGTCAGCTCCTCAGCTGTTCCATTACGTATCCGGGGGTGTGAGCATGCGCACTGCTACGCTGCTCAGCTGTTCCTCACAGGAAGTGACGAGGATAGGCATTTCTCACGCGGTAGGAAATTCTCACGGAACACCGGGAATGTGTGCAAATCTGACAAGCCAACTGTTGGCTGGACGCTGGAGAGCACCAGCAGGGGGCGCCAGAGGAAGAGGATCGGGGCTGCTCTGTGCAGTACCATTGCATAGAGCAGGTAAGTATAACGTGTTGCCGTAACGTTGTATAGCGCTGTTGTTACTAAATCCTGTATAATCATAATAAAAATAATATAATAATATATATATATATTTTTTTTAACAATCAATTTTTATTAATTTGTAAAGAATCACAATACACAAATTAATAAGCAGTAGTTGATAACATTGGTGTAAACTTCAATACAAGGAAGGGTCAGTAAGTTTTTATAAAAATCTTGATATCCCTGACCATCCTACCCCAGATAGGATCAATCTGTAGGCATGGCGTGGACATCAAGCTACCCAGAGAAAAGCAATTACATGGGATAGCACAACAAAACAAAAACAGTATATTTTATTTAAAAAAAAAAAGTTTATCCTTTAAAACCACTTTAATTCATGTGAATGTGTTTGTAATTTCATCATGTAAATGTTGAGCTCTTCTGTAACAACAACAAAAATAACTCCTTTACAGATTGTTTTTAATAAGAATTTAGATGATAATAAAATCAAGATTTTTAGAAAAAAAAATAATTGGATTTATATGTTGCAATAAATCCTGTATCATAATAATAATAATATAATAATGTTTATTATTTTATCAACCACTTCCATACCGGGCGAATTCTGTCATTCCTCTCCTACATGTAAAAATCATCATTTTTTTGCTAGCAAATTACTCAGAACCCCCAAACATTATACACTATATATATATATATATATATATATATATATATATATATATATTTTAGCAGAGACCCTATGGAATAAAATGGTGGTCATTGCTATTTTTTATGTCACACGGTATTTGCACAGCAATTTTTCAAACACAATTTTGTTGGAAAAAAAACACTTTCATGAATTAAAAAAAAAAAAAAAAAACAGTAAAAAAACAAAACCGTAAAAGTTGGTCCAATTTTTTTGTATAATATGAAAGATGATGTTTCTTTCAGTAAATAGATTCATAACATTTCACGCTTTAAAATTGCCCACACTCGTGGAATGGCGCCAAACTTCAGTACCTAACACAGTAGGACAATTCCCAGTGAACTTAGCAGTGCGGCTACGCTTTAAAATTTTTTACAGGTTACCAGTTTAGAGTTACAGAGGGGGTCCAGTGCTAGAATTATTGCTCTCACTCTAACATTCGCTAGGATAACCCACATGTGTGGTTTGAACGCCGTTTACATATGTGGATCCGACCTACATATGCGTTTGCTTCTGTGTGCGAGCATGACGGGACAGGGGCGTTTACATTTTTTGTTTATTTTATTTTAATTTTTTTTTATTTTACACTGGGGGAGGGGCCAGGAGAGTCAGCGAAGGACCCAAGAAGAGGAGGATCAATGAGGCTGCACTGATGGGCAGTATTGAGGCTGCACTGATGGGCGCTGATGAGGCTGCACTGATGGGCAGTATTGAGGCTGCACTGATGGGCAGTATTGAGGCTGCACTGATGGGCGCTGATGAGGCTGCACTGATGGGCAGTATTGAGGCTGCACTGATGGGCAGTATTGAGGCTGCACTGATGGGCAGTAATGAGGCTGCACTGATGGGCGCTGATGAGGCTGAACTTATGGGCACTGATAGACTGTGGTTGTGGTCTGTGGTTTACAGATGACAGGGCGGGTCAAAAACAGGAAGGGGTGTGGCCTTTACAAGAAGGGGTGGGTCATATTTAAATTAGGGGGTGCCCAAGTTTAGTCAGGCCTAGGGCAGCACAGCACAAAATCTAAATACACCACTGTACTCGTCGTGACATCTTTTACAATACACCAAAAAAAAAAAAAAATGGGCTAACTTTACTGTTTAGTTTTTTTTTTAAACGCAGTGAAATGCATTTTTTTCCCAAAAATTGCGTTTGAAAGACCGCTTCGCAAATACCGCGTGACAAAAAATATTGCAACTACCGCCATTTTATTCTCCAGAGTCTTTGCTAAAAAAATTTATATAATGTTTGGAGGTTATAAGTAATTTTCTAGGTAAAAATACAGATTTGAACTTGTAAACAACGTGTCAGAAACGAGCTCGGTCCAGAAGTGGTTAAGTAATCATCAGGCCTAAAATGTGTATTTAAAAAAAAAAAAAAAAAAAAAAAAAGAAAAGTTGGGCAGGAGGTGAGATGTCCATCCGTGTGGGGAATTGATTGTTGGGGCCCCTTTTCAGTGCTCTTTGGTTCCCTTTCATGGTATCATTTCACCATGGTTCACCGCTGAGTTCACTGGGAATTGTCTTACTGTGTTTGCACATGGTATTATTCCACCATGGCTTCCTGGTGACTTCTGTGCTTAACATGGTGTCTATCATTCAACCATGGCTTTTTGAGTTCACTGGGAATTGTCTTGTTGGGTTTGCACATGGTATTCATTCCACCACGGCTACTTGGTGACTTCTGTGTTTGCATCATGGTATTATTTCACCACGGCTTTTTGAGTCACTGGAAATTTTCCTCCAACGTCTATGTTTGCACATGGTATCATTATTCCACCATGGCTCCCTGGTGTCCTCTGTGCTTGCACGTGGTATCATTCAACCACGGCTGCTAAGTCACTGGAAATTTACCTCCAACGTCTGTGTAAGCACATGATATCATTCATTCCACCATGGTTTACACTATCATCCATTCACGGCCCATGCTCTACCAACTGCACTAAATACTACGGAAACCATTATTGTATTTATGCCCCCCCATTTACAAAGCTTTCCAACTTATGGAGACTCAAATTTGACATTAAAATTTTAAACTTAAAACCAACATTAATATCTTTCTTATTGGCTTGTATATCGCTTCCCAATCCTTCCGGCTCTATAAACCGTCCAGAAACTTAAATTATTCGCATTCTACCAGCCCTGAGCTGACAAAATTCATTACCCAGAATCCTTTGCGAAGATATGCAAATGAGCTGGTGCATCCAGCTAACTGATAACTGTCACCAGTGTGCTTATGGCAGCACTTCCCCCCAACCTGCCTGTTTTCAAACGGCTGCTGCTGTAACTGATCACGTGTGGCACCATGGCAACGGCAGGTCTGATCAGATTATTAGATGGCTCCTTCCTCAGCTGGGAATGATTGGAGGGTCTGTATTCCTTCTATCAATTCACAGAGATTATCAGAAATGTTTATTTTTTTTTTCTCAAAAATCCTGCCCCCTCCTGGCTGTCATTTACATTGCGCTTCTATAGGGTGTACATGGAGGAGAGCTGTTTGGGGATGGTGATTAACCGTTTTACTGCCGCTGACATACGCCATACGTCAGCAGCAGTAGGGGGGGTTACACACACTGTATCAGCCGGGAATGTGTGCAAATCTGACAAGCTGACTGTTGGCTGTCAGATGGTAACGATCGGGCGGCTTTGCACTTTCACACACCTTGGCAGCAATGGTGAGCACCAGCAGGGGGCGCCAGAAGATAAGGATCGGGCTGCTCTGTGCAGTACCATTGCATAGAGCAGGTAAGTATAACGTATTGCCCTAACGTTGTATAGCGATGCGCAGGGCTGCTGTTAGAAATCGCGGGGCCCTGTATAGACTACCTGGCAGCCCCCCCCAAGAAAATATTATAGATATATTTAGCTAAAATTACAACAAAAACACTATTATAAGACACAAATATAACATAACTCGCTTAATTCCTGCTAAATCTAAAAAAAAAAACTATGCTAAATAAAAAAGAAGATGAGATGAGAAAAATATACCGGCTGGGCAGTTGGAGCTCAGTGATCAGAGAGACAGAGAGAGAGAAACAAAGTTACAAATAAACTCCTGAGCAGAGATAAGTGCTGGGAGGGAGGGGGGGCCACACAAGGGAGGGGGATTAGTGAGGGACAACTTTCTGTTTCTCAACAGATAAAAGCTGATAGCAGGGAGGGGGACAGATCAGATTCAGGTGCTGGAGGAAGATTTCTGTATTTGTTGTCCATCACTAATCTCCCTCTCTGTGTGGGGCCCCCTTTGGGCTCGGGCCCCCTACAAGAGGGCTGGTGGTCCCCCCCTATCAGCTGCCCTGGCGATGCTCAAACTTTTGTCACTAAATCCTGTATAATCATAATAATAATATAATAATGTATATTATTTATTTAATTTTTTTAGCAATCAATTTTTATTAACCACTTGCCGACTGCCGTCAGTAGATTTACTGCGGCAGTCAGCCCCTCACAGGCAAAATGACGTATATTTATGTCACTAGCCTGTGAGGCTCTGGGGAGCGAGAGCGCGCCGCCCGCGGCGCGCTCCCGCTCCCGCGCGGTCTCGGCCCCCCCGCACGTGTGACCGGCGGACCAGATGTCCGCCGCTCACTCTGCGATCGTCGGGGGAGAGGGAGAAAGGCAGGCAGCTGATGTAAACAAGCTGCCTGTCATTCTCCCCTGTGTAGAAACACTGATCATACGGTTCTACTATGTAGGACCGTTGATCAGTGTAACTACAGCTCAAGCCACAGCCAATCACAGTTAGAATCACGCCCCTAGGGACACACACAGCCCCTCCCTCTCAAATAAAGTTAACCCCTTCACTGCCAGTGTATTTTTACTATTAACAGTGCATATATATAGCACTGATTACAGTAGAAATGACACTGGTAACCCCAAAAGTGTCAAAAATGTCAGTCAAGGGTCCGATCTGTCCGCCCCAATGTCGCAGTACCGCAAAAAAAATCGCAGATCGCCGCCATTACGCGTTAAAAATAAAACAACAAAAATGACAAAAATCTTTCCCTTTGTTAGTAAACGCAATAACTTTTGCGCAAACCAATCAAAATCCGCTTTTTGCGATTTTTTTTAACAAACATATGTAGCATAAAACAAATTGGCCGAAAATGTTAAAAAATTTTGATTTTTACTTTTTTTTTGGGGGAATTTCATATAAAAAAATGTGAAAAATATTGTTATTTTTGCAAAATTGACGCTCTTTTTTTGTTTATAGCACGTGATCAAAAAATCGCACAGGTGATCAAATACCACCAAAAGAAAGCTCTGTTTGTGGGAAAAAAAGGACGTCAAATTCGTTTAGGTACAGTGTTGCACGACCGCGCAATTGTCCATTAAAGTCACGCAGTGCCGAATCGCAAAATACCCCCTTGATGACTGTTTAACCACTTTACCACCGGAGGATTTTGCTGTCTTACGTCCAGGCCACTTTTTGCGATTCGGCACTGTGCGACTTTAACTGACAATTGCGCGGTCGCGCGACGCCGTACCCAAACGAAATTTACGTCCTTTTTTCCCCATAAACAGAGCTTTTTTTTGGTGGTATTTGATCACATGTGCGATTTTTACTTTTTGCGCTATAAACAAAAAAAGAGCGTAAATTTTGAAAAAATAACAATAGTTTTTACATTTTTTTATATGAAATTCCCCCCCCCCCCCCCCAAAAAATATGTAAAAATCAAAATTTTTTAAATTTTTGGCCAATTGGTTTTCTGCTACCTATGTTTGGTAAAAAAAAAATCACAATAAGCGTATTTTGATTGGTTTGCGCAAAAGTTATTGCGTTTACTAACTAAGGGAAAGATTTCTGTCATTTTTGGTGTTTATTTTAAACGAGTAATGGTGGCGATCTGCGATTTTTTTTGCGGGACTGTGACATTGCGGCGGACAGATCGGACCCTTGACTGACATTTTTGACACTTTTGGGGGTACCAGTGACATTTCTACAGTAATCAGTGCTATACATATGCACTGTTACTGTAAAAATGACACTGGCAGGGAAGGGGTTAATTTTATTGGAGAGGGAGGGGTTAATGTATGCCTGGTGCTTACTGACGTGTGTGGGGGGAGGTGACTGAGTGACACAGGGACAGATCGCATGTTCAGCTATGCTGAACCCTGCAATCTGTCACTGTTTGTCACTTAGGAGACCCGCCCACTTTGTTTACACAAGCATGCGGATCTCAAAACTCGATTCCCCGACGATCGGGGAAGAGCAGCGCCGCCGCTCCTCCCCTGGCCCGACTCCGGCTGTGAATGAATACAGCGGGAGCGAGCCTCCGGCGGCGCGCGAGCGCCGCCCACAAGGGGAGGAGTCCAGCGACGTAGGTCCAGCGATGAGCGGTCGGCAAGTGGTTAAGAAGTGATCATGAATAGAGGTTTATCTCTATTGGTCTTCATGCCACTAGCGGTGCCGGGGAGCCGCTGTTAAATAAGTTAGCGTTGATCGGAGGTGTCTGGTTACCATGGCGCTCGAAAGTGTATTTAGGAGCGGGTTGACTATGGGGCTCCTTGGAGGAGGTGTATTGAGACCTATTGGTCTTAGCAAGGAAGTGAGAGGCTGCTTATGTTTGTGGCGGAGGAATTCTCACAGTGACACCTGCATGCCTCATTTGGAAGCACTTATTCACAGCGGTCATGGATATGTGGATTTTTATGAGATGGACTTCCTAATGATTCATTCGTGATTTTATGGTTGTTTTATTTTAGTTTATATATTTTTATTTGTTTGCGCTGCACTACTTGACCTTATGTATTATGAACTTATGTACTTGAACTATATGTATTATTAAGGTATTGTTTTTTCGGCCTTGAAGTGTTCAGCTGGCAAACCTATTCGGTATTAATTTAGATTTGCGCTAAATATATATCTTTTGATTTAATACCGCACATGTGTGGTGCGAGCACCATTTAGATATAACACATGATTTTTTTTTTTTTTTTATATTTTATAAAAAAGAAAAACTTTTTATTTTTTTTTTTTTTTTTACTAACTTCCCTTGTGGCAGCATGGCTCGAGACAGGTCCTATTATTAGACCCCAAATCTCTCTTCTGGCCCCCCATGCAGCCGATCAAACTGAGATTAGTCTAGTTGGCTGCTTTCCTGGCTGCTGGTGGTTAGATAAACAAAGAGGCGGAACCGGAAGTGATGAATTATTCATCACTCCCAGTTTCCAGGGTTTTGAACAAGGCAGCCATTGCTGCTGGCCGCATCGCTCCCTGCCTCTGCGATGGGACCAGAGAGGCGGCAATAGGGGGGGCGGGGCCCCCTTCTGCCATCATTCTGCCACCCACAGAAATGATTGAGTGCCTAATTCCCCACCCGGATCACTTCTGCATTGTAGAGGATCTCCGGCTGAAAACAATGGTACCGGGATAATGCCTGTAGGTGCAGGCATCATCCCAGTATAAGTGTTCGGCCGCAGGCCGGTGTTTGTGGGAGGAGCTAGCGGGCTTTATAGCGACGCCCCTCCCCTACACCGGCCTGCTGCTGGGCGCTCGAGTCAGGTGTTCTACTGTGTCACCTGATCGCCGCCGGAACTTCCGCCTTTGAGGACCGGACTTCCGGGCAGGATCGTGGACGCCGCAAGCCATCTCCGCCGCCGCTGCTGGATCCTCCACCGTTGTCTACAGTCTCCTCTGCTCCCAGCGCCTCACCGCTGCCAGCCGGCCTGCGCCTCCTCCGCTGCACCAGCCGCCACCAGCACCTCCACTACCGCCAGCTGCCCGCTGCATCTCCCCGCTGCTCAGCCGGGACCAGGTATTCATTGGGGTTGGGGTGGCTGCCTACCTACCTGCACACATTGCCTGCCTCTCAGTCAAGGCCACGGCATTTTCCAACAAGCACCACATTGCCTGCCTCCAGTTAGGCCTCGGCATCTTCTCCACAGGGGGGGGCTCCTGGGTTCTGGGCTCCTGGCCTGCTTGGGGGGACACTGAGAGATCCAGGGGGGATTGGAAAAAAAAAAAAAAGAGGGAGGGCATTTGTTCATTTTTCCATGCTTCACCCTTGCTGGGCATGTTCTCATGCAGGGGGGGGGGGGGGGTTGGTCGTTCAGACTCACCTGCCCGCCGGCCGTCCGCTCAAGCAAGCAGCCCCCCCCCCCAGTAGGGGCCACCAGGCGCCCCCAGGCCACGGCCTGTCGGGGGGGCTCTTGGATTTTGGTCCAGGGTAGGTGGAGGGGCACCATACACTCATACACACTCACTTACCTACCCCCTTGGGTCAGGAGGGAGGTTGGTGGCAGGGTTGGGGGGGTCTCATTACATTCCACAGGGTTACATGTTCCCGTGTTGGCTCCCATCACATGCTATCTACACTGGGGGGGGGGGGGGGTCATGTGTCACTACTTCTGATTGACCATTTGCCTTATTCCTCCAGGATCACACCATGTCCTTCAAAGCCGGTGTCAGGTACTACTACCAGGCTGCAGGTTCTTCCTGTATGTTTCTCACGGCTCCGTATGCTGGTAGTCTTCACAAACGCTACTCCAGCGTTGCCCATAGGCACTGCTAGGTCAGTCTCACATCTCGTTGGGCCTCCACACACATCTTGGTCACCTTCGGTATGCTTATACCGGTAAGCCTAGGCCGTCCGGGTACGCTTTGGGCACATGTCACCAGCAGGTGCCACTTGGTTCCTGTTGTTCCTTTACCACCTTCACCACCTCCGTACCACGCTCAATACTATGTCATTGTCCTTCTCGTGGGCACTGAATTCGCTGTCTGCACCTCACTGTGTTGTACCTCGTCATATTTTGTGTCCCCTGTCAGCCCCCCCCTCCCCGTAGGGTGAGCGAACTGGCTGTTAGGGTTCAGGTGCTGGCCATTACTCCCCCTTCATAGCTGGTCCCGCGAGGCCAACTTCCCAATCTCAACACAGAGATTCTTCGCCCCTCGGGCCAATCCATAGTTAGCGCCTCGCTTCACCCACCTCATGGGTTTATAGTTAGGGCCTCACCTGTCACGGCCACACGTTTGATTCTTTACTGTCACCGAGAGACCAACCTTCCCGCCACCACGCTAGTGGCTCATGCCCCACGTCCAAATCATAGGTAGAGTCTCTCACCTGCCGCTTGGCATCTAGCAGGGCCTCACCTATCACGGGGTAGTTAAGTTTTTCGCCTCAAGGCACTAGCTAGCCAGCCAGTTTTCTTGGGGCTCTTGCGGTTGTTAATTGGACTTTGGTGTTCTATTTTTCTTTCAACAGCGTGCCTCTAGGAGCCATCTTGGATGAAGGATCATCCTCCCCCTCCACGCCGGCCAGACCCGGCACCCCAGTCAGATCTGGTACCCCCAGGGGTCATCAGAATCCGTCCCCGCTGGGCTCTTATGGATCCTGGACCATCCCGAAGATCTCGGCGGTCCTTCGCCAGAGGGGCATTCCGTTCCCGGCCACGGCTAGGAAGGCTGAACTGTTTAGGATCTTGACTGAGCACCCGGAAGATCCTGGACTGGGCACCAGCTCTCAGGGCTGTGGATCGGCCATGCAAGGAACTCTGGACTCCATCCTGTCTTCTCTGCAGTCAATCGGCGACAGACTGACGAAACTGGAGGACGCCAGTCCAGCTCACGGGGTTCCTCCTCCGCCCTTACCGGTGCAGGCTCCTGCCCCCGTTAGCGAACAGGGTAGGCCCCCAGTCCCCCTCTTCCCCTCTGCTGCGGTATCTCCCATCATCACCCCGGCACACATGGTCCCCCCAGCCCTCCGCAAGGATATCCTGGAGGGGAAGGATGTTAACCTGGTGGCTCTCCTTATCGCCTCCCAAGATGTGGTAGAGAATAAGGTCTACAACTATGGGGATTTGTCCGTAGTGATGAAGGCCAGAGACCCCAGGCTAGATAAGAAGCTGACCATCCCTGAATTCGTCCTGGCTTTCGGGATTTACAGGGATGTGTTATGCTCTGTCTACCCACATCGTCGGGAGGAACTGGATCTCTATCTTTACAAGGTTGTGGATTTGGGCCATAAGTACGGGGGTTTTACCTTTTACGACTTTCACAAGTCAGTGTCAGCCAAAGCAGCGGCTACTTTGGCACAATTCAATGTGCGGTTTGATTGGAGTCTTTTGGACACCGAACTTTTCTGCAGGCACTTTGCAGGATTGGTGCCTCCCTCTTGCGCCACATGCTCATCCACCTCGCACTCTGCCAACCTTTGCCCCATGGAGTCTGAGTCCTCCACGTCCGGGGTCCTGGGGGGGGCTGGCAGATCAGAGCAGCGTGGCCTAAGAGACAAACTGGGTCGCCCGATCATTTACTTAGGCAAAGCCCAGGTCTGTAACAATTTCAACGGTGGGGCGTGTAGTTTCAGTGCCTGCAGGCTGCTCCATGTTTGTTCTATCTGCTTCAGGGCTCACACCAAGTCCATGTGTCCATCAAGGCTCAATCCAAAACAATGACTGATGGAGGTCAAGATCGAGGTACTGGCTTTTTACCTTCAGTCTCACCCATCTCCGCACCTGGTCGAGTATTTGGTGCAGGGGTTTTCAGGGGGGTTCCACACGGGGTTGGTGTCTCTTCCCCCAGGGTCACTTGAATGCCCCAATCTACTGTCTGCTAGGGAGGACCCGCTGTCAGTGGACCTTCTGCTCAGGAAGGAAGTTCAGGAAGGGTTCATGCTAGGCCCCTTTCCCGACCCCCCCTTCTTTTTTTTATTTTACACTGGGGGAGGGGCCAGGAGAGTCAGCGAAGGACCCAAGAAGAGGAGGATCAATGAGGCTGCACTGATGGGCAGTATTGAGGCTGCACTGATGGGCGCTGATGAGGCTGCACTGATGGGCAGTATTGAGGCTGCACTGATGGGCAGTATTGAGGCTGCTCTGATGGGCAGTAATGAGGCTGCACTGATGGGCGCTGATGAGGCTGAACTTATGGGCACTGATAGACTGTGGTCTGTGGTTTACAGATGACAGGGCGGGTCGAAAACAGGAAGGGGTGTGGCCTTTACAAGAAGGGGTGGGTCATATTTAAATTAGGGGGTGCCCATGTTTAGTCAGGCCTAGGGCAGCACAAAACCTAAATACACCACTGTACTCGTCGTGACATCTTTTACAATACACCAAAAAAAAAAAAAAAAAAATGGGCTAACTTTACTGTTTAGTTTTTTTTTTAAACGCAGTGAAATGCATTTTTTTCCCAAAAATTGCGTTTGAAAGACCGCTTCGCAAATACCGCGTGACAAAAAATATTGCAACTACCGCCATTTTATTCTCCAGAGTCTTTGCTAAAAAAATTTATATAATGTTTGGAGGTTATAAGTAATTTTCTAGGTAAAAATACAGATTTGAACTTGTAAACAACGTGTCAGAAACGAGCTCGGTCCAGAAGTGGTTAAGTAATCATCAGGCCTAAAATGTGTATTTAAAAAAAAAAAAAAAAAAAAAAAAGAAAAGTTGGGCAGGAGGTGAGATGTCCATCCGTGTGGGGAATTGATTGTTGGGGCCCCTTTTCAGTGCTCTTTGGTTCCCTTTCATGGTATCATTTCACCATGGTTCACCGCTGAGTTCACTGGGAATTGTCTTACTGTGTTTGCACATGGTATTATTCCACCATGGCTTCCTGGTGACTTCTGTGCTTAACATGGTGTCTTTCAACCATAGCTTTTTGAGTTCACTGGGAATTGTCTTGTTGGGTTTGCACATGGTATTCATTCCACCACGGCTACTTGGTGACTTCTGTGTTTGCATCATGGTATTATTTCACCACGGCTTTTTGAGTCACTGGAAATTTTCCTCCAACGTCTATGTTTGCACATGGTATCATTATTCCACCATGGCTCCCTGGTGATCTCTGTGCTTGCACGTGGTATCATTCAACCACGGCTGCTAAGTCACTGGAAATTTACCTCCAACGTCTGTGTAAGCACATGATATCATTCATTCCACCATGGTTTACACTATCAGCCATTCACGGCCCATGCTCTACCAACTGCACTAAATACTACGGAAACCATTATTGTATTTATGCCCCCCCATTTACAAAGCTTTCCAACTTATGGAGACTCAAATTTGACATTAAAATTTTAAACTTAAAACCAACATTAATATCTTTCTTATTGGCTTGTATATCGCTTCCCAATCCTTCCGGCTCTATAAACCGTCCAGAAACTTAAATTATTCGCATTCTACCAGCCCTGAGCTGACAAAATTCATTACCCAGAATCCTTTGCGAAGATATGCAAATGAGCTGGTGCATCCAGCTAACTGATAACTGTCACCAGTGTGCTTATGGCAGCACTTCCCCCCAACCTGCCTGTTTTCAAACGGCTGCTGCTGTAACTGATCACGTGTGGCACCATGGCAACGGCAGGTCTGATCAGATTATTAGATGGCTCCTTCCTCAGCTGGGAATGATTGGAGGGTCTGTATTCCTTCTATCAATTCACAGAGATTATCAGAAATGTTTATTTTTTTTTTCTCAAAAATCCTGCCCCCTCCTGGCTGTCATTTACATTGCGCTTCTATAGGGTGTACATGGAGGAGAGCTGTTTGGGGATGGTGATTAACCGTTTTACTGCCGCTGACATACGCCATACGTCAGCAGCAGTAGGGGGGGTTACACACACTGTATCAGCCGGGAATGTGTGCAAATCTGACAAGCTGACTGTTGGCTGTCAGATGGTAACGATCGGGCGGCTTTGCACTTTCACACACCTTGGCAGCAATGGTGAGCACCAGCAGGGGGCGCCAGAAGATAAGGATCGGGCTGCTCTGTGCAGTACCATTGCATAGAGCAGGTAAGTATAACGTATTGCCCTAACGTTGTATAGCGATGCGCAGGGCTGCTGTTAGAAATCGCGGGGCCCTGTATAGACTACCTGGCAGCCCCCCCCAAGAAAATATTATAGATATATTTAGCTAAAATTACAACAAAAACACTATTATAAGACACAAATATAACATAACTCGCTTAATTCCTGCTAAATCTAAAAAAAAAAACTATGCTAAATAAAAAAGAAGATGAGATGAGAAAAATATACAGGCTGGGCAGTTGGAGCTCAGTGATCAGAGAGACAGAGAGAGAGAAACAAAGTTACGATTTACAAATAAACTCCTGAGCAGAGATAAGTGCTGGGAGGGAGGGGGGGCCACACAAGGGAGGGGGATTAGTGAGGGACAACTTTCTGTTTCTCAACAGATAAAAGCTGATAGCAGGGAGAGGGACAGATCAGATTCAGGTGCTGGAGGAAGATTTCTGTATTTGTTGTCCATCACTAATCTCCCTCTCTGTGTGGGGCCCCCTTTGGGCTCGGGTCCCCTACAAGAGGGCTGGTGGTCCCCCCCTATCAGCTGCCCTGGCGATGCTCAAACTTTTGTCACTAAATCCTGTATAATCATAATAATAATATAATAATGTATATTATTTATTTAATTTTTTTAGCAATCAATTTTTATTAACCACTTGCCGACTGCCGTCAGTAGATTTACTGCGGCAGTCAGCCCCTCACAGGCAAAATGACGTATATTTATGTCACTAGCCTGTGAGGCTCTGGGGAGCGAGAGCGCGCCGCCCGCGGCGCGCTCCCGCTCCCGCGCGGTCTCGGCCCCCCCGCACGTGTGACCGGCGGACCAGATGTCCGCCGCTCACTCTGCGATCGTCGGGGGAGAGGGAGAAAGGCAGGCAGCTGATGTAAACAAGCTGCCTGTCATTCTCCCCTGTGTAGAAACACTGATCATACGGTTCTACTATGTAGGACCGTTGATCAGTGTAACTACAGCTCAAGCCACAGCCAATCACAGTTAGAATCACGCCCCTAGGGACACACACAGCCCCTCCCTCTCAAATAAAGTTAACCCCTTCACTGCCAGTGTATTTTTACTATTAACAGTGCATATATATAGCACTGATTACAGTAGAAATGACACTGGTAACCCCAAAAGTGTCAAAAATGTCAGTCAAGGGTCCGATCTGTCCGCCCCAATGTCGCAGTACCGCAAAAAAAATCGCAGATCGCCGCCATTACGCGTTAAAAATAAAACAACAAAAATGACAAAAATCTTTCCCTTTGTTAGTAAACGCAATAACTTTTGCGCAAACCAATCAAAATCCGCTTTTTGCGATTTTTTTTAACAAACATATGTAGCATAAAACAAATTGGCCGAAAATGTTAAAAAATTTTGATTTTTACTTTTTTTTTGGGGGAATTTCATATAAAAAAATGTGAAAAATATTGTTATTTTTGCAAAATTGACGCTCTTTTTTTGTTTATAGCACGTGATCAAAAAATCGCACAGGTGATCAAATACCACCAAAAGAAAGCTCTGTTTGTGGGAAAAAAAGGACGTCAAATTCGTTTAGGTACAGTGTTGCACGACCGCGCAATTGTCCATTAAAGTCACGCAGTGCCGAATCGCAAAATACCCCCTTGATGACTGTTTAACCACTTTACCACCGGAGGATTTTGCTGTCTTACGTCCAGGCCACTTTTTGCGATTCGGCACTGTGCGACTTTAACTGACAATTGCGCGGTCGCGCGACGCCGTACCCAAACGAAATTTACGTCCTTTTTTCCCCATAAACAGAGCTTTTTTTTGGTGGTATTTGATCACATGTGCGATTTTTACTTTTTGCGCTATAAACAAAAAAAGAGCGTAAATTTTGAAAAAATAACAATAGTTTTTACATTTTTTTATATGAAATTCCCCCCCCCCCCCCCCCAAAAAATATGTAAAAATCAAAATTTTTTAAATTTTTGGCCAATTGGTTTTCTGCTACCTATGTTTGGTAAAAAAAAAATCACAATAAGCGTATTTTGATTGGTTTGCGCAAAAGTTATTGCGTTTACTAACTAAGGGAAAGATTTCTGTCATTTTTGGTGTTTTTTTTAAACGAGTAATGGTGGCGATCTGCGATTTTTTTTGCGGGACTGTGACATTGCGGCGGACAGATCGGACCCTTGACTGACATTTTTGACACTTTTGGGGGTACCAGTGACATTTCTACAGTAATCAGTGCTATACATATGCACTGTTACTGTAAAAATGACACTGGCAGGGAAGGGGTTAATTTTATTGGAGAGGGAGGGGTTAATGTATGCCTGGTGCTTACTGACGTGTGTGGGGGGAGGTGACTGAGTGACACAGGGACAGATCGCATGTTCAGCTATGCTGAACCCTGCAATCTGTCACTGTTTGTCACTTAGGAGACCCGCCCACTTTGTTTACACAAGCATGCGGATCTCAAAACTCGATTCCCCGACGATCGGGGAAGAGCAGCGCCGCCGCTCCTCCCCTGGCCCGACTCCGGCTGTGAATGAATACAGCGGGAGCGAGCCTCCGGCGGCGCGCGAGCGCCGCCCACAAGGGGAGGAGTCCAGCGACGTAGGTCCAGCGATGAGCGGTCGGCAAGTGGTTAAGAAGTGATCATGAATAGAGGTTTATCTCTATTGGTCTTCATGCCACTAGCGGTGCCGGGGAGCCGCTGTTAAATAAGTTAGCGTTGATCGGAGGTGTCTGGTTACCATGGCGCTCGAAAGTGTATTTAGAAGCGGGTTGACTATGGGGCTCCTTGGAGGAGGTGTATTGAGACCTATTGGTCTTAGCAAGGAAGTGAGAGGCTGCTTATGTTTGTGGCGGAGGAATTCTCACAGTGACACCTGCATGCCTCATTTGGAAGCACTTATTCACAGCGGTCATGGATATGTGGATTTTTATGAGATGGACTTCCTAATGATTCATTCGTGATTTTATGGTTGTTTTATTTTAGTTTATATATTTTTATTTGTTTGCGCTGCACTACTTGACCTTATGTATTATGAACTTATGTACTTGAACTATATGTATTATTAAGGTATTGTTTTTTCGGCCTTGAAGTGTTCAGCTGGCAAACCTATTCGGTATTAATTTAGATTTGCGCTAAATATATATCTTTTGATTTAATACCGCACATGTGTGGTGCGAGCACCATTTAGATATAACACATGATTTTTTTTTTTTTTATATTTTATAAAAAAGAAAAACTTTTTATTTTTTTTTTTTTTTTTACTAACTTCCCTTGTGGCAGCATGGCTCGAGACAGGTCCTATTATTAGACCCCAAATCTCTCTTCTGGCCCCCCATGCAGCCGATCAAACTGAGATTAGTCTAGTTGGCTGCTTTCCTGGCTGCTGGTGGTTAGATAAACAAAGAGGCGGAACCGGAAGTGATGAATTATTCATCACTCCCAGTTTCCAGGGTTTTGAACAAGGCAGCCATTGCTGCTGGCCGCATCGCTCCCTGCCTCTGCGATGGGACCAGAGAGGCGGCAATAGGGGGGGCGGGGCCCCCTTCTGCCATCATTCTGCCACCCACAGAAATGATTGAGTGCCTAATTCCCCACCCGGATCACTTCTGCATTGTAGAGGATCTCCGGCTGAAAACAATGGTACCGGGATAATGCCTGTAGGTGCAGGCATCATCCCAGTATAAGTGTTCGGCCGCAGGCCGGTGTTTGTGGGAGGAGCTAGCGGGCTTTATAGCGACGCCCCTCCCCTACACCGGCCTGCTGCTGGGCGCTCGAGTCAGGTGTTCTACTGTGTCACCTGATCGCCGCCGGAACTTCCGCCTTTGAGGACCGGACTTCCGGGCAGGATCGTGGACGCCGCAAGCCATCTCCGCCGCCGCTGCTGGATCCTCCACCGTTGTCTACAGTCTCCTCTGCTCCCAGCGCCTCACCGCTGCCAGCCGGCCTGCGCCTCCTCCGCTGCACCAGCCGCCACCAGCACCTCCACTACCGCCAGCTGCCCGCTGCATCTCCCCGCTGCTCAGCCGGGACCAGGTATTCATTGGGGTTGGGGTGGCTGCCTACCTACCTGCACACATTGCCTGCCTCTCAGTCAAGGCCACGGCATTTTCCAACAAGCACCACATTGCCTGCCTCCAGTTAGGCCTCGGCATCTTCTCCACAGGGGGGGGCTCCTGGGTTCTGGGCTCCTGGCCTGCTTGGGGGGACACTGAGAGATCCAGGGGGGGATTGGAAAAAAAAAAAAAAGAGGGAGGGCATTTGTTCATTTTTCCATGCTTCACCCTTGCTGGGCATGTTCTCATGCAGGGGGGGGGGGGGGGGTTGGTCGTTCAGACTCACCTGCCCGCCGGCCGTCCGCTCAAGCAAGCAGCCCCCCCCCCCAGTAGGGGCCACCAGGCGCCCCCAGGCCACGGCCTGTCGGGGGGGCTCTTGGATTTTGGTCCAGGGTAGGTGGAGGGGCACCATACACTCATACACACTCACTTACCTACCCCCTTGGGTCAGGAGGGAGGTTGGTGGCAGGGTTGGGGGGGTCTCATTACATTCCACAGGGTTACATGTTCCCGTGTTGGCTCCCATCACATGCTATCTACACTGGGGGGGGGGGGGGGGGGTCATGTGTCACTACTTCTGATTGACCATTTGCCTTATTCCTCCAGGATCACACCATGTCCTTCAAAGCCGGTGTCAGGTACTACTACCAGGCTGCAGGTTCTTCCTGTATGTTTCTCACGGCTCCGTATGCTGGTAGTCTTCACAAACGCTACTCCAGCGTTGCCCATAGGCACTGCTAGGTCAGTCTCACGTCTCGTTGGGCCTCCACACACATCTTGGTCACCTTCGGTATGCTTATACCGGTAAGCCTAGGCCGTCCGGGTACGCTTTGGGCACATGTCACCAGCAGGTGCCACTTGGTTCCTGTTGTTCCTTTACCACCTTCACCACCTCCGTACCACGCTCAATACTATGTCATTGTCCTTCTCGTGGGCACTGAATTCGCTGTCTGCACCTCACTGTGTTGTACCTCGTCATATTTTGTGTCCCCTGTCAGCCCCCCCCTCCCCGTAGGGTGAGCGAACTGGCTGTTAGGGTTCAGGTGCTGGCCATTACTCCCCCTTCATAGCTGGTCCCGCGAGGCCAACTTCCCAATCTCAACACAGAGATTCTTCGCCCCTCGGGCCAATCCATAGTTAGCGCCTCGCTTCACCCACCTCATGGGTTTATAGTTAGGGCCTCACCTGTCACGGCCACACGTTTGATTCTTTACTGTCACCGAGAGACCAACCTTCCCGCCACCACGCTAGTGGCTCATGCCCCACGTCCAAATCATAGGTAGAGTCTCTCACCTGCCGCTTGGCATCTAGCAGGGCCTCACCTATCACGGGGTAGTTAAGTTTTTCGCCTCAAGGCACTAGCTAGCCAGCCAGTTTTCTTGGGGCTCTTGCGGTTGTTAATTGGACTTTGGTGTTCTATTTTTCTTTCAACAGCGTGCCTCTAGGAGCCATCTTGGATGAAGGATCATCCTCCCCCTCCACGCCGGCCAGACCCGGCACCCCAGTCAGATCTGGTACCCCCAGGGGTCATCAGAATCCGTCCCCGCTGGGCTCTTATGGATCCTGGACCATCCCGAAGATCTCGGCGGTCCTTCGCCAGAGGGGCATTCCGTTCCCGGCCACGGCTAGGAAGGCTGAACTGTTTAGGATCTTGACTGAGCACCCGGAAGATCCTGGACTGGGCACCAGCTCTCAGGGCTGTGGATCGGCCATGCAAGGAACTCTGGACTCCATCCTGTCTTCTCTGCAGTCAATCGGCGACAGACTGACGAATTTGGAGGACGCCAGTCCAGCTCACGGGGTTCCTCCTCCGCCCTTACCGGTGCAGGCTCCTGCCCCCGTTAGCGAACAGGGTAGGCCCCCAGTCCCCCTCTTCCCCTCTGCTGCGGTATCTCCCATCATCACCCCGGCACACATGGTCCCCCCAGCCCTCCGCAAGGATATCCTGGAGGGGAAGGATGTTAACCTGGTGGCTCTCCTTATCGCCTCCCAAGATGTGGTAGAGAATAAGGTCTACAACTATGGGGATTTGTCCGTAGTGATGAAGGCCAGAGACCCCAGGCTAGATAAGAAGCTGACCATCCCTGAATTCGTCCTGGCTTTCGGGATTTACAGGGATGTGTTATGCTCTGTCTACCCACATCGTCGGGAGGAACTGGATCTCTATCTTTACAAGGTTGTGGATTTGGGCCATAAGTACGGGGGTTTTACCTTTTACGACTTTCACAAGTCAGTGTCAGCCAAAGCAGCGGCTACTTTGGCACAATTCAATGTGCGGTTTGATTGGAGTCTTTTGGACACCGAACTTTTCTGCAGGCACTTTGCAGGATTGGTGCCTCCCTCTTGCGCCACATGCTCATCCACCTCGCACTCTGCCAACCTTTGCCCCATGGAGTCTGAGTCCTCCACGTCCGGGGTCCTGGGGGGGGCTGGCAGATCAGAGCAGCGTGGCCTAAGAGACAAACTGGGTCGCCCGATCATTTACTTAGGCAAAGCCCAGGTCTGTAACAATTTCAACGGTGGGGCGTGTAGTTTCAGTGCCTGCAGGCTGCTCCATGTTTGTTCTATCTGCTTCAGGGCTCACACCAAGTCCATGTGTCCATCAAGGCTCAATCCAAAACAATGACTGACGGAGGTCAAGATCGAGGTACTGGCTTTTTACCTTCAGTCTCACCCATCTCCGCACCTGGTCGAGTATTTGGTGCAGGGGTTTTCAGGGGGGTTCCACACGGGGTTGGTGTCTCTTCCCCCAGGGTCACTTGAATGCCCCAATCTACTGTCTGCTAGGGAGGACCCGCTGTCAGTGGACCTTCTGCTCAGGAAGGAAGTTCAGGAAGGGTTCATGCTAGGCCCCTTTCCCGACCCCCCCTTCACCTCCTGGCGTACTAACCCCATTGGCATCTCTACAAGCAAATACTCTAATAAAAAACGGTTAATCATTGACATGTCGGCTCCTCATTCCTCCAATAACCCTAGCCTGAATTCTCTTATCCCTTCAGCTGAGTTCTCTCTCCACTATACCACCGTGGACAACGCCATCCAAGCCATTTTGGGGGCAGGCAGGGCTGCATGGCTCAGCAAGACAGATATAGCCAACGCCTTCAAGCTTTTGCCCATTCACCCCTCTTTAAGGCATGTTGACGGTGTTAAGTGGAGGGAGGAATATTTTTTCGCCATCAGGCTCACATTTGGATCCAAAAGCAGTCCCAGGATTTTTTATACCTTTGCCGAGACGCTCTGCTGGCTTCTTCTGAATATCACCAGGTGCCCTACGGTTTTGCACTACCTGGACGACTTCTTGTTGATCGAACAGGGCAACTGCACTCCTGTCAGTTTGAGGGGCACTGTGGCCTTGTTTTCAACCTTAGGGGTCCCTCTTTCACCAGGCAAGACGATTGGACCTGTCACCAGGTTAGATTTCTTGGGGATCACCCTGGATTCCATCTCCATGCAGTCCAGCCTCCCTGGGGACAAGCTTAGGCGCATTCGAGAGGTGGTAGGCAGGTTCCTGGAAGTAGGGTCTTTTACGAGGAAAGATCTGCAGTCGTTGATTGGGTCATTGAATTTTGCCATGCGCATCATTCCGCAGGGCAGGTCATTCATCTCTCGGTTACTGTGTCTATTGCCGGGTCTTCCGGAGGGTGTTGTCACCCACCTGGATCCCCCAGCCAGGGCGGACCTGGCCATGTGGGTGGAGTTCCTGGAAAGGTGGAACGGCATTTCCATGTTTATCCCGCCTATCTAACCCCAGTCCCCTGTGTTTTGGACGGATGCGGCTGCTCACACGGGGTTTGCTGCCATCTTTGGGGATTCGTGGTTCAGGGATCATTGGCCGGCAGAGTCACTTGCCTTACCCGCTTTCCGGGAGACCTCGGCGTTGTTCGAGATATACCCTATAGTGGCAGCAGCTTTCACTTGGGGTAGGTGCTGGTCAGGGATGGCAGTTAAGTGTTTTAGCGACAATAAGGCGGCCTGTGACATTATTAATAAGGGCCGGTCTGCATCCCTGACCATCATGAGGCTGGTTCGCAGGCTGACTTTGTTAGCAGCCACCCACCAGTTTTTTCTTTATTGTGAACATATCCCGGGCCACTCCAACGCAGCTGCTGACGCTCTTTCCCGGTCTAAATTACAGGTGTTCTTCAACCTCCACCCAACGGCCGACAGATGCCCCACTCGGACCCCGAAGTTCGAAGATTTGATCCTGGACTAGCCCGGATTGTGGCGCATGGTCGGGAATTGGCCCGGATGGCTCTGTCATCTAATACCAGGAAGGCTTATGACCGAGCCATGTCCGTCTTCCAGAGGTTTTCAGCGGAATTTGGGTTGCACGACCACTCAGTCCAGACGATGGTCGCCTTTGCAGCTTTTTGCCACCTCCAGCTGAAACTTTCTGCCAGCACCATCAAACTGTACTTGTCGGGGGTTCAACATCACGTCCTGACGTACCAGCCGAACTCGTCTCCCTTTCTCAGGGCATATCCAGTGAAAAACCTTTTGAAGGGCATTGGCAAGGTGGATCGCCATACCCCGGTGAGGCGGTTGCCAATAGATGGGGAGAAATTCCGGGCTCTTTCTGATTTGTTGGACACGGCCCCTTTTGAGCCCTTCACGAACTTAGTTGTAAAGACCGCCATGTACCTGGCCTTTTACGGCTTTCTCAGGCCCGGGGATTACTACATCTTGACACTTCGGTGTTCTAAGACCAGGCAGGTGGGTCACCCTTTGTCCATCCCTTTGTATCCATCGGGGAATGATTGGTGCCCTGTCAAGGTCCTGGACAATTACGCAGCTCGGACTCAGAGCTCGCCCAGCTACTCACCACTTTTCACGTTGCTGGGCATTCCCCTCACCACATCTAGGTTTATATTTTACATCCGCACCTTATGTATCAGGCTGGGTTGGGACCCTGCGGCGCATTCTGGCCACTCCTTTAGGATTGGAGCTGCGTCAGCTGCCTCCGGCAACAACACGCCAGGTCATATCATCAAAAGACTTGGTCGATGGGAGTCTGATGCCTTTCAGATATACATTCCTCACCCCGAGAAGGAGTTGAGGTTAGCTTTTAGTAAGCTTGTAACATGAATTTAGGTTGTCAATAAAGTGTGTAATTTGCTTCCTTTTTGCCCTCTTTATTTACAGGCCTACCCCCTTACGTCGGTTCTGGCACACCACACCGACTTTCCATACCAAGGGTATCCATCATTTATCTACCGACCACAAGTGTTCGGCCGCAGGCCGGTGTTTGTGGGAGGAGCTAGCGGGCTTTATAGCGCCGCCCCTCCCCTACACCGGCCTGCTGCTGGGCGCTCAAGTTGCCCCACCCACCTTCACCCTTTTTTCCTGATCTCTAATCTTCGGGGGGTCCTCTTTATTTACAGGCCTACCCCCTTACGTCGGTTCTGGCACACCACACCGACTTTCCATACCAAGGGTATCCATCATTTATTTACCGACCACAACCACTGAAACCCAAGGATGTACAGAAACATCTTTGAGCGGGAAGTGGTTAACCACTTCCCACAAACCAACGTAGCCCTACGTCGGCTGCAAAATGTGGTTGTACCGGGGTGATGCCTGCAGCTAGAGGCATCATCCTGGTACCAATTTTTAGAGTTGGCAGTCGGCTTTCATGTGGTAATAGCTGATGGAGCTTGGGAGCCACTCGATCATTACCCCAGCAAGCGGGAGGGGACGCCCCCACTTCCTGCCGCCTTCCACGGCTCTGCCTGGGTCTCCCGTTCCAGCTGGAGACACGAGCATACCGCTGGCACCTCTGCTGGCTGGTTGGAGTCCCGAACGAAGTCGGATTTGGCTTTGATCGGGTCTCCGATGATGTAACCCGGAAGCAGCGTTCATGACGTCACGTCTGGGTTACTCGGTGGCTAAAGGTGCCGAATTTAAAAAAGTGACAGTATTGAAAAATGCAGTTTTCGGCATTTTGAATACATTGAAGTGTAGAGGAGGGGTTTGGGGTCTTTAATACCCCCCGATCCCCCCATAAAGAGTACCTGTCACTGCCTTTTGCTATAACAAGGGATGTTTACTAGGGATGATCGAACTTTTGAAAAGTTCGGTTCGACCAGAACACCCGAACTTCACGAAAGTTCGGTTCGGATTTCAGAACCCCATTGAAATCAATGGGACCCGAACTTCTGTAATCAAAAAACACCATTTTTAAGCCCTAAAACCCAATAAATGCCCCTAAAAAGTGCCTAGGGTTCTGGGTCATGCCCCAGGGACTATTAATCACACAAAAAAAAGTTCTTAAAAATTGTCGTTTTTGATAGATAGCCAATTATTGAAAAAATAAAAAAAAAAAAAAAAAAAGAGATTTCTTTGGATTTAGTGTCTGGGGGGTCTAAAAGTTGTACCTGTGAAGTTTCAGCTCTGTAGCATGTCCAGAACCAGAATTACAGCATACCAAACCTTCAAAAATGACTTTTTTGCTTAACCGCACCTTTCTTTTGCTCCTAATCAACGGCTCAGCCAATGTGTATGATGGGGACATAATGCAGTGCACTGGGAACAAGATTAGAGGTTTTTTTGGAAAAAGGTGCTGTCTCTTTAAATGTGCATATAATTAACGGGTGTATTTCCACAATGGGGCTTTTATTACCAAATGTTTCAAGAAGTCCAAAGATGTATGTAATTGCACTTTATTTCATGTAAAATGGTGTTTGGTGCACTTTAACTTGAAATCTCACAAGAAACAGACATATATGCACGGATACATTGAGGGTTAGGGGTAGGGGCCACAATGTAGTGCAGAGTGAACAAGATTAGAGATGTTTTGGATGAATACTGTTGTCTCTTGACTTTGAATAGAAGTAAAGGATGCTTAAAAATTGGGCATTTGGTGGTGCGGACGATGCCTTGACACCATATCCCTATGAAAGTGCTGGTAATGAAAGCAATAATTGCCTTTGTAAGGAAAAAAATTACAATGATATGCATCTGTGTGACAGGTGCGCAAAAATTGTTGTTTGGGTGTTGGCGGAGCCATACCACTGTAAGCCCAAAGAGCTGGTGTTGAAGAAGGCGTAAAAATTATGAAGGTGTGCACCTGTGGAACAGGTGCGCAAACATGGTAGTTTTGGTGTTGGCGGAGCCTCCCCACCATAACCCCAAAGAGCTGGCTTTGAAGGAGGCCCAAAAATTGTAAAGGTGTGCACCTGTGGAACAGGTTCGCAAACATGGTAGTTTTTGTTTAGCATAGCCTCCCCACCTTAACCCCAAAGAGCTGGTGTTGAAGGAGGCCCAAAAATTGTAAAGGTGTGCACCTGTGGAACAGGTTCGCAAACATGGTAGTTTTTGTTTAGCATAGCCTCCCCACCTTAACCCCAAAGAGCTGGTGTTGAAGGAGGCCCAAAAATTGTAAAGGTGTGCACCTGTGGAACAGGTTCGCAAACATGGTAGTTTTTGTTTAGCATAGCCTCCCCACCTTAACCCCAAAGAGCTGGTGTTGAAGGAGGCCCAAAAATTGTAAAGGTGTGCACCTGTGGAACAGGTTCGCAAACATGGTAGTTTTTGTTTAGCATAGCCTCCCCACCTTAACCCCAAAGAGCTGGTGTTGAAGGAGGCCCAAAAATTGTAAAGGTGTGCACCTGTGGAACAGGTTCGCAAACATGGTAGTTTTTGTTTAGCATAGCCTCCCCACCTTAACCCCAAAGAGCTGGTGTTGAAGGAGGCCCAAAAATTGTAAAGGTGTGCACCTGTGGAACAGGTGCGCAAACATTGTCGTTTTTGTTTTAGCATAGCCTCCCCACCTTAACCCCAAAGAGCTGGTGTTGAAGGAGGCCCAAAAATTGTAAAGGTGTGCACCTGTGGAACAGGTTCGCAAACATGGTAGTTTTTGTTTTAGCATAGCCTCCCCACCTTAACCCCAAAGAGCTGGTGTTGAAGGAGGCCCAAAAATTGTAAAGGTGTGCACCTGTGGAACAGGTTCGCAAACATGGTAGTTTTTGTTTAGCATAGCCTCCCCACCTTAACCCCAAAGAGCTGGTGTTGAAGGAGGCCCAAAAATTGTAAAGGTGTGCACCTGTGGAACAGGTGCGCAAACATTGTCGTTTTTGTTTAGCATAGCCTCCCCACCTTAACCCCAAAGAGCTGGTGTTGAAGGAGGCCCAAAAATTGTAAAGGTGTGCACCTGTGGAACAGGTGCGCAAACATTGTCGTTTTTGTTTTAGCATAGCCTCCCCACCTTAACCCCAAAGAGCTGGCGTTGAAGGAGGCCCAAAAATTGTAAAGGTGTGCACCTGTGGAACAGGTGCGCAAACATTGTCGTTTTTGTTTTAGCATAGCCTCCCCACCTTAACCCCAAAGAGCTGGTGTTGAAGGAGGCCCAAAAATTGTAAAGGTGTGCACCTGTGGAACAGGTGCGCAAACATTGTCGTTTTTGTTTTAGCATAGCCTCCCCACCTTAACCCCAAAGAGCTGGTGTTGAAGGAGGCCCAAAAATTGTAAAGGTGTGCACCTGTGGAACAGGTGCGCAAACATTGTCGTTTTTGTTTTAGCATAGCCTCCCCACCTTAACCCCAAAGAGCTGGTGTTGAAGGAGGCCCAAAAATTGTAAAGGTGTGCACCTGTGGAACAGGTGCGCAAACATTGTCGTTTTTGTCATAACCAAAATGAGGTTCTGTGAACGTAAAGAGAATGAGAGGAGGGTTTGAGGGTGGCACCATGGTCCAGGCTTAAACTGAGGCTCAACTGCCACATCACAACGATAGCCTAGTCTACAAGGTCTGCATCAGGTGCATCAAAGCTTGATATCCACGACTGATTCATCTTAATGAATGTCAAACGGTCGACTGAGTCGGTGGAGAGTCTAGTTCGATGGTCTGTGACGAATCCTCCTGCTGCGCTGAATGCCCGTTCCGATAGGACACTGGAAGCAGGGCAGGCCAACAACTCCATGGCATACTGGGCCAGTTCTGGCCAGTGGTCTAATCTTAAGACCCAGTATGCCAGTGGATCGGATTCGTCACATGAAAAGCCCTCTGTGTCACTTTGTGCCCTCACGTAATCGTCCACCATGTGATGCAGACGCTGTCGATGCGATGTGGCAGCTGAGAGGCCTGGGCGGTGAGGACTAAAAAAAGACCGAAAGGCATCCGTCAACCGCACGCCTTCTCCAACGCTCCTCTCGTGACCACCAGTAGAATCCATGGTAGGTTGTCCCCGCCCCTGCACCCTACGGGAGTCGGGGAACATGTTCACCAGATTCCTCTTGAGACTGTCCTCAAGGGATTTGATCCTGTGGACTCTATGGGTGGATGGGAAAAGCTCCGAGACTTTACACTTGTACCGGGGGTCAAGTAGGGTGGCCAACCAATAGTGGTTAGTCTCTTTAATGGCCTTGATTCTGGGGTCCTTTCGCAGGCTCTGGAGCATGATGTTTCCCATGCGTCGCAAATTAGCGAAGGCCTGAGAAGCTGACTCCTCGGGGTCACTCATAACGACATTATCTTCAACGGGCTCCTCCTCCTCCCAGCCA
Source organism: Pelophylax lessonae (assembly GCF_965119305.1). Taxonomy (NCBI): domain Eukaryota; kingdom Metazoa; phylum Chordata; class Amphibia; order Anura; family Ranidae; genus Pelophylax; species Pelophylax lessonae. Next base: position 616,591,056 of record NC_138771.1, on the reverse strand, counting down.
CGTACTACTCCAAAGTGTCCCGAGGGAGTCAAACTAGGCCTTGCAGATTGCCGCATGTCTTCCTCCTCCTCCTCCTCAAACCCTGCAAAAGTTCCCGCAGAATCGTCCTCCTCCTCCTCTTCCACCCCTGGATCCTGCTCGGGCCTCTGGGAGCTAGGCATAATGGGGTCAGGATTCTCAGGATAAAGGGGGCCTTGAGAGGCAAGGAAGTCCTCCTCTTCCTCCTGCTGCTCTGCCTCCAGTGCCCTGTCCATAATGCCACGCAGAGTGTGCTCCAACAAAAACAGTACCGGTAGGGTGTCACTGATGCATGCGCTGTCCCGGCTGACCATCCTTGTGGCCTCCTCAAATGGCGAGAGGACAGCGCATGCATCCTTAATCAAAAGCCACTGCCGTGGTGAAAAGAAGCCCAGGCGCGCAGAGCCAGTGCTGGTGCCGTACTCGCATAGGTATTCATTGAGGGCCCTCTGCTGCGTGTACAGGCGCTGCAGCATAGCCAAGGTGGAGTTCCAGCGGGTGGGCATGTCACAGATGAGGCGGTGTACCGGCAGGTGAAACTCGCGCTGCACTTCGGCCAAACGTGCAGTGGCACTGTACGACCGCCTGAAGTGACTGCACACCCTTCTTGCCATCCTTAGCACATCCTGCATTCCCGGGTACGAGTTCAAAAACCGCTGTACCACGAGATTCAGGACATGCGCCAGGCATGGCACATGGGTTAACTTTCCCTGACGAAGGGCGGCCAGGAGGTTTGACCCATTATCAGTAACCACCATCCCTGGCTGCAGCTGGCGTGGTGTCAACCACCTCTGGGCCTGTGCCTGCAGAGCCCCAAGAATCTGAGGGGCAGTGTGCTGCCTGTCCCCTAGACACACAAGCTGCAGCACTGCGTGACACCTTTTGGCCTGAGACATAGAATAGCCCTTTGAACGTTTACGTGGTATCTCATCATATTCAAAGGACCATTCTGCAGAGGAGGGCATGGAGGAGGTAGAGGAGGAGGAGCAGGAGGGGGTAGAAGTGATCGATCTACCCGGATCAGCGACACCACCAGCTGTTTGCAGACGTGGGGGCAACACTGGCTGCAGCACCGAGCCCTGGCTACAATCCCTTCCACTGGCAAGCAGTGTCACCCAGTGAGCAGTGACAGAAATGTACCGTCCCTGCCCATGTTTGCTTGACCAAGTGTCAGCCGTCAAGTGTATCTTACGGCTGACTGACTTGGCCAGGGATGACACTACATTGCCTTCCACATGTTGGTATAGGGATGGCAGGGCCTTACGGGAAAAGTAATGCCGACTTGGCACCTGCCACTGTGGAACTGCACATTTTGCGAAGTCACGGAAGGGAGCAGACTCTACCAGGTTAAATGGTAATAGTTGCAGAGCCAGTAGTTTAGCCAAACTACTGTTTAGACGCTGGGCATGTGGGTGGCGGGGAGTATACATTTTTTTTCGTTCCAGCATGTGTGGAATCGAAATTTGGCGTCTAGATGATACAGCTGGTGGTGTGCTGGAGGTAGATGCGACACTGCCTGCTATATCATCATCCCTGCCAGTGGAGGCTGCCAACAGGTGACGAGTGACTATAGCAGGGCCAGGAACAGACTGATGTGCAGGTGGAGCAGGTGGAGCAGATGGAGCATGAGGAGGAGCGCGAGGAGAACTAGGAGGCCGACTGACCAATCTTTGGCCCTTTTGTGGGTTCTTTAAATGCTCCTGCCAACGGGCCGAGTGGTGGGTTGTCAAATGCCTGTTTAGGCAGCTTGTACCCAGGTGGTTGACATTTTTGCCACGTTTTATACCCTTCTTACAAATCTTGCAGATCGCAACTGTTTTATCTGCATGGGATGTCTCAAAAAAGGCCCAGCAAGATGAGGTGTGTATAGTGGCCCGGGAGACAACAGGTGCGGCCTTAGATGGAGTAGGCCGTCTGCTCTCCCCTCTTGCTTGCTCTGCCTCCTCCTCAACCTCAGACCCAACATCTGACTCCATCAAAGACTGAGCATCAGGCCTGGCCTGGGAGACAACAGGTGCGGCCTTAGATGGAGCGGGCCGTCTGCTCTCCCCTCTTGTTTGCTCTGCCTCCTCCTCAACCTCAGACCCAACATCTGATTCTATCAAAGACTGAGCATCAGGCCTGGCCTGGGAGACAACAGGTGCGGCCTTAGATGGAGCGGGCCGTCTGCTCTCCCCTCTTGTTTGCTCTGCCTCCTCCTCAAACTCAGACCCAACATCAGACTCCATAAAGGACTGAGCATCAGGCTGGAGTAGATGGCCGACACTGTGGTCAAACAGCTCAGCTGACTCCTCTGCCATGTCTGAAATTGGGTCTAAGGGAGGACATGAGGTGGACATGGACTCATCTGTATTTGTTCTGACAACTGCAGAAGACTGACCACTTTTCTCTGCCTGGGTCACTGTAGTTGCAGATGATGCCGATGATGAGGGTTTGTTCATATAGTCCACCACCTCCTGTACATACTGTGGACGTATAGCTTGGCCACTGCCGGAGAACAATCCAAATGGTGGCCTGGCTGAGGACTGACCACCACGTCCACCCCTGCCTCTAGACACCCTAGAAGCTGTGCCCCTTTCCGCAGCAGGGCCACGTATGCCTTTTCTTGGTCTACCAGGCATATTTGTCACTGATGCGTTGGCAACTGTGTGCGGTGAAAAACGCACACTGCTATGCGACCCACAGTTGTCGCTGGATACAGCACAGCAGTTGCGGTTCACGCACAGTAGCAAAGCCTTTTGCACAGTGGACCTAACGCTTTGAACAACAGGCGTTAGGTTGTCACTGATGCGTTGGCAACTGTGTGCGGTGAAAAACGCACACTGCTATGCGACCCACAGTTGTCGCTGGATACAGCACAGCAGTTGCGTGTCACGCACAGTTGCAAAGGCTTTTGTACAGTGCACCTAACGCTTTGAACAACAGGCGTTAAGTTGTCACTGATGCGTTGGCAACTGTGTGCGGTGAAAAACGCACACTGCTATGCGACCCACAGTTGTCGCTGGATACAGCACAGCAGTTGCGGTTCACGCACAGTAGCAAAGCCTTTTGCACAGTGGACCTAACGCTTTGAACAACAGGCGTTAGGTTGTCACTGATGCGTTGGCAACTGTGTGCGGTGAAAAACGCACACTGCTATGCGACCCACAGTTGTCGCTGGATACAGCACAGCAGTTGCGTGTCACGCACAGTTGCAAAGGCTTTTGTACAGTGCACCTAACGCTTTGAACAACAGGCGTTAAGTTGTCACTGTATTTTGCTGCCTAGCAAGCACGTATACCTGCTGTGATACAGCAGCACTGTGCCACGTGCTCACTAAACAGAACCCTCACACTTTCCCTACAGAAACTCAATTTTCAAATCTAACTAATGTAGTACAAAGTTCCCTAACTACACTAGATATCCCTTTCCACTAAATAGAAAGCTCCATACAGCAGAAGACTGACACTGTCCCTTAAGTTTTTTTTTTTTTTAACTCTAAGAACCAGCACAATCGCTGTATCTAACTACACTGGCTGTAAGCTAAATACAATTCTGCTATATGGAGCTTTAGAACCACTCGATATGTAGGAAATGTAGTGTAGCAAGCAGGAGTCAGACAGAACTGCTTCAACTCTCTTCAACAGGCTCTGGATAACTGTGCTAGGGGTTAGGCGGGGCCATCTTATATAGTGTGGGGCGTATTCACTCCTGATTGGCCTCTGGTCCCCGTAGTCACTCCAATCACGTTCCTAGGAGACTCCTGCCCCCTCATTGGCTTTTGCAGACGTTTCTGGGCCAATCACGGGCTTTTAAAGCCCAGTTCCTGTCCCAGTGCATTTTGGGCGGTTCTGGTGGCCGAATACCGAACTTTTGCCGCAAAAAGTTCGGTATTCGGCCGAATATCGAACATCCAATGTTCGGGTCGAACCGATGGTCGACCCGAACCGTTCGATCATCCCTAATGTTTACATTGCTTGTGACAGCAATAAAAGTGATCAGATTTTTTATTTTTTTTTAAACTGTGCTAAAATTAAAAAATTAAATAAAATATATAGGAAAAAAAAAATGAAACCCCCCCCCCCCCCCCGTCGCTGTGAAATTGCGCACAAAAGAAAATGTATACGGAAGTCGTGCCCGCAAATGAAAGCGCTGTTCAAACCACACATGTGAGGTATCGCCATGATCGTCAGAGCGAGAACAATAATTTAAAAAAAAAAAAAAGATTTACTCTGTAAATCTAAACTGGTAACCGTTAAATTTTTTTAAAGCGTCGCCTATGGAGATTTTTATTGACCGTAGTTTGTCGCCATTCTGCGGGTGTGCGCAATTTTAAATCGTAACATGTTAGGTATCTATTTACTCAGCGTGACATCATCTTTCACAATATACAAAAAAAAATGGGCTAACTTTACTGTTTAGTTTTTTTTAAATACAGTGAAATTTTATTTTTCCAAAAAACTGGCGTTTGAAAGACCACTGCGCAAATATTGCCTAATAAAAAATATTGCAACGACCGCCATTTTATTCTCCAGAGTCTTTGCTAAAAATATATATATAATGTTTGGGAGTTATAAGTAATTTTCCAGCTAAAAATACAGATTTTAACTTGTAAACAACGTGTCAGAAATGAGCTCAGTCCAGAAGTGGTTAAGTAATCATCAGGCCTAAAATGTGGGTTTAAAAAAGAAAAAAAACAGGAAAAAGGCTTTTGTGGTTTTAAAAACTTGTGGAGAACTGAATTTGGGGCCCCTTTTCTGTGCTCTTTGGTGCCCTTTCATGGTATCATTTCACCATGGCCTTCTGGCATGCTGAGTTCACTGGGAATTGGCCTTCAGTTTCTGTGCTTCCAACCATGGCCCATGCTCTACCAACTGCTCTACATACGATAGGAACCCAAAACTGTATATAAACCCCTCCAATTACAAAGCTTTCCAACTTATGGAGACTCAAATTTGAAACCAACTTGTCTTCTCCACTCTGTTCCAAGTGTACTGTTGCCGATGGCTCCTTCCCATATGTTCTGGGAGAGTCCTCCTATCCGTGCCTTTTGATCGGAAGTCACGGCATTTATTGCCGATATTTCTCAGTTGTCCAACAGTGGCGGCTGGTGCTCAAAATTTTTGGGGGGGCGCAAAAAGAAAAATGTAATAGGTATTGCTTCGCGGCAAAAAACGCGGTAAAAAAATTGCATGACTTTGAGGTCATGGTACAAGCATGGCACAGGTGATGGCATAGGCATGGCACATGTGATGGTATAGGCATGGCACAGATGATGGCATAGGCATGGCACAGGTGATGGCACAGGTGATGGCACAGGCATGGCACATGTGATGGCACAGGTGATGGCACAGGTGATGGCCTAGGTGATGGCATAGGCATGGCACAGGTGATGGCATAGGCATGGCACAGGTGATGGCATAGGTGATGGCATAGGCATGGCACAGGTGATGGCATAGGCATGGCACAGGTGATGGCACAGGTGATGGCACAGGCATGGCACAGGTGATGGCATAGACATGGCACAGGTGATGGCATAGAGATGGCACAGGTGATGGCATAGGCATGGCACAGGTGATGGCACAGGTGATGGCATAGGCATGGCACAGGTGATGGCATAGGCATGGCACAGTTGATGGCACAGGCATGGCACAGGTGATGGCATAGGCATGGCACATGTGATGGTATAGGCATGGCACAGGTGATGGCATAGACATGGCACAGGTGGTGGCACAGGTGATGGCATAGGCATGGCACAGGTGATGGCATAGAGATGGCACAGGTGATGGCATAGGCATGGCACAGGTGATGGCATAGAGATGGCACAGGTGATGGCATAGGCATGGCACAGGTGATGGCACAGGTGATGGCATAGGCATGGCACAGGTGATGGCATAGGCATGGCACAGGTGATGGCACAGGTGATGGCATAGGCATGGCACAGGTGATGGCATAGGCATGGCACAGTTGATGGCACAGGCATGGCACAGGTGATGGCATAGGCATGGCACAGGTGATGGCACAGGTGATGGCATAGGCATGGCACAGGTGATGGCATAGGCATGGCACAGGTGATGGCACAGGTGATGGCATAGGCATGGCACAGGTGATGGCATAGGCATGGCACAAGTGATGGCACAGGTGATGGCATAGGCATGGCACAGGTGATGGCATAGGGATGGCACAGGTGATGGCATAGGCATGGCACAGGTGATGGTACAGGCAGGGCACAGGTTGGCTTCAATCACTTACCTTCTGACGGCGGCGGGATGGCGGGATTCCGTGAACCGAGACAAGCAGCGCGGACGTCCTCCTCTTCAGTCTTCTGTCTTCCGGTCCGGGCAGCGGTAAGGAGATCGGGCGGTGACGGTGCGTGACTGACGCACGCACCGGCACCGCCCCCATTGCGAGTCAGCGATGTCCTGGATCATGATTGGTCCAGGCTGGAGACAGGTGATAGAGATGGCAAAAAAATTTGAAACCAACATTAAAATCTTTCTTATTGGCTTTTATATCACTTCCCAATCCTTACGGCTCTATAAACCGTCCAGAAACCCAAATTATTCGCATTCTACCAACCCTGAGCTGACAAAACCATTATCAGATTTTTAATTTTTTTTCTCAAAAATCCTGCCCCCTCCTGGCTGTCATTTACATTGCGCTTCTATGGGGTGTACATGGAGGAGAGCTGTTTGGGGATGGTGATTAACCCTTTTACTGCCGCTGACATACGCCATACGTAAGCAGCAATAGGGGGAGGGGGGGTTACACACACACTGAATCAGCCGGTGTTCAGTGAAAAAAAACCTACCCGTGAGAAATGCCTACCCTCGTCACTTCCGGTGCACCTACCCTTGGCGCTGGAGGAACTGCACTCTGCCGTCAGATCCTTTAGGCAAGGCAGGACCCCGGGCTGCGACGGTCTCCCAGCGGAGCTCTATGTAGCGCTGTGGGATCTCGTTGGCCCGGACCTGCTCGAGCTGTACGAGGAGATGGTGGTGGAGGGCACAATGCCTCCGTCGCTGAGGGAGGGGATGATCACGATTTTGTATAAGCGTAAGGGGGAGAGAGGGGATCTGAAAAATTGGCGTCCCATCTCTCTCTTGAACGTGGACTACAAAATCCTCGCCAAGGTTCTGGCCAACAGGCTGAAATCTGTCATCGGACAGATCATCCACCCGGATCAGACTTGCGGCATTCCTGGTCGCAGGATTGCGGACAGCCTTGCGCTTGTCCGGGACACGGTCCAGTACATTCGAGGCCGCCGTGTGCACGCGGCCCTGGTCAATCTTGACCAGGAAAAGGCCTTTGACCGTGTCTCCCACGAGTTTATGTGCAGAGCTCTGCGCAGGTTTGGTCTTGGGGACATGTTTTGTTCGTATGTGAATGTGATGTACAATGACATTTGTAGTACGGTGTTGGTGAATGGCTGGAAAACTGACCCTTTCCCTGTTCTCTCTGGGGTCAGACAAGGCTGCCCTCTCTCACCTCTGCTTTTTGTTTGCTGTATAGAGCTCTTTGCCGAATGCATCCGACAGAACCCAGAGATCAGAGGGATCACCGCACCGGGACCGGACAGAAGGGTTGTCAAGTGCTCACTCTATATGGACGACGTAACGGTGTTCTGTGCTGATCAGCGCTCCATCGACTCGCTCGTCCAGACCTGTGAGGACTTCGGCAAAGCTTCAGGGGCAAAAGTCAACTGCGGGAAGTCAGAGATCATGCTCTTCGGAAAGTGGTTCCTGCCTTCTTCTGCATCAATCCCTTTCAGCATCAAGGCGGACTTCATCAAAATTCTTGGAGTTTGGTTTGGAGCTGAGGGCGCAGCCCTGAAGTCTTGGGAGGAGAGACTGTCCAAGATGAGACAAAAGTTTGGACTATGGAGCCTCAGAGAACTCACCATCGAAGGGAAAACACTGGTACTCCGCAGCGAGATCCTCCCTGTGTTGCAGTACCTCGCCCAGGCCTGGCCCCCCCGGGTCAACACCTGCAAGGCCATCACCAGGGCGGTGTTCCACTTCATCTGGGGCTCCAAGATGGACAGAGTGAAGCGAGCAGTCATGTTCAAGGAACCCCTCAAGGGCGGTAAGGGCGTGCCCGACATCGCAACGTTACTGGGGGTGTTCTTTGCCTGCAACTGCATCCGCAGAACTTTGATTGACAGAACTTCGGACTCTGGAGGCAACTCCATGTCCCGTTTTTTCCTCCTGCCTCTCTGGAGGTCCCTTGGATGGGACAAATGGGACAGCTCCATCCCCTACAACTGGGACACTCCTTGGTACTACTTGGACACTTTCAAGTTCATCAAGGAGCTGGGGCTGCATGGAGTTAAGCCCGACTTGTGGAAGCCAAAAACTATCTACAAGTTGATCAGAGCATCGGACATTGCTGAGACTGTTCCAGGCCTCCCTTCAGCCACTTGCAAAGTGGTCTGGAGGAATGTTTCTTCAAAGAGACTCACCAACAGGCATAAAGATCTGGCGTGGATGGCTGTCCAGGGGGGTTTGCCACTCAGGACATTTATGCATGCCAGAAACTTGTGCAGATACAGGCACTGCCCCTTTTGTATCATCCATGAGGAAACGTCTTACCACGTTTTCTGGGAGTGCTCATTTGCACAGAGCCTGTTGAGGGCCTTGGAACCTGAACTGAGAGACTTTGTCCCACAGACTGCCATCACACATTTTGCTGTGCTGAATGGACTTTTTCATGGGACTTTTTCCCAAGAGGACATTGACAACGCCTGGCGGGTGTTGTGCTGCTTTAAGGACGCTTTATGGTGCGCCAGAAAGCGCCTTATCCACCAGCGGGAGAGGATGTCCATTGAGGACTGTCGCAGACTGGTTCACAGTCTGCTCAGAGACTATAACCTGATGGATCTCATGGAGGAAGAGGAGGTCTGAAGATTTCCCCTTCCCCCACTCTCCCTTGTGTGTCTTTGTCCATTCAATAAAGCTTCGGGCCTGTGATTTCATTCCCCTCCCCTTACCCCACTCTCCCACTCCCCTATCACACCTGTTGCTTTTTGAAATGTAATATTGTTTGATTGATTCATGCTACGTATAGATAACGTTTCTTAGTTTCATGCTTATAGGGGTATTGCGGCGTCATGCATGATGTGATGGCTCGGGGTATCCTTACTCCGCACACCACATCAGGCATCATACCGCAGAATGAATGTATGTGATTGAATGTATTTATTAGTATGACCGGAAATGTATTGTAATGTAGTGTATTTATGCGCTGCGTCGCAGTACAGGGGAGAATGTACCCCGACAAAAGTATTGTTTTTTGTATATCTTTTATGCAAATAAAGATTACATTTTCAACCAAACACTGGAGAGCACCAGCAGGGGGCGCCAGAGGAAGAGGATCGGGGCTGCTCTGTGCAGTACCATTGCATAGAGCAGGTAAGTATAACGTGTTGCCGTAACGTTGTATAGCGCTGTTGTTACTAAATCCTGTATAGTCATAATAAAAATAATATAATAATATATATATATATTTTTTTAACAATCAATTTTTATTAATTTGTAAAGAATAACAATACACAAATTAATAAGCAGTAGTTGATAACATTGGTGTAAACTTCAATACAAGGAAGGGTCAGTAAGTTTTTATAAAAATCTTGATATCCCTGACCATCCTACCCCGGATAGGATCAATCTGTAGGCATGGCGTGGACATCAAGCTACCCAGAGAAAAGCAATTACATGGGATAGCACAACAAAACAAAAACAGTATATTTTATTTAAAAAAAAAAAGTTTATCCTTTAAAACCACTTTAATTCATGTGAATGTGTTTGTAATTTCATCATGTAAATGTTGAGCTCTTCTGTAACAACAACAAAAATAACTCCTTTACAGATTGTTTTTTAATAAGAATTTAGATGATAATAAAATCAAGATTTTTAGAAAAAAAAATAATTGGATTTATATGTTGCAATAAATCCTGTATCATAATAATAATATAATAATGTTTATTATTTTATCAACCACTTCCATACCGGGCGAATTCTGTCATTCCTCTCCTACATGTAAAAATCATCATTTTTTTGCTAGCAAATTACTCAGAACCCCCAAACATTATACACTATATATATATATATATATATATATATATATATTTTAGCAGAGACCCTATGGAATAAAATGGTGGTCATTGCTATTTTTTATGTCACACGGTATTTGCACAGCAATTTTTCAAACACAATTTTGTTGGAAAAAAAACACTTTCATGAATTAAAAAAAAAAAAAAAAAAACAGTAAAAAAACAAAACCGTAAAAGTTGGTCCAATTTTTTTGTATAATATGAAAGATGATGTTTCTTTCAGTAAATAGATTCATAACATTTCACGCTTTAAAATTGCCCACACTCGTGGAATGGCGCCAAACTTCAGTACCTAACACAGTAGGACAATTCCCAGTGAACTTAGCAGTGCGGCTACGCTTTAAAATTTTTTACAGGTTACCAGTTTAGAGTTACAGAGGGGGTCCAGTGCTAGAATTATTGCTATCACTCTAACATTCGCTAGGATAACCCACATGTGTGGTTTGAACGCCGTTTACATATGTGGATCCGACCTACATATGCGTTTGCTTCTGTGTGCGAGCATGACGGGACAGGGGCGTTTACATTTTTTGTTTATTTTATTTTAATTTTTTTTTATTTTACACTGGGGGAGGGGCCAGGAGAGTCAGCGAAGGACCCAAGAAGAGGAGGATCAATGAGGCTGCACTGATGGGCAGTATTGAGGCTGTACTGATGGGCGCTGATGAGGCTGCACTGATGGGCAGTATTGAGGCTGCACTGATGGGCAGTATTGAGGCTGCACTGATGGGCAGTAATGAGGCTGCACTGATGGGCGCTGATGAGGCTGAACTTATGGGCACTGATAGACTGTGGTCTGTGGTTTACAGATGACAGGGCGGTTCAAAAACAGGAAGGGGTGTGGCCTTTACAAGAAGGGGTGGGTCATATTTAAATTAGGGGGTGCCCAAGTTTAGTCAGGCCTAGGGCAGCACAAAACCTAAATACACCACTGTACTCGTCGTGACATATTTTACAATACACCAAAAAAAAAAAAAAAAAATGGGCTAACTTTACTGTTTAGTTTTTTTTTTTAAACGCAGTGAAATGCATTTTTTTCCCAAAAATTGCGTTTGAAAGACCGCTTCGCAAATACCGCGTGACAAAAAATATTGCAACTACCGCCATTTTATTCTCCAGAGTCTTTGCTAAAAAAATTTATATAATGTTTGGAGGTTATAAGTAATTTTCTAGGTAAAAATACAGATTTGAACTTGTAAACAACGTGTCAGAAACGAGCTCGGTCCAGAAGTGGTTAAGTAATCATCAGGCCTAAAATGTGTATTTAAAAAAAAAAAAAAAAAAAAAAAAAAAAAGAAAAGTTGGGCAGGAGGTGAGATGTCCATCCGTGTGGGGAATTGATTGTTGGGGCCCCTTTTCAGTGCTCTTTGGTTCCCTTTCATGGTATCATTTCACCATGGTTCACCGCTGAGTTCACTGGGAATTGTCTTACTGTGTTTGCACATGGTATTATTCCACCATGGCTTCCTGGTGACTTCTGTGCTTAACATGGTGTCTTTCAACCATGGCTTTTTGAGTTCACTGGGAATTGTCTTGTTGGGTTTGCACATGGTATTCATTCCACCACGGCTACTTGGTGACTTCTGTGTTTGCATCATGGTATTATTTCACCACGGCTTTTTGAGTCACTGGAAATTTTCCTCCAACGTCTATGTTTGCACATGGTATCATTATTCCACCATGGCTCCCTGGTGATCTCTGTGCTTGCACATGGTATCATTCAACCACGGCTGCTAAGTCACTGGAAATTTACCTCCAACGTCTGTGTAAGCACATGATATCATTCATTCCACCATGGTTTACACTATCAACCATTCACGGCCCATGCTCTACCAACTGCACTAAATACTACGGAAACCATTATTGTATTTATGCCCCCCCATTTACAAAGCTTTCCAACTTATGGAGACTCAAATTTGACATTAAAATTTTAAACTTAAAACCAACATTAAAATCTTTCTTATTGGCTTGTATATCGCTTCCCAATCCTTCCGGCTCTATAAACCGTCCAGAAACTTAAATTATTCGCATTCTACCAGCCCTGAGCTGACAAAATTCATTACCCAGAATCCTTTGCGAAGATATGCAAATGAGCTGGTGCATCCAGCTAACTGATAACTGTCACCAGTGTGCTTATGGCAGCACTTCGCCCCAACCTGCCTGTTTTCAAACGTCTGCTGCTGTAACTGATCACATGCGGCACCATGGCAACGGCAGGTCTGATCAGATTATTAGATGGCTCCTTCCTCAGGTGGGAATGATTGGAGGGTCTGTATTCCTTCTATCAATTCACAGAGATTATCAGAAATTTTTTTTTTTTTCTCAAAAATCCTGCCCCCTCCTGGCTGTCATTTACATTGCGCTTCTATGGGGTGTACATGGAGGAGAGCTGTTTGGGGATGGTGATTAACCGTTTTACTGCCGCTGACATACGCCATACGTCAGCAGCAGTAGGGGGGGGGTTACACACACTGTATCAGCCGGGAATGTGTGCAAATCTGACAAGCTGACTGTTGGCTGTCAGATGGTAACGATCTGGCGGCTTTGCACTTTCACACACCTTGGCAGCAATGGTGAGCACCAGCAGGGGGCGCCAGAAGATAAGGATCGGGCTGCTCTGTGCAGTACCATTGCATAGAGCAGGTAAGTATAACGTATTGCCCTAACGTTGTATAGCGCTGCGCAGGGCTGCTGTTAGAAATCGCGGGGCCCTGTATAGACTACCTGGCAGCCCCCCCCCCCCAAGAAAATATTATAGATATATTTAGCTAAAATGACAACAAAATCACTATTATCAGACACAAATATAACATAACTCGCATAATTCCTGCTAAATCTAAAAAAAAAAAAAAAAACTATGCTAAATAAAAAAGAAGATGAGATGAGAAAAATATACAGGCTGGGCAGTTGGAGCTCAGTGATCAGAGAGACAGAGAGAGAGAAACAAAGTTACAAATAAACTCCTGAGCAGAGATAAGTGCTGGGAGGGAGGGGGGGGCACACAAGGGAGGGGGGATTAGTGAGGGACAACTTTCTGTTTCTCAACAGATAAAAGCTGATAGCAGGGAGGGGGACAGATCAGATTCAGGTGCTGGAGGAAGATTTCTGTATTTGTTGTCCATCACTAATCCCCCTCTCTGTGTGGGCCCCCCTTTGGGCTCGGGTCCCCTACAAGAGGGCTGGTGGTCCCCCCCTATCAGCTGCCCTGGCGATGCTCAAACTGTTGTCACTAAATCCTGTATAATCATAATAATAATATAATAATGTATATTATTTATTTAATTTTTTTAGCAATCAATTTTTATTAACCACTTGCCGACTGCCGTCAGTAGATTTACTGCGGCAGTCAGCCCCTCACAGGCAAAGTGACGTATATTTATGTCACTAGCCTGTGAGGCTCTGGGGAGCGAGCGCGCGCCGCCCGCGGCGCGCTCCCGCTCCCGCGCGGTCTCGGACCCCCCCGCACGTGTGACCGGCGGACCAGATGTCCGCCGCTCACTCTGCGATCGTCGGGGGAGAGGGAGAAAGGCAAGCAGCTGATGTAAACAAACTGCCTGTCATTCTCCCCTGTGTAGAAACACTGATCATACGGTTCTACTATGTAGGACCGTTGATCAGTGTAACTACAGCTCAAGCCACAGCCAATCACAGTTAGAATCACGCCCCTAGGGACACACACAGCCCCTCCCTCTCAAATAAAGCTAACCCCTTCACTGCCAGTGTATTTTTACAGTAACAGTGCATATATATAGCACTGATTACAGTAGAAATGACACTGGTAACCCCAAAAGTGTCAAAAATGTCAGTCAAGGGTCCGATCTGTCCGCCCCAATGTCGCAGTACCGCAAAAAAAATCGCAGATCGCCGCCATTACGCGTTAAAAATAAAACAACAAAAATGACAAAAATCTTTCCCTTTGTTAGTAAACGCAATAACTTTTGCGCAAACCAATCAAAATCCGCTTTTTGCGATTTTTTTTAACAAACATATGTAGCATAAAACAAATTGGCCGAAAATGTTAAAAAATTTTGATTTTTACTTTTTTATTTTGGGGAATTTCATATAAAAAAATGTGAAAAATATTGTTATTTTTGCAAAATTGACGCTCTTTTTTTGTTTATAGCACGTGATCAAAAAATCGCACAGGTGATCAAATACCACCAAAAGAAAGCTCTGTTTGTGGGAAAAAAAGGACGTCAAATTCGTTTAGGTACAGTGTTGCATGACCGCGCAATTGTCCGTTAAAGTCACGCAGTGCCGAATCGCAAAATACCCCCTTGATGACTGTTTAACCACTTTACCACCGGAGGATTTTGCTGTCTTACGTCCAGGCCACTTTTTGCGATTCGGAACTGTGCGACTTTAACTGACAATTGCTCGGTCGCGCGACGCTGTACCCAAACGAAATTTACGTCCTTTTTTCCCCATAAACAGAGCTTTTTTTTGGTGGTATTTGATCACCTGTGCGATTTTTACTTTTTGCGCTATAAACAAAAAAAGAGCGTAAATTTTGAAAAAATAACAATAGTTTTCACATTTTTTATATGAAATCCCCCCCCCCCCCCCAAAAAATATGTAAAAATCAAAATTTTTTAAATTTTTGGCCAATTGGTTTTCTGCTACCTATGTTTGGTAAAAAAAAATCACAATAAGCGTATTTTCATTGGTTTGCGCAAAAGTTATTGCGTTTACTAACTAAGGGAAAGATTTCTGTCATTTTTGGTGTTTTTTTTTAAACGAGTAATGGCGGCGATCTGCGATTTTTTTTGCGGGACTGCGACATTGCGGCGGACAGATCGGACCCTTGACTGACATTTTTGACACTTTTGGGGGTACCAGTGACATTACTACAGTAATCAGTGCTATAAATATGCACTGTTACTGTAAAAATGACACTGGCAGGGAAGGGGTTAATTTTATTGGAGAGGGAGGGGTTAATGTATGCCTGTTGCTTACTAACTTGTGTGGGGGGAGGTGACTGAGTGACACAGGGACAGATCGCATGTTCAGCTATGCTGAACCCTGCAATCTGTCACTGTTTGTCACTTAGGAGACCCGCCCACTTTGTTTACACAAGCGGGCGGATTTCCTCACTCGATCCCCGACGATCGGGGAAGAGCAGCGCCGCCGCTCCTCCCCTGGCCCGACTCCGGCTGTGAATGAATACGCCCACAAAGGGAGGAGTCCAGCGACGTAGGTCCAGCGATGAGCGGTCGGCAAGTGGTTAAGAAGTGATCATGAATAGAGGTTTATCTCTATTGGTCTTCATGCCACTAGCGGTGCCGGGGAGCCGCTGTTAAATAAGTTAGCGTTGATCGGAGGTGTCTGGTTACCATGGCGCTCGAAAGTGTATTTAGGAGCGGGTTGACTATGGCGCTCCTTGGAGGAGGTGTATTGAGACCTATTGGTCTTAGCAAGGAAGTGAGAGGCTGCTTATGTTTGTGGCGGAGGAATTCTCACAGTGACACCTGCATGCCTCATTTGGAAGCACTTATTCACAGCGGTCATGGATATGTGGATTTTTATGAGATGGACTTCCTAATGATTCATTCATGATTTTATGGTTGTTTTATTTTAGTTTATATATTTTTATTTATTTGCGCTGCACTACTTGACCTTATGTATTATGAACTTATGTACTTGAACTATATGTATTATTAAGGTATTGTCTTTTCGGCCTTGAAGTGTTCAGCTGGCAAACCTATTCGGTATTAATTTAGATTTGCGCTAAATATATATCTTTTGATTTAATACCGCACATGTGTGGTGCGAGCACCATTTAGATATAACACATGATTTTTTTTTTTTTTTTTATATTTTATAAAAAAGAAAAACTTTTTTTTTTTTTTTTTTTTACTAACTTCCCTTGTGGCAGCATGGCTCGAGACAGGTCCTATTATTAGACCCCAAATCTCTCCTCTGGCCCCCCATGCAGCCGATCAAACTGAGATTAGTCTAGTTGGCTGCTTTCCTGGCTGCTGGTGGTTAGATAAACAAAGAGGCGGAACCGGAAGTGATGAATTATTCATCACTCCCAGTTTCCAGGGTTTTGAACAGGGCAGCCATTGCTGCTGGCCGCATCGCTCCCTGCCTCTGCGATGGGACCAGAGAGGCGGCAATAGGGGGGGCGGGGCCCCCTTCTGCCACCATTCTGCCACCCACAGAAATGATTGAGTGCCTAATTCCCCACCCGGATCACTTCTGCATTGTAGAGGATCTCCGGCTGAAAACAATGGTACCGGGATAATGCCTGTAGGTGCAGGCATCATCCCAGTATAAGTGTTCGGCCGCAGGCCGGTGTTTGTGGGAGGAGCTAGCGGGCTTTATAGCGCCGCCCCTCCCCTACACCGGCCTGCTGCTGGGCGCTCGAGTCAGGTGTTCTACTGTGTCACCTGATTGCCGCCGGAACTTCCGACTTTGAGGACCGGACTTCCGGGCAGGATCGTGGACGCCGCAAGCCATCTCCGCCGCCGCCGCTGGATCCTCCACCGTTGTCTACAGTCTCCTCTGCTCCCAGCGCCTCACCGCTGCCAGCCGGCCTGCGCCTCCTCCGCTGCACCAGCCGCCACCAGCACCTCCACTACCGCCAGCTGCCCGCTGCATCTCCCCGCTGCTCAGCCGGGACCAGGTATTCATTGGGGTTGGGGGGGGGGGGCTGCCTACCTACCTGCACACATTGCCTGCCTCTCAGTCAAGGCCACGGCATTTTCCAACCAGCACCACATTGCCTGCCTCCAGTTAGGCCACGGCATCTTCTCCACAGGGGGGGGGGGGCTCCTGGGTTCTGGGCTCCTGGCCTGCTTGGGGGGACACTGAGAGATCCAGGGGGGGATTGGAAAAAAAAAAAAGAGGGAGGGCATTTGTTCATTTTTCCATGCTTCACCCTTGCTGGGCATGTTCTCATGCAAGGGGGGGGGGGGTTGGTCGGTCAGGCTCACCTGCCCGCCGGCCGTCCGCTCAAGCAAGCAGCCCCCCCCCAGTAGGGGCCACCAGGCGCCCCCAGGCCACGGCCTGTCGAGGGGGGCTCTTGGATTTTGGTCCAGGGTAGGTGGAGGGGCACCATACACTCATACACGCTCACTTACCTACCCCCTTGGGTCAGGAGGGAGGTTGGTGGCAGGGTTCGGGGGGGGGTCTCATTACATTCCACAGGGTTACATGTTCCCGTGTTGGCTCCCATCACATGCTATCTACACTGGGGGGGGGGGGGGGGGTCATGTGTCACTACTTCTGATTGACCATTTGCCTTATTCCTCCAGGATCACACCATGTCCTTCAACGCCGGTGTCAGGTACTACTACCAGGCTGCAGGTTCTTCCTATATGTTTCTCACGGCTCAGTATGCTGGTAGTCTTCACAAACGCTACTCCAGCGTTGCCCATAGGCACTTCTAGGTCAGTCTCACATCTCGTTGGGCCTCCACACACATCTTGGTCACCTTCGGTATGCTTATACCGGTAAGCCTAGGCCGTCCGGGTACGTTTTGGGCACACATTACACCTTCGGTATGTCACCAGCAGGTGCCACTTGGTTCCTGTTGTTCCTTTACCACCTTCACCACCTCCGTGCCACGCTCAATACTATGTCATTGTCCTTCTCGTGGGCACTGCATTCGCTGTCTGCACCTCACTGTGTTGTACCTCGTCATGTGTTGTGTCCCCTGTCAGCCCCCCCTCCCTGTAGGGTGAGCGAACTGGCTGTTAGGGTTCAGGTGCTGGCCATTACTCCCCCTTCATAGCTGGTCCCGCGAGGCCACCTTCCCAATCTCAACACGGAGATTCTTCGCCCCTCGGGCCAATCCATAGTTAGCGCCTCGCTTCACCCACCTAATGGGTTTATAGTTAGGGCCTCACCTGTCACGGCCACACGTTTGATTCTTTACTGTCACCGAGAGACCAACCTTCCCGCCACCACGCTAGTGGCTCATGCCCCACGTCCAAATCATAGGTAGAGTCTCTCACCTGCCACTTGGCATCTAGCAGGGCCTCACCTGTCACGGGGTAGTTAAGTTTTTCGCCTCAAGGCACTAGCTAGCCAGCCAGTTTTCTTGGGGCTCTTGCGGTTGTTAATTGGACTTTGGTGTTCTATTTTTCTTTCAACAGCGTGCCTCTAGGAGCCATCTTGGATGAAGGATCATCCTCCCCCTCCACGCCGGCCAGACCCGGCACCCCAGTCAGATCTGGTACCCCCAGGGGTCATCGGAATCCGTCCCTGCTGGGCTCTTATGGATCCTGGACCATCCCGAAGATCTCGGCGGTCCTTCGCCAGAGGGGCATTCCGTTCCCGGCCACGGCTAGGAAGGCTGAACTGTTTAGGATCTTGACTGAGCACCCGGAAGATCCTGGACTGGGCACCAGCTCTCAGGGCTGTGGATCGGCCATGCAAGGAACTCTGGACTCCATCCTGTCTTCTCTGCAGTCAATCGACGACAGACTGACGAAACTGGAGGACGCCAGCTCACAGGGTTACTCCTCCGCCCTTACCGGTGCAGTCTCCTGCCCCCGTTAGCGAACAGGGTAGGCCCCCAGTCCCCCTCTTCCCCTCTGCTGCGGTATCTCCCATCATCACCCCGGCACACATGGTCCCCCCAGCCCTCCGCAAGGATATCCTGGAGGGGAAGGATGTTAACCTGGTGGCTCTCCTTATCGCCTCCCAAGATGTGGTAGAGAATAAGGTCTACAACTATGGGGATTTGTCCGTAGTGATGAAGGCCAGAGACCCCAGGCTAAATAAGAAGCTGACCATCCCTGAATTCGTCCTGGCTTTCGGGATTTACAGGGATGTGTTATGCTCTGTCTACCCACATCGTCGGGAGGAACTGGATCTCTATCTCCACAAGGTTGTGGATTTGGGCCATAAGTACGGGGGTTTTACCTTTTACGACTTTCACAAGTCAGTGTCAGCCAAAGCAGCGGCTACCTTGGCACAATTCAATGTGCGGTTTGATTGGAGCCTTTTGGACACCGAACTTTTCTGCAGGCACTTTGCAGGATTGGTGCCTCCCTCTTGCGCCACATGCTCATCCACCTCGCACTCTGCCAACCTTTGCCCCATGGAGTCTGAGTCCTCCACGTCCGGGGTCCTGGGGGGGGCTGGCAGATCAGAGCAGCGTGGCCTAAGAGACAAACTGGGTCGCCCGATCATTTACTTAGGCAAAGCCCAGGTCTGTAACAATTTCAACGGTGGGGCGTGTAGTTTCAGTGCCTGCAGGCTGCTCCATGTTTGTTCTATCTGCTTTAGGGCTCACACCAAGTCCATGTGTCCATCAAGGCTCAATCCAAAACAATGACTGACCGAGGTCAAGATCGAGGTACTGGCTTTTTACCTTCAGTCTCACCCATCTTCGCACCTGGTCGAGTATTTGGTGCAGGGGTTTTCAGGGGGGTTCCACACGGGGTTGGTGTCTCTTCCCCCAGGGTCACTTGAATGCCCCAATCTACTGTCTGCTAGGGAGGACCTGCTGTCAGTGGACCTTCTGCTCAGGAAGGAAGTTCAGGAAGGGTTCATGCTAGGCCCCTTTCCCGACCCCCCCTTCACCTCCTGGCATACTAACCCCATTGGCATCTCTACAAGCAAATACTCTAATAAAAAACGGTTAATCATTGACATGTCGGCTCCTCATTCCTCCAATAACCCTAGCCTGAATTCTCTTATCCCTTTAGCTGAGTTCTCTCTCCACTATACCACCGTGGACAACGCCATCCAAGCCATTTTGGGGGCAGGCAGGGCTGCATGGCTCAGCAAGACAGATATAGCCAACGCCTTCAAGTTGTTGCCCATTCACCCCTCTTTAAGGCATGTTCACGGTGTTAAGTGGAGGGAGGAATATTTTTTCGCCATCAGGCTCACATTTGGATCCAAAAGCAGTCCCTGGATTTTTGATACCTTTGCCGAGACGCTCTGCTGGCTTCTTCTGAATATCACCAGGTGCCCTGCGGTTTTGCACTACCTGGACGACTTCTTGTTGATCGAACAGGGCAACTGCACTCCTGTCAGTTTGAGGGGCACTGTGGCCTTGTTTTCAACCTTAGGGGTCCCTCTTTCACCAGGCAAGACGATTGGACCTGTCACCAGGTTAGATTTCTTGGGGATCACCCTGGATTCCATCTCCATGCAGTCCAGCCTCCCTGGGGACAAGCTTAGGCGCATTCGAGAGGTGGTAGGCAGGTTCCTGGAAGTAGGGTCTTTTATGAGGAAAGATCTGCAGTCGTTGATTGGGTCATTGAATTTTGCCATGCGCATCATTCCGCAGGGCAGGTCATTCATCTCCCGGTTACTGTGTCTATTGCCAGGTCTTCCGGAGGGTGTTGTCACCCACCTGGATCCCCCAGCCAGGGCGGACCTGGCCATGTGGGTGGAGTTCCTGGAAAGGTGGAACGGCATTTCCATGTTTATCCCGCCTATCTCACCCCAGTCCCCTGTGTTTTGGACGGATGCGGCTGCTCACACGGGGGTTTGCTGCCATCTTTGGGGATTCGTGGTTCAGGGATCATTGGCCGGCAGAGTCACTTGCCTTACCCGCTTTCCGGGAGACCTCGGCGTTGTTCGAGATATACCCTATAGTGGCAGCAGCTTTCACTTGGGGTAGGTGCTGGTCAGGGATGGCAGTTAAGTGTTTTAGCGACAATAAGGCGGCCTGTGACATTATTAATAAGGGCCGGTCTGCATCCCTGACCATCATGAGGCTGGTTCGCAGGCTGACTTTGTTAGCAGCCACCCACCAGTTTTTTCTTTATTGTGAACATATCCCGGGCCACTCCAACGCAGCTGCTGACGCTCTTTCCCGGTCTAAATTACAGGTGTTCTTCAACCTCCACCCAACGGCCGACAGATGCCCCACTCGGACCCCGAAGTTCGAAGATTTGATCCTGGACTAGCCCGGATTGTGGCGCATGGTCGGGAATTGGCCCGGATGGCTCTGTCATCTAATACCAGGAAGGCTTATGACCGAGCCATGTCCATCTTCCGGAGGTTTTCAGCGGAATTTGGGTTTGCACGACCACTCAGTCCAGACGATGGTCACCTTTGCAGCTTTTTGCCACCTCCAGCTGAAACTTTCTGCCAGCACCATCAAACTGTACTTGTCGGGGGTTCAACATCACGTCCTGACGTACCAGCCGAACTCGTCTCCCTTTCTCAGGGCATATCCAGTGAAAAACCTTTTGAAGGGCATTGGCAAGGTGGATCGCCATACCCCGGTGAGGCGGTTGCCAATAGATGGGGAGAAATTCCGGGCTCTTTCTGATTTGTTGGACACGGCCCCTTTTGAGCCCTTCACGAACTTAGTTGTAAAGACCGCCATGTACCTGGCCTTTTACGGCTTTCTCAGGCCCGGGGAGTTCACGGTGGCTTCCCAGTCAGAGGGTCGCACCTGCCTCCTCAAACGGGACTTGGTCAAACGGTGAGATTACTACGTCTTGACACTTCGGTGTTCTAAGACCAGGCAGGTGGGTCACCCTTTGTCCATCCCTTTGTATCCATCGGGGAATGATTGGTGCCCTGTCAAGGTCCTGGACAATTACGCAGCTCGGACTCAGAGCTCGCCCAGCTACTCACCACTTTTCACGTTGCTGGGCATTCCCCTCACCACATCTAGGTTTATATTTTACATCCGCACCTTATGTATCAGGCTGGGTTGGGACCCTGCGGCGCATTCTGGCCACTCCTTTAGGATTGGAGCTGCGTCAGCTGCCTCCGGCAACAACACGCCAGGTCATATCATCAAAAGACTTGGTCGATGGGAGTCTGATGCCTTTCAGATATACATTCCTCACCCCGAGAAGGAGTTGAGGTTAGCTTTTAGTAAGCTTGTAACATGAATTTAGGTTGTCAATAAAGTGTGTAATTTGCTTCCTTTTTGCCCTCTTTATTTACAGGCCTACCCCCTTACGTCGGTTCGGCCGCAGGCCGGTGTTTGTGGGAGGAGCTAGCGGGCTTTATAGCGCCGCCCCTCCCCTACACCGGCCTGCTGCTGGGCGCTCGAGTCGCCCCACCCACCTTCACCCTTTTTTCCTGATCTCTAATCTTCGGGGGGTCCTCTTTATTTACAGGCCTACCCCCTTACGTCGGTTCTGGCACACCACACCGACTTTCCATACCAAGGGTATCCATCATTTATTTACCGACCACAACCACTGAAACCCAAGGATGTACAGAAACATCTTTGAGCGGGAAGTGGTTAACCACTTCCCACAAACCAACGTAGCCCTACGTCGGCTGCAAAATGTGGTTGTACCGGGGTGATGCCTGCAGCTAGAGGCATCATCCTGGTACCAATTTTTAGAGTTGGCAGTCGGCTTTCATGTGGTAATAGCTGATGGAGCTCGGGAGCCACTCGATCATTACCCCAGCAAGCGGGAGGGGACGCCCCCACTTCCTGCCGCCTTCCACGGCTCTGCCTGGGTCTCCCGTTCCAGCTGGAGACACGAGCATACCGCTGGCACCTCTGCTGGCTGGTTGGAGTCCCGAACGAAGTCGGATTTGGCTTTGATCGGGTCTCCGATGATGTAACCCGGAAGCAGCGTTCATGACGTCACGTCTGGGTTACTCGGTGGCTAAAGGTGCCGAATTTAAAAAAAGTGACAGTATTGAAAAATGCAGTTTTCGGCATTTTGAATACATTGAAGTGTAGAGGAGGGGTTTGGGGTCTTTAATACCCCCCGATCCCCCCATAAAGAGTACCTGTCACTGCCTTTTGCTATAACAAGGGATGTTTACATTGCTTGTGACAGCAATAAAAGTGATCAGATTTTTTATTTTTTTTTAAACTGTGCTAAAATTAAAAAATTAAATAAAATATATAGGAAAAAAAAAATGAAACCCCCCCCCCCCCGTCGCTGTGAAATTGCGCACAAAAGAAAATGTATACGGAAGTCGTGCCCGCAAATGAAAGCGCTGTTCAAACCACACATGTGAGGTATCGCCATGATCGTCAGAGCGAGAACAATAATTTAAAAAAAAAAAAAAAGATTTACTCTGTAAATCTAAACTGGTAACCGTTAAATTTTTTTAAAGCGTCGCCTATGGAGATTTTTATTGACCGTAGTTTGTCGCCATTCTGCGGGTGTGCGCAATTTTAAATCGTAACATGTTAGGTATCTATTTACTCAGCGTGACATCATCTTTCACAATATACAAAAAAAAATGGGCTAACTTTACTGTTTAGTTTTTTTTAAATACAGTGAAATTTTATTTTTCCAAAAAACTGGCGTTTGAAAGACCACTGCGCAAATATTGCCTAATAAAAAATATTGCAACGACCGCCATTTTATTCTCCAGAGTCTTTGCTAAAAATATATATATAATGTTTGGGAGTTATAAGTAATTTTCCAGCTAAAAATACAGATTTTAACTTGTAAACAACGTGTCAGAAATGAGCTCAGTCCAGAAGTGGTTAAGTAATCATCAGGCCTAAAATGTGGGTTTAAAAAAGAAAAAAAACAGGAAAAAGGCTTTTGTGGTTTTAAAAACTTGTGGAGAACTGAATTTGGGGCCCCTTTTCTGTGCTCTTTGGTGCCCTTTCATGGTATCATTTCACCATGGCCTTCTGGCATGCTGAGTTCACTGGGAATTGGCCTTCAGTTTCTGTGCTTTCAACCACGGCCCATGCTCTACCAACTGCTCTACATACAATAGGAACCCAAAACTGTATATAAACCCCTCCAATTACAAAGCTTTCCAACTTATGGAGACTCAAATTTGAAACCAACTTGTCTTCTCCACTCTGTTCCAAGTGTATTGTTGCCGATGGCTCCTTCCCATATGTTCTGGGAGTGTCCTCCTATCCGTGCCTTTTGATCGGAAGTCACGGCATTTATTGCCGATATTTCTCAGTTGTCCAACAGTGGCGGCTGGTGCTCAAAATTTTTGGGGGGGCGCAAAAAGAAAAATGTAATAGGTATTGCTTCGCGGCAAAAAACGCGGTAAAAAAATTGCATGACTTTGAGGTCATGGTACAGGCATGGCACAGGTGATGGCATAGGCATGGCACATGTGATGGTATAGGCATGGCACAGGTGATGGCATAGGCATGGCACAGGTGATGGCACAGGTGATGGCACAGGCATGGCACATGTGATGGCACAGGTGATGGCACAGGTGATGGCCTAGGTGATGGCATAGGCATGGCACAGGTGATGGCATAGGCATGGCACAGGTGATGGCATAGGTGATGGCATAGGCATGGCACAGGTGATGGCATAGGCATGGCACAGGTGATGGCACAGGTGATGGCACAGGCATGGCACAGGTGATGGCATAGACATGGCACAGGTGATGGCATAGAGATGGCACAAGTGATGGCATAGGCATGGCACAGGTGATGGCATAGGCATGGCACAGGTGATGGCACAGGTGATGGCATAGGCATGGCACAGGTGATGGCATAGGCATGGCACAGTTGATGGCACAGGCATGGCACAGGTGATGGCATAGGCATGGCACATGTGATGGTATAGGCATGGCACAGGTGATGGCATAGACATGGCACAGGTGGTGGCACAGGTGATGGCATAGGCATGGCACAGGTGATGGCATAGAGATGGCACAGGTGATGGCATAGGCATGGCACAGGTGATGGCATAGGCATGGCACAGGTGATGGCACAGGTGATGGCATAGGCATGGCACAGGTGATGGCATAGGCATGGCACAGGTGATGGCACAGGTGATGGCATAGGCATGGCACAGGTGATGGCATAGGCATGGCACAGTTGATGGCACAGGCATGGCACAGGTGATGGCATAGGCATGGCACAGGTGATGGCACAGGTGATGGCATAGGCATGGCACAGGTGATGGCATAGGCATGGCACAGGTGATGGCACAGGTGATGGCATAGGCATGGCACAGGTGATGGCATAGGCATGGCACAAGTGATGGCACAGGTGATGGCATAGGCATGGCACAGGTGATGGCATAGGGATGGCACAGGTGATGGCATAGGCATGGCACAGGTGATGGTACAGGCAGGGCACAGGTTGGCTTCAATCACTTACCTTCTGACGGCGGCGGGATGGCGGGATTCCGGGAACCGAGACAAGCAGCGCGGACGTCCTCCTCTTCAGTCTTCTGTCTTCCGGTCCGGGCAGCGGTAAGGAGATCGGGCGGTGACGGTGCGTGACTGACGCACGCACCGGCACCGCCCCCATTGCGAGTCAGCGATGTCCTGGATCATGATTGGTCCAGGCTGGAGACTGGACCAATCACAGCCAGGATATCACGAAGGTGGGGGTGGCGCAGCGCTTTTGGCTGCGCCCAGGTTACGCCCCCAGAAGGCAGCCAATCGGCGCCTCTTCTGGGTCGTAAACCCCACCCCCCCTCCATATCCACCAGGCTGAGCTCATAGGCCTGCGAACCCAATTTTTTTTTTTGTTTCAAAACTTTATTTTTTTTTGTCATTTTTTTTTTTTTTCAAAACTTTATTTTTTTTTGTCATTTTTTTTTTCTATTTTTTTTTTTAGGGGGGGGCGGCGCTCCGGCGCCCCCTATGCACGGGCCGCCACTGTTGTCCAATATTTGTAAGCCCCTTCGTTGTCTGTTGGGATACGTGGATGACGAGGAGGATGCTCCTGCTTGTACTAAATTGTTTTATGCTAGGAAGGCTATAGCTACTCATTGGAAACCTTCTGCTCCCCCTGACGTTCCATTCTGGATTGCGATTATTCATCAGGCATTGCCTCTGTATAAAATGACGTATGAGGCCAGAGGCTGTCTCAAGAAGTTCCGGAAAATTTGGTCTTTTTGGGTGGACTCTGACCGGACTACCTCTTCGGTTTCTGATTCTACATAGACGATGTCCATTGCAGCCTATGTTGTTTTGTGTATGGTAATATGCTATTTCTGTTGTTGTTTCCCGCTCCTCTCCCCTCCCCCCCCTGGGGGATTTTTGCTGGGTCTCTCACTCACTGATGTTACAGCTGGAAGTTATGCATATTGCTTATGTCATGGCATTTGATGAAAGATGAAGCCTTGTATGTCTTTTTGGCTCCACCATTGATATGTTACACTTTATTTCTTTGTTATGTACTGTTCTGTTTGTTTAATAAAATACCTTTAAAAAAATTTGAAACCAACATTAAAATCTTTCTTATTGGCTTTTATATCACTTCCCAATCCTTACGGCTCTATAAACCGTCCAGAAACCCAAATTATTCGCATTCTACCAACCCTGAGCTGACAAAACCATTATCAGATTTTTAATTTTTTTTCTCAAAAATCCTGCCCCCTCCTGGCTGTCATTTACATTGCGCTTCTATGGGGTGTACATGGAGGAGAGCTGTTTGGGGATGGTGATTAACCCTTTTACTGCCGCTGACATACGCCATACGTCAGCAGCAGTAGGGGGAGGGGGGTTACACACACACTGAATCAGCCGGTGTTCCGTGAAAAAAAACCTACCCGTGAGAAATGCCTACCCTCGTCAC
The DNA here is from genome assembly GCF_965119305.1 of Pelophylax lessonae. Classification (NCBI taxonomy): domain Eukaryota; kingdom Metazoa; phylum Chordata; class Amphibia; order Anura; family Ranidae; genus Pelophylax; species Pelophylax lessonae. The sequence continues at coordinate 616,564,525 of NC_138771.1, read as the reverse complement.
TTCCGGTGCACCTACGTCACCACTACGTCATTGAACAGCTGAGGAGCTGACTAGTGCGCATGCACGAAGGGTATGAAATGATCACGGCAGTGTGTGTAACGCGGCGGTTACATTAAAACAGCTCGACTGCAATATGAGTCATCTCCACTCCTATCCCTGTCACTTCCCTGATCTGGGCTAGTAAATATAAAAGCGGCGGCGGGTGTATGAAAAGATAAATCACGGAGCCGAGAGCCGCTTTTATATTTACTAGCCAAGATCAGGGTAGTGACAGGGACAGGAGCCGAGATGACTCATATTGCAGCACAGCTGTTTTAATGTAACCGCCGTGTTACACACACTGCCGTGATCATTTCATACCCTCCGTGCATGAGCACTAGTCAGCTCCTCAGCTGTTCCATTACGAAATTCTCACGGAACACCGGGAATGTGTGCAAATCTGACAAGCCGACTGTTGGCTGGACACTGGAGAGCACCAGCAGGGGGCGCCAGAGGAAGAGGATCGGGGCTGCATTGTGCAGTACCATTGCATAGAGCAGGTAAGTATAACGTGTTGCCGTAACGTTGTATAGCGCTGCGCAAACTGTTGTTACTAAATCCTGTATAGTCATAATAAAAATAATATAATAATATATATATATTTTTTTTTTAACAATCAATTTTTATTAATTTGTAAAGAATAACAATACACAAATTAATAAGCAGTAGTTGATAACATTGGTGTAAACTTCAATACAAGGAAGGGTCAGTAAGTTTTTATAAAAATCTTGATATCCCTGACCATCCTACCCCAGATAGGATCAATCTGTAGGCATGGCGTGGACATCAAGCTACCCAGAGAAAAGCAATTACATGGGATAGCACAACAAAACAAAAACAGTATATTTTATTTTAAAAAAAAAAGTTTATCCTTTAAAACCACTTTAATTCATGTAAATGTGTTTGTAATTTCATCATGTAAATGTTGAGCTCTTCTGTAACAACAACAAAAATAACTCCTTTACAGATTGTTTTTAACCACTTGCCGACCGCCGCACGACTATCTACGTCGGCGGTCAGCCCCTCACAGGCAAACTAACGTAGGGCTACGTTGCTTGCTTGTGAGGGTCTAGGGAGCGAGCGCGCGCCCCCCCGGGGCGCGCTCCCGCTCCCGCGTGGTCACGGACCCCCCCGCGCGTGTGACCAGCGGACCCGATGTCCGCCGGTCACTCGGCGATCGGCGGGGGAGAGGGAGAATGTCAGGCAGCTTGTGTAAACAAACTGCCTGTCATTCTCCTCGCTGCAAAGACACTGATAAAACGGATCTGGTATGTAGATCCGTTGATCAGTGTCCTTACAGCTAGAGCCACAGCCAATCACAGTAGAAACCACGCCCCTAGGGACACACACAGCCCCTCCCTTCCAAATAAAGTTAACCCCTTCACTACCAGTGTATTTTTACAGTAACAGTGCATATGTATAGCACTGATTACTGTAGAAATGTCACTGGTAACCCCAAAAGTGTCAAAAATGTCAGTCAAGGGTCCGATCTGTCCGCCGCAATGTCGCAGTACCGCAAAAAAAATCGCAGATCGCCGCCATTACGCGTTAAAAAAAAACAACAAAAATGACAAAAATCTTTCCCTTTGTTAGTAAACGCGATAACTTTTGCGCAAACCAATCAAAATACGCTTTTTGCGATTTTTTTTACCAAACATAGGTAGCATAAAATAAATTGGCCGAAAATTTTTAAAAATTTTGATTTTTACATTTTTTTTTGGGGGAATTTCATATAAAAAAATGTGAAAAATATTGTTATTTTTGCAAAATTGACGCTCTTTTTTTGTTTATAGCGCGTGATCAAAAAATCGCACAGGTGATCAAATACCACCAAAAGAAAGCTCTGTTTGTGGGAAAAAAAGGACGTCAAATTCGTTTAGGTACAGCGTCGCACGACCGCGCAATTGTGCGTTAAATTCACGCAGTGCCGAATCGCAAAATACCCCCTGGTCGGAATGGGGGTAAAATCTTCCGGGGCTTAAGTGGTTAATAAGAATTTAGATGATAATAAAATCAAGATTTTTAGAAAAAAAAATAATTGGATTTATATGTTGCAATAAATCCTGTATCATAATAATAATATAATAATGTTTATTATTTTATCAACCACTTCCATACCGGGCGAATTCTGTCATTCCTCTCCTACATGTAAAAATCATCATTTTTTTTGCTAGCAAATTACTCGGAACCCCCAAACATTATACACTATATATATATATATATATATATATATATATATTTTAGCAGAGACCCTATGGAATAAAATGGTGGTCATTGCTATTTTTTATGTCACACGGTATTTGCACAGCAATTTTTCAAACACAATTTTGTTGGAAAAAAAACACTTTCATGAATTAAAAAAAAAAAAAAAACAGTAAAAAAACAAAACCGTAAAAGTTGGTCCAATTTTTTTGTATAATATGAAAGATGATGTTACTTTCAGTAAATAGATTCATAACATTTCACGCTTTAAAATTGACCACACTCGTGGAATGGCGCCAAACTTCAGTACCTAACACAGTAGGACAATTCCCAGTGAACTCAGCGGTGCGGCTACACTTTAAAAAATTTTAACAGCTTACCAGTTTAGAGTTACAGAGGGGGTCCAGTGCTAGAATTATTGCTCTCACTCTAACATTCGCTAGGATAACCCACATGTGTGGTTTGAACGCCATTTACATATGTGGATCTGACCTACATATGCGTTTGCTTCTGTGTGCGAGCATGACGGGACAGGGGCGTTTACATTTTTTGTTTATTTTATTTTAATTTTTTTTTATTTTACACTGGGGGAGGGGCCAGGAGAGTCAGCGAAGGACCCAAGAAGAGGAGGATCAATGAGGCTGCACTGATGGGCAGTATTGAGGCTGCACTGATGGGCGCTGATGAGGCTGCACTGATGGGCAGTATTGAGGCTGCACTGATGGGCAGTATTGAGGCTGCTCTGATGGGCAGTAATGAGGCTGCACTGATGGGCGCTGATGAGGCTGAACTTATGGGCACTGATAGACTGTGGTCTGTGGTTTACAGATGACAGGGCGGGTTGAAAACAGGAAGGGGTGTGGCCTTTACAAGAAGGGGTGGGTCATATTTAAATTAGGGGGTGCCCATGTTTAGTCAGGCCTAGGGCAGCACAAAACCTAAATACACCACTGTACTCGTCGTGACATCTTTTACAATACACCAAAAAAAAAAAAAAAAAAAGGGCTAACTTTACTGTTTAGTTTTTTTTTTAAACGCAGTGAAATGCATTTTTTTCCCAAAAATTGCGTTTGAAAGACCGCTTCGCAAATACCGCGTGACAAAAAATATTGCAACTACCGCCATTTTATTCTCCAGAGTCTTTGCTAAAAAAATTTATATAATGTTTGGAGGTTATAAGTAATTTTCTAGGTAAAAATACAGATTTGAACTTGTAAACAACGTGTCAGAAACGAGCTCGGTCCAGAAGTGGTTAAGTAATCATCAGGCCTAAAATGTGTATTTAAAAAAAAAAAAAAAAAAAAAAAAGAAAAGTTGGGCAGGAGGTGAGATGTCCATCCGTGTGGGGAATTGATTGTTGGGGCCCCTTTTCAGTGCTCTTTGGTTCCCTTTCATGGTATCATTTCACCATGGTTCACCGCTGAGTTCACTGGGAATTGTCTTACTGTGTTTGCACATGGTATTATTCCACCATGGCTTCCTGGTGACTTCTGTGCTTAACATGGTGTCTTTCAACCATGGCTTTTTGAGTTCACTGGGAATTGTCTTGTTGGGTTTGCACATGGTATTCATTCCACCACGGCTACTTGGTGACTTCTGTGTTTGCATCATGGTATTATTTCACCACGGCTTTTTGAGTCACTGGAAATTTTCCTCCAACGTCTATGTTTGCACATGGTATCATTATTCCACCATGGCTCCCTGGTGATCTCTGTGCTTGCACGTGGTATCATTCAACCACGGCTGCTAAGTCACTGGAAATTTACCTCCAACGTCTGTGTAAGCACATGATATCATTCATTCCACCATGGTTTACACTATCAGCCATTCACGGCCCATGCTCTACCAACTGCACTAAATACTACAGAAACCATTATTGTATTTATGCCCCCCCATTTACAAAGCTTTCCAACTTATGGAGACTCAAATTTGACATTAAAATTTTAAACTTAAAACCAACATTAAAATCTTTCTTATTGGCTTGTATATCGCTTCCCAATCCTTCCGGCTCTATAAACCGTCCAGAAACTTAAATTATTCGCATTCTACCAGCCCTAAGCTGACAAAATTCATTACCCAGAATCCTTTGCGAAGATATGCAAATGAGCTGGTGCATCCAGCTAACTGATAACTGTCACCAGTGTGCTTATGGCAGCACTTCGCCCCAACCTGCCTGTTTTCAAACGGCTGCTGCTGTAACTGATCACGTGTGGCACCATGGCAACGGCAGGTCTGATCAGATTATTAGATGGCTCCTTCCTCAGCTGGGAATGATTGGAGGGTCTGTATTCCTTCTATCAATTCACAGAGATTATCAGAAATTTTTATTTTTTTTTCTCAAAAATCCTGCCCCCTCCTGGCTATCATTTACATTGCGCTTCTATAGGGTGTACATGGAGGAGAGCTGTTTGGGGATGGTGATTAACTGTTTTACTGCCGCTGACATACGCCATACGTCAGCAGCAGAAGGGGGGGTTACACACACTGTATCAGCCGGGAATGTGTGCAAATCTGACAAGCTGACTGTTGGCTGTCAGATGGTAACGATCGGGCGGCTTTGCACTTTCACACACCTTGGCAGCAATGGTGAGCACCAGCAGGGGGCGCCAGAAGATAAGGATCGGGCTGCTCTGTGCAGTACCATTGCATAGAGCAGGTAAGTATAACGTATTGCCCTAACGTTGTATAGCGCTGCGCAGGGCTGCTGTTAGAAATCGCGGGGCCCTGTATAGACTACCTGGCAGCCCCCCCCCCCCAAGAAAATATTATAGATATATTTAGCTAAAATGACAACAAAATCACTATTATCAGACACAAATATAACATAACTCACTTAATTCCTGCTAAATCTAAAAAAAAAAAAAAAAAACTATGCTAAATAAAAAAGAAGATGAGATGAGAAAAATATACAGGCTGGGCAGTTGGAGCTCAGGGATCAGAGAGACAGAGAGAGAGAAACAAAGTTACAAATAAACTCCTGAGCAGAGATAAGTGCTGGGAGGGAGGGGGGGGGGGCACACAAGGGAGGGGGGATTAGTGAGGGACAACTTTCTGTTTCTCAACAGATAAAAGCTGATAGCAGGGAGAGGGACAGATCAGATTCAGGTGCTGGAGGAAGATTTCTGTATTTGTTGTCCATCACTAATCCCCCTCTCTGTGTGGGCCCCCCTTTGGGCTCGGGCCCCCTACAAGAGGGCTGCTGGTCCCCCCCTATCAGCTGCCCTGGCGATGCTCAAACTGTTGTCACTAAATCCTGTATAATCATAATAATAATATAATAATGTATATTATTTATTACATTGTTTTAGCAATTAATTTTTATTAACCACTTGCCGACTGCTGTCAGTAGATTTACTGCGGCAGTCAGCCCCTCACAGGCAAAGTGACGTATATTTACGTCACTAGCCTGTGAGGCTCTGGGGAGCGAGCGCGCGCCGCCCGCGGCGCGCTCCTGCTCCCGCGCGGTCACGGACCCCCCGCGCGTGTGACCGGCGGACCAGATGTCCGCCGCTCACTCTGCGATCGTCGGGGGAAAGGAAGAAAGGCAAGCAGCTTGTGTAAACAAGCCGCCTGTCATTCTCCCCTGTGTAGAAACAGTGATCACACGGTTCTACTATGTAGGACCGTTGATCATTGTTCCTACAGCTCAAGCCACAGCCAATCACAGTTAGAATCACGCCCCTAGGGACACACACAGCCCCTCCCTCTCAAATAAAGTTAACCCCTTCACTGCCAGTGTATTTTTACAGTAACAGTGCATATATATAACACTGATTACTGTAGAAATGTCACTGGTAACCCCAAAAGTGTCAAAAATGTCAGTCAAGGGTCCGATCTGTCCGCCCCAATGTCGCAGTACCGCAAAAAAATCGCTGATCGCCGCCATTACGCGTTAAAAATAAAACAACAAAAATGACAAAAATCTTTCCCTTTGTTAGTAAACGCAATAACTTTTGCGCAAACCAATCAAAATACGCTTTTTGCGATTTTTTTTTTTAACAAACATATGTAGCATAAAACAAATTGGCCGAAAATGTTAAAAAATTTTGATTTTTACTTTTTTTTTTGGGGAATTTCATATAAAAAAATGTGAAAAATATTGTTATTTTTGCAAAGTCGACGCTCTTTTCTTGTTTATAGCACGTGATCAAAAAATCGCACAGGTGATCAAATACCACCAAAAGAAAGCTCTGTTTGTGGGAAAAAAAGGACGTCAAATTCGTTTAGGTACAGTGTTGCATGACCGCGCAATTGTCCGTTAAAGTCACGCAGTGCCGAATCGCAAAATACCCCCTTGATGACTGTTTAACCACTTTACCACCGGAGGATTTTGCTGTCTTACGTCCAGGCCACTTTTTGCGATTCGGCACTGTGCGACTTTAACTGACAATTGCGCGGTCGCGCGACGCCGTACCCAAACGAAATTTACGTCCTTTTTTCCCCATAAACAGAGCTTTTTTTTGGTGGTATTTGATCACCTGTGCGATTTTTTACTTTTTGCGCTATAAACAAAAAAAAGCGTAAATTTTGAAAAAATAACAATAGTTTTCACATTTTTTATATGAAATCCCCCCCCCCCCTCCCCAAAATATGTAAAAATCAAAATTTTTTATATTTTTGGCCAATTTTTTTTCTGCTACCTATGTTTGGTAAAAAAAATCACAATAAGCGTATTTTGATTGGTTTGCGCAAAAGTTATTGCGTCTACTAACTAAGGGAAAGATTTCTGTATTTTTTGGTGTTTTTTTTTTAAACGAGTAATGGCGGCGATCTGCGATTTTTTTTGCGGTACTGCGACATTGCGGCGGACAGATCAGACCCTTGACTGACATTTTTGACACTTTTGGGGGTACCAGTGACATTACTACAGTAATCATTGCTATACATATGCACTGTTACTGTAAAAATGACACTGGCAGGGAAGGGGTTAATTTTATTGGAGAGGGAGGGGTTAATGTATGCCTGTTGCTTACTAACTTGTGTGGGGGGAGGTGACTGAGTGACACAGGGACAGATGCATGTTCAGCTATGCTGAACCCTGCAATCTGTCACTGTTTGTCACTTAGGAGACCCGCCCACTTTGTTTACACAAGCGGAAGGATCTCCAAACTCGATTCCCCGAAGATCGGGGAAGAGCAGCGCCGCCGCTCCTCCCCTGGCCCGACTCCGGCTGTGAATGAATACAGCGGGAGCGAGCCTCCGGCGGCGCACGAGCGGCGCCCACAAGGGGAGGAGTCCAGCGACGTAGGTCCAGCGATGAGCGGTCGGCAAGTGGTTAAGAAGTGATCATGAATGATCGCTTCTCGGCCTTTTGGCTAAGATCAAGTGTAGTATCGACTTTAGCCCTTAGGGGTGTCTCTGCTTTACGGCTAGGACGTTGAGAAACATTTGTATCTATCCAAGCCATTTGGTCCTTGTGGGGTACCCTCTGCTCGGCCTTGTAGGATCGTTGATTAAATTCAGCTTCACCTACTCGCTGCTATTGGGTTAGAGGCTTAGCCCCCACAAGGAACGAGATTGCGATCTTCCCTCCTCCCCCCCCACTCTGCGCTACTACCTTCGGGCAGTAGGCGCACAAGGGCCTTTTTAAAGGCTGCGAAAGAGTGAAGACGCCGAGGAATAAGAAGGAAGCCGCCAAAGTTCTCCTGAAGCGACTACTGACGAACTCCTCCGTCATGGGGAAGAGCACTGGGAAGAAGAAGCATGTCCCCGCCACTTCTGCCAAGACTCCGGGAGAAGTCGCCTCAACCTCCACCCCCACCCCGGCCAATGTCAGCCAGCCGGGCTCAGCAAGGCCAACCAGGTCCGCAGACGGGCTTCCTACCCTGGAACCCTGGATGAGGCAGACAGTGGTGCTGCAGCTGAAGGAGGTGGACGGAAGAGTTCCCGACATGACCCCGGAAATCTTCGGCAAGAAGATGATCCTCGAACAGGGGTTCAGCAAGGCAGAGACACTGTCCGTGCAGACCTTCATGAAAGGTATATTCTATATAACTTTTGTGTCTTTACAGGTCTGTAGAAGATACTGGGAGGCGGTGAAGAATTGTGGCCCGGAATCCCCTTTCCGCAACTTCGTTGCGAACACTCCCATTCAACGGGATGAAAGGCGGGTAACGGTGTCCATGAGGAACCCCCATACCCCAGGAAAAGACATCGCCACCTACCTCCAGAGGTTTTGCATCGTGGCCAAAGACCCAGTCCGAATCCTCGATGTCAACGGCTTCTGGACAGGTAAGTGGGCAGTTTCTTGCAGGTTAAGGAGAGAGCCTTCGGGGGATCTCCAACACCTGAAGTCCCACTTCTCTCTGGGAGCCTCCGCAGGACTCCTGTACTACGCAGACATGCCCCATACCTGCCACAGGTGTGGTAAGCATGGTCACGTAAGTATGGAATGTCAGGAACCTTCTTGCAGGTTCTGTCGGGTTGCAGGCCATGAGACCAAGGATTGCCCGAGGTCCAAGACCTGTAACCTCTGCGGATTGGCGGAGCACGTCTACAGAGACTGCCCCCAGAGATCCCGGTCCTACGCTGGAGCCCTGCTCAAGGGCAGAGCCCCAGACAGCGCTGGGAAAAAGAAGCCAGGGGAAAAGACTGCGAAGGAACCTCGGAAAGCCACTGGTGAGTCCCCCCCTCCCCAGGCCCCTACCACCTCCTCCGACCCATCCCTCCCCAACCCCCCTGAGTCGGAGGTGACCTCACCTGCCCCTGCCCCTCCCCCCTCCCAGCCCCCCCCCGCCCTGTCCTCCATGGAGGACTTCCCCACCCTGCCCACCGCCCCCCCCACCCCACCCCCCACCAGCAAAGGCCGAAAACGGAACCTAGACAGCCCGACAACTGAAGAACCCACCAAGCGGCCCACCGTGGCCCAGCAAGATGACATCGCTGGACTGGACCCAGTGGTGGAGGACCTCGAGGACCTTGAGTCTGCGGGGGAAGATGAAGGAGAAATGCAGGAAGGTAAGGATCTGGCCCCCCCAGAGACTGACCTCACCCAGGACCTGATGGACAGCATCCTCGAGGAGAACGGCCTGAACCAGGACACTGGACAGGCACAAGAGGCAGTGGAAGAACCACCCCCCCCCCAGGGGAGGTAAGTTCAGCCCACCTGCTAGCTAGCCCCTTTATCTCCTTTACATGATGGCAGAGATCTCCATCTTTTCCATTAATGTTAGGAGCATCAAGGATGCGTCTAGAAGACAGGTGGCGCTGACTTTTCTTTCCACTCAGCAGAGTGATGTCTACATGCTCCAGGAGTGTGCCCTACCCTTCTCGAGGAGGTACACTCATCTGTCCTCCCAGTGGACCCATGGTCCCTCCTACTGGTCCGGGGGTGTCGATTGTAAGTCTGCAGGGGTAGCCATTCTTGTCAGGGGTGGTCGTTTCACGGTTGACTCCGTCCAGGAGCTCGTCTGTGGCCGTCTTTTGGTCGTAGACGGCTCATGGGCGGGAGAGCCAGTTAGGCTCATCAACGTGTACGCCTCCCCAGATAAGAATGAGCGACTGGAGCTTTTCCAGACCCTGCGGACCCAACTCGTCACCACCAGGGCAGTAGTAATCGGCGGTGATTTTAACTGTCCGATTGAGGAGGATGGGCGCAGCTCCAGCATGTACGCAAAGCTCGACACCACGTCTAGGCTGCTCAAGGAGATGATTGCGGAGGCTTCCTTGAAGGACGCCATGGGATCCATAGGGAAAGGTTCCGTGAACTATTCGTGGTGCCGTCCTGATGGATCTGTGCGTTCTAGGATAGACTTCGTGCTCACCTCCAAGACAGTCAGACATCGCGGGTTCTCCATGGTCCCCTGCTTTTTCTCTGACCACAGGGCCATTCACTTTCGGGGTGACCTGGGCGAGGGCTTTGCCCCCGGTCCGGGCTCCTGGAAGCTGAATGGTACCCTGCTGGAAAATGAGGAACTGCTGGAGGAACTCAGGGAGGCCTACATTACCTGGAAGGAGGACAAGAGGTTCTTCGGAAAGGTAAGCAACTACTGGGAGTTTGTGAAAGTCAAGCTACGCAGCTTCTTTCAGGCAAGGGGACGCCAGCAAGTGTGTGCCAGGAAGAGGGAACTCAGGAGACTGCAACGCCAGATGCAGTCCCTGCAGGACCTTCACCACTGCGGCTGGGACGTTAGGCAGGACCTGGAGGACACCAAGAAGAGCCTGAAAGGACACTTCGAGGAAGAATCCAGGCACCTCGTCTTCCGTTCCAAGGTGGAGAATCTTGAGAAAGGTGAGAAATGTAACTCTTTCTTTTTCAGGAAACTCCACTCAGGACACACTCCCTTGTCTGAGCTGCGGGACGAGACCGGAACACTCCAGAAGGGGAAGGAGGCTGTGATGCAAGTGGTCAGCGACTACTACACCAACCTCTACTCCCCGAAAGAAACAGATACGGCTGAGGCCGACAGGTTCTTGTCAGGTATCACTAACCAAATTGATCCTGCAGGTATGTCGGCAATCAACGCCCCCTTGGCGCTGGAGGAACTGCACTCTGCCGTCAGATCCTTTAGGCAAGGCAGGACCCCGGGCTGCGACGGTCTCCCAGCGGAGCTCTATGTAGCGCTGTGGGATCTCGTTGGCCCGGACCTGCTCGAGCTGTACGAGGAGATGGTGGTGGAGGGCACAATGCCTCCGTCGCTGAGGGAGGGGATGATCACGATTTTGTATAAGCGTAAGGGGGAGAGAGGGGATCTGAAAAATTGGCGTCCCATCTCTCTCTTGAACGTGGACTACAAAATCCTCGCCAAGGTTCTGGCCAACAGGCTGAAATCTGTCATCGGACAGATCATCCACCCGGATCAGACTTGCGGCATTCCTGGTCGCAGGATTGCGGACAGCCTTGCGCTTGTCCGGGACACGGTCCAGTACATTCGAGGCCGCCGTGTGCACGCGGCCCTGGTCAATCTTGACCAGGAAAAGGCCTTTGACCGTGTCTCCCACGAGTTTATGTGCAGAGCTCTGCGCAGGTTTGGTCTTGGGGACATGTTTTGTTCGTATGTGAATGTGATGTACAATGACATTTGTAGTACGGTGTTGGTGAATGGCTGGAAAACTGACCCTTTCCCTGTTCTCTCTGGGGTCAGACAAGGCTGCCCTCTCTCACCTCTGCTTTTTGTTTGCTGTATAGAGCTCTTTGCCGAATGCATCCGACAGAACCCAGAGATCAGAGGGATCACCGCACCGGGACCGGACAGAAGGGTTGTCAAGTGCTCACTCTACATGGACGACGTAACGGTGTTCTGTGCTGACCAGCGCTCCATCGACTCGCTCGTCCAGACCTGTGAGGACTTCGGCAAAGCTTCAGGGGCAAAAGTCAACTGCGGGAAGTCAGAGATCATGCTCTTCGGAAAGTGGTTCCTGCCTTCTTCTGCATCAATCCCTTTCAGCATCAAGGCGGACTTCATCAAAATTCTTGGAGTTTGGTTTGGAGCTGAGGGCGCAGCCCTGAAGTCTTGGGAGGAGAGACTGTCCAAGATGAGACAAAAGTTTGGACTATGGAGCCTCAGAGAACTCACCATCGAAGGGAAAACACTGGTACTCCGCAGCGAGATCCTCCCTGTGTTGCAGTACCTCGCCCAGGCCTGGCCCCCCCGGGTCAACACCTGCAAGGCCATCACCAGGGCGGTGTTCCACTTCATCTGGGGCTCCAAGATGGACAGAGTGAAGCGAGCAGTCATGTTCAAGGAACCCCTCAAGGGCGGTAAGGGCGTGCCCGACATCGCAACGTTACTGGGGGTGTTCTTTGCCTGCAACTGCATCCGCAGAACTTTGATTGACAGAACTTCGGACTCTGGAGGCAACTCCATGTCCCGTTTTTTCCTCCTGCCTCTCTGGAGGTCCCTTGGATGGGACAAATGGGACAGCTCCATCCCCTACAACTGGGACACTCCTTGGTACTACTTGGACACTTTCAAGTTCATCAAGGAGCTGGGGCTGCATGGAGTTAAGCCCGACTTGTGGAAGCCAAAAACTATCTACAAGTTGATCAGAGCATCGGACATTGCTGAGACTGTTCCAGGCCTCCCTTCAGCCACTTGCAAAGTGGTCTGGAGGAATGTTTCTTCAAAGGGACTCACCAACAGGCATAAAGATCTGGCGTGGATGGCTGTCCAGGGAGGGCTGCCACTCAGGACATTTATGCATGCCAGAAACTTGTGCAGATACAGGCACTGCCCCTTTTGTATCATCCACGAGGAAACGTCCTTTCACGTTTTCTGGGAGTGCTCATTTGCACAGAGCCTGTTGAGGGCCTTGGAACCTGAACTTAAAGACTTTGTTTCACAGACTGCCATCACACATTTTGCTGTGCTGAATGGACTTTTTCATGGTACTTTTACACAGGAGGACATTGACAACGCCTGGCGGGTGTTGTGTTGCTTTAAGGACGCTTTATGGTGCACCAGAAAGCGCCTTATCCACCAGAGGGAGAGGATGTCCATTGAGGACTGTCGCAGACTGGTTCACAGTCTGCTCAGAGACTATAACCTGATGGATCTCATGGAGGAAGAGGAGGTCTGAAGATTTCCCCTTCCCCCACTCTCCCTTGTGTGTCTTTGTCCATTCAATAAAGCTTCGGGCCTGTGATTTCATTCCCCCCCCCTTACCCCTCTCTCCCACCCCCCCATCACACCTGTTGCTTTTTTGAAATGTTACAGTATTGATTCAGTTTGAGTAACATAACGTATAGACAATGTTATTTAGTTTCATGCTTCAGGGGTATTGCGGCGTCATGCATGATGTGATGGCTCGGGGTATCCTTACTCCGCACAAACACATCAGGCATCATACCGCAGAATGAATGTATGTGATTGAATGTATTTATTAGTATGACCGGAAATGTATTGTAATGTAGTGTATTTATGCGCTGCGTCGCAGTACAGGGGAGAATGCACCCCGACAAAAGTATTGTTTTTTGTATATCTTTTATGCAAATAAAGATTACATTTTCAACCAAAAAAAGAAGTGATCATGAATAGAGGTTTATCTCTATTGGTCTTCATGCCACTAGCGGTGCCGGGAGCCGCTGTTAAATAAGTTAGCGTTGATCGGAGGTGTCTGGTTACCATGGCGCTCGAAAGTGTATTTAGGAGCGGGTTGACTATGGCGCTCCTTGGAGGAGGTGTATTGAGACCTATTGGTCTTAGCAAGGAAGTGAGAGGCTCTTATGTTTGTGGCGGAGGAATTCTCACAGTGACACCTGCATGCCTCATTTGGAAGCACTTATTCACAGCGGTCATGGATATGTGGATTTTTATGAGATGGACTTCCTAATGATTCATTCATGATTTTATGGTTGTTTTATTTTAGTTTATATATTTTTATTTGTTTGCGCTGCACTACTTGACCTTATGTATTATGAACTTATGTACTTGAACTATATGTATGTAGCGGGGTTAAACATGCCTAAAGACACTGTTTGATATGTGGGAAGGAACTAGGCTCCCTCTAGTGGTAGCTGCATGGAATTTCCCGGGCTGTGACTTCCTTTTCACAAGATGAAGAAACTACATCTCCCAGGCTGCTTTGCAAGATCGAGGGTGCACGGCTGCACCGCACGGCACTATGGGGGAGGTTATTTAAAGGAAGAGAGAAGCGCGCGAAGGGGGGGGGCCTTTCTGCGCTGGACTCTGAGGAACCAGCGAGCAAGAGTGAAGGACTGACACTGGATATTGGGCCAGAGCCTTTTAGCCTGGAGGGACGACGTGGAACCGTCCCATCTCAAGCACGAGGCACATTCCTGGAGGTCATACTGCTGTTTGCCGAGACCGGAAGTCATCCGCCAGAAGGACCCCGCGCGGCTGGCATATAGCCAAAGGACTGAGACCGCAGTGGAAGCGCGCGAAGGAGAAACTTCTGTTGGTGAGAGGGCACATGCCCAATAACTGACTTTATCTGCTGAAGAGACAGTTTTATCTACAGATAGCGGTAGCGCAGCAGGAGGTGATAAAACCCCGGGGTTTATCACCATACTCTCTCAGGAGACTCATAGACAAACAATAAGGTCTGTAAAGGAGTCGCCAGAGGCTTATCTCTCTCGCAGAAGTTATTGCTCAGTTACGCAGACACCCTGCGGTGACAACTAACAGCTCGTTGTTTTTTCTCTCTTGATCTTTATTCCTAATCTGGATTACAAATGAGCTCTATTCAATAACCTTGCTAGCGAAGATCAACAAGAAAGAAGAGAACTCTGGGGGAGGGACTCAGATAGGCCCACCTACCTGGTACTGTGTCTAGCCTTAATGCAGGAGGAGTGTGGGGGTATTCTTTTACCTTTTTAAAGCTGTTTTAAATAACCTTTTATGGACTTGTATTGTATTGTATTGTATCTCCCCTATTCAATTTGATACATAGTAAACTAAGTTTGGTTAATTACAATCTTGTGCGTTGTTCCATTGTGTCACCCAGAAGGACTACTATTCAAGAAGGTAACAAGGTATTGTTGCATAGTGAAGTATTGTATTCCAACCTGTGTATCTATTTGATAGTCCAGTCCTATTCTGGGTCAGTTGTGCCTGAGGAGGGATCGAGCCAATTTGATTGGGTTGTTAGGCAGGGTGTAGACCCAATAATATAATCAGCAGCTCCTGCGGGGGTGGTGCTACACGTGGGGGCTCGTCCGGGATTTCTACAGTCCTGCAATACAACCCTCTCAGCCATAGAATTCCCTCCCACGCAGAAATGGATCCTGTCGCTGCTGCTGAGTGGTGCAAGGAAGAGAATGTCATAGTGGAAAATGGCCTGGTGGTTGAAATCAAGGGAGAAGCCTGGACTGAAGAAAAGCTCCTCCCTGTTTTGAGGGCACTATCCACAGACAGGAAATTTTGGGTGATTGACATGAAAACTGACACCACTGTCCCACACACGTATGCACTGTGTGAGTGGAGGAAGGGGGTCCCTGATTATTTCAACGGAAACAGTGTAAAAACTACTGACCAAACAGAACTTTTCCTGATACATCCAGGAGTTCCTATTGCGGGTCCCTCATCCACCACCCCTGGGGTATCCAGCCAAGAAAAAGGTGTCCAAGAAGGGCATCCTGAGTCATCACCTTTGTCGACTTTTAGCTCAGAACTGTGTGCTGTTCTTGGGGAGATTGTGGCAAAATGTAGTAGGGACTCCTCGAGCTATTTGATGACTGGATATAGGAAGCTCCGGACATTCTCTGGGAAACAGCCTGTGCCTTCAGCAGAAGATGGGTTCGAAGAGTGGTTAGATACCGCCACTCAGGCTTTGGAGGAATGGGAGGTACCAGAACAGCACAAGAAGCAGAGAATCACAGAGAGTTTAAGGGGACCTGCATTAGAGGCTGTACGTAATCTAAAGCTTAGCAAGAAGAACTGCACTGCACAGGATTATTTGGACATTCTGCAAGATGTGTTTGGTCGGACGGAGAACGCGGCTGAACTTCTCTACCAGTTGGACCACTGTTATCAAGAAGAGGGGGAGAAGTTGTCCGAATTCATTAAACGTCTGGATAGGATTATCCACCAGATTCTGTTAAAGAAAGGAATAGACCACCGGAAAATAGATGAGACTCGTGCACGACAGGTTCTGAAAGGGGCTCAACCTTTAGATCCCATTGCCATACTGTTACGAACTCGTCGAGATGGCGGCATTCTAGAATACCCCGATCTGATTCGAATGGTCAGAGAGGAAGAGGTTATGTTGGACAACAAGAAGAAAAGTCGGCAGTTTGACTCAACTGCCCGGGTTGGAGTGATAAGTGTGGAAGAGGGTGACTCTCAAGTTGAACTCCTAAAGACCCAAGTGTCTCAGTTGATAGAAATGGTGTCCATCCTGACTGGTCAGGTATCCACTCTACCCAAGGGGAGTATATCGGAGAGGCCAGATGAACCTGTTAGTCTCAGCACAGATCCAGAGCCACGGCCTGCAAGATTGTTAACTTGTTTCAACTGCGGGGGAGTTGGGCATGTTAGAAGGGTATGTCCCAGCTCAGGAAATGCTGCCGCGAAACCTCGCGAGCCAGCGGGAAACTTCAGAGGACACCGGTGAAGGAGTCAACCGGGTGTCCGCCAGTCTTAAGGGACTCCAGAAGTGGTGCAGGATCAGGGAAACTGAGTCAGGGGGTCAGACCCAGATATAATACCCCCAGTTCTAGACTCCGGGTTACTGAGGGAAGGAGAGTCAATGCACACCGGGTTCAGCGGGGGCCCAGATCAAGGAAGAAAAAGGAGAAGAGGGCCAGGGTACAGAGAACTGAATCAGACAACCAGGCTACATCAAGAGAATTCCCAACTAACTTGGTCGGGCCCTCCCCAGTGGTCTCGGTTCAGGTGGAAGGAATTTACACAAGAGCCCTCCTTGACACAGGGGCCCAGGTGACTCTTTTGTATAGAGACTTCTATGATAAATATCTTACCCATCTACCTTTGCAGAAGTTGGAAGATCTGGAGATATGGGGTATTGGGACCCAAAGTTTTCCCTATGACGGGTATCTGCCAATCAAGTTGACCTTTGATCCATCAGTGGCTGGTGAAGCGGAAACCTTCGACACCTTAGCGGTGGTCTGTCCTCGTCCACCCGGGGCCAACAAAAGCTCTCTCATCGTAGGAACAAACACTGACCTGGTAAGGCGCCTTCTGATACAACTGGTCCAGGGACAAGATGCTCAGGCGCCAAGGATCCATCCCATGCTACGGCAGGCCTACCAACGATTAGTGTTGGAGCAAGAGACCCCCGCAGAAGGAGTTGGACGACTCTGGAAGCTGGATAGAGCAGAAAAGGTCTTACAGCCAGGAGAGGTGGCCTGTTTTAAGGCTTCTGTTAAACTCACATGGCAACAGCCGGGTCCCTTCATTATCTTTGAATCAGGTCAAAAGGAGAGACAGAGAGGGATAGAAGTGATCCCTGAGGTGATCCCTTTGAAGGTGTTACAGGAAAACCGTGGAAGGGTTTTAGTGAGTGTCAGAAACACCTCTATTACACCAGTGAAGGTACCGGCCAGAGTGCTCCTGGGCCAAGTCAACCCGGCTACCCCAGTTGCCCCCATTGATTTCAAAGAAAAGGAACAGGGTGAAGCGGTTATAGAGGAGCTTTGCTCTGGAAACGCTGCCCTCCCGCCGGAATGGGTGAAGAGGGCCAAGGCACAACTTGCTCGATGTAGGGAAATATTCTCTAAGGACGAGTTTGACGTGGGATGTGCCAGGAGCGCCACTCATAAGATCCGCCTGAGTGAGGACAAGCCTTTCAGGGAGAGAGTCCGGCGAGTCCCCTTAGGTGACTTAGAAGATCTACGTCAACAGCTGGCAGAGCTCAAAAAGATCGGGATTATCCGAGAATCCAGGAGCCCGTATGCTTCCCCGATAGTGGTAGTCCGAAAGAAAAATGGATCTTTGAGGCTTTGTATCGACTACCGAACGCTGAACAGAAGAACCATCCCAGACCAGTATACCACTCCTCGAATCGAAGATGCCCTACAGAGTCTGTCAGGGGCGAAGTGGTTCAGTGTGATGGACTTAAAGAGTGGGTATTATCAGATCCCCATGCACCCTGAAGATCGGGAGAAAACAGCCTTCATCACCCCTGTGGGGTTCTTTGAGTTCAATCGCATGCCTCAGGGGTTGTCCGGGGCCCCTGCTACCTTCCAAAGGCTGATGGAGAGGACCGTTGGAGATATGAATTTGATAGAGGTACTGGTATACTTGGATGATGTTATCGTGTTTGGCAGAACTTTGGAAGAACATGAGGAGAGGTTGGAAAAGGTCTTGAAGAGGCTACATGAAGAAGGTCTGAAACTTTCTCCTGAGAAGTGCCAATTCTATCAGTCCTCGGTCCATTACCTGGGCCATATCGTGTCTGAAGAAGGGGTGGCCACTGACCCGGACAAGCTGGATGCTGTTGCTTCCTGGCCGAGACCCACAAATGTGACCGAACTCCGGTCATTCTTGGGCTTTTGCTCCTATTACAGGAGGTTTGTGGAGGGGTTCGCCCAGATTGCCCGACCCCTAAATGAGCTCCTGAAGAATGAAGAAGATGATGTCCCTGAGTTGGTAAAGCCGGCGAAGTCCACCATAGGCCCCCGGAAGGCTAAGGAATCCATCCAGGATCAGTGGACCCCGGAATGCGAAGGGGCCTTTGTCCAGCTGAAGGAAACCCTAACCACTGCCCCTGTGTTGGCCTATGCGGACCCCACAAAACCATATGAACTGCATGTTGATGCCAGCCGAGATGGGCTGGGGGGGGTACTTTATCAGGAGCATGAGGGTCATCTGCGACCTGTTGCCTATGTGAGCAGAAGCCTATTGCCTGCTGAAAGGAATTATCCTACTCACAAACTTGAATTCTTGGCCTTGAAGTGGGCAGTGGTTGACAAATTGAAAGACTACCTGTACGGAGCTGAATTCATTGTCAAGACAGATAATAATCCCCTCACCTATCTGTTGACTACGGCCAAGCTGGATGCAACAGGACATCGATGGTTGGCTGCCCTCTCTAGCTTCAATTTTAGCCTGAAGTATCGGCCAGGAATCGGAAATAGGGATGCAGATGCCCTATCCAGAAGGTTGCATGTTCCACAGGAACCTGCGGAAGAATGGACTCATTTGGCTCCAGAAGGGGTGCGTGCCCTATATCAGGGAACTGAATTTCGATCCCGAGGAGGGTCAAGAGCAGAAGAGATTGGGGTTTCGGCTATCGGAGTACCCAAATGCTACTGCCAGGTGACCCAAGTTGAAGGGGAGGGTTTGCCCCGGCTGTCCAAAAGGGACTTGCGGAAGGAGCAGTTGGAAGACCCTTTGGGAAAACTTCTCTTGGAAGCTCTGGAGATCCAGAGCCCTGAGTTGCTTCTAACTGACTCCCCTCAGGGGGCCCGTCTGTTGCATAGAGAGTGGACCCGGTTACAGATCAGAGAAGGAGTGGCCTACCGGAGAGGTCCATCTGAAGATCTGGAGGAGAAGTGGCAACTGTTCTTACCAGCTAAATACAGAGAGGGAGTTCTGGCCGCTCTTCATGATAATCATGGCCATCTGGGGCCCGAAAGAACCTTTCAGCTTGTCAGGGACAGGTTCTACTGGCCTTGTATGAGGGCCGAAGTTGAAGGATACTGTCATTCTTGTGTCCGGTGTATACAGAGGAAGACTCTGCCACGTCAAGCAGCCCCAATGGGCCATCTACAAAGTCAGGGACCCATGGAGCTGGTGTGCATTGATTTCCTTTGCTTAGAGCCTGATCTGAGTGGCCAGGGGAATGTCCTTGTGGTAACAGACCATTTTACCAGATATGCTCAAGCATTCCCAACAAGGGATCAGAAGGCCTCAACGGTAGCCAAAGTTCTTGTAGAGAAGTTCTTTGTACATTATGGGTTACCACAACGCCTCCATTCTGATCAGGGAAGGGACTTTGAAAGCAGACTGATCAAGAGACTGTTAGATATGTTAGGCATTCAAAAGACTAGAACCACTCCCTACCATCCACAGGGGGATGCCCAGCCTGAACGATTTAACAGGACTCTTTTGGATATGTTGGGGACTTTGAGCTCAGAGAAGAAACAGCATTGGGGCAAGCACGTAGCTGTCATTGTGCATGCCTACAACAGCACTGTCAGTGATGCTACTGGATATTCCCCTTATCGGCTGATGTTTGGAAGGGAGGCTCGGTTGCCAGTGGATTTGGCCTTTGGCATTTCGCCTGATCATACCTCTTCAGCATCGCATAGAGGATATGTGGACGACTGCGGAAGAGTCTGAAAGCGGCCTATGACAAGGCTCAGGCCACATCTGATCAACGTGGACTGCGGAATAAAAAAAATTTCGACCTAAAAGTTCGGATCCATGACCTGCAACCAGGGGACAGGGTTTTGTTGAGAAACTTGGGTGTCCCGGGAAAACACAAGTTGGCAGACCGCTGGAAGTCCCAACCTTATGTTATCTGCAAGCAACTGCCAAACCTTCCTGTGTACCAAATTCGGCCTGAAGGAAGTGTGGGTCCATTGAAGGCTTGGCATCGGAACCATTTGCTGCCTCTCTCTGAAGCGGTTCGTATGCCCCCTGTGGAAGACTTGTCAGAGGCCCCTTCGACTTCTCGCCGGTCCAGACCAGTTACCAGATCTCAGACGACGCTCCCAGATGAGGGAGAGGGAAGTTCTCCATCTGAAGATTTGGAAGATGAAGAGGAGGTACCCGACTGGTTGTGGTCATCTCAGTTGCCAGAACCCACACCTGCCTCCCTGTCTTCATCTGACTTGGCTGATAGAGGAGCCCTTCGGGCAGAAGCCCCTGAATTCATACCCTTTCATATGCTTCCAGAAGAAGCAGCTGAGGATGAAGATCCTGAGGAGGAGGTTGCACCCTTCTCTGAAGAAGAACTGACCTCTCTTGAACCATCAGGTTCCTCTGTGTTGGAACATGAGGAGGGGGACATTGAAGAATCCTCAGAAGTGCTTGATCCTAGCACCTCTGAGAGCATGCCTCCACGGGAACAGAGGGAAAGGAGAGTCATTCACCCACCTAAGAGACTGACCTATGATCAATTGGGTGAATGTTCGGAAGAAGCTGTTTTTACCTCCAAAAGATCTCCTGACCAGCCTAGTTCCTCCACTGTAGATTTGGTGGGGGACAACCCTAGCTCACCCCCAGGCACAACTGTACAAGCCACCCAAGTTTTGGGGGGTCTGTGAGAGATCATGAGAACAAAGTATTGAAGTAGAAAACGTTTGCATTTAAGTTTGTACATAAGGATATTGGGTTTGGCCATTATAATAATCACAGTTTTTGATGTTCACAATTTGGTTTACTTTGTGAGTTAATGTTTGCGCACATTTTGTTGCTCTGACCTCACTATATGTTTTTTTCTCTTTCTCACCTTTTGATGTTTTTTTTTCAACACAAACTTTAAGATGTAAGTGTTTAAGAAATTGCAAAGGCACATGTGCTTTTTAAAGGAGCACTATATAAAAGCACTAGAAATCAGCACTATATTAACACTGTAGAAATCACTTATTTGTTTATTAATTGCACTTTATCGTTTTACTGTTGCACTGCTATTAGAATACAAAATTGGATGTATTCAGATTGACTTATTTCAGCAAAATGTTAATGCTTTTGTTGTATAATGCCAACCTATGCACTAGGGTACATACTGTTGACCTCTTTGGGGACCAAAGTTTCTCAAGTGGGGGGAGTGTGTAGCGGGGTTAAACATGCCTAAAGACACTGTTTGATATGTGGGAAGGAACTAGGCTCCCTCTAGTGGTAGCTGCATGGAATTTCCCGGGCTGTGACTTCCTTTTCACAAGATGAAGAAACTACATCTCCCAGGCTGCTTTGCAAGATCGAGGGTGCACGGCTGCACCGCACGGCACTATGGGGGAGGTTATTTAAAGGAAGAGAGAAGCGCGCGAAGGGGGGGGGGCCTTTCTGCGCTGGACTCTGAGGAACCAGCGAGCAAGAGTGAAGGACTGACACTGGATATTGGGCCAGAGCCTTTTAGCCTGGAGGGACGACGTGGAACCGTCCCATCTCAAGCACGAGGCACATTCCTGGAGGTCATACTGCTGTTTGCCGAGACCGGAAGTCATCCGCCAGAAGGACCCCGCGCGGCTGGCATATAGCCAAAGGACTGAGACCGCAGTGGAAGCGCGCGAAGGAGAAACTTCTGTTGGTGAGAGGGCACATGCCCAATAACTGACTTTATCTGCTGAAGAGACAGTTTTATCTACAGATAGCGGTAGCGCAGCAGGAGGTGATAAAACCCCGGGGTTTATCACCATACTCTCTCAGGAGACTCATAGACAAACAATAAGGTCTGTAAAGGAGTCGCCAGAGGCTTATCTCTCTCGCAGAAGTTATTGCTCAGTTACGCAGACACCCTGCGGTGACAACTAACAGCTCGTTGTTTTTTCTCTCTTGATCTTTATTCCTAATCTGGATTACAAATGAGCTCTATTCAATAACCTTGCTAGCGAAGATCAACAAGAAAGAAGAGAACTCTGGGGGAGGGACTCAGATAGGCCCACCTACCTGGTACTGTGTCTAGCCTTAATGCAGGAGGAGTGTGGGGGTATTCTTTTACCTTTTTAAAGCTGTTTTAAATAACCTTTTATGGACTTGTATTGTATTGTATTGTATCTCCCCTATTCAATTTGATACATAGTAAACTAAGTTTGGTTAATTACAATCTTGTGCGTTGTTCCATTGTGTCACCCAGAAGGACTACTATTCAAGAAGGTAACAAGGTATTGTTGCATAGTGAAGTATTGTATTCCAACCTGTGTATCTATTTGATAGTCCAGTCCTATTCTGGGTCAGTTGTGCCTGAGGAGGGATCGAGCCAATTTGATTGGGTTGTTAGGCAGGGTGTAGACCCAATAATATAATCAGCAGCTCCTGCGGGGGTGGTGCTACACGTATTATTAAGGTATTGTCTTTTCGGCCTTGAAGTGTTCAGCTGGCAAACCTATTCGGTATTAATTTAGATTTGCGCTAAATATATATCTTTTGATTTAATACTGCACATGTGTGGTGCGAGCACCATTTAGATATAACACATGATTTTTTTTTTTTTTTTTATATTTTATAAAAAAGAAAAACTTTTTATTTTTTTTTTTACTAACTTCCCTTGTGGCAGCATGGCTCGAGACAGGTCCTATTATTAGACCCCAAATCTCTCCTCTGGCCCCCCATGCAGCCGATCAAACTGAGATTAGTCTAGTTGGCTGCTTTCCTGGCTGCTGGTGGTTAGATAAACAAAGAGGCGGAACCGGAAGTGATGAATTATTCATCACTCCCAGTTTCCAGGGTTTTGAACAAGGCAGCCATTGCTGCTGGCCGCATCGCTCCCTGCCTCTGCGATGGGACCAGAGAGGCGGCAGGAGGGGGGGTGGGACCCCCTTCTGCCACCCACAGAAATGATTGAGTGCCTAATTCCCCACCCGGATCACTTCTGCATTGTAGAGGATCTCCGGCTGAAAACAATGGTACCGGGATAATGCCTGTAGGTGCAGGCATCATCCCAGTATAAGTGTTCGGCCGCAGGCCGGTGTTTGTGGGAGGAGCTAGTGGGCTTTATAGCGACGCCCCTCCCCTACACCGGCCTGCTGCTGGGCGCTCGAGTCAGGTGTTCTACTGTGTCACCTGATCGCCGCCGGAACTTCCGCCTTTGAGGACCGGACTTCCGGGCAGGATCGTGGACGCCGCAAGCCATCTCCGCCGCCGCCGCTGGATCCTCCACCGTTGTCTACAGTCTCCTCTGCTCCCAGCGCCTCACCGCTGCCAGCCGGCCTGCGCCTCCTCCGCTGCACCAGCCGCCACCAGCACCTCCACTACCGCCAGCTGCCCGCTGCATCTCCCCGCTGCTCAGCCAGGACCAGGTATTCATTGGGGTTGGGGGGGGGCGGCTGCCTACCTACCTGCACACATTGCCTGCCTCTCAGTCAAGGCCACGGCATTTTCCAACCAGCACCACATTGCCTGCCTCCAGTTAGGCCTCGGCATCTTCTCCACAGGGGGGGGCTCCTGGGTTCTGGGCTCCTGGCCTGCTTGGGGGGACACTGAGAGATCCAGGGGGGGATTGGAAAAAAAAAAAAAGAGGGAGGGCATTTGTTCATTTTTCCATGCTTCACCCTTGCTGGGCATGTTCTCATGCAAGGGGGGGGGGGGGGGGGTTGGTCGGTCAGGCTCACCTGCCCGCCGGCCGTCCGCCCAAGCAAGCAGCCCCCCCAGTAGGGGCCACCAGGCGCCCCCAGGCCACGGCCTGTCGGGGGGGCTCTTGGATTTTGGTCCAGGGTAGGTGGAGGGGCACCATACACTCATACACGCTCACTTACCTACCCCCTTGGGTCAGGAGGGAGGTTGGTGGCAGGGTTGGGGGGGGGGTCTCATTACATTCCACAGGGTTACATGTTCCCGTGTTCGTGCTCCCATCACATGCTATCTACACTGGGGGGGGGGGGTCATGTGTCACTACTTCTGATTGACCATTTGCCTTATTCCTCCAGGATCACACCATGTCCTTCAACGCCGGTGTCAGGTACTACTACCAGGCTGCAGGTTCTTCCTGTATGTTTCTCACGGCTCAGTATGCTGGTAGTCTTCACAAACGCTACTCCAGCGTTGCCCATAGGCACTGCTAGGTCAGTCTCACGTCTCGTTGGGCCTCCACACACATCTTGGTCACCTTCGGTATGCTTATACCGGTAAGCCTAGGCCGTCCGGGTACGCTTTGGGCACACATTACACCTTCGGTATGTCACCAGCAGGTGCCACTTGGTTCCTGTTGTTCCTTTACCACCTTCACCACCTCCGTACCACGCTCAATACTATGTCATTGTCCTTCTCGTGGGCACTGCATTCGCTGTCTGCACCTCACTGTGTTGTACCTCGTCATATTTTGTGTGCCCTGTCAGCCCCCCCCTCCCCGTAGGGTGAGCGAACTGGCAGTTAGGGTTCAGGTGCTGGCCATTACTCCCCCTTCATAGCTGGTCCCGCAAGGCCAACTTCCCAATCTCAACACAGAGATTCTTCGCCCCTCGGGTCAATCCATAGTTAGCGCCTCGCTTCACCCACCTCATGGGTTTATAGTTAGGGCCTCACCTGTCACGGCCACACGTTTGATTCTTTACTGTCACCGAGAGACCAACCTTCCCGCCACCACGCTAGTGGCTCATGCCCCACGTCCAAATCATAGGTAGAGTCTCTCACCTGCCGCTTGGCATCTAGCAGGGCCTCACCTATCACGGGGTAGTTAAGTTTTTCGCCTCAAGGCACTAGCTAGCCAGCCAGTTTTCTTGGGGCTCTTGCGGTTGTTAATTGGACTTTGGTGTTCTATTTTTCTTTCAACAGCGTGCCTCTAGGAGCCATCTTGGATGAAGGATCATCCTCCCCCTCCACGCCGGCCAGACCCGGCACCCCAGTCAGATCTGGTACCCCCAGGGGTCATCAGAATCCGTCCCCGCTGGGCTCTTATGGATCCTGGACCATCCCGAAGATCTCGGCGGTCCTTCGCCAGAGGGGCATTCCGTTCCCGGCCACGGCTAGGAAGGCTGAACTGTTTAGGATCTTGACTGAGCACCCGGAAGATCCTGGACTGGGCACCAGCTCTCAGGGCTGTGGATCGGCCATGCAAGGAACTCTGGACTCCATCCTGTCTTCTCTGCAGTCAATCGGCGACAGACTGACGAAACTGGAGGACGCCAGTCCAGCTCACGGGGTTCCTCCTCCGCCCTTACCGGTGCAGGCTCCTGCCCCCGTTAGCGAACAGGGTAGGCCCCCAGTCCCCCTCTTCCCCTCTGCTGCGGTATCTCCCATCATCACCCCGGCACACATGGTCCCCCCAGCCCTCCGCAAGGATATCCTGGAGGGGAAGGATGTTAACCTGGTGGCTCTCCTTATCGCCTCCCAAGATGTGGTAGAGAATAAGGTCTACAACTATGGGGATTTGTCCGTAGTGATGAAGGCCAGAGACCCCAGGCTAAATAAGAAGCTGACCATCCCTGAATTCGTCCTGGCTTTCGGGATTTACAGGGATGTGTTATGCTCTGTCTACCCACATCGTCGGGAGGAACTGGATCTCTATCTTTACAAGGTTGTGGATTTGGGCCATAAGTACGGGGGTTTTACCTTTTACGACTTTCACAAGTCAGTGTCAGCCAAAGCAGCGGCTACTTTGGCACAATTCAATGTGCGGTTTGATTGGAGTCTTTTGGACACCGAACTTTTCTGCAGGCACTTTGCAGGATTGGTGCCTCCCTCTTGCGCCACATGCTCATCCACCTCGCACTCTGCCAACCTTTGCCCCATGGAGTCTGAGTCCTCCACGTCCGGGGTCCTGGGGGGGGCTGGCAGATCAGAGCAGCGTGGCCTAAGAGACAAACTGGGTCGCCCGATCATTTACTTAGGCAAAGCCCAGGTCTGTAACAATTTCAACGGTGGGGCGTGTAGTTTCAGTGCCTGCAGGCTGCTCCATGTTTGTTCTATCTGCTTCAGGGCTCACACCAAGTCCATGTGTCCATCAAGGCTCAATCCAAAACAATGACTGACCGAGGTCAAGATCGAGGTACTGGCTTTTTACCTTCAGTCTCACCCATCTCCGCACCTGGTCGAGTATTTGGTGCAGGGGTTTTCAGGGGGGTTCCACACGGGGTTGGTGTCTCTTCCCCCAGGGTCACTTGAATGCCCCAATCTACTGTCTGCTAGGGAGGACCCGCTGTCAGTGGACCTTCTGCTCAGGAAGGAAGTTCAGGAAGGGTTCATGCTAGGCCCCTTTCCCGACCCCCCCTTCACCTCCTGGCGTACTAACCCCATTGGCATCTCTACAAGCAAATTCTCTAATAAAAAACGGTTAATCATTGACATGTCGGCTCCTCATTCCTCCAATAACCCTAGCCTGAATTCTCTTATCCCTTCAGCTGAGTTCTCTCTCCACTATACCACCGTGGACAACGCCATCCAAGCCATTTTGGGGGCAGGCAGGGCTGCATGGCTCAGCAAGACAGATATAGCCAACGCCTTCAAGCTTTTGCCCATTCACCCCTCTTTAAGGCATGTTGACGGTGTTAAGTGGAGGGAGGAATATTTTTTCACCATCAGGCTCACATTTGGATCCAAAAGCAGTCCCAGGATTTTTTATACCTTTGCCGAGACGCTCTGCTGGCTTCTTCTGAATATCACCAGGTGCCCTACGGTTTTGCACTACCTGGACGACTTCTTGTTGATCGAACAGGGCAACTGCACTCCTGTCAGTTTGAGGGGCACTGTGGCCTTGTTTTCAACCTTAGGGGTCCCTCTTTCACCAGGCAAGACGATTGGACCTGTCACCAGGTTAGATTTCTTGGGGATCACCCTGGATTCCATCTCCATGCAGTCCAGCCTCCCTGGGGACAAGCTTAGGCGCATTCGAGAGGTGGTAGGCAGGTTCCTGGAAGTAGGGTCTTTTACGAGGAAAGATCTGCAGTCGTTGATTGGGTCATTGAATTTTGCCATGCGCATCATTCCGCAGGGCAGGTCATTCATCTCCCGGTTACTGTGTCTATTGCCGGGTCTTCCGGAGGGTGTTGTCACCCACCTGGATCCCCCAGCCAGGGCGGACCTGGCCATGTGGGTGGAGTTCCTGGAAAGGTGGAACGGCATTTCCATGTTTATCCCGCCTATCTAACCCCAGTCCCCTGTGTTTTGGACGGATGCGGCTGCTCACACGGGGTTTGCTGCCATCTTTGGGGATTCGTGGTTCAGGGATCATTGGCCGGCAGAGTCACTTGCCTTACCCGCTTTCCGGGAGACCTCGGCGTTGTTCGAGATATACCCTATAGTGGCAGCAGCTTTCACTTGGGGTAGGTGCTGGTCAGGGATGGCAGTTAAGTGTTTTAGCGACAATAAGGCGGCCTGTGACATTATTAATAAGGGCCGGTCTGCATCCCTGACCATCATGAGGCTGGTTCGCAGGCTGACTTTGTTAGCAGCCACCCACCAGTTTTTTCTTTATTGTGAACATATCCCGGGCCACTCCAACGCAGCTGCTGACGCTCTTTCCCGGTCTAAATTACAGGTGTTCTTCAACCTCCACCCAACGGCCGACAGATGCCCCACTCGGACCCCGAAGTTCGAAGATTTGATCCTGGACTAGCCCGGATTGTGGCGCATGGTCGGGAATTGGCCCGGATGGCTCTGTCATCTAATACCAGGAAGGCTTATGACCGAGCCATGTCCGTCTTCCAGAGGTTTTCAGCGGAATTTGGGTTGCACGACCACTCAGTCCAGACGATGGTCGCCTTTGCAGCTTTTTGCCACCTCCAGCTGAAACTTTCTGCCAGCACCATCAAACTGTACTTGTCGGGGGTTCAACATCACGTCCTGACGTACCAGCCGAACTCGTCTCCCTTTCTCAGGGCATATCCAGTGAAAAACCTTTTGAAGGGCATTGGCAAGGTGGATCGCCATACCCCGGTGAGGCGGTTGCCAATAGATGGGGAGAAATTCCGGGCTCTTTCTGATTTTTTGGACACGGCCCCTTTTGAGCCCTTCACGAACTTAGTTGTAAAGACCGCCATGTACCTGGCCTTTTACGGCTTTCTCAGGCCCGGGGATTACTACATCTTGACACTTCGGTGTTCTAAGACCAGGCAGGTGGGTCACCCTTTGTCCATCCCTTTGTATCCATCGGGGAATGATTGGTGCCCTGTCAAGGTCCTGGACAATTACGCAGCTCGGACTCAGAGCTCGCCCAGCTACTCACCACTTTTCACGTTGCTGGGCATTCCCCTCACCACATCTAGGTTTATATTTTACATCCGCACCTTATGTATCAGGCTGGGTTGGGACCCTGCGGCGCATTCTGGCCACTCCTTTAGGATTGGAGCTGCGTCAGCTGCCTCCGGCAACAACACGCCAGGTCATATCATCAAAAGACTTGGTCGATGGGAGTCTGATGCCTTTCAGATATACATTCCTCACCCCGAGAAGGAGTTGAGGTTAGCTTTTAGTAAGCTTGTAACATGAATTTAGGTTGTCAATAAAGTGTGTAATTTGCTTCCTTTTTGCCCTCTTTATTTACAGGCCTTGGGAGGGGGTGGATATGGCCTTTTGGCTTAGTTCGCCCTCTCCCATGGGGTCTCCCTTCGGGGGAGCCCTACCTAGTACTCGGGGTGGGCTGTTTCGGCAGTCCCCCTGAAGAATGGGGTCTGCCCGGCTTCGGCTGGGTGGACCTAAGTGAGTACCTCAGTCCCTGTCAGGAGCTTCGCGCCCCGGGGGATCAGGGTCAGGGCCCTTCCTCTTCGGAGGAGGGCCATGTGTGTACGCCTTGTGCACTTTTTTGTGTGTTCACGTTTGCGTGTGTGCACTTTTTTATGCACCGGGTGTAAGTCTTTTGAGTGTGTTTCACACACCACGGGCTTTAAAAAAAAAAAATTTACAGGCCTACCCCCTTACGTCGGTTCTGGCACACCACACCGACTTTCCATACCAAGGGTATCCATCATTTATCTACCGACCACAAGTGTTCGGCCGCAGGCCGGTGTTTGTGGGAGGAGCTAGCGGGCTTTATAGCGCCGCCCCTCCCCTACACCGGCCTGCTGCTGGGCGCTCGAGTCGCCCCACCCACCTTCACCCTTTTTTCCTGATCTCTAATCTTCGGGGGGTCCTCTTTATTTACAGGCCTACCCCCTTACGTCGGTTCTGGCACACCACACCGACTTTCCATACCAAGGGTATCCATCATTTATTTACCGACCACAACCACTGAAACCCAAGGATGTACAGAAACATCTTTGAGCGGGAAGTGGTTAACCACTTCCCACAAACCAACGTAGCCCTACGTCGGCTGCAAAATGTGGTTGTACCGGGGTGATGCCTGCAGCTAGAGGCATCATCCTGGTACCAATTTTTAGAGTTGGCAGTCGGCTTTCATGTGGTAATAGCTGATGGAGCTTGGGAGCCACTCGATCATTACCCCAGCAAGCGGGAGGGGACGCCCCCACTTCCTGCCGCCTTCCACGGCTCTGCCTGGGTCTCCCGTTCCAGCTGGAGACACGAGCATACCGCTGGCACCTCTGCTGGCTGGTTGGAGTCCCGAACGAAGTCGGATTTGGCTTTGATCGGGTCTCCGATGATGTAACCCGGAAGCAGCGTTCATGACGTCACGTCTGGGTTACTCGGTGGCTAAAGGTGCCGAATTTAAAAAAGTGACAGTATTGAAAAATGCAGTTTTCGGCATTTTGAATACATTGAAGTGTAGAGGAGGGGTTTGGGGTCTTTAATACCCCCCGATCCCCCCATAAAGAGTACCTGTCACTGCCTTTTGCTATAACAAGGGATGTTTACATTGCTTGTGACAGCAATAAAAGTGATCAGATTTTTTATTTTTTTTTAAACTGTGCTAAAATTAAAAAATTAAATAAAATATATAGGAAAAAAAAAATGAAACCCCCCCCCCCCGTCGCTGTGAAATTGCGCACAAAAGAAAATGTATACGGAAGTCGTGCCCGCAAATGAAAGCGCTGTTCAAACCACACATGTGAGGTATCGCCATGATCGTCAGAGCGAGAACAATAATTTAAAAAAAAAAAAAAGATTTACTCTGTAAATCTAAACTGGTAACCGTTAAATTTTTTTAAAGCGTCGCCTATGGAGATTTTTATTGACCGTAGTTTGTCGCCATTCTGCGGGTGTGCGCAATTTTAAATCGTAACATGTTAGGTATCTATTTACTCAGCGTGACATCATCTTTCACAATATACAAAAAAAAAATGGGCTAACTTTACTGTTTAGTTTTTTTTAAATACAGTGAAATTTTATTTTTCCAAAAAACTGGCGTTTGAAAGACCACTGCGCAAATATTGCCTAATAAAAAATATTGCAACGACCGCCATTTTATTCTCCAGAGTCTTTGCTAAAAATATATATATAATGTTTGGGAGTTATAAGTAATTTTCCAGCTAAAAATACAGATTTTAACTTGTAAACAACGTGTCAGAAATGAGCTCAGTCCAGAAGTGGTTAAGTAATCATCAGGCCTAAAATGTGGGTTTAAAAAAGAAAAAAAAAAGGAAAAAGGCTTTTGTGGTTTTAAAAACTTGTGGAGAACTGAATTTGGGGCCCCTTTTCTGTGCTCTTTGGTGCCCTTTCATGGTATCATTTCACCATGGCCTTCTGGCATGCTGAGTTCACTGGGAATTGGCCTTCAGTTTCTGTGCTTCCAACCATGGCCCATGCTCTACCAACTGCTCTACATACAATAGGAACCCAAAACTGTATATAAACCCCTCCAATTACAAAGCTTTCCAACTTATGGAGACTCAAATTTGAAACCAACTTGTCTTCTCCACTCTGTTCCAAGTGTACTGTTGCCGATGGCTCCTTCCCATATGTTCTGGGAGTGTCCTCCTATCCGTGCCTTTTGATCGGAAGTCACGGCATTTATTGCCGATATTTCTCAGTTGTCCAACAGTGGCGGCTGGTGCTCAAAATTTTTGGGGGGGCGCAAAAAGAAAAATGTAATAGGTATTGCTTCGCGGCAAAAAACGCGGTAAAAAAATTGCATGACTTTGAGGTCATGGTACAGGCATGGCACAGGTGATGGCATAGGCATGGCACATGTGATGGTATAGGCATGGCACAGGTGATGGCATAGGCATGGCACAGGTGATGGCACAGGTGATGGCACAGGCATGGCACATGTGATGGCACAGGTGATGGCACAGGTGATGGCCTAGGTGATGGCATAGGCATGGCACAGGTGATGGCATAGGCATGGCACAGGTGATGGCATAGGTGATGGCATAGGCATGGCACAGGTGATGGCATAGGCATGGCACAGGTGATGGCACAGGTGATGGCACAGGCATGGCACAGGTGATGGCATAGACATGGCACAGGTGATGGCATAGAGATGGCACAGGTGATGGCATAGGCATGGCACAGGTGATGGCATAGGCATGGCACAGGTGATGGCACAGGTGATGGCATAGGCATGGCACAGGTGATGGCATAGGCATGGCACAGTTGATGGCACAGGCATGGCACAGGTGATGGCATAGGCATGGCACATGTGATGGTATAGGCATGGCACAGGTGATGGCATAGACATGGCACAGGTGGTGGCACAAGTGATGGCATAGGCATGGCACAGGTGATGGCATAGAGATGGCACAGGTGATGGCATAGGCATGGCACAGGTGATGGCATAGAGATGGCACAGGTGATGGCATAGGCATGGCACAGGTGATGGCACAGGTGATGGCATAGGCATGGCACAGGTGATGGCATAGGCATGGCACAGGTGATGGCACAGGTGATGGCATAGGCATGGCACAGGTGATGGCATAGGCATGGCACAGTTGATGGCACAGGCATGGCACAGGTGATGGCATAGGCATGGCACAGGTGATGGCACAGGTGATGGCATAGGCATGGCACAGGTGATGGCATAGGCATGGCACAGGTGATGGCACAGGTGATGGCATAGGCATGGCACAGGTGATGGCATAGGCATGGCACAAGTGATGGCACAGGTGATGGCATAGGCATGGCACAGGTGATGGCATAGGGATGGCACAGGTGATGGCATAGGCATGGCACAGGTGATGGTACAGGCAGGGCACAGGTTGGCTTCAATCACTTACCTTCTGACGGCGGCGGGATGGCGGGATTCCGGGAACCGAGACGAGCAGCGCGGACGTCCTCCTCTTCAGTCTTCTGTCTTCCGGTCCGGGCAGCGGTAAGGAGATCGGGCGGTGACGGTGCGTGACTGACGCACGCACCGGCACCGCCCCCATTGCGAGTCAGCGATGTCCTGGATCATGATTGGTCCAGGCTGGAGACAGGTGATAGAGATGGCAAAAAAATTTGAAACCAACATTAAAATCTTTCTTATTGGCTTTTATATCACTTCCCAATCCTTACGGCTCTATAAACCGTCCAGAAACCCAAATTATTCGCATTCTACCAACCCTGAGCTGACAAAACCATTATCAGATTTTTAATTTTTTTTCTCAAAAATCCTGCCCCCTCCTGGCTGTCATTTACATTGCGCTTCTATGGGGTGTACATGGAGGAGAGCTGTTTGGGGATGGTGATTAACCCTTTTACTGCCGCTGACATACGCCATACGTAAGCAGCAATAGGGGGAGGGGGGGGTTACACACACACTGAATCAGCCGGTGTTCAGTGAAAAAAAACCTACCCGTGAGAAATGCCTACCCTCGTCACTTCCGGTGCACCTACGTCACCACTACGTCATTGAACAGCTGAGGAGCTGACTAGTGCGCATGCACGGAGGGTATGAAATGATCACGGCAGTGTGTGTAACGCGGCGGTTACATTAAAACAACTCAGCTGAAATATGAGTCATCTCCACTCCTATCCCTGTCACTTCCCTGATCTGGGCTAGTAATTATAAAAGCGGCGGCGGGTGTATGAAAAGATAAATCACGGAGCCGAGAGCCGCTTTTATATTTACTAGCCAAGATCAGGGTAGTGACAGGGACAGGAGCCGAGATGACTCATATTGCAGCACAGCTGTTTTAATGTAACCGCCGTGTTACACACACTGCCGTGATCATTTCATACCCTCCGTGCATGCGCACTAGTCAGCTCCTCAGCTGTTCCATTACGTATCCGGGGGTGTGAGCATGCGCACTGCTACGCTGCTCAGCTGTTCCTCACAGGAAGTGACGAGGATAGGCATTTCTCATGGGGTAGGTAATTCTCACGGAACACCGGGAATGTGTGCAAATCTGACAAGCCAACTGTTGGCTGAACACTGGAGAGCACCAGCAGGGGGCGCCAGAGGAAGAGGATCGCTTCTCGGCCTTTTGGCTAAGATCAAGTGTAGTATCTGTTCTTATCAGTTGGTATGGGCCTTAGCTAGTACCAGTATGACCGAAACCCGGAGCGCTCTGAGTTTTGAGGTATGGGAAGTAGGTCATCTGGGAAAGCATGTGGGGCCCGCCGCCTTCTGATTTGAATGGGTTGAACTGTCCTAACCAGTTTGAAGGGAGCGGGAAGCCGGTTCGGGGGGGCCGGCGGAACTGCTCCTGGATGTAATGGACTGAGGAACAGGATGGCGAGGGGGGGGCTTTCTCTCCTGGGTTGATCTGGCCTGTAGGGGGCCTGTCCCCAGATGTAGGTAAGCTCTCCCCAAGCTGTCCAGGTTCTGATGTCTGCTGGTGGGGATAGGCTACATTTGGTCTGGCCGGGGGCTGAGATTGAAAAAGCCCGTAGTGTAAGTGCCCCTGGGGTGGCAGCCCAGGGGTGCCTTAATTTCTCACTGGTGAGGGGCAGCTCGCTGTGAGTTCTTTTGGCACCTTGGTCACTGCACTATGCACACCTTTTTCGCACCTGCCTCTTGGGACAGGCCTTTTGGCTTGCACCAGAGGAATTTTTTTTATTCCGGCTGGAAGGCCTGCCTTGGTTCCTCACATGGCACCATTGCACTTTCCCCACTTCCCCTTCCCCACTTCTATGTTTTGTTTGTCTTTTTCTTTGGAGTCCGTCACCTGCACTATCACCTTTGTTTTCTTTATTTGCACAGACTGGAGTGTGTGGGTCCTCGGGCCCTGCCTTAAGTCTTGGGAGGGGGTGGATATGGCCTTTTGGCTTAGTTCGCCCTCTCCCATGGGGTCTCCCTTCGGGGGAGCCCTACTTAGTACTCGGTGGGGGCTGTTTCGGCAGTCCCCCTGAAGAACGGGGTCTGTCTGGTTTCGGCCAGACAGACCATGAGTACCTTATGTCCCTGTCAGGAGCCTTGCGCCCCGGGGGATTGAGGTTTTGGGTCCTACCTCTTCGGAGGGAAGACCATACGTTGTCGCACACCCTGTGCTTTTTTGTGTTACTCACTTTGTGTGTGTGCACTTTTTTATGCACCGGGTGGAGTCTTTTGAGTGTGTTGCACACGCTACGGGCTTTAAAAAAAAAAAAAAAAACAAAAAACTGGAGAGCACCAGCAGGGGGCGCCAGAGGAAGAGGATCGGGGCTGCTCTGTGCAGTACCATTGCATAGAGCAGGTAAGTATAACGTGTTGCCGTAACGTTGTATAGCGCTGTTGTTACTAAATCCTGTATAGTCATAATAAAAATAATATAATAATATATATATATATTTTTTTAACAATCAATTTTTATTAATTTGTAAAGAATAACAATACACAAATTAATAAGCAGTAGTTGATAACATTGGTGTAAACTTCAATACAAGGAAGGGTCAGTAAGTTTTTATAAAAATCTTGATATCCCTGACCATCCTACCCCGGATAGGATCAATCTGTAGGCATGGCGTGGACATCAAGCTACCCAGAGAAAAGCAATTACATGGGATAGCACAACAAAACAAAAACAGTATATTTTATTTAAAAAAAAAAAGTTTATCCTTTAAAACCACTTTAATTCATGTGAATGTGTTTGTAATTTCATCATGTAAATGTTGAGCTCTTCTGTAACAACAACAAAAATAACTCCTTTACAGATTGTTTTTTAATAAGAATTTAGATGATAATAAAATCAAGATTTTTAGAAAAAAAAATAATTGGATTTATATGTTGCAATAAATCCTGTATCATAATAATAATATAATAATGTTTATTATTTTATCAACCACTTCCATACCGGGCGAATTCTGTCATTCCTCTCCTACATGTAAAAATCATCATTTTTTTGCTAGCAAATTACTCAGAACCCCCAAACATTATACACTATATATATATATATATATATATATATATATTTTAGCAGAGACCCTATGGAATAAAATGGTGGTCATTGCTATTTTTTATGTCACACGGTATTTGCACAGCAATTTTTCAAACACAATTTTGTTGGAAAAAAAACACTTTCATGAATTAAAAAAAAAAAAAAAAACAGTAAAAAAACAAAACCGTAAAAGTTGGTCCAATTTTTTTGTATAATATGAAAGATGATGTTTCTTTCAGTAAATAGATTCATAACATTTCACGCTTTAAAATTGCCCACACTCGTGGAATGGCGCCAAACTTCAGTACCTAACACAGTAGGACAATTCCCAGTGAACTTAGCAGTGCGGCTACGCTTTAAAATTTTTTACAGGTTACCAGTTTAGAGTTACAGAGGGGGTCCAGTGCTAGAATTATTGCTCTCACTCTAACATTCGCTAGGATAACCCACATGTGTGGTTTGAACGCCGTTTACATATGTGGATCCGACCTACATATGCGTTTGCTTCTGTGTGCGAGCATGACGGGACAGGGGCGTTTACATTTTTTGTTTATTTTATTTTAATTTTTTTTTATTTTACACTGGGGGAGGGGCCAGGAGAGTCAGCGAAGGACCCAAGAAGAGGAGGATCAATGAGGCTGCACTGATGGGCAGTATTGAGGCTGTACTGATGGGCGCTGATGAGGCTGCACTGATGGGCAGTATTGAGGCTGCACTGATGGGCAGTATTGAGGCTGCACTGATGGGCAGTAATGAGGCTGCACTGATGGGCGCTGATGAGGCTGAACTTATGGGCACTGATAGACTGTGGTCTGTGGTTTACAGATGACAGGGCGGTTCAAAAACAGGAAGGGGTGTGGCCTTTACAAGAAGGGGTGGGTCATATTTAAATTAGGGGGTGCCCAAGTTTAGTCAGGCCTAGGGCAGCACAAAACCTAAATACACCACTGTACTCGTCGTGACATATTTTACAATACACCAAAAAAAAAAAAAAAAAATGGGCTAACTTTACTGTTTAGTTTTTTTTTTTAAACGCAGTGAAATGCATTTTTTTCCCAAAAATTGCGTTTGAAAGACCGCTTCGCAAATACCGCGTGACAAAAAATATTGCAACTACCGCCATTTTATTCTCCAGAGTCTTTGCTAAAAAAATTTATATAATGTTTGGAGGTTATAAGTAATTTTCTAGGTAAAAATACAGATTTGAACTTGTAAACAACGTGTCAGAAACGAGCTCGGTCCAGAAGTGGTTAAGTAATCATCAGGCCTAAAATGTGTATTTAAAAAAAAAAAAAAAAAAAAGAAAAGTTGGGCAGGAGGTGAGATGTCCATCCGTGTGGGGAATTGATTGTTGGGGCCCCTTTTCAGTGCTCTTTGGTTCCCTTTCATGGTATCATTTCACCATGGTTCACCGCTGAGTTCACTGGGAATTGTCTTACTGTGTTTGCACATGGTATTATTCCACCATGGCTTCCTGGTGACTTCTGTGCTTAACATGGTGTCTTTCAACCATGGCTTTTTGAGTTCACTGGGAATTGTCTTGTTGGGTTTGCACATGGTATTCATTCCACCACGGCTACTTGGTGACTTCTGTGTTTGCATCATGGTATTATTTCACCACGGCTTTTTGAGTCACTGGAAATTTTCCTCCAATGTCTATGTTTGCACATGGTATCATTATTCCACCATGGCTCCCTGGTGATCTCTGTGCTTGCACGTGGTATCATTCAACCACGGCTGCTAAGTCACTGGAAATTTACCTCCAACGTCTGTGTAAGCACATGATATCATTCATTCCACCATGGTTTACACTATCAACCATTCACGGCCCATGCTCTACCAACTGCACTAAATACTACGGAAACCATTATTGTATTTATGCCCCCCCATTTACAAAGCTTTCCAACTTATGGAGACTCAAATTTGACATTAAAATTTTAAACTTAAAACCAACATTAAAATCTTTCTTATTGGCTTGTATATCGCTTCCCAATCCTTCCGGCTCTATAAACCGTCCAGAAACTTAAATTATTCGCATTCTACCAGCCCTGAGCTGACAAAATTCATTACCCAGAATCCTTTGCGAAGATATGCAAATGAGCTGGTGCATCCAGCTATCTGATAACTGTCACCAGTGTGCTTATGGCAGCACTTCGCCCCAACCTGCCTGTTTTCAAACGTCTGCTGCTGTAACTGATCACATGCGGCACCATGGCAACGGCAGGTCTGATCAGATTATTAGATGGCTCCTTCCTCAGGTGGGAATGATTGGAGGGTCTGTATTCCTTCTATCAATTCACAGAGATTATCAGAAATTTTTTTTTTTTTCTCAAAAATCCTGCCCCCTCCTGGCTGTCATTTACATTGCGCTTCTATGGGGTGTACATGGAGGAGAGCTGTTTGGGGATGGTGATTAACCGTTTTACTGCCGCTGACATACGCCATACGTCAGCAGCAGTAGGGGGGGGGTTACACACACTGTATCAGCCGGGAATGTGTGCAAATCTGACAAGCTGACTGTTGGCTGTCAGATGGTAACGATCTGGCGGCTTTGCACTTTCACACACCTTGGCAGCAATGGTGAGCACCAGCAGGGGGCGCCAGAAGATAAGGATCGGGCTGCTCTGTGCAGTACCATTGCATAGAGCAGGTAAGTATAACGTATTGCCCTAACGTTGTATAGCGCTGCGCAGGGCTGCTGTTAGAAATCGCGGGGCCCTGTATAGACTACCTGGCAGCCCCCCCCCCCCCCCCAAGAAAATATTATAGATATATTTAGCTAAAATTACAACAAAATCACTATTATCAGACACAAATATAACATAACTCGCATAATTCCTGCTAAATCTAAAAAAAAAAAAAAAAACTATGCTAAATAAAAAAGAAGATGAGATGAGAAAAATATACAGGCTGGGCAGTTGGAGCTCAGTGATCAGAGAGACAGAGAGAGAGAAACAAAGTTACGATTTACAAATAAACTCCTGAGCAGAGATAAGTGCTGGGAGGGAGGGGGGGCCACACAAGGGAGGGGGGATTAGTGAGGGACAACTTTCTGTTTCTCAACAGATAAAAGCTGATAGCAGGGAGGGGGACAGATCAGATTCAGGTGCTGGAGGAAGATTTCTGTATTTGTTGTCCATCACTAATCCCCCTCTCTGTGTGGGCCCCCCTTTGGGCTCGGGTCCCCTACAAGAGGGCTGGTGGTCCCCCCCTATCAGCTGCCCTGGCGATGCTCAAACTGTTGTCACTAAATCCTGTATAATCATAATAATAATATAATAATGTATATTATTTATTTAATTTTTTTAGCAATCAATTTTTATTAACCACTTGCCGACTGCCGTCAGTAGATTTACTGCGGCAGTCAGCCCCTCACAGGCAAAGTGACGTATATTTATGTCACTAGCCTGTGAGGCTCTGGGGAGCGAGCGCGCGCCGCCCGCGGCGCGCTCCCGCTCCCGCGCGGTCTCGGACCCCCCCGCACGTGTGACCGGCGGACCAGATGTCCGCCGCTCACTCTGCGATCGTCGGGGGAGAGGGAGAAAGGCAAGCAGCTGATGTAAACAAACTGCCTGTCATTCTCCCCTGTGTAGAAACACTGATCATACGGTTCTACTATGTAGGACCGTTGATCAGTGTAACTACAGCTCAAGCCACAGCCAATCACAGTTAGAATCACGCCCCTAGGGACACACACAGCCCCTCCCTCTCAAATAAAGTTAACCCCTTCACTGCCAGTGTATTTTTACAGTAACAGTGCATATATATAGCACTGATTACAGTAGAAATGACACTGGTAACCCCAAAAGTGTCAAAAATGTCAGTCAAGGGTCCGATCTGTCCGCCCCAATGTCGCAGTACCGCAAAAAAAATCGCAGATCGCCGCCATTACGCGTTAAAAATAAAACAACAAAAATGACAAAAATCTTTCCCTTTGTTAGTAAACGCAATAACTTTTGCGCAAACCAATCAAAATCCGCTTTTTGCGATTTTTTTTAACAAACATATGTAGCATAAAACAAATTGGCCGAAAATGTTAAAAAATTTTGATTTTTACTTTTTTATGTTGGGGAATTTCATATAAAAAAATGTGAAAAATATTGTTATTTTTGCAAAATTGACGCTCTTTTTTTGTTTATAGCACGTGATCAAAAAATCGCACAGGTGATCAAATACCACCAAAAGAAAGCTCTGTTTGTGGGAAAAAAAGGACGTCAAATTCGTTTAGGTACAGTGTTGCATGACCGCGCAATTGTCCGTTAAAGTCACGCAGTGCCGAATCGCAAAATACCCCCTTGATGACTGTTTAACCACTTTACCACCGGAGGATTTTGCTGTCTTACGTCCAGGCCACTTTTTGCGATTCGGAACTGTGCGACTTTAACTGACAATTGCTCGGTCGCGCGATGCCGTACCCAAACGAAATTTACGTCCTTTTTTCCCCATAAACAGAGCTTTTTTTTGGTGGTATTTGATCACCTGTGCGATTTTTACTTTTTGCGCTATAAACAAAAAAAGAGCGTAAATTTTGAAAAAATAACAATAGTTTTCACATTTTTTATATGAAATTCCCCCCCCCCCCAAAAAATATGTAAAAATCAAAATTTTTTTAAATTTTTGGCCAATTGGTTTTCTGCTACCTATGTTTGGTAAAAAAAAATCACAATAAGCGTATTTTCATTGGTTTGCGCAAAAGTTATTGCGTTTACTAACTAAGGGAAAGATTTCTGTCATTTTTGGTGTTTTTTTTTAAACGAGTAATGGCGGCGATCTGCGATTTTTTTTGCGGGACTGCGACATTGCGGCGGACAGATCGGACCCTTGACTGACATTTTTGACACTTTTGGGGGTACCAGTGACATTACTACAGTAATCAGTGCTATAAATATGCACTGTTACTGTAAAAATGACACTGGCAGGGAAGGGGTTAATTTTATTGGAGATGGAGGGGTTAATGTATGCCTGGTGCTTACTGACGTGTGTGGGGGGAGGTGACTGAGTGACACAGGGACAGATCGCATGTTCAGCTATGCTGAACCCTGCAATCTGTCACTGTTTGTCACTTAGGAGACCCGCCCACTTTGTTTACACAAGCGGGCGGATCTCCAAACTCGATTCCCCGAAGATCGGGGAAGAGCAGCGCCGCCGCTCCTCCCCTGGCCCGACTCCGGCTGTGAATGAATACAGCGGGAGCGAGCCTCCGGCGGCGCGAGCGCCGCCCACAAGGGGAGGAGTCCAGCGACATAGGTCCAGCGATGAGTGGTCGGCAAGTGGTTAAGAAGTGATCATGAATAGAGGTTTATCTCTATTGGTCTTCATGCCACTAGCGGTGCCGGGGAGCCGCTGTTAAATAAGTTAGCGTTGATCGGAGGTGTCTGGTTACCATGGCGCTCGAAAGTGTATTTAGAAGCGGGTTGACTATGGCGCTCCTTGGAGGAGGTGTATTGAGACCTATTGGTCTTAGCAAGGAAGTGAGAGGCTGCTTATGTTTGTGGCGGAGGAATTCTCACAGTGACACCTGCATGCCTCATTTGGAAGCACTTATTCACAGCGGTCATGGATATGTGGATTTTTATGAGATGGACTTCCTAATGATTCATTCGTGATTTTATGGTTGTTTTATTTTAGTTTATATATTTTTATTTGTTTGCGCTGCACTACTTGACCTTATGTATTATGAACTTATGTACTTGAACTATATGTATTATTAAGGTATTGTTTTTTCGGCCTTGAAGTGTTCAGCTGGCAAACCTATTCGGTATTAATTTAGATTTGCGCTAAATATATATCTTTTGATTTAATACCGCACATGTGTGGTGCGAGCACCATTTAGATATAACACATGATTTTTTTTTTTTTTTTTATATTTTATAAAAAAGAAAAACTTTTTATTTATTTATTTTTTACTAACTTCCCTTGTGGCAGCATGGCTCGAGACAGGTCCTATTATTAGACCCCAAATCTCTCCTCTGGCCCCCCATGCAGCCGATCAAACTGAGATTAGTCTAGTTGGCTGCTTTCCTGGCTGCTGGTGGTTAGATAAACAAAGAGGCGGAACCGGAAGTGATGAATTATTCATCACTCCCAGTTTCCAGGGTTTTGAACAAGGCAGCCATTGCTGCTGGCCGCATCGCTCCCTGCCTCTGCGATGGGACCAGAGAGGCGGCAGGAGGGGGGACGGGGCCCCCTTCTGCCACCATTCTGCCACCCACAGAAATGATTGAGTGCCTAATTCCCCACCCGGATCACTTCTGCATTGTAGAGGATCTCCGGCTGAAAACAATGGTACCGGGATAATGCCTGTAGGTGCAGGCATCATCCCAGTATAAGTGTTCGGCCGCAGGCCGGTGTTTGTGGGAGGAGCTAGCGGGCTTTATAGCGCCGCCCCTCCCCTACACCGGCCTGCTGCTGGGCGCTCGAGTCAGGTGTTCTACTGTGTCACCTGATTGCCGCCGGAACTTCCGACTTTGAGGACCGGACTTCCGGGCAGGATCGTGGACGCCGCAAGCCATCTCCGCCGCCGCCGCTGGATCCTCCACCGTTGTCTACAGTCTCCTCTGCTCCCAGCGCCTCACCGCTGCCAGCCGGCCTGCGCCTCCTCCGCTGCACCAGCCGCCACCAGCACCTCCACTACCGCCAGCTGCCCGCTGCATCTCCCCGCTGCTCAGCCGGGACCAGGTATTCATTGGGGTTGGGGGGGGGGGGGGCGGCTGCCTACCTACCTGCACACATTGCCTGCCTCTCAGTCAAGGCCACGGCATTTTCCAACCAGCACCACATTGCCTGCCTCCAGTTAGGCCTCGGCATCTTCTCCACAGGGGGGGGCTCCTGGGTTCTGGGCTCCTGGCCTGCTTGGGGGGACACTGAGAGATCCAGGGGGGGATTGGAAAAAAAAAAAAAAGAGGGAGGGCATTTGTTCATTTTTCCATGCTTCACCCTTGCTGGGCATGTTCTCATGCAAGGGGGGGGGGGGGGTTGGTCGGTCAGGCTCACCTGCCCGCCGGCCGTCCGCTCAAGCAAGCAGCCCCCCCCCCAGTAGGGGCCACCAGGCGCCCCCAGGCCACGGCCTGTCGGGGGGGCTCTTGGATTTTGGTCCAGGGTAGGTGGAGGGGCACCATACAC
Organism: Pelophylax lessonae; assembly: GCF_965119305.1. Lineage (NCBI taxonomy): Eukaryota > Metazoa > Chordata > Amphibia > Anura > Ranidae > Pelophylax > Pelophylax lessonae. The sequence goes on along the minus strand of NC_138771.1, from coordinate 616,522,032 downwards.
TCATACACGCTCACTTACCTACCCCCTTGGGTCAGGAGGGAGGTTGGTGGCAGGGTTGGGGGGGGGGTCTCATTACATTCCACAGGGTTACATGTTCCCGTGTTGGCTCCCATCACATGCTATCTACACTGGGGGGGGGGGGGCATGTGTCAATGTGTCACTACTTCTGATTGACCATTTGCCTTATTCCTCCAGGATCACACCATGTCCTTCAACGCCGGTGTCAGGTACTACTACCAGGCTGCAGGTTCTTCCTGTATGTTTCTCACGGCTCCGTATGCTGGTAGTCTTCACAAACGCTACTCCAGCGTTGCCCATAGGCACTGCTAGGTCAGTCTCACGTCTCGTTGGGCCTCCACACACATCTTGGTCACCTTCGGTATGCTTATACCGGTAAGCCTAGGCCGTCCGGGTACGCTTTGGGCACACATTACACCTTCGGTATGTCACCAGCAGGTGCCACTTGGTTCCTGTTGTTCCTTTACCACCTTCACCACCTCCGTACCACGCTCAATACTATGTCATTGTCCTTCTCGTGGGCACTGCATTCGCTGTCTGCACCTCACTGTGTTGTACCTCGTCATATTTTGTGTCCCCTGTCAGCCCCCCCCTCCCCGTAGGGTGAGCGAACTGGCTGTTAGGGTTCCGGTGCTGGCCATTACTCCCCCTTCATAGCTGGTCCCGCGAGGCCAACTTCCCAATCTCAACACAGAGATTCTTCGCCCCTCGGGCCAATCCATAGTTAGCGCCTCGCTTCACCCACCTCATGGGTTTATAGTTAGGGCCTCACCTGTCACGGCCACACGTTTGATTCTTTACTGTCACCGAGAGACCAACCTTCCCGCCACCACGCTAGTGGCTCATGCCCCACGTCCAAATCATAGGTAGAGTCTCTCACCTGCCGCTTGGCATCTAGCAAGGCCTCACCTATCACGGGGTAGTTAAGCTTTTCGCCTCAAGGCACTAGCTAGCCAGCCAGTTTTCTTGGGGCTCTTGCGGTTGTTAATTGGACTTTGGTGTTCTATTTTTCTTTCAACAGCGTGCCTCTAGGAGCCATCTTGGATGAAGGATCATCCTCCCCCTCCACGCCGGCCAGACCCGGCACCCCAGTCAGATCTGGTACCCCCAGGGGTCATCAGAATCCGTCCCCGCTGGGCTCTTATGGATCCTGGACCATCCCGAAGATCTCGGCGGTCCTTCGCCAGAGGGGCATTCCGTTCCCGGCCACGGCTAGGAAGGCTGAACTGTTTAGGATCTTGACTGAGCACCCGAAAGATCCTGGACTGGGCACCAGCTCTCAGGGCTGTGGATCGGCCATGCAAGGAACTCTGGACTCCATCCTGTCTTCTCTGCAGTCAATCGGCGACAGACTGACGAAACTGGAGGACGCCAGTCCAGCTCACGGGGTTCCTCCTCCGCCCTTACCGGTGCAGGCTCCTGCCCCCGTTAGCGAACAGGGTAGGCCCCCAGTCCCCCTCTTCCCCTCTGCTGCGGTATCTCCCATCATCACCCCGGCACACATGGTCCCCCCAGCCCTCCGCAAGGATATCCTGGAGGGGAAGGATGTTAACCTGGTGGCTCTCCTTATCGCCTCCCAAGATGTGGTAGAGAATAAGGTCTACAACTATGGGGATTTGTCCGTAGTGATGAAGGCCAGAGACCCCAGGCTAAATAAGAAGCTGACCATCCCTGAATTCGTCCTGGCTTTCGGGATTTACAGGGATGTGTTATGCTCTGTCTACCCACATCGTCGGGAGGAACTGGATCTCTATCTCCACAAGGTTGTGGATTTGGGCCATAATTACGGGGGTTTTACCTTTTACGACTTTCACAAGTCAGTGTCAGCCAAAGCAGCGGCTACCTTGGCACAATTCAATGTGTGGTTTGATTGGAGCCTTTTGGACACCAAACTTTTCTGCAGGCACTTTGCAGGATTGGTGCCTCCCTCTTGCGCCACATGCTCATCCACCTCGCACTCTGCCAACCTTTGCCCCATGGAGTCTGAGTCCTCCACGTCCGGGGTCCTGGGGGGGGGCTGGCAGATCAGAGCAGCGTGGCCTAAGAGACAAACTGGGTCGCCCGATCATTTACTTAGGCAAAGCCCAGGTCTGTAACAATTTCAACGGTGGGGCGTGTAGTTTCAGTGCCTGCAGGCTGCTCCATGTTTGTTCTATCTGCTTCAGGGCTCACACCAAGTCCATGTGTCCATAAAGGCTCAATCCAAAACAATGACTGACCGAGGTCAAGATCGAGGTACTGGCTTTTTACCTTCAGTCTCACCCATCTCCGCACCTGGTCGAGTATTTGGTACAGGGGTTTTCAGGGGGGTTCCACACGGGGTTGGTGTCTCTTCCCCCAGGGTCACTTGAATGCCCCAATCTACTGTCTGCTAGGGAGGACCCGCTGTCAGTGGACCTTCTGCTCAGGAAGGAAGTTCAGGAAGGGTTCATGCTAGGCCCCTTTCCCGACCCCCCTTCACCTCCTGGCGTACTAACCCCATTGGCATCTCTACAAGCAAATACTCTAATAAAAAACGGTTAATCATTGACATGTCGGCTCCTCATTCCTCCAATAACCCTAGCCTGAATTCTCTTATCCCTTCAGCTGAGTTCTCTCTCCACTATACCACCGTGGACAACGCCATCCAAGCCATTTTGGGGGCAGGCAGGGCTGCATGGCTCAGCAAGACAGATATAGCCAACGCCTTCAAGCTGTTGCCCATTCACCCCTCTTTAAGGCATGTTGACGGTGTTAAGTGGAGGGAGGAATATTTTTTAGCCATCAGGCTCACATTTGGATCCAAAAGCAGTCCCAGGATTTTTGATACCTTTGCCGAGACGCTCTGCTGGCTTCTTCTGAATATCACCAGGTGCCCTACGGTTTTGCACTACCTGGACGACTTCTTGTTGATCGAACAGGGCAACTGCACTCCTGTCAGTTTGAGGGGCACTGTGGCCTTGTTTTCAACCTTAGGGGTCCCTCTTTCACCAGGCAAGACGATTGGACCTGTCACCAGGTTAGATTTCTTGGGGATCACCCGGGATTCCATCTCCATGCAGTCCAGCCTCCCTGGGGACAAGCTTAGGCGCATTCGAGAGGTGGTAGGCAGGTTCCTTTTACGAGGAAAGATCTGCAGTCGTTGATTGGGTCATTGAATTTTGCCATGCGCATCATTCCGCAGGGCAGGTCATTCATCTCCCGGTTACTGTGTCTATTGCCGGGTCTTCCGGAGGGTGTTGTCACCCACCTGGATCCCCCAGCCAGGGCGGACCTGGCCACGTGGGTGGAGTTCCTGGAAAGGTGGAACGGCATTTCCATGTTTATCCTGCCTATCTAACCCCAGTCCCCTGTGTTTTGGACGGATGCGGCTGCTCACACGGGGTTTGCTGCCATCTTTGGGGATTCGTGGTTCAGGGATCATTGGCCGGCAGAGTCACTTGCCTTACCCGCTTTCCGGGAGACCTCGGCGTTGTTCGAGATATACCCTATAGTGGCAGCAGCTTTCACTTGGGGTAGGTGCTGGTCAGGGATGGCAGTTAAGTGTTTTAGCGACAATAAGGCGGCCTGTGACATTATTAATAAGGCCCGGTCTGCATCCCTGACCATCATGAGGCTGGTTCGCAGGCTGACTTTGTTAGCAGCCACCCACCAGTTTTTTCTTTATTGTGAACATATCCCGGGCCACTCCAACGCAGCTGCTGACGCTCTTTCCCGGTCTAAATTACAGGTGTTCTTCAACCTCCACCCAACGGCCGACAGATGCCCCACTCGGACCCCGAAGTTCGAAGATTTGATCCTGGACTAGCCCGGATTGTGGCGCATGGTCGGGAATTGGCCCGGATGGCTCTGTCAAAAGAATATTACAAAAACACTGGTCTATACTTAAGAAAGACCCAACACTAAAACATCTCATCCCTGATACCCCAAAAATCACATACCGAAAAGCAGGTTCCCTACAACAGAACTTCACACATAGTGAATATAAAGAGGGAAGCAGGAAAGACCCCTGCAAAGCCAAAGGAACATTCCCTTGTGGAAGTTGTGCCCAGTGTAATGTGATTCAAAAATGTATTGACACAATACTCCCTAACGGTGAAGAATTCAAGCCTAAACACTTTGTAAACTGTAGAACTAGAGGAGTAGTATACCTCATGCGCTGCGAATGTGGATCGTACTACGTAGGGAAAACTAAACAAGAGATGGGAAAGAGAATAAATAAACACATAAACAGTATGGAGTTATGTAATCCTTACCTCCCCCTGGGGAGACATGTGGTATACCAACATGGCTACAAAATGCCAAAAGTGACATTTATTGCACTCGAGAGGATACACATTCCACACAGAGGGGGAGACTGGAACAAAAGACTCCTCCAAATGGAAACAAGATGGATACAACGCCTAAAGGCAACTAAAGCACCAGGCCTTAACGAGATTGAAAGCTTCCGTCCCTTTTTGGAAGGTTTCTCGTCGGGAAAAACAGATTGAATGCAATATCTTATACAAAAAACAGAAATCACTTCCATCCATTCATAAAAATCCTTGTACATAGCTCCCTGGATGAGAAAACAAATGTGATACCTACCCTACAGGATATTACAACAATGGATTTACTCACCAAAACCTACAACCCAAATGAAAACCATTTTTTTCATTTATTTTATACTTTTTCATCCATTCACAAAAATTCTTGTATATAGCTCCCCTAATGAAAAAACAATGTGATATCCACCTTACAGGATACCATAATTGCAAATGTTCTTATCCACCTACAAACCAAATCTCCTATATATAAGAAATATATATAGGAACATTGAACTTTTAACTGTCATTTAATAACAAGAAACCCCCTCTTCTTTCCCCTTCCCTCCCGTCCCCTCTCCCTTTCTCTCCCCCCTTTCCCCCCCCCTTCCCCTACCCCTCTTATTCGCTTCCCAGAATACACCATAAATCTGATCACCCCCCATACAAACCAGAGAATGAATATATTTTTAAACTGCTGTTAAAACTAAACTGGAGATCGTTTGACTATATTATCTATTATTATTTTTGTATAAATATGATTATTTATGATTTCTTCTTGACCATATAATTGTACTCTGTCACCACTCTGAGCCTCCCACCCGCCTGGTCAAATCGCACCCGGCACGGTAAACCCCTGGATAGCCAGGGGTTAAGATGGAACTCTGGGACAAACCATCTCCCTCAACAAGATCCCCCCTCCGGAGATCTTGGTTCCTCCTCTCCGTGTCGGCGGCCAATACGCGAAGACGGACCACCGGATGCGCGCGCACCCTCGGGCGCATGCGCAGTAACCGGAGATCGCGTCTATTGCGCAAGAAGCCTAGTACGTGCGGGACCTACGGCGCCTGCGCGACGGGCTTTATAAGGTCGGGGAACCAGCGTCTCTCCACTCCTTCACACTGAAGGGACTGGAGAAGACAGAACAGCAGCACGAGGAACAAACCACCTAAAAATAGTAAGTTTTTCAAAGGATGATACACCATCCACTGTAAATATCACAAGTCACCCACAAATAAACTTGCACTTACAAGCTTATTGGACCTTATGTACTCTATTTTACAACAGAAAGTCTACCAAGACTGAATACCTATAACTACTATGCTTTCAATGATTGTGCGGGAGGACAAAGGCTTTTTCGCCCCTTGATCACGTATTTACTACATAAGAGTAAGCCTATATGCTTATGCCTGTATATATGCATGTACAAATACGTATATATATACAAGTATTCTTACAAAAGATCTGGGAATATTTTTCAGTACCTTACACCAAAGAAAAAAGAAGAAAAAACATCCAAAACACCTATATTAAGGTGAAACAGGCTACTTTGATTGTAAGTACCTTAGAAACCAACCAAAAAACCTACTCCTATACCCGACACAATCATTGATATTATATACATGTATCCTTAGATCTATTCAGCAAAAGAATAGGATACCAACCCCTGCACTCAATAACCGTAAGAACATTGGAAGACAACCATATAGTAAGTTGTCAGACATATAATTCAAACCTATAGAAACTTACTAAATACATTATATATAATGTATACATATATATATATTCCTCAGGCTGCACCATAGTGGTTCCTGCTGTGAACTCATCCAGACACAAAGAGGCTCGCAAGAATAGACAGAGAAAGTATGTATATACTAATAAATAAACAATAAATATACTAATAAATATATATAAAAGAAGAATAAAAATAATATTTATCACTACTTCCACAGAACTGGTGATAACCATATAATCCTTGAAAAAGGCTACCCAGTAGCCGAAACGCGTTGGATAAACACGCTTTGGACCCATAGTTGGATCTCTGTGAACAGATTTTTCCAAGCAACAAGCCTGGAAAAAACAGAGAACAACGTCCAAAAACAAAAGTCACCCTTTTCACCTATGTCACGGATATTTTCCAAAACTTTACCTTCCTCTAAACACACTTTGGGTCTATAACCCAAACACCTATGCACTGGATATAAGTACAAATAATTGTATCCTAACATTTTACATAAATAAATATTTTTGATTACTTTTTATAAATTGTATGTAACTCACTTGCCCGTAAAATTCCCACCCCACTTCTTGGCCCGAGGCACCAAGCAATTTCCCCCATTTTAGATACACAGGGACGGAGGCAAAAAACTACTGCTCTGCTACAGGATCAAAACAAACCCCCTCTTGAAAAATTTGGATGGATAACACATCCCTGTCCTCAATGATCCATACCTAGCAGAATATAAAAAACTAAAAAAAAATATATATATTCATAAGGCTGATCAGCAGAACCTTATCCATTATATCCCCCCCAAAAAAGCATAAGAGTTGAGTGATCAGTTCCCCTCCCAGCTATACTGAGAGGACCCGGAACCCACCCATCTCTAGCTACTCTCTTTTTTCACAAATAGAGAACTTTTTTCCTTCTCTGATAAACTATGGAGGAAAATCAGGCAGAAGGTCTAATGGGAACCGAATGGGACAACCTAATGTCCAGTATACACAAAGACTTCCAAGGAAACGAACAACAGGAATCCAACATTACATCCCTCTTTAACTCCCTCAAGAAACATTTTGAGAGAAAATCGGCCCTACATTGGCACATCAAAACATTCGAAAGATATATTTCCGAAAGGATAAACCCAGTAGGCCTAAGAATTCAAATCTTTCCGACCATGGAAAATATTAGTACACAAATGAAAAAGGATTGGGAAGATGCTCTCAACGAATGCTCCAGAAACTTAATGATAATACTACAAAGTGAATACCTGTGCCAAATAAAAACCCTTGAGAATGAAATCAAACTTATTTATGAAAAACTTTCACCCCTAAAAAATATCGCTCTCTATAGCGAACAGGAAACAAAGCTAAAACAACATATAGAAGATTATAGTAAGGAAATCCTAAAGAAAAAAGAAAAAAAGTACTGGAGAGACAAAAATGCATTCAGTCAAAATAGAGCCTACAAATGGTCCAACACCCGACAAAACAGAAGAACAAACTATAGACAAACTCCCAATACAGGACCATATTACTCATCCGATTCCTCATCTCACGCATCAGGAACAGAACAATATAGAATGGTAAGACGGAGAGAAAGACCAAACCCCTCACAACAACTGGAAACAGATGATAGAGAGGAAGGAACTCATGACCAAGCAACAGAACAAAATAAACAAAATGAAGAAGATGCTAGACCACCTCTTAGACAACATGAGATATTTACAAGATCCAAGAAAGACCAACCAAAACCACCTAAAACTTTTTTAGGGACAGCGAACCCCAAAACAAAAACCAAACCATCACAACATTAGAGACCACAAACCAAGGAGCTTTAACCATTATTAACCTATCATCACACATACTAACTCAAGCACAAATGGAGGTTCTAACATTAGGCCTATCCTTCTGTCCCAACAAAATATCGGACAAATTAGAGATAATAAAAGACATTAATTTATTCGCTAGAAATTTACTTTTTAAGGCAATGTACACCAAACCAACAACAGTGGAACAACCACCTAACTTAACAGCTGCTGAACTTCGAGCTATAAAGGACCTTAACTTATTATTAGAAGAAGGAGGCCTAGAAGACTGGCCTGAACAAGGAAACCAACTAGACACAGATGAGGAGGAAGAAGACGATAATACCATAGAAACCACACAAACCAGATTCAAAAAGAAATCTCAAAAATTTCCATCCTTAAATCTGAACCCTGCCATTGCATTGTTTGTCCGGGAAATCACTAAAGACATTGAAAAATTGAAAGAAGACCATAACACACACAATCTTACAAAAAATGAAAAAATAGCAATAAAAGAACTACAAAACTTGGAAAAAATCACAATCAAACCGGCCGACAAAGGCGGAAACATTGTACTTATGAACAATGAAAACTATAAAAAAATGTGTCTAAAAATTCTAAACAACACTAAATGTTATAAAAGAATATCACCGGTTATGACCAACACCTTCAAAGAAGATTTCTACAAAAAACTGGACAAAGCTCTCAATGCAGGGACAATCACGGAAACTCTATGGAACTTCATGAAGATCCAACATCCACAAACACCGACTTTCTACGCACTCCCAAAGGTGCACAAAGACAAACTAAATCCACCTGGCAGACCCATAGTCTCAGGAAATGGAAACATCACCGAGACTACAAGCCAGGTAATAGACACACACCTCAAACCATACGTCACCAACCTACCCTCTTATACAAAGGACACGATACACCTCCTTCAAATCTTGGAAGATATGACAATACCCGAAACAGCATTTCTTATTACAGTCGACGTAGAATCACTGTACAATAATATCCCGCACAAAAAAGGAATAGATATCATCAAAAGAACACTCAGCCAAAGAAGCGACCACGAATCCAAGTTCAATGACTTCATCATTCAGATGCTGGAATATATCCTCAACCACAATTTCTTCACCTTTGATGGTAACTACTATTTGCAGACATGTGGCGTAGCGATGGGCACAAGTTGTGCCCCATCCTACGCCAATATCTACCTAGGAGACTGGGAAAGGGAATTCCTAAACAACGAAGAAAACTACATATACACTGACCATATAATATTATGGCAAAGATATCTAGACGATATTCTGATCGTCTGGGATGGACCGGAAGAACTGATAGAAGGATGCCTAAAAAAGATGAATACCAACAGTCATAATATGTTCTTCACGTCAAATTACAGTAACACAAAAGTAGCATTTCTGGATACTTGGATAATGAAGGATGAAATTGGCCAAATACAGACAACACTCTACAGGAAAGATACTGCAGGAAATACGATCTTACACGCCTCCAGTTTTCACCCTACCCCACTCAAAAGAGCTATCCCATATAGCCAATATCTTAGACTTAAAAGAAATTGTACTGTGGACAAAGACTTTCAACACGAAGCAAGACTCCTAACTGAAAGACTCATGGAAAGGGGATACACAAAAAGTGGCCTCAGAAAAGCCTATAACAAAGCCAACATACTACCAAGACAACAAATTCTATTCAAAAAGAAAAAAAGAGATACTGCGAAGGAAAGTGATAACACACGGATCATAATGAGATACACTAACGAATATCCAAAGATCAAAAGAATATTACAAAAACACTGGTCTATACTTAAGGAAGACCCAACACTAAAACATCTCATCCCTGATACCCCAAAAATCACATACCAAAAAGCAGGTTCCCTACAACAGAACTTCACACATAGTGAATATAAAGAGGGAAGCAGGAAAGACCCCTGCAAAGCCAAAGGAACATTCCCTTGTGGAAGTTGTGCCCAGTGTAAGGTGATTCAAAAATGTATTGACACAATACTCCCTAACGGTGAAGAATTCAAGCCTAAACACTTTGTAAACTGTAGAACTAGAGGAGTAGTATACCTCATGCGCTGCGAATGTGGATCGTACTACGTAGGGAAAACTAAACAAGAGATGGGAAAGAGAATAAATAAACACATAAACAGTATGGAGTTATGTAATCCTTACCTCCCCCTGGGGAGACATGTGGTATACCAACATGGCTACAAAATGCCAAAAGTGACATTTATTGCACTCGAGAGGATACACATTCCACACAGAGGGGGAGACTGGAACAAAAGACTCCTCCAAATGGAAACAAGATGGATACAACGCCTAAAGGCAACTAAAGCACCAGGCCTTAACGAGATTGAAAGCTTCCGTCCCTTTTTGGAAGGTTTCTCGTCGGGAAAAACAGATTGAATGCAATATCTTATACAAAAAACAGAAATCACTTCCATCCATTCATAAAAATCCTTGTACATAGCTCCCTGGATGAGAAAACAAATGTGATACCTACCCTACAGGATATTACAACAATGGATTTACTCACCAAAACCTACAACCCAAATGAAAACCATTTTTTTCATTTATTTTATACTTTTTCATCCATTCACAAAAATTCTTGTATATAGCTCCCCTAATGAAAAAACAATGTGATATCCACCTTACAGGATACCATAATTGCAAATGTTCTTATCCACCTACAAACCAAATCTCCTATATATAAGAAATATATATAGGAACATTGAACTTTTAACTGTCATTTAATAACAAGAAACCCCCTCTTCTTTCCCCTTCCCTCCCGTCCCCTCTACCTTTCTCTCCCCCCTTTCCCCCCCCCCCCTTCCCCTACCCCTCTTATTCGCTTCCCAGAATACACCATAAATCTGATCACCCCCCATACAAACCAGAGAATGAATATATTTTTAAACTGCTGTTAAAACTAAACTGGAGATCGTTTGATTATATTATCTATTATTATTTTTGTATAAATATGATTATTTATGATTTCTTCTTGACCATATAATTGTACTCTGTCACCACTCTGAGCCTCCCACCCGCCTGGTCAAATCGCACCCGGCACGGTAAACCCCTGGATAGCCAGGGGTTAAGATGGAACTCTGGGACAAACCATCTCCCTCAACAAGATCCCCCCTCCGGAGATCTTGGTTCCTCCTCTCCGTGTCGGCGGCCAATACGCGAAGACGGACCACCGGATGCGCGCACACCCTCGGGCGCATGCGCAGTAACCGGAGATCGCGTCTATTGCGCAAGAAGCCTAGTACGTGCGGGACCTACGGCGCCTGCGTGACGGGCTTTATAAGGCCGGGGAACCAGCGTCTCTCCACTCCTTCACACTGAAGGGACTGGAGAAGACAGAACAGCAGCACGAGGAACAAACCACCTAAAAATAGTAAGTTTTTCAAAGGATGATACACCATCCACTGTAAATATCACAAGTCACCCACAAATAAACTTGCACTTACAAGCTTATTGGACCTTATGTACTCTATTTTACAACAGAAAGTCTACCAAGACTGAATACCTATAACTACTATGCTTTCAATGATTGTGCGGGAGGACAAAGGCTTTTTCGCCCCTTGATCACGTATTTACTACATAAGAGTAAGCCTATATGCTTATGCCTGTATATATGCATGTACAAATACGTATATATATACAAGTATTCTTACAAAAGATCTGGGAATATTTTTCAGTACCTTACACCAAAGAAAAAAGAAGAAAAAACATCCAAAACACCTATATTAAGGTGAAACAGGCTACTTTGATTGTAAGTACCTTAGAAACCAACCAAAAAACCTACTCCTATACCCGACACAATCATTGATATTATATACATGTATCCTTAGATCTATTCAGCAAAAGAATAGGATACCAACCCCTGCACTCAATAACCGTAAGAACATTGGAAGACAACCATATAGTAAGTTGTCAGACATATAATTCAAACCTATAGAAACTTACTAAATACATTATATATATAATGTATACATATATATATATTCCTCAGGCTGCACCATAGTGGTTCCTGCTGCGAACTCATCCAGACACAAAGAGGCTCGCAAGAATAGACAGAGAAAGTATGTATATACTAATAAATAAACAATAAATATACTAATAAATATATATAAAAGAAGAATAAAAATAATATTTATCACTACTCCCACAGAACTGGTGATAACCATATAATCCTTGAAAAAGGCTACCCAGTAGCCGAAACGCGTTGGATAAACACGCTTTGGACCCATAGTTGGATCTCTGTGAACAGATTTTTCCAAGCAACAAGCCTGGAAAAAACAGAGAACAACGTCCAAAAACAAAAGTCACCCTTTTCACCTATGTCACGGATATTTTCCAAAACTTTACCTTCCTCTAAACACACTTTGGGTCTATAACCCAAACACCTATGCACTGGATATAAGTACAAATAATTGTATCCTAACATTGTACATAAATAAATATTTTTGATTACTTTTTATAAATTGTATGTAACTCACTTGCCCGTAAAAGTCCCACCCCACTTCTTGGCCCGAGGCACCAAGCAATTTCCCCCATCTAATACCAGGAAGTCTTATGACCGAGCCATGTCCATCTTCCGGAGGTTTTCAGCGGAATTTGGGTTGCACGACCACTCAGTCCAGACGATGGTCGCCTTTGCAGCTTTTTGCCACCTCCAGCTGAAACTTTCTGCCAGCACCATCAAACTGTACTTGTCGGGGGTTCAACATCACGTCCTGACGTACCAGCCGAACTCGTCTCCCTTTCTCAGGGCATATCCAGTGAAAAACCTTTTGAAGGGCATTGGCAAGGTGGATTGCCATACCCCGGTCAGGCGGTTGCCAATAGATGGGGAGAAATTCCGGGCTCTTTCTGATTTGTTGGACACGGCCCCTTTTGAGCCCTTCACGAACTTAGTTGTAAAGACCGCCATGTACCTGGCCTTTTACGGCTTTCTCAGGCCCGGGGAGTTCACGGTGGCTTCCCAGTCAGAGGGTCGCACCTGCCTCCTCAAACGGGACTTGGTCAAACGGGGAGATTACTACGTCTTGACACTTCGGTGTTCTAAGACCAGGCAGGTGGGTCACCCTTTGTCCATCCCTTTGTATCCATCGGGGAATGATTGGTGCCCTGTCAAGGTCCTGGACAATTACGCAGCTCGGACTCAGAGCTCGCCCAGCTACTCACCACTTTTCACGTTGCTGGGCATTCCCCTCACCACATCTAGGTTTATATTTTACATCCGCACCTTATGTATCAGGCTGGGTTGGGACCCTGCGGCGCATTCTGGCCACTCCTTTAGGATTGGAGCTGCGTCAGCTGCCTCCGGCAACAACACGCCAGGTCATATCATCAAAAGACTTGGTCGATGGGAGTCTGATGCCTTTCAGATATACATTCCTCACCCGAGAAGGAGTTGAGGTTAGCTTTTAGTAAGCTTGTAACATGAATTTGGGTTGTCAATAAAGTGTGTCATTTGCTTCCTTTTTGCCCTCTTTATTTACAGGCCTACCCCCTTACGTCGGTTCTGGCACACCACACCGACTTTCCATACCAAGGGTATCCATCATTTATTTACCGACCACAAGTGTTCGGCCGCAGGCCAGTGTTTGTGGGAGGAGCTAGTGGGCTTAATAGCGCCGCCCCTCCCCTACACCGGCCTGCTGCTGGGCGCTCGAGTCGCCCCACCCACCTTCACCCTTTTTTCCTGATCTCTAATCTTCGGGGGGCCCTCTTTATTTACAGGCCTACCCCCTTACGTCGGTTCTGGCACACCACACCGACTTTCCATACCAAGGGTATCCATCATTTATTTACCGACCACAACCACTGAAACCCAAGGATGTACAGAAACATCTTTGAGCGGGAAGTGGTTAACCACTTCCCACAAACCAACGTAGCCCTACGTCGGCTGCAAAATGTGGTTGTACCGGGGTGATGCCTGCAGCTAGAGGCATCATCCTGGTACCAATTTTTAGAGTTGGCAGTCGGCTTTCATGTGGTAATAGCCGATGCGGCTCGGGAGCCACTCGATCATTACCCCAGCAAGCGGGAGGGGACGCCCCCACTTCCTGCCGCCTTCCACGGCTCTGCCCGAGTCTCCCGTTCCAGCTGGAGACACGAGCATACCGCTGGCACCTCTGCTGGCTGGTTGGAGTCCCGAACGAAGTCGGATTTGGCTTTGATCGGGTCTCCGATGATGTAACCCGGAAGCAGCGTTTATGACGTCACGTCCGGGTTACTCGGTGGCTAAAGGTGCCGAATTTAAAAAAGTGACAGTATTGAAAAATGCAGTTTTCGGCATTTTGAATACATTGAAGTGTAGAGTAGAGATGTATAGAACTGTTCGCCGGCGAACAGTTCCCGGCGAACTTAGCATGTTCGCGTTCGCCGCTGCCGGCGAACATATGCGATGTTCGGTCCGCCCCCCATAAGACATCATTGAGGCAAACTTTGACCCTGAACTTTACAGTCAGCAGACACATTTCCAGCCAATCAGCGTACCTCCCTCCCACACCCTCCCACCTCCTATAAATAAGCAAGGGCAGCATCCATCTTAGATCATTCTGAAGCAGTGTGTGTAGTGAGAATAGGGAGAGAGCTGCTGCTGCTGCTGCTGCTGTTAAGCTAGGGACAGTTAGTCAGTGTTCCTGGTCTTGCAGTGTTCTTGGTCCACTACTGCTGTAATATCAGCACCCCAAAAAGCCCTTCTAAGGGCTGGTATTTGTGTTTTTTTTTTTTTTTATATATATATATATATACCTAGCGTCCCCAAAAGCCCTTTTAAGGGCTGGTAATTGAGTTGTTTCTTCATATATATATATATCTATATCTATCTAGTGTCCCCAAAAGCCCTTTTAAGGGCTGGTAATTGAGGATTTTTTTATTTTTATATATATACATATATATATATATATAGTGTCCCCAAAAGCCCTTTCAAGGGCTGGTAAGGTAATAGATTTTTTTCTTTATATATATATATATATATATATATATATATATATATATCTATTGTACACTGCAGTTGCCTGCCCGCTGTGTGTGAGAGGCCACAGACCTACCACAGACTGTACTGTGTGCACACCACACTCATTTCGGGTGGCACAGGCACAGTACCTGGCATTTTAAAAAATATTTTTTTTTTCTCTGTCATAATTGCAGTGAGTGCTGTGTCAGGTCCACAGAGTGCACTGTACCCACTGCAGTGCACTGCCCACCACTGATATATATACGTTGGCACAGCATCTTGTTGCAATAAATTGAAAAAAAAAATATTTTTTATTATTGCAGTTGCCTGGGCTGCCAGTGACTGTCAGGTCCACAGAGTGTACTGTGCCCACTGCAGTGCCACTGTGTGCCCACCCACCACTGATATATAAGGTGGCACAGCAGCTTGCAAAGTAAAAAAAAAATATATATTTTTTTAAATTGCAGTTGCCTGGGTGCCAGTGACTGCTGTCAGGTCCACAGAGAGTGTACTGTGCCACTGCCCACCCACCACTGATATATAAGGTGGCACAGCAGCTTGCAAAGTAAAAAAAATATATATATTTTTTAAATTGCAGTTGTCTGGGTGCCAGTGACTGCTGTCAGGTCCACAGAGAGTGTACTGTGCCACTGCCCACCCACCCACCACTGATATATAAGGTGGCACAGCAGCTTGCAAAGTAAAAAATATATATATATTTTTTTAAATTGCAGTTGCCTGGGTGCCAGTGACTGCTGTCAGGTCCACAGAGAGTGTACTGTGCCACTGCCCACCCACCACTGATATATAAGGTGGCACAGCAGCTTGCAAAGTAAAAAAATATATATATATTTTTTAAATTGCAGTTGTCTGGGTGCCAGTGACTGCTGTCAGGTCCACAGAGAGTGTACTGTGCCACTGCCCACCCACCACTGATATATAAGGTGGCACAGCAGCTTGCACTCATAGTACAACAGTAACAACACATTAAAAAAAAAATGACAGGCAGAGGCAGGCCACCCCGCAAGGGCCGTCGTGGTCGTGGTGCTGTGATTTCCTTAGGCTCTAGAATAATGCCCAGTGTTCAGAGGCCACCACAGCCCCTGAACTCAAAAAATTCTGAGGCCATAGTTGACTGGCTTACACAGGACACCCAATCGTCTACAGCTTCCGCTCGGAACCTTAATGCACCATCCTCCTCCAGCTCAGCTTCGGGCACCTCTCAATTTACCACTCGCCAGCCCGCCGGCACCACCACCAACACTAGCACCACAGCCGCTTCACTTGATCCGTCAGAGGAGTTATTTTCACATCAGTTTGAAGAAATAAGTGATGCGCAACTATTAGTGCCAGAGGATGTAGATAACGGGGATATGTCTCAGTCAGGCAGCATTATACACATGGACGTACATTGTGATGATGATGATGTTGTACCTGCTGCTGCTGCCTTTGCTGAGTTGTCAAGTGAAGCGGCTGATGATGACGATGTGTCTGTGGATGTCACCTGGGTGCCTGCTCGAAGAGCAGAAGAAGAGGGGGAAAGTTCAGATGGGGAGACAGAGAGGAGGAGGAGACGAGTTGGAAGCAGGGGGAGGAGGTCATCGCAAGGAGCTAGTGGCGCAGTCAGACAGCATGTAGATTCGGCACCCGGGGTCAGCCAGACAGCACGCCAATCAACGCAAGCTGTTGCCACCACCAGAATGCCGTCCTTGCAAAGCTCAGCAGTGTGGCATTTTTTTTGTGTGTCTGCCTCTGATATCAGCGATGCCATTTGTAACCTGTGCCAAAAGAAACTGAGTCGTGGGAAGTCCAACACCCACCTAGGTACAACTGCTTTGCGAAGGCACATGATCTCACATCACAAACGCCTATGGGATCAACACATGAGTAAAAGCAGCACACAAACTGAAAGCCACCATCCTCCTCCTGGTCCAGCATCTTCAGCCACGTCAACCACTGCTGTCCTCCATGCCCCCTATCAACAACCCGCCCCTCCGCCTCTCACCTTCAGCAGTTCCTGCTCGTCACCTGCCCACAGTCAGGTGTCTGTGAAGGAAATGTTTGAGCGCAAAAAGCCAATCTCGCAGAGTCACCCCCTTGCCCGGCGTCTGACAGCTGGCTTGTCGGAACTCTTAGCCCGCCAGCTTTTACCATACAAGCTGGTGGAGTCTGAGGCCTTCAAAAAATTTGTCGCTATTGGGACACCGCAGTGGAAGGTACCCGGCCGAAATTATTTTTCACAAAAGGCAATCCCCAACCTGTACTCTATTGTGGAAAAAGAAATCATGTCACGTCTGGCACACAGTGTTGGGGCAAGGGTCCATCTGACCACTGATAGCTGGTCTGCAAAGCACGGTCAGGGCAGGTATATAACGTACACTGCGCATTGGGTAAACCTGCTGGCGGCTGCCAAGCATGGAATGCGTGGCTCTGCTGCAGAGGAGTTGGTGACACCGCCACGACTTGCAGGCAGGCCTGCTGCCACCTCCTCTACTCCTCCTACTCCATCCTCTATGCTAACCTCCTCGGCTGAGTCCTCTTCTGCTGTTGCGTCTTGCTCCACACCAACTGCACCCCCCCAGCTCCCCAGGGGCTATTCCACATGCCGGATACGACAGTATCACGCTGTCTTGGGGTTGACTTGCCTGAAAGCAGAGAGTCACACCGGACCAGCACTACTGTCCGCCCTGAATGCACAGGTGGATCAGTGGCTGACCCCGCACCAACTGGAGATCGGCAAAGTGGTGTGTGACAACGGGAGCAATTTGTTGGCGGCATTGAATTTGGGCAAGTTGACACATGTGCCGTGCATGGCACATGTGTTGAATCTGATTGTGCAACGTTTTGTGCAGAAGTACCCAGGCTTACAGGACGTCCTCAAGCAGGCCAGGAAGGTGTGTGGCCATTTCAGGCGTTCCTACACGGCCATGGCGCACTTTGCAGATATTCAGCGGCGAAACAACATGCCAGTGAGGCGCTTGATTTGCGACAGCCCGACACGTTGGAATTCAACACTGCTAATGTTCGACCGCCTGCTCCAACAAGAAAAAGCGGTCAACGAGTATTTGTATGACCGGGGTGCTAGGACAGCCTCTGCGGAGCTGGGTATTTTTTTGCCACGCTACTGGACGCTCATGCGCAATGCCTGTAGGCTCATGCGTCCTTTTGAGGAGGTGACAAACCTAGTGAGTCGCACTGAAGGCACCATCAGCGACATCATCCCATATGTTTTTTTCCTGGAGCGTGCCCTGCGAAGAGTGCTGGATCAGGCCGTAGATGAGCGTGAAGAGGAAGAGGAAGAGTTGTGGTCACCATCACCACCACCAGAAACAGCCTTACCATCGATTGCTGGACCTGCGGCAACACTGGAAGAGGAGTGTGAGGAAGAGGAGTCAGAGGAGGAATGTGGCTTTGAGGAGGAGGAACACCAACCACAGCAGGCATCCCAGGGTGCTCGTTGTCACCTATCTGGTACCCGTGGTGTTGTACGTGGCTGGGGGGAAGAACACACCTTCAATGACATCAGTGAGGACGAGGAATTGGACATGAGTAGCTCGGCATCCAACCTTGTCCAAATGGGGTCTTTCATGCTGTCATGCCTGTTGAGAGACCCTCGTATAAAAAGGCTGAAGGAGAACGACCTGTACTGGGTGGCCACGCTACTAGACCCCCGGTATAAGCAGAAAGTCTGTGACATGTTACCCAATTACCGGCAGTCGCAAAGGATGCAGCAGCTACAAAATAAGTTAAAAACTATGCTCTACACAGCGTATAAGGGTGATGTCACAGCACAACGGGAATCCAACAGGGGAAGAGGTGAAAGTAATCCTCCTCCTACCACCACAACCACGCCGGCAAGGACAGGACGCTTTACAGACGTCTTGTTGATGGAGGACATGCGGAGCTTTTTTAGTCCTATGCATCGCCACAGCCCTTCGGGGTCCACCCTCAGAGAACGACTCGACCGACAGGTAGCAGACTACCTTGCCTTAACTGCAGATATCGACACTCTGAGGAGCGATGAACCCCTTGACTACTGGGTGTGCAGGCTTGACCTGTGGCCTGAGCTATCCCAGTTTGCCATTGAACTTCTGGCCTGCCCCGCTTCAAGTGTGCTGTCAGAAAGGACCTTCAGCGCAGCAGGAGGTATTGTCACTGAGAAGAGAAGTCGCCTAGGTCAAAAAAGTCTTGATTACCTCACGTTTATTAAGATGAATGAGGCATGGATCCCGAAGGGACTGACAGTGGGGGATGCATTTGACTAAAAAAGGCCTGGTGATGACTGAGATGCCTTGGCCTAAAAATGGTCCACACGCTGCTGTATATAATCATTCTCTGCATGCCGGATGACTTACGTGACGTCTCCGCCACCAACTACGGTTCAAGCAGCAATGTTTTAGTGCACTTTCTGCCTTAAAACCTCAATTTTTCAGGCCGCTGCTACAGCAGCGGCTGCAACAATACCTACTTTTTCATGCATGTGTACATGCCTAATTTTTCTGGCCTCTGGTGCTACACTGTGGCTGCAAAAAAACAAAAAACAAAAAAAAAGGCACATACATGTGTCAATTCCCCTTCGTGATCGTTACCTTGTCGTGGTGAAGGGGCTTGCGTATCACAATGAAGCGATCACCTCTAGGATTGTGTTGGCACACCCCAGATGATAAGGTCGTTGCTTCATTGTGTACAGACCAAAAGCGATCCGCAGGATAATTTTTCATAAAAAAAAACATTCATTTTCTTTCATTCTTTCTGCGGAGCTGGGTATTTTTTGGCCGCGTTACTGAATGCTCATGAACAATGGCTGTAGGCTCATGCGTCCTTTTGCGGAGATGACAACCCTGGTGGTCAGTCGAACCCAAGGCAACATCATCGACCTCATCCCATATGCGTTTTTTCTGGAGCGTGCCCTGCGAAGAGTACTGGATCAGGCTGTAGATGAGCATGAAGAGGAAGAGTTGTGGTCCTCATCACCACCAGAAGCAGCCTTGTCGTTGTCAATTGCTGGACCTGTGGCAACGCAGAGAGAGGAGTCTGAAGAAGAGAAGTCAGAGGAGGAAGGTGGCTTTGAGGAGGTGGAATACCAGCCACAGCAGGCGTCCCAGGGGGCTTGTTCTCACCTTTCGGGGACCCTTGGTGTTGTATGTGGCTGGGTGGAGGAAGAGACCTTCAATGATGTCAGTGAGGACAAGGAACGGGACATGGCTAGCTTGGTATCCAACCTTGTGCAAATTGGGAGTTTGCGGTTGTGCAAATGGACTGACTGACTGTTAAACGGGGAGTTTGGTCTGTCAGAGTTTGGTCTGTCACTGTGAAGCGGGCAACGGGCGTAACCCTTACACTACTTGACCGATAAAACATCATACCTGATCGTATTCACACACTGGATGTTTTAGTGCTGGTTTACACTGCCGCTACCACTAAAGTAGCGTCGCTTCCAGTGCGACTTTGGCGCGACTTAGCGCGACTTTGGCGCGACCTCATCGCGAGGTGACTTTTTATTTGGCCAATCACAATATCATGTTTTGTTACCGTCACCTAATTTCCTTTTCCTGTTTTTTGTTTTACATATTTCCCCATGTGTGCAGTGTTGTCTGTGTCATAGCTCAACTGATAGGCATGTTTGCCTTGGCATATCATATTTCAGCTTGCCAGAAAGAAAAAAAGACAGCTGGAAAGACACTGCATTAGTTTTCTACTAAAAATCATAAGAAAAATGCTGTTTTTTTTGGGTTGTGGACATACTACAGAGCTGAAACTTGACAGGTACACTTTTTAGACCCCCCAGACACTAAATACAAAAAATGACATGCCTGCCTAAAAAAATGCCCGATAAATGCCTGCAAGAGAAAAAGACAGCCGCAGAGAAGCCGTATTCCTGAAAATATAAGAAAAATGCTGTTTTTTAGGGGTTCTGGACATGCTACAGATCTGAAACTTGACAGGTACACTTTTGTGACCCCCCAGACACTAAATACAAAAAATGACATGCCTGCCTAAAAAAATGCCCGATAAATGCCTGCAAGAGAAAAAGACAGCCGCAGAGAAGCCGTATTCCTGAAAATATAAGAAAAATGCTGTTTTTTAGGGGTTCTGGACATGCTACAGATCTGAAACTTGACAGGTACACTTTTGTGACCCCCCAGACACTAAATACAAAAAATGACATGCCTGCCTAAAAAAATGCCCGATAAATGCCTGCAAGAGAAAAAGACAGCCGCAGAGAAGCCGTATTCCTGAAAATATAAGAAAAATGCTGTTTTTTAGGGGTTCTGGACATGCTACAGATCTGAAACTTGACAGGTACACTTTTGTGACCCCCCAGACACTAAATACAAAAAATGACATGCCTGCCTAAAAAAATGCCCGATAAATGCCTGCAAGAGAAAAAGACAGCCGCAGAGAAGCCGTATTCCTGAAAATATAAGAAAAATGCTGTTTTTTAGGGGTTCTGGACATGCTACAGATCTGAAACTTGACAGGTACACTTTTGTGACCCCCCAGACACTAAATACAAAAAATGACATGCCTGCCTAAAAAAATGCCCGATAAATGCCTGCAAGAGAAAAAGACAGCCGCAGAGAAGCCGTATTCCTGAAAATATAAGAAAAATGCTGTTTTTTAGGGGTTCTGGACATGCTACAGAGCTGAAACTTGACAGGTACACTTTTGTGACCCCCCAGACACTAAATACAAAAAATGACATGCCTGCCTAAAAAAATGCCCGATAAATGCCTGCAAGAGAAAAAGCCAGCCGCAGAGAAGCCGTATTCCTGAAAATATAAGAAAAATGCTGTTTTTTAGGGGTTCTGGACATGCTACAGAGCTGAAACTTGACAGGTACACTTTTGTGACCCCCCAGACACTAAATACAAAAAATGACATGCCTGCCTATAAAAATGCCCGATAAATGCCTGCAAGAGAAAAAGCCAGCCGCAGAGAAGCCGTATTCCTGAAAATATAAGAAAAATGCTGTTTTTTAGGGGTTCTGGACATGCTACAGAGCTGAAACTTGACAGGTACACTTTTTAGACCCCCCAGACACTAAATACAAAAAATGACATGCCTGCCTAAAAAAATGCCCGATAAATGCCTGCAAGAGAAAAAGCCAGCCGCAGAGAAGCCGTATTCCTGAAAATATAAGAAAAATGCTGTTTTTTAGGGGTTCTGGACATGCTACAGAGCTGAAACTTGACAGGTACACTTTTGTGACCCCCCAGACACTAAATACAAAAAATGACATGCCTGCCTATAAAAATGCCCGATAAATGCCTGCAAGAGAAAAAGCCAGCCGCAGAGAAGCCGTATTCCTGAAAATATAAGAAAAATGCTGTTTTTTAGGGGTTCTGGACATGCTACAGAGCTGAAACTTGACAGGTACACTTTTGTGACCCCCCAGACACTAAATACAAAAAATGACATGCCTGCCTAAAAAAATGCCCGATAAATGCCTGCAAGAGAAAAAGCCAGCCGCAGAGAAGCCGTATTCCTGAAAATATAAGAAAAATGCTGTTTTTTAGGGGTTCTGGACATGCTACAGAGCTGAAACTTGACAGGTACACTTTTGTGACCCCCCAGACACTAAATACAAAAAATGACATGCCTGCCTAAAAAAATGCCCGATAAATGCCTGCAAGAGAAAAAGCCAGCCGCAGAGAAGCCATATTCCTGAAAATATAAGAAAAATGCTGTTTTTTAGGGGTTCTGGACATGCTACAGAGCTGAAACTTCACAGGTACACGTTTTAGACCCCCCAGATGCTAAATCCAAAGAAATTTTTTATTTTTATTTTTTTTTAATTTTTCCAATAATTGGCTCTCTTTCAAAAAATTATAATTTTTAAGAACTTTTTTTTGCGTGATCCCTCTCCGGCATGCCACAGTCCAGGTGTTAGTCCCCTTGAAACAACTTTTCCATCACTATTGTGGCCAGAAAGAGTCCCTGTGTGTTTTAAAATTCGCCTGCCTATTGAAGTCTATGGCGGTTCGCCCGGTTCGCCGGTTCGCGAACATTTGCCGATGTTCGCGTTCGCCGTTCGCGAACCGCGAATTTTAGGTTCGCGACATCACTAGTGTAGAGGAGGGGTTTGGGGTCTTTAATACCCCCCGATCCCCCCATAAAGAGTACCTGTCACTGCCTTTTGCTATAACAAGGGATGTTTACATTGCTTGTGACAGCAATAAAAGTGATCAGATTTTTTTTTTTTTTTTTTAAACTGTGCTAAAATTAAAAAATTAAATAAAATAAATAGGAAAAAAAAAATGAAACCCCCCCGTCGCTGTGAAATTGCGCACAAAAGAAAATGTATACGGAAGTCGTGCCCGCAAATGAAAGCGCTGTTCAAACCACACATGTGAGGTATCGCCATGATCGTCAGAGCGAGAACAATAATTAAAAAAAAAAAAAAAGATTTACTCTGTAAATCTAAACTGGTAACCGTTAAAATTTTTTAAAGCGTCGCCTATGGAGATTTTTATTGACCGTAGTTTGTCGCCATTCTGCGGGTGTGTGCAATTTTAAATCATAACATGTTGGGTATCTATTTACTCAGCGTGACATCATCTTTCACAATATACAAAAAAAATGGGCTAACTTTACTGTTTAGTTTTTTTTAAATACAGTGAAATTTTATTTTTCCAAAAAAATGGCGTTTGAAAGACCACTGCGCAAATATTGCGTAATAAAAAATATTGCAACGACCGCCATTTTATTCTCCAGAGTCTTTGCTAAAAAAATATATATAATGTTTGGGAGTTATAAGTAATTTTCCAGCTAAAAATACAGATTTTAACTTGTTAACAACGTGTCAGAAATGAGCTCAGTCCAGAAGTGGTTAAGTAATCATCAGGCCTAAAATGTGGGTTTAAAAAAGAAAAAAAACAGGAAAAAGTCTTTTGTGGTTTTAAAAACTTGTGGAGAACTGAATTTGGGGCCCCTTTTCTGTGCTCTTTGGTGCCCTTTCATGGTATCATTTCACCATGGCCTTCTGGCATGCTGAGTTCACTGGGAATTGGCCTTCAGTTTCTGTGCTTCCAACCATGGCCCATGCTCTACCAACTGCTCTACATACAATAGGAACCCAAAAAATGTATATAAACCCCTCCAATTACAAAGCTTTCCAACTTATGGAGACTCAAATTTGAAACCAACTTGTCTTCTCCACTCTGTTCCAAGTGTACTGTTGCCGATGGCTCCTTTTCCCATATGTTCTGGGAGTGTCCTCCTATCCGTGCCTTTTGATCGGAAGTCACGGCATTTATTGCCGATATTTCTCAGTTGTCCAACAGTGGCGGCTGGTGCTCAAAATTTTTGGGGGGGCGCAAAAAGAAAAATGTAATAGGTATTGCTTCGCGGCAAAAAACGCGGTAAAAAAATTGCATGACTTTGAGGTCATGGTACAGGCATGGCACAGGTGATGGCATAGGCATGGCATATGTGATGGCACAGGTGATGGCACAGGTAATGGCATAGGCATGGCACATGTGATGGCACAGGTGATGGCACAGGTGATGGCATAGGCATGGCACAGGTGATGGCATAGGCATGGCACAGGTGATGGCATAGGTGATGGCATAGGCATGGCACAGGTGATGGCATAGGCATGGCACAGGTGATGGCACAGGTGATGGCACAGGCATGGCACAGGTGATGGCATAGGCATGGCACAGGTGATGGCACAGGTGATGGCATAGGCATGGCACAGGTGATGGCATAGGCATGGCACAGGTGATGGCACAGGTGATGGCATAGGCATGGCACAGGTGATGGCATAGGCATGGCACAGTTGATGGCACAGGCATGGCACAGGTGATGGCATAGGCATGGCACAGGTGATGGCACAGGTGATGGCATAGGCATGGCACAGGTGATGGCATAGACATGGCACAGGTGGTGGCACAGGTGATGGCACAGGTGATGGCATAGGCATGGCACAGGTGATGGCATAGGCATGGCACAGTTGATGGCACAGGCATGGCACAGGTGATGGCATAGGCATGGCACAGGTGATGGCACAGGTGATGGCATAGGCATGGCACAGGTGATGGCATAGACATGGCACAGGTGGTAGCACAGGTGATGGCATAGGCATGGCACAGGTGATGGCATAGAGATGGCACAGGTGATGGCATAGGCATGGCACAGGTGATGGCATAGACATGGCACAGGTGATGGCATAGGCATGGCACAGGTGATGGCATAGGCATGGCACAGGTGATGGCACAGGTGATGGCATAGGCATGGCACAGGTGATGGCATAGGCATGGCACAGGTGATGGCACAGGTGATGGCATAGGCATGGCACAGATGATGGCACAGGTGATGGCATAGGCATGGCACAGGTGATGGCATAGGGATGGCACAGGTGATGGCATAGGCATGGCACAGATGATGGTACAGGCAGGGCACAGGTCGGCTTCAATCACTTACCTTCTGACGGCGGCGGGATGGCGGGATTTCGGGAACCGAGACGAGCAGCGCGGACGTCCTCCTCTTCAGTCTTCTGTCTTCTGGTCCGGGCAGCGGTAAGGAGATCGGGCGGTGACGGTGCGTGACTAACGTACGCACCAGCACCGCCCCCATTGCGAGTCAGCGATGTCCTGGATGATGATTGGTCCAGGCTGGAGACTGGACCAATCACAGCCAGGATATCACGAAGGTGGGGGTAGCGCAGCGCTTTTTGCTGCGCCCAGGTTACGCCCCCAGAAGGCAGCCAATCGGCGCCTCTTCTGGGTCGTAAACCCCACCCCCCCTCCATATCCACCGGGCCGAGCGCATAGGCCTGCGAACCCAATTTTTTTTTTTTTTTTCAAAACTTTATTTTTTTTTGTAATTTTTTTTTTTCAAAACTTTATTTTTTTTTGTCATTTTTTTTTCTATTTTTTTTTAGGGGGGGGCGGCGCTCCGGCGCCCCCTATGCACGGGCCGCCACTGTTGTCCAATATTTGTAAGCCCCTTCGTTGTCTGTTGGGATACGTGGATGACGAGGAGGATGCTCCTGCTTGTACTAAATTGTTTTATGCTAGGAAGGCTATAGCTACTCATTGGAAACCTTCTGCTCCCCCTGACGTTCCATTCTGGATTGCGATTATTCATCAGGCATTGCCTCTGTATAAAATGACGTATGAGGCCAGAGGCTGTCCCAAGAAGTTCCGGAAAATTCGGTCTTTTTGGGTGGACTCTGACCGGACTACCTCTTCGGTTTCTGATTCTACATAGACGATGTCCATTGCAGCCTATGTTGTTTTGTGTATGGTAATATGCTATTTCTATTGTTGTTTCCCGCTCCTCTCCCCTCCCCCCCCCCCGGGGGATTTTTGCTGGGTCTCTCACTCACTGATGTTACAGCTGGAAGTTATGCATATTGCTTATGTCATGGCATTTGATGAAAGATGAAGCCTTGTATGTCTTTTTGGCTCCACCATTGATATGTTACACTTTATTTCTTCGTTATGTACTGTTCTGTTTGTTTAATAAAATACCTTTAAAAAAATTTGAAACCAACATTAAAATCTTTCTTATTGGCTTTTATATCACTTCCCAATCCTTACGGCTCTATAAACCGTCCAGAAACCCAAATTATTCGCATTCTACCAACCCTGAGCTGACAAAACCATTATCAGATTTTTAATTTTTTTTCCTCAAAAATCCTGCCCCCTCCTGGCTGTCATTTACATTGCGCTTCTATGGGGTGTACATGGAGGAGAGCTGTTTGGGGATGGTGATTAACCCTTTTACTGCCGCTGACATACGCCATACGTAAGCAGCAGTAGGGGGAGGGGGGGTTACACACACACTGAATCAGCCGGTGTTCCGTGAAAAAAAACATACCCGTGAGAAATGCCTACCCTCGTCACTTCCGGTGCACCTACGTCACCACTACGTCATTGAACAGCTGAGGAGCTGACTAGTGCGCATGCACGGAGGGTATGAAATGATCACGGCAGTGTGTGTAGCGCGGCGGTTACATTAAAACAGCTCGACTGCAATATGAGTCATCTCCGCTTCTATCCCTGTCACTTCCCTGATCTGGGCTAGTAAATATAAAAGCGGCGGCGGGTGTATGAAAAGATAAATCACGGAGCCGAGAGCCGCTTTTATATTTACTAGCCAAGATCAGGGTAGTGATAGGGACAGGAGCCGAGATGACTCATATTGCAGCACAGCTGTTTTAATGTAACCGCCGTGTTACACACACTGCCGTGATCATTTTATACCCTCCGTGCATGAGCACTAGTCAGCTCCTCAGCTGTTCCATTACGTATCCGGGGGTGTGAGCATGCGCACTGCTACGCTGCTCAGCTGTTCCTCACAGGAAGTGACGAGGATAGGCATTTCTCACGGGGTAGGAAATTCTCACGGAACACCGGGAATGTGTGCAAATCTGACAAGCCAACTGTTGGCTGGACGCTGGAGAGCACCAGCAGGGGGCGCCAGAGGAAGAGGATCGGGGCTGCTCTGTGCAGTACCATTGCATAGAGCAGGTAAGTATAACGTGTTGCCGTAACGTTGTATAGCGCTGTTGTTACTAAATCCTGTATAATCATAATAAAAATAATATAATAATATATATATATATTTTTTTTAACAATCAATTTTTATTAATTTGTAAAGAATAACAATACACAAATTAATAATCAATAGTTGATAACATTGGTGTAAACTTCAATACAAGGAAGGGTCAGTAAGTTTTTATAAAAATCTTTATATCCCTGACCATCCTACACCAGATAGGATCAATCTGTAGGCATGGCGTGGACATCAAGCTACCCAGAGAAAAGCAATTACATGGGATAGCACAACAAAACAAAAACAGTATATTTTATTTAAAAAAAAAAAGTTTATCCTTTAAAACCACTTTAATTCATGTGAATGTGTTTGTAATTTCATCATGTAAATGTTGAGCTCTTCTGTAACAACAACAAAAATAACTCCTTTACAGATTGTTTTTAATAAGAATTTAAATGATAATAAAATCAAGATTTTTAGAAAAAAAAATAATTGGATTTATATGTTGCAATAAATCCTGTATCATAATAATAATATAATAATGTTTATTATTTTATCAACCACTTCCATACCGGGCGAATTCTGTCATTCCTCTCCTACATGTAAAAATCATCATTTTTTTGCTAGCAAATTACTCAGAACCCCCAAACATTATACACTATATATATATATATATATATATATATATTTTAGCAGAGACCCTATGGAATAAAATGGTGGTCATTGCTATTTTTTATGTCACACGGTATTTGCACAGCAATTTTTCAAACACAATTTTGTTGGAAAAAAAACACTTTCATGAATTAAAAAAAAAAAAAAAAAAACAGTAAAAAAACAAAACCGTAAAAGTTGGTCCAATTTTTTTGTATAATATGAAAGATGATGTTACTTTCAGTAAATAGATTCATAACATTTCACGCTTTAAAATTGCCCACACTCGTGGAATGGCGCCAAACTTCAGTACCTAACACAGTAGGACAATTCCCAGTGAACTCAGCAGTGCGGCTACGCTTTAAAATTTTTTACAGGTTACCAGTTTAGAGTTACAGAGGGGGTCCAGTGCTAGAATTATTGCTCTCACTTTAACATTCGCTAGGATAACCCACATGTGTGGTTTGAACGCCGTTTACATATGTGGATCCGACCTACATATGCGTTTGCTTCTGTGTGCGAGCATGACGGGACAGGGGCGTTTACATTTTTTGTTTATTTTATTTTTATTTTTTTTATTTTACACTGGGGGAGGGGCCAGGAGAGTCAGCGAAGGACCCAAGAAGAGGAGGATCAATGAGGCTGCACTGATGAGCAGTAATGAGGCTGCACTGATGGGCAGTATTGAGGCTGCACTGATGGGCGCTGATGAGGCTGCACTGATGGGCAGTATTGAGGCTGCACTGATGGGCAGTAATGAGGCTGCACTGATGGGCGCTGATGAGGCTGAACTTATGGGCACTGATATACTGTGATCTGTGGTTTACAGATGACAGGGCGGTTCAAAAACAGGAAGGGGTGTGGCCTTTACAAGAAGGGGTGGGTCATAATTAAATTAGGGGGTGCCCAAGTTTAGTCAGGCCTAGGGCAGCACAAAACCTAAATATACCACTGTACTCGTCGTGACATCTTTTACAATACACCCCAAAAATAAAAGGGCTAACTTTACTGTTTAGTTTTTTTTTTTAAACGCAGTGAAATGCATTTTTTTCCCAAAAATTGCGTTTGAAAGACCGCTTTGCAAATACCGCGTGACAAAAAATATTGCAACTACCGCCATTTTATTCTCCAGAGTCTTTGCTAAAATAATTTATATAATGTTTGGAGGTTATAAGTAATTTTCTAGGTAAAAATACAGATTTGAACTTGTAAACAACGTGTCAGAAACGAGCTCGGTCCAGAAGTGGTTAAGTAATCATCAGGCCTAAAATGTGTATTTAAAAAAAAAAAAAAAAAAAGAAAAGTTGGGCAGGAGGTGAGATGTCCATCCGTGTGGGGAATTGATTGTTGGGGCCCCTTTTCAGTGCTCTTTGGTTCCCTTTCATGGTATCATTTCACCATGGTTCACCGCTGAGTTCACTGGGAATTGTCTTACTGTGTTTGCACATGGTATCATTCAACCATGGCTTCCTGGTGACTTCTGTGCTTAACATGGTGTCTTTCAACCATGGCTTTTTGAGTTCACTGGGAATTGTCTTGTTGGGTTTGCACATGGTATTCATTCCACCACGGCTACTTGGTGACTTCTGTGTTTGCATCATGGTATTATTTCACCACGGCTTTTTGAGTCACTGGAAATTTTCCTCCAACGTCTATGTTTGCACATGGTATCATTATTCCACCATGGCTCCCTGGTGATCTCTGTGCTTGCACGTGGTATCATTCAACCACGGCTGCTAAGTCACTGGAACTTTACCTCCAACGTCTGTGTAAGCACATGATATCATTCATTCCACCATGGTTTACACTATCAGCCATTCACGGCCCATGCTCTACCAACTGCACTAAATACTACGGAAACCATTATTGTATTTATGCCCCCCCATTTACAAAGCTTTCCAACTTATGGAGACTCAAATTTGACATTAAAATTTTAAACTTAGAACCAACATTAAAATCTTTCTTATTGGCTTGTATATCGCTTCCCAATCCTTCCGGCTCTATAAACCGTCCAGAAACTTAAATTATTCGCATTCTACCAGCCCTGAGCTGACAAAATTCATTACCCAGAATCCTTTGCGAAGATATGCAAATGAGCTGGTGCATCCAGCTAACTGATAACTGTCACCAGTGTGCTTATGGCAGCACTTCGCCCCAACCTGCCTGTTTTCAAACGGCTGCTGCTGTAACTGATCACGTGCGGCACCATGGCAACGGCAGGTCTGATCAGATTATTAGATGGCTCCTTCCACAGCTGGGAATGATTGGAGGGTCTGTATTCCTTCTATCAATTCACAGAGATTATCAGAAATTTTTATTTTTTTTTCTCAAAAATCCTGCCCCCTCCTGGCTGTCATTTACATTGCGCTTCTATGGGGTGTACATGGAGGAGAGCTGTTTGGGGATGGTGATTAACTGTTTTACTGCCGCTGACATACGCCATACGTCAGCAGCAGTAGGGGGGGGGGGGGGGTTACACACACTGTATCAGCCGGGAATTTGTGCAAATCTGACAAGCTGACTGTTGGCTGTCAGATGGTAACGATCGGGCGGCTTTGCACTTTCACACACCTTGGCAGCAATGGTGAGCACCAGCAGGGGGCGCCAGAAGATAAGGATCGGGCTGCTCTGTGCAGTACCATTGCATAGAGCAGGTAAGTATAACGTATTGCCCTAACGTTGTATAGCGCTGCGCAGGGCTGCTGTTAGAAATCGCGGGGCCCCGTATAGACTACCTGGCAGGCCCCCCCCCCCAAGAAAATATTATAGATATATTTAGCTAAAATGACAACAAAATCACTATTATCAGACACAAATATAACATAACTCGCATAATTCCTGCTAAATCTAAAAAAAAAAAAAAAAAAAACTATGCTAAATAAAAAAGAAGATGAGATGAGAAAAATATACAGGCTGGGCAGTTGGAGCTCAGTGATCAGAGAGACAGAGAGAGAGAAACAAAGTTACAAATAAACTCCTGAGCAGAGATAAGTGCTGGGAGGGAGGGGGGGGGGGGCACACAAGGGAGGGGGGATTAGTGAGGGACAACTGTCTCTTTCTCAACAGATAAAAGCTGATAGCAGGGAGAGGGACAGATCAGATTCAGGTGCTGGAGGAAGATTTCTGTATTTGTTGTCCATCACTAATCCCCCTTTCTGTGTGGGCCCCCCTTTGGGCTCGGGTCCCCTACAAGAGGGCTGGTGGTCCCCCCCTATCAGCTGCCCTGGCGATGCTCAAACTGTTGTCACTAAATCCTGTATAATCATAATAATAATATAATAATGTATATTATTTATTTAATTTTTTTAGCAATCAATTTTTATTAACCACTTGCCGACTGCCGTCAGTAGATTTACTGCGGCAGTCAGCCCCTCACAGGCAAAGTGACGTATATTTACGTCACTAGCCTGTGAGGCTCTGGGGAGCGAGCGCGCGCTGCCCGCGGCGTGCTCCCGCTCCCGCGCGGTCACGGACCCCCCCCGCGCGTGTGACCAGCGGACCAGATGTCCGCCGCTCACTCTGCGATCGTCGGGGGAGAGGGAGAAAGGCAAGCAGCTTGTGTAAACAAGCTGCCTGTCATTCTCCCCTGTGTAGAAACACTGATCATACGGTTCTACTATGTAGGACCGTTGATCAGTGTAACTACAGCTCAAGCCACAGCCAATCACAGTTAGAATCACGCCCCTAGGGACACACACAGCCCCTCCCTCTCAAATAAAGTTAACCCCTTCACTGCCAGTGTATTTTTACAGTAACAGTGCATATATATAGCACTGATTACTGTAGAAATGTCACTGGTAACCCCAAAAGTGTCAAAAATGTCAGTCAAGGGTCCGATCTGTCCGCCCCAATGTCGCAGTACCGCAAAAAAAATCGCAGATCGCCGCCATTACGCGTTAAAAAAAAAACAACAAAAATGACAAAAATCTTTCCCTTTGTTAGTAAACGCAATAACTTTTGCGCAAACCAATCAAAATACGCTTTTTGCGATTTTTTTTTAACAAACATATGTAGCATAAAACAAATTGGCCAAAATGTTAAAAAATTTTGATTTTTGCTTTTTTTTTGGGGGAATTTCATATAAAAAAATGTGAAAAATATTGTTATTTTTGCAAAATTGACGCTCTTTTTTTGTTTATAGCACGTGATCAAAAAATCGCACAGGTGATCAAATACCACCAAAAGAAAGCTCTGTTTGTGGGAAAAAAAGGACGTCAAATTCGTTTAGGTACAGTGTTGCATGACCGCGCAATTGTCCGTTAAAGTCACGCAGTGCCGAATCGCAAAATACCCCCTTGATGACTGTTTAACCACTTTACCACCGGAGGATTTTGCTGTCTTACGTCCAGGCCACTTTTTGCGATTCGGCACTGTGCGACTTTAACTGACAATTGCGCGGTCGCGCGACGCCGTACCCAAATGAAATTTACGTCCTTTTTTCCCCATAAACAGAGCTTTTTTTTGGTGGTATTTGATCACCTGTGCAATTTTTTTACTTTTTGCGCTATAAACAAAAAAAAGCGTAAATTTTGAAAAAATAACAATAGTTTTCACATTTTTTATATGAAATTCCCCCCCCCCCCAAAAAATATGTAAAAATCAAAATTTTTTAAATTTTTGGCCAATTGGTTTTCTGCTACCTATGTTTGGTAAAAAAAAAATCACAATAAGCGTATTTTGATTGGTTTGCGCAAAAGTTATTGCGTTTACTAACTAAGGGAAAGATTTCTGTCATTTTTGGTGTTTTTTTTTAAACGAGTAATGGCGGCGATCTGCGATTTTTTTTGCGGGACTGCGACATTGCGGCGGACAGATCGGACCCTTGACTGACATTTTTGACACTTTTGGGGGTACCAGTGACATTACTACAGTAATCAGTGCTATAAATATGCACTGTTACTGTAAAAATGACACTGGCAGTGAAGGGGTTAATTTTATTGGAGATGGAGGGGTTAATGTATGCCTGGTGCTTACTGACGTGTGTGGGGGGAGGTGACTGAGTGACACAGGGACAGATCGCATGTTCAGCTATGCTGAACCCTGCAATCTGTCACTGTTTGTCACTTAGGAGACCCGCCCACTTTGTTTACACAAGCGGGCGGATTTCCTCACTCGATCCCCGACGATCGGGGAAGAGCAGCGCCGCCGCTCCTCCCCTGGCCCGACTCCGGCTGTGAATGAATACAGCGGGAGCGAGCCTCCGGCGGCGCGCGAGCGCCGCCCACAAAGGGAGGAGTCCAGCGACGTAGGTCCAGCGATGAGCGGTCGGCAAGTGGTTAAGAAGTGATCATGAATAGAGGTTTATCTCTATTGGTCTTCATGCCACTAGCGGTGCCGGGGAGCCGCTGTTAAATAAGTTAGCGTTGATCGGAGGTGTCTGGTTACCATGGCGCTCAAAAGTGTATTTAGAAGCGGGTTGACTATGGGGCTCCTTGGAGGAGGTGTATTGAGACCTATTGGTCTTAGCAAGGAAGTGAGAGGCTGCTTATGTTTGTGGCGGAGGAATTCTCACAGTGACACCTGCATGCCTCATTTGGAAGCACTTATTCACAGCGGTCATGGATATGTGGATTTTTATGAGATGGACTTCCTAATGATTCATTCATGATTTTATGGTTGTTTTATTTTAGTTTATATATTTTTATTTGTTTGCGCTGCACTACTTGACCTTATGTATTATGAACTTATGTACTTGAACTATATGTATTATTAAGGTATTGTTTTTTCGGCCTTGAAGTGTTCAGCTGGCAAACCTATTCGGTATTAATTTAGATTTGCGCTAAATATATATCTTTTGATTTAATACCGCACATGTGTGGTGCGAGCACCATTTAGATATAACACATGATTTTTTTTTTTTTTTTTTTTATATTTTATAAAAAAGAAAAACTTTTTTTTTTTTTTTTTTTTTTTTTACTAACTTCCCTTGTGGCAGCATGGCTCGAGACAGGTCCTATTATTAGACCCCAAATCTCTCCTCTGGCCCCCCATGCAGCCGATCAAACTGAGATTAGTCTAGTTGGCTGCTTTCCTGGCTGCTGGTGGTTAGATAAACAAAGAGGCGGAACCGGAAGTGATGAATTATTCATCACTCCCAGTTTCCAGGGTTTTGAACAAGGCAGCCATTGCTGCTGGCCGCATCGCTCCCTGCCTCTGCGATGGGACCAGAGAGGCGGCAATAGGGGGGCGGGACCCCCTTCTGCCACCATTCTGCCACCCACAGAAATAATTGAGTGGCTAATTCCCCACCCGGATCACTTCTGCATTGTAGAGGATCTCCGGCTGAAAACAATGGTACCGGGATAATGCCTGTAGGTGCAGGCATCATCCCAGTATAAGTGTTCGGCTGCAGGCCGGTGTTTGTGGGAGGAGCTAGCGGGCTTTATAGCGACGCCCCTCCCCTACACCGGCCTGCTGCTGGGCGCTCGAGTCAGGTGTTCTACTGTGTCACCTGATCGCCGCCGGAACTTCCGCCTTTGAGGACCGGACTTCCGGGCAGGATCGTGGACGCCGCAAGCCATCTCCGCCGCCGCCGCTGGATCCTCCACCGTTGTCTACAGTCTCCTCTGCTCCCAGTGCCTCACCGCTGCCAGCCGGCCTGCGCCTCCTCCGCTGCACCAGCCGTCACCAGCACCTCCACTACCGCCAGCTGCCCGCTGCATCTCCCCGCTGCTCAGCCAGGACCAGGTATTCATTGGGGTTGGGGGGGGGGGCGGCTGCCTACCTACCTGCACACATTGCCTGCCTCTCAGTCAAGGCCACGGCATTTTCCAACCAGCACCACATTGCCTGCCTCCAGTTAGGCCTCGGCATCTTCTCCACAGGGGGGGGCTCCTGGGTTCTGGGCTCCTGGCCTGCTTGGGGGGACACTGAGAGATCCAGGGGGGGATTGGAAAAAAAAAAAAGAGGGAGGGCATTTGTTCATTTTTCCATGCTTCACCCTTGCTGGGCATGTTCTCATGCAAGGGGGGGGGGGGTTGGTCGGTCAGGCTCACCTGCCCGCCGGCCGTCCGCCCAAGCAAGCAGCCCCCCCAGTAGGGGCCACCAGGCGCCCCCAGGCCACGGCCTGTCGGGGGGGCTCTTGGATTTTGGTCCAGGGTAGGTGGAGGGGCACCATACACTCATACACGCTCACTTACCTACCCCCTTGGGTCAGGAGGGAGGTTGGTGGCAGGGTTGGGGGGGGGGTCTCATTACATTCCACAGGGTTACATGTTCCCGTGTTCGTGCTCCCATCACATGCTATCTACACTGGGGGGGGGGGGGGGGGGTCATGTGTCACTACTTCTGATTGACCATTTGCCTTATTCCTCCAGGATCACACCATGTCCTTCAACGCCGGTGTCAGGTACTACTACCAGGCTGCAGGTTCTTCCTGTATGTTTCTCACAGCTCAGTATGCTGGTAGTCTTCACAAACGCTACTCCAGCGTTGCCCATAGGCACTGCTAGGTCAGTCTCACGTCTCGTTGGGCCTCCACACACATCTTGGTCACCTTCGGTATGCTTATACCGGTAAGCCTAGGCCGTCCGGGTACGCTTTGGGCACACATTACACCTTCGGTATGTCACCAGCAGGTGCCACTTGGTTCCTGTTGTTCCTTTACCACCTTCACCACCTCCGTACCACGCTCAATACTATGTCATTGTCCTTCTCGTGGGCACTGCATTCGCTGTCTGCACCTCACTGTGTTGTACCTCGTCATATTTTGTGTCCCCTGTCAGCCCCCCCCTCCCCGTAGGGTGAGCGAACTGGCAGTTAGGGTTCAGGTGCTGGCCATTACTCCCCCTTCATAGCTTGTCCCGCGAGGCCAACTTCCCAATCTCAACACAGAGATTCTTCGCCCCTCGGGTCAATCCATAGTTAGCGCCTCGCTTCACCCACCTCATGGGTTTATAGTTAGGGCCTCACCTGTCACGGCCACACGTTTGATTCTTTACTGTCACCGAGAGACCAACCTTCCCGCCACCACGCTAGTGGCTCATGCCCCACATCCAAATCATAGGTAGAGTCTCTCACCTGCCGCTTGGCATCTAGCAGGGCCTCACCTATCACGGGGTAGTTAAGTTTTTCGCCTCAAGGCACTAGCTAGCCAGCCAGTTTTCTTGGGGCTCTTGCGGTTGTTAATTGGACTTTGGTGTTCTATTTTTCTTTCAACAGCGTGCCTCTAGGAGCCATCTTGGATGAAGGATCATCCTCCCCCTCCACGCCGGCCAGACCCGGCACCCCAGTCAGATCTGGTACCCCCAGGGGTCATCAGAATCCGTCCCCGCTGGGCTCTTATGGATCCTGGACCATCCCGAAGATCTCGGCGGTCCTTCGCCAGAGGGGCATTCCGTTCCCGGCCATGGCTAGGAAGGCTGAACTGTTTAGGATCTTGACTGAGCACCCGGAAGATCCTGGACTGGGCACCAGCTCTCAGGGCTGTGGATCGGCCATGCAAGGAACTCTGGACTCCATCCTGTCTTCTCTGCAGTCAATCGGCGACAGACTGACGAAACTGGAGGACGCCAGTCCAGCTCACGGGGTTCCTCCTCCGCCCTTACCGGTGCAGGCTCCTGCCCCCGTTAGCGAACAGGGTAGGCCCCCAGTCCCCCTCTTCCCCTCTGCTGCGGTATCTCCCATCATCACCCCGGCACACATGGTCCCCCCAGCCCTCCGCAAGGATATCCTGGAGGGGAAGGATGTTAACCTGGTGGCTCTCCTTATCGCCTCCCAAGATGTGGTAGAGAATAAGGTCTACAACTATGGGGATTTGTCCGTAGTGATGAAGGCCAGAGACCCCAGGCTAAATAAGAAGCTGACCATCCCTGAATTCGTCCTGGCTTTCGGGATTTACAGGGATGTGTTATGCTCTGTCTACCCACATCGTCGGGAGGAACTGGATCTCTATCTCCACAAGGTTGTGGATTTGGGCCATAAGTACGGGGGTTTTACCTTTTACGATTTTCACAAGTCAGTGTCAGCCAAAGCAGCGGCTACCTTGGAACAATTCAATGTGCGGTTTGATTGGAGCCTTTTGGACACCGAACTTTTCTGCAGGCACTTTGCAGGATTGGTGCCTCCCTCTTGCGCCACATGCTCATCCACCTCGCACTCTGCCAACCTTTGCCCCATGGAGTCTGAGTCCTCCACGTCTGGGGTCCTGGGGGGGGCTGGCAGATCAGAGCAGCGTGGCCTAAGAGACAAACTGGGTCGCCCGATCATTTACTTAGGCAAAGCCCAGGTCTGTAACAATTTCAACGGTGGGGCGTGTAGTTTCAGTGCCTGCAGGCTGCTCCATGTTTGTTCTATCTGCTTCAGGGCTCACACCAAGTCCATGTGTCCATCAAGGCTCAATCCAAAACAATGACTGACCGAGGTCAAGATCGAGGTACTGGCTTTTTACCTTCAGTCTCACCCATCTCCGCACCTGGTCGAGTATTTGGTGCAGGGGTTTTCAGGGGGGTTCCACACGGGGTTGGTGTCTCTTCCCCCAGGGTCACTTGAATGCCCCAATCTACTGTCTGCTAGGGAGGACCCGCTGTCAGTGGACCTTCTGCTCAGGAAGGAAGTTCAGGAAGGGTTCATTCTAGGCCCCTTTCCCGACCCCCCCTTCACCTCCTGGCGTACTAACCCCATTGGCATCTCTACAAGCAAATACTCTAATAAAAAACGGTTAATCATTGACATGTCGGCTCCTCATTCCTCCAATAACCCTAGCCTGAATTCTCTTATCCCTTCAGCTGAGTTCTCTCTCCACTATACCACCGTGGACAACGCCATCCAAGCCATTTTGGGGGCAGGCAGGGCTGCATGGCTCAGCAAGACAGATATAGCCAACGCCTTCAAGCTGTTGCCCATTCACCCCTCTTTAAGGCATGTTGACGGTGTTAAGTGGAGGGAGGAATATTTTTTCGCCATCAGGCTCACATTTGGATCCAAAAGCAGTCCCAGGATTTTTGATACCTTTGCCGAGACGCTCTGCTGGCTTCTTCTGAATATCACCAGGTGCCCTACGGTTTTGCACTACCTGGACGACTTCTTGTTGATCGAACAGGGCAACTGCACTCCTGTCAGTTTGAGGGGCACTGTGGCCTTGTTTTCAACCTTAGGGGTCCCTCTTTCACCAGGCAAGACGATTGGACCTGTCACCAGGTTAGATTTCTTGGGGATCACCCTGGATTCCATCTCCATGCAGTCCAGCCTCCCTGGGGACAAGCTTAGGCGCATTCGAGAGGTGGTAGGCAGGTTCCTGGAAGTAGGGTCTTTTACGAGGAAAGATCTGCAGTCGTTGATTGGGTCATTGAATTTTGCCATGCGCATCATTCCGCAGGGCAGGTCATTCATCTCCCGGTTACTGTGTCTATTGCCGGGTCTTCCGGAGGGTGTTGTCACCCACCTGGATCCCCCAGCCAGGGCGGACCTGGCCATGTGGGTGGAGTTCCTGGAAAGGTGGAACGGCATTTCCATGTTTATCCCACCTATCTAACCCCAGTCCCCTGTGTTTTGGACGGATGCGGCTGCTCACACGGGGTTTGCTGCCATCTTTGGGGATTCGTGGTTCAGGGATCATTGGCCGGCAGAGTCACTTGCCTTACCCGCTTTCCGGGAGACCTCGGCGTTGTTCGAGATATACCCTATAGTGGCAGCAGCTTTCACTTGGGGTAGGTGCTGGTCAGGGATGGCAGTTAAGTGTTTTAGCGACAATAAGGCGGCCTGTGACATTATTAATAAGGGCCGGTCTGCATCCCTGACCATCATGAGGCTGGTTCGCAGGCTGACTTTGTTAGCAGCCACCCACCAGTTTTTTCTTTATTGTGAACATATCCCGGGCCACTCCAACGCAGCTGCTGACGCTCTTTCCCGGTCTAAATTACAGGTGTTCTTCAACCTCCACCCAACGGCCGACAGATGCCCCACTCGGACCCCGAAGTTCGAAGATTTGATCCTGGACTAGCCCGGATTGTGGCGCATGGTCGGGAATTGGCCCGGATGGCTCTGTCATCTAATACCAGGAAGGCTTATGACCGAGCCATGTCCATCTTCCGGAGGTTTTCAGCGGAATTTGGGTTGCACGACCACTCAGTCCAGACGATGGTCGCCTTTGCAGCTTTTTGCCACCTCCAGCTGAAACTTTCTGCCAGCACCATCAAACTGTACTTGTCGGGGGTTCAACATCACGTCCTGACGTACCAGCCGAACTCGTCTCCCTTTCTCAGGGCATATCCAGTGAAAAACCTTTTGAAGGGCATTGGCAAGGTGGATCGCCATACCCCGGTCAGGCGGTTGCCAATAGATGGGGAGAAATTCTGGGCTCTTTCTGATTTGTTGGACACGGCCCCTTTTGAGCCCTTCACGAACTTAGTTGTAAAGACCGCCATGTACCTGGCCTTTTACGGCTTTCTCAGGCCCGGGGAGTTCACGGTGGCTTCCCAGTCAGAGGGTCGCACCTGCCTCCTCAAACGGGACTTGGTCAAACGGGGAGATTACTACGTCTTGACACTTCGGTGTTCTAAGACCAGGCAGGTGGGTCACCCTTTGTCCATCCCTTTGTATCCATCGGGGAATGATTGGTGCCCTGTCAAGGTCCTGGACAATTACGCAGCTCGGACTCAGAGCTCGCCCAGCTACTCACCACTTTTCACGTTGCTGGGCATTCCCCTCACCACATCTAGGTTTATATTTTACATCCGCACCTTATGTATCAGGCTGGGTTGGGACCCTGCGGCGCATTCTGGCCACTCCTTTAGGATTGGAGCTGCGTCAGCTGCCTCCGGCAACAACACGCCAGGTCATATCATCAAAAGACTTGGTCGATGGGAGTCTGATGCCTTTCAGATATACATTCCTCACCCCGAGAAGGAGTTGAGGTTAGCTTTTAGTAAGCTTGTAACATGAATTTGGGTTGTCAATAAAGTGTGTCATTTGCTTCCTTTTTGCCCTCTTTATTTACAGGCCTACCCCCTTACGTCGGTTCTGGCACACCACACCGACTTTCCATACCAAGGGTATCCATCATTTATTTACCGACCACAAGTGTTCGGCCGCAGGCCAGTGTTTGTGGGAGGAGCTAGCGGGCTTAATAGCGCCGCCCCTCCCCTACACCGGCCTGCTGCTGGGCGCTCGAGTCGCCCCACCCACCTTCACCCTTTTTTCCTGATCTCTAATCTTCGGGGGGCCCTCTTTATTTACAGGCCTACCCCCTTACGTCGGTTCTGGCACACCACACCGACTTTCCATACCAAGGGTATCCATCATTTATTTACCGACCACAACCACTGAAACCCAAGGATGTACAGAAACATCTTTGAGCGGGAAGTGGTTAACCACTTCCCACAAACCAACGTAGCCCTACGTCGGCTGCAAAATGTGGTTGTACCGGGGTGATGCCTGCAGCTAGAGGCATCATCCTGGTACCAATTTTTAGAGTTGGCAGTCGGCTTTCATGTGGTAATAGCCGATGCGGCTCGGGAGCCACTCGATCATTACCCCAGCAAGCGGGAGGGGACGCCCCCACTTCCTGCCGCCTTCCACGGCTCTGCCCGGGTCTCCCGTTCCAGCTGGAGACACGAGCATACCGCTGGCACCTCTGCTGGCTGGTTGGAGTCCCGAACGAAGTCGGATTTGGCTTTGATCGGGTCTCCGATGATGTAACCCGGAAGCAGCGTTTATGACGTCACGTCCGGGTTACTCGGTGGCTAAAGGTGCCGAATTTAAAAAAGTGACAGTATTGAAAAATGCAGTTTTTGGCATTTTGAATACATTGAAGTGTAGAGGAGGGGTTTGGGGTCTTTAATACCCCCCGCTCCCTCCATAAAGAGTACCTGTCACTGCCTTTTGCTATAACAAGGGATGTTTACATTGCTTGTGACAGCAATAAAAGTGATCAGATTTTTTATTTTTTTTAAACTGTGCTAAAATTAAAAAATTAAATAAAATATATAGGAAAAAAAAAATGAAACCCCCCCCCCGTTGCTGTGAAATTGCGCACAAAAGAAAATGTATACGGAAGTCGTGCCCGCAAATGAAAGCGCTGTTCAAACCACACATGTGAGGTATCGCCATGATCGTCAGAGCGAGAACAATAATTTAAAAAAAAAAAAGATTTACTCTGTAAATCTAAACTGGTAACCGTTAAATTTTTTTAAAGCGTCGCCTATGGAGATTTTATTGACCGTAGTTTGTCGCCATTCTGCGGGTGTGTGCAATTTTAAATCGTAACATGTTAGGTATCTATTTACTCAGCGTGACATCATCTTTCACAATATACAAAAAAAAATGGGCTAACTTTACTGTTTAGTTTTTTTTAAATACAGTGAAATTTTATTTTTCCAAAAAACTGGCGTTTGAAAGACCACTGCGCAAATATTGCCTAATAAAAAATATTGCAACGACCGCCATTTTATTCTCCAGAGTCTTTGCTAAAAAAATATATATAATGTTTGGGAGTTATAAGTAATTTTCCAGCTAAAAATACAGATTTGAACTTGTAAACAACGTGTCAGAAATGAGCTCAGTCCAGAAGTGGTTAAGTAATCATCAGGCCTAAAATGTGGGTTTAAAAAAGAAAAAAAAAAGGAAAAAGGCTTTTGTGGTTTTAAAAACTTGTGGAGAACTGAATTTGGGGCCCCTTTTCTGTGCTCTTTGGTGCCCTTTCATGGTATCATTTCACCATGGCCTTCTGGCACGCTGAGTTCACTGGGAATTGGCCTTCAGTTTCTGTGCTTCCAACCACGGCCCATGCTCTACCAACTGCTCTACATACAATAGGAACCCAAAAAATGTATATAAACCCCTCCAATTACAAAGCTTTCCAACTTATGGAGACTCAAATTTGAAACCAACTTGTCTTCTCCACTCTGTTCCAAGTGTACTGTTGCAGATGGCTCCTTCCCATATGTTCTGGGAGTGTCCTCCTATCCGTGCCTTTTGGTCGGAAGTCACGGCATTTATTGCCGATATTTCTCAGTTGTCCAACAGTGGTGGCTGGTGCTCAAAATTTTTGGGGGGGCGCAAAAAGAAAAATGTAATAGGTATTGCTTCGCGGCAAAAAACGCGGTAAAAAAATTGCATGACTTTGAGGTCATGGTACAGGCATGGCACAGGTGATGGCATAGGCATGGCACATGTGATGGTATAGGCATGGCACAGGTGATGGCATAGGCATGGCACAGGTGATGGCATAGGCATGGCACATGTGATGGCACAGGTGATGGCATAGGCATGGCACAGGTGATGGCATAGGCATGGCACAGGTGATGGCATAGGTGATGGCATAGGCATGGCACAGGTGATGGCATAGGCATGGCACAGGTGATGGCATAGAGATGGCACAGGTGATGGCATAGGCATGGCACAGGTGATGGCATAGGTGATGGCATAGGCATGGCACAGGTGATGGTATAGGCATGGCACAGGTGATGGCACAGGTGATGGCATAGGCATGGCACAGGTGATGGCATAGGCATGGCACAGTTGATGGCACAGGCATGGCACAGATGATGGCATAGGCATGGCACATGTGATGGTATAGGCATGGCACAGGTGATGGCACAGGTGATGGCATAGGCATGGCACAGGTGATGGCATAGGCATGGCACAGGTGATGGCACAGGTGATGGCATAGGCATAGCACATGTGATGGCACAGGTGATGGCGCAGGTGATGGCATAGGTGATGGCATAGGCATGGCACAGGTGATGGCATAGGCATGGCACAGGTGATGGCATAGGTGATGGCATAGGCATGGCACAGGTGATGGCATAGGCATGGCACAGGTGATGGCACAGGCATGGCACAAGTGATGGCATAGGCATGGCACAGGTGATGGCATAGACATGGCACAGGTGATGGCACAGGTGATGGCATAGGCATGGCACAGGTGATGGCATAGAGATGGCACAGGTGATGGCATAGGCATGGCACAGGTGATGGCACAGGTGATGGCACAGGTGATGGCATAGGCATGGCACAGGTGATGGCATAGGCATGGCACAGGTGATGGCACAGGTGATGGCATAGGCATGGCACAGGTGATGACATAGGCATGGCACAGTTGATGGCACAGGCATGGCACAGGTGATGGCATAGGCATGGCACAGGTGATGGCACAGGTGATGGCATAGGCATGGCACAGGTGATGGCATAGGCATGGCACAGGTGATGGCATAGACATGGCACAGGTGGTGGCACAGGTGATGGCATAGGCATGGCACAGGTGATGGCAAAGAGATGGCACAGGTGATGGCATAGGCATGGCACAGGTGATGGCATAGAGATGGCACAGGTGATGGCATAGGCATGGCACAGGTGATGGCATAGGCATGGCACAGGTGATGGCACAGGTGATGGCATAGGCATGGCACAGGTGATGGCACAGGTGATGGCATAGGCATGGCACAGGTGATGGCATAGGCATGGCACAGGTGATGGCACAGGTGATGGCATAGGCATGGCACAGGTGATGGCATAGGCATGGCACAGTTGATGGCACAGGCATGGCACAGGTGATGGCATAGGCATGGCACAGGTGATGGCACAGGTGATGGCACAGGTGATGGCATAGGCATGGCACAGGTGATGGCATAGGCATGGCACAGGTGATGGCACAGGTGATGGCATAGGCATGGCACAGGTGATGGCATAGGCATGGCACAAGTGATGGCACAGGTGATGGCATAGGCATGGCACAGGTGATGGCATAGGGATGGCACAGGTGATGGCATAGGCATGGCACAGGTGATGGTACAGGCAGGGCACAGGTTGGCTTCAATCACTTACCTTCTGACGGCGGCTGGATGGCGGGATTCCGGGAACCGAGACGAGCAGCGTCTGTCTTCCGGTCCGGGCAGCGGTAAGGAAATCGGGCGGTGACGGTGCGTGACTGACCCACGCACCGGCACCGCCCCCATTGCGAGTCAGCGATGTCCTGGATGATGATTGGTCCAGGCTGGAGACTGGACCAATCACAGCCAGGATATCACGAAGGTGGGGGTGGCGCAGCGCTTTTGGCTGCGCCCAGGTTACGCCCCCAGAAGGCAGCCAATCGGCGCCTCTTCTGGGTCGTAAACCCCACCCCCCCCTCCATATCCACCAGGCCGAGCGCATAGGCCTGCGAACCCAATTTTTTTTTTTTTTTCAAAACTTTGTTTTTTTTTGTCATTTTTTTTTTCTATTTTTTTTTAGGGGGGGGGGGCGGCGCTCCGGCGCCCCCTATGCACGGGCCGCCACTGTTGTCCAATATTTGTAAGCCCCTTCGTTGTCTGTTGGGATACGTGGATGACGAGGAGGATGCTCCTGCTTGTACTAAATTGTTTTATGCTAGGAAGGCTATAGATACTCATTGGAAACCTTCTGCTCCCCCTGACGTTCCATTCTGGATTGCGATTATTCATCAGGCATTGCCTCTGTATAAAATGACGTATGAGGCCAGAGGCTGTCTCAAGAAGTTCCGGAAAATTTGGTCTTTTTGGGTGGACTCTGACCGGACTACCTCTTCGGTTTCTGATTCTACATAGACGATGTCCATTGCAGCCTATGTTGTTTTGTGTATGGTAATATGCTATTTCTGTTGTTGTTTCCCGCTCCTCTCCCCTCCCCCCCCCTGGGGGATTTTTGCTGGGTCTCTCACTGATGTTACAGCTGGAAG
Source organism: Pelophylax lessonae (assembly GCF_965119305.1). NCBI lineage: Eukaryota > Metazoa > Chordata > Amphibia > Anura > Ranidae > Pelophylax > Pelophylax lessonae. The sequence continues at coordinate 616,477,414 of NC_138771.1, read as the reverse complement.
TTATGCATATTCCTTATGTCATGGCATTTGATGAAAGATGAAGCCTTGTATGTCTTTTTGGCTCCACCATTGATATGTTACACTTTATTTCTTCGTTATGTACTGTTCTGTTTGTTTAATAAAATACCTTTAAAAAAATTTGAAACCAACATTAAAATCTTTCTTATTGGCTTTTATATCACTTCCCAATCCTTACGGCTCTATAAACCGTCCAGAAACCCAAATTATTCGCATTCTACCAACCCTGAGCTGACAAAACCATTATCAGATTTTTAATTTTTTTTCTCAAAAATCCTGCCCCCTCCTGGCTGTCATTTACATTGCGCTTCTATGGGGTGTACATTGAGGAGAGCTGTTTGGGGATGGTGATTAACCCTTTTACTGCCGCTGACATACGCCATACGTAAGCAGCAATAGGGGGAGGGGGGTTACACACACACTGAATCAGCCGGTGTTCCGTGAAAAAAAACCTACCCGTGAGAAATGCCTACCCTCGTCACTTCCGGTGCACCTACGTCACCACTACGTCATTGAACAGCTGAGGAGCTGACTAGTGCGCATGCACGAAGGGTATGAAATGATCACGGCAGTGTGTGTAACGCGGCGGTTACATTAAAACAGCTCAGCTGAAATATGAGTCATCTCCACTCCTATCCCTGTCACTTCCCTGATCTGGGCTAGTAATTATAAAAGCGGCGGCGGGTGTATGAAAAGATAAATCACGGAGCCGAGAGCCGCTTTTATATTTACTAGCCAAGATCAGGGTAGTGACAGGGACAGGAGCCGAGATGACTCATATTGCAGCACAGCTGTTTTAATGTAACCGCCGTGTTACACACACTGCCGTGATCATTTCATACCCTCCGTGCATGCGCACTAGTCAGCTCCTCAGCTGTTCCATTACGTATCCGGGGGTGTGAGCATGCGCACTGCTACGCTGCTCAGCTGTTCCTCACAGGAAGTGACGAGGATAGGCATTTCTCACGGGGTAGGTAATTCTCACGGAACACCGGGAATGTGTGCAAATCTGACAAGCCGACTGTTGGCTGGACACTGGAGAGCACCAGCAGGGGGCGCCAGAGGAAGAGGATCGGGGCTGCTCTGTGCAGTACCATTGCATAGAGCAGGTAAGTATAACGTGTTGCCGTAACGTTGTATAGCGCTGTTGTTACTAAATCCTGTATAATCATAATAAAAATAATATAATAATATATATATATATTTTTTTTTAACAATCAATTTTTATTAATTTGTAAAGAATAACAATACACAAATTAATAAGCAGTAGTTGATAACATTGGTGTAAACTTCAATACAAGGAAGGGTCAGTAAGTTTTTATAAAAAATCTTGATATCCCTGACCATCCTACCCCAGATAGGATCAATCTGTAGGCATGGTGTGGACATCAAGCTACCCAGAGAAAAGCAATTACATGGGATAGCACAACAAAACAAAAACAGTATATTTTATTTAAAAAAAAAAAGTTTATCCTTTAAAACCACTTTAATTCATGTGAATGTGTTTGTAATTTCATCATGTAAATGTTGAGCTCTTCTGTAACAACAACAAAAATAACTCCTTTACAGATTGTTTTTAATAAGAATTTAGATGATAATAAAATCAAGATTTTTAGAAAAAAAAATAATTGGATTTATATGTTGCAATAAATCCTGTATCATAATAATAATATAATAATGTTTATTATTTTATCAACCACTTCCATACCGGACGAATTCCGGCATTCCTCTCCTACATGTAAAAATCATCATTTTTTTGCTAGCAAATTACTCAGAACCCCCAAACATTATACACTATATATATATATATATATATATATTTTAGCAGAGACCCTATGGAATAAAATGGTGGTCATTGCTATTTTTTATGTCACACGGTATTTGCACAGCAATTTTTCAAACACAATTTTGTTGGAAAAAAAACACTTTCATGAATTAAAAAAAAAAAAAAAAAACAGTAAAAAAACCGTAAAAGTTGGTCCAATTTTTTTGTATAATATGAAAGATGATGTTAATTTCAGTAAATAGATTCATAACATTTCACGCTTTAAAATTGCCCACACTCGTGGCATGGCGCCAAACTTCAGTACCTAACACAGTAGGACAATTCCCAGTGAACTCAGCAGTGCGGCTACGCTTTAAAAATTTTTACAGGTTACCAGTTTAGAGTTACAGAGGGGGTCCAGTGCTAGAATTATTGCTATCACTCTAACATTCGCTAGGATAACCCACATGTGTGGTTTGAACGCCGTTTACATATGTGGATCTGACCTACATATGCGTTTGCTTCTGTGTGCGAGCACGACGGGACAGGGGCGTTTACATTTTTTGTTTATTTTATTTTTATTTTTTTTATTTTACACTGGGGGAGGGGCCAGGAGAGTCAGCGAAGGACCCAAGAAGAGGAGGATCAATGAGGCTGCACTGATGAGCAGTAATGAGGCTGCACTGATGGGCAGTATTGAGGCTGCACTGATGGGCAGTATTGAGGCTGCACTGATGGGCGCTGATGAGGCTGCACTGATGGGCAGTAATGAGGCTGCACTGATGGGCGCTGATGAGGCTGAACTTATGGGCACTGATAGACTGTGATCTGTGGTTTACAGATGACAGGGCGGTTCAAAAACAGGAAGGGGTGTGGCCTTTACAAGAAGGGGTGGGTCATATTTAAATTAGGGGATGCCCAAGTTTAGTCAGGCCTAGGGCAGCACAAAACCTAAATACACCACTGTACTCTTCGTGACATATTTTACAATACACCCCAAAAATAAATGGGCTAACTTTACTGTTTAGTTTTTTTTTTTAAACGCAGTGAAATGCATTTTTTTCCCAAAAATTGCGTTTGAAAGACCGCTTTGCAAATACCGCGTGACAAAAAATATTGCAACTACCGCCATTTTATTCTCCAGAGTCTTTGCTAAAATAATTTATATAATGTTTGGAGGTTATAAGTAATTTTCTAGGTAAAAATACAGATTTGAACTTGTAAACAACGTGTCAGAAACGAGCTCGGTCCAGAAGTGGTTAAGTAATCATCAGGCCTAAAATGTGTATTTAAAAAAAAAAAAAAAAAAAAGTTGGGCAGGAGGTGAGATGTCCATCCGTGTGGGGAATTGATTGTTGGGGCCCCTTTTCAGTGCTCTTTGGTTCCCTTTCATGGTATCATTTCACCATGGTTCACTGGGAATTGTCTTACTGTGTTTGCACATGGTATTATTCCACCATGGCTTCCTGGTGACTTCTGTGCTTAACATGGTGTCTTTCAACCATGGCTTTTTGAGTTCACTGGGAATTGTCTTGTTGGGTTTGCACATGGTATTCATTCCACCACGGCTACTTGGTGACTTCTGTGTTTGCATCATGGTATTATTTCACCACGGCTTTTTGAGTCACTGGAAATTTTCCTCCAACGTCTATGTTTGCACATGGTATCATTATTCCACCATGGCTCCCTGGTGATCTCTGTGCTTGCACGTGGTATCATTCAACCACGGCTGCTAAGTCACTGGAAATTTACCTCCAACGTCTGTGTAAGCACATGATATCATTCATTCCACCATGGTTTACACTATCAGCCATTCACGGCCCATGCTCTACCAACTGCACTAAATACTACGGAAACCATTATTGTATTTATGCCCCCCCCATTTACAAAGCTTTCCAACTTATGGAGACTCAAATTTGACATTAAAATTTTAAACTTAGAACCAACATTAAAATCTTTCTTATTGGCTTGTATATCGCTTCCCAATCCTTCCGGCTCTATAAACCGTCCAGAAACTTAAATTATTCGCATTCTACCAGCCCTGAGCTGACAAAATTCATTACCCAGAATCCTTTGCGAAGATATGCAAATGAGCTGGTGCATCCAGCTAACTGATAACTGTCACCAGTGTGCTTATGGCAGCACTTCGCCCCAACCTGCCTGTTTTCAAACGGCTGCTGCTGTAACTGATCACGTGCGGCACCATGGCAACGGCAGGTCTGATCAGATTATTAGATGGCTCCTTCCTCAGCTGGGAATGATTGGAGGGTCTGTATTCCTTCTATCAATTCACAGAGATTATCAGAAATATTTATTTTTTTTTCTCAAAAATCCTGCCCCCTCCTGGCTGTCATTTACATTGCGCTTCTATGGGGTGTACATGGAGGAGAGCTGTTTGGGGATGGTGATTAACCGTTTTACTGCCGCTGACATACGCCATACGTCAGCAGCAGTAGGGGGGGGGGGGGTTACACACACTGTATCAGCCGGGAATGTGTGCAAATCTGACAAGCTGACTGTTGGCTGTCAGATGGTAACGATCTGGCGGCTTTGCACTTTCACACACCTTGGCAGCAATGGTGAGCACCAGCAGGGGGCGCCAGAAGATAAGGATCGGGCTGCTCTGTGCAGTACCATTGCATAGAGCAGGTAAGTATAACGTATTGCCCTAACGTTGTATAGCGCTGCGCAGGGCTGCTGTTAGAAATCGCGGGGCCCCGTATAGACTACCTGGCAGGCCCCCCCCCCCCAAGAAAATATTATAGATATATTTAGCTAAAATGACAACAAAATCACTATTATCAGACACAAATATAACATAACTCGCATAATTCCTGCTAAATCTAAAAAAAAAAAAAAAAAAACTATGCTAAATAAAAAAGAAGATGAGATGAGAAAAATATACAGGCTGGGCAGTTGGAGCTCAGTGATCAGAGAGACAGAGAGAGAGAAACAAAGTTACAAATAAACTCCTGAGCAGAGATAAGTGCTGGGAGGGAGGGGGGGGGGGCACACAAGGGAGGGGGGATTAGTGAGGGACAACTGTCTCTTTCTCAACAGATAAAAGCTGATAGCAGGGAGAGGGACAGATCAGATTCAGGTGCTGGAGGAAGATTTCTGTATTTGTTGTCCATCACTAATCCCCCTTTCTGTGTGGGCCCCCCTTTGGGCTCGGGCCCCCTACAAGAGGGCTGGTGGTCCCCCCCTATCAGCTGCCCTGGCGATGCTCAAACTGTTGTCACTAAATCCTGTATAATCATAATAATAATATAATAATGTATATTATTTATTTAATTTTTTTAGCAATCAATTTTTATTAACCACTTGCCGACTGCCGTCAGTAGATTTACTGCGGCAGTCAGCCCCTCACAGGCAAAGTGACGTATATTTACGTCACTAGCCTGTGAGGCTCTGGGGAGCGAGCGCGCGCTGCCCGCGGCGTGCTCCCGCTCCCGCGCGGTCACGGACCCCCCCCGCGCGTGTGACCGGCGGACCAGATGTCCGCCGCTCACTCTGCGGTCGTCGGGGGAGAGGGAGAAAGGCAAGCAGCTTGTGTAAACAAGCTGCCTGTCATTCTCCCCTGTGTAGAAACACTGATCATATGGTTCTACTATGTAGGACCGTTGATCAGTGTAACTACAGCTCAAGCCACAGCCAATCACAGTTAGAATCACGCCCCTAGGGACACACACAGCCCCTCCCTCTCAAATAAAGTTAACCCCTTCACTGCCAGTGTATTTTTACAGTAACAGTGCATATATATAGCACTGATTACTGTAGAAATGTCACTGGTAACCCCAAAAGTGTCAAAAATGTCAGTCAAGGGTCCGATCTGTCCGCCCCAATGTCGCAGTACCGCAAAAAAAATCGCAGATCGCCGCCATTACGCGTTAAAAAAAAAACAACAAAAATGACAAAAATCTTTCCCTTTGTTAGTAAACGCAATAACTTTTGCGCAAACCAATCAAAATCCGCTTTTTGCGATTTTTTTTAACAAACATATGTAGCATAAAACAAATTGGCCGAAAATGTTAAAAAATTTTGATATTTACTTTTTTTTTGGGGGAATTTCATATAAAAAAATGTGAAAAATATTGTTATTTTTGCAAAATTGACGCTCTTTTTTTGTTTATAGCACGTGATCAAAAAATCGCACAGGTGATCAAATACCACCAAAAGAAAGCTCTGTTTGTGGGAAAAAAAGGACGTCAAATTCGTTTAGGTACAGTGTTGCATGACCGCGCAATTGTCCGTTAAAGTCACGCAGTGCCGAATCGCAAAATACCCCCTTGATGACTGTTTAACCACTTTACCACCGGAGGATTTTGCTGTCTTACGTCCAGGCCACTTTTTGCGATTCGGAACTGTGCGACTTTAACTGACAATTGCGCGGTCGCGCGACGCCGTACCCAAACAAAATTTACGTCCTTTTTTCCCCATAAACAGAGCTTTTTTTTGGTGGTATTTGATCACCTGTGCGATTTTTACTTTTTGCGCTATAAACAAAAAAAGAGCGTAAATTTTGAAAAAATAACAATAGTTTTTACATTTTTTTATATGAAATTCCCCCCCCCCCCAAAAAATATGTAAAAATCAAAATTTTTTAAATTTTTGGCCAATTGGTTTTCTGCTACCTATGTTTGGTAAAAAAAAAATCACAATAAGCGTATTTTGATTGGTTTGCGCAAAAGTTATTGCGTTTACTAACTAAGGGAAAGATTTCTGTCATTTTTGGTGTTTTTTTTAAACGAGTAATGGTGGCGATCTGCGATTTTTTTTGCGGGACTGTGACATTGCGGCGGACAGATCGGACCCTTGACTGACATTTTTGACACTTTTGGGGGTACCAGTGACATTTCTACAGTAATCAGTGCTATACATATGCACTGTTACTGTAAAAATGACACTGGCAGGGAAGGGGTTAATTTTATTGGAGAGGGAGGGGTTAATGTATGCCTGGTGCTTACTGACGTGTGTGGGGGGAGGTGACTGAGTGACACAGGGACAGATCGTTCAGCTATGCTGAACCCTGCAATCTGTCACTGTTTGTCACTTAGGAGACCCGCCCACTTTGTTTACACAAGCGGGCGGATTTCCTCACTCGATCCCCGACGATCGGGGAAGAGCAGCGCCGCCGCTCCTCCCCTGGCCCGACTCCGGCTGTGAATGAATACAGCGGGAGCGAGCCTCCGGCGGCGTGCGAGCGCCGCCCACAAGGGGAGGAGTCCAGCGACGTAGGTCCAGCGATGAGCGGTCGGCAAGTGGTTAAGAAGTGATCATGAATAGAGGTTTATCTCTATTGGTCTTCATGCCACTAGCGGTGCCGGGGAGCCGCTGTTAAATAAGTTAGCGTTGATCGGAGGTGTCTGGTTACCATGGCGCTCGAAAGTGTATTTAGAAGCGGGTTGACTATGGGGCTCCTTGGAGGAGGTGTATTGAGACCTATTGGTCTTAGCAAGGAAGTGAGAGGCTCTTATGTTTGTGGCGGAGGAATTCTCACAGTGACACCTGCATGCCTCATTTGGAAGCACTTATTCACAGCGGTCATGGATATGTGGATTTTTATGAGATGGACTTCCTAATGATTCATTCGTGATTTTATGGTTGTTTTATTTTAGTTTATATATTTTTATTTGTTTGCGCTGCACTACTTGACCTTATGTATTATGAACTTATGTACTTGAACTATATGTATTATTAAGGTATTGTTTTTTCGGCCTTGAAGTGTTCAGCTGGCAAACCTATTCGGTATTAATTTAGATTTGCGCTAAATATATATCTTTTGATTTAATACCGCACATGTGTGGTGCGAGCACCATTTAGATATAACACATGATTTTTTTTTTTTTTTTATATTTTATAAAAAAGAAAAACTTTTTATTTTTTTTTTTTTTTTACTAACTTCCCTTGTGGCAGCATGGCTCGAGACAGGTCCTATTATTAGACCCCAAATCTCTCCTCTGGCCCCCCATGCAGCCGATCAAACTGAGATTAGTCTAGTTGGCTGCTTTCCTGGCTGCTGGTGGTTAGATAAACAAAGAGGCGGAACCGGAAGTGATGAATTATTCATCACTCCCAGTTTCCAGGGTTTTGAACAAGGCAGCCATTGCTGCTGGCCGCATCGCTCCCTGCCTCTGCGATGGGACCAGAGAGGCGGCAGGAGGGGGGGGTGGGACCCCCTTCTGCCACCATTCTGCCACCATTCTGCCACCCACAGAAATGATTGAGTGCCTAATTCCCCACCCGGATCACTTCTGCATTGTAGAGGATCTCCGGCTGAAAACAATGGTACCGGGATAATGCCTGTAGGTGCAGGCATCATCCCAGTATAAGTGTTCGGCCGCAGGCCGGTGTTTGTGGGAGGAGCTAGCGGGCTTTATAGCGACGCCCCTCCCCTACACCGGCCTGCTGCTGGGCGCTCGAGTCAGGTGTTCTACTGTGTCACCTGATCGCCGCCGGAACTTCCGCCTTTGAGGACCGGACTTCCGGGCAGGATCGTGGACGCCGCAAGCCATCTCCGCCGCCCCTGCTGGATCCTCCACCGTTGTCTACAGTCTCCTCTGCTCCCAGCGCCTCACCGCTGCCAGCCGGCCTGCGCCTCCTCCGCTGCACCAGCCGCCACCAGCACCTCCACTACCGCCAGCTGCCCGCTGCATCTCCCCGCTGCTCAGCCGGGACCAGGTATTCATTGGGGTTGGGGGGCGGCTGCCTACCTACCTGCACACATTGCCTGCCTCTCAGTCAAGGCCACGGCATTTTCCAACCAGCACCACATTGCCTGCCTCCAGTTAGGCCTCGGCATCTTCTCCACAGGGGGGGGCTCCTGGGTTCTGGGCTCCTGGCCTGCTTGGGGGGACACTGAGAGATCCAGGGGGGGATTGGAAAAAAAAAAAAAAGAGGGAGGGCATTTGTTCATTTTTCCATGCTTCACCCTTGCTGGGCATGTTCTCATGCAGGGGGGGGGGGGGGGTTGGTCGGTCAGACTCACCTGCCCGCCGGCCGTCCGCTCAAGCAAGCAGCCCCCCCCCCCCCAGTAGGGGCCACCAGGCGCCCCCAGGCCACGGCCTGTCGGGGGGGCTCTTGGATTTTGGTCCAGGGTAGGTGGAGGGGCACCATACACTCATACACACTCACTTACCTACCCCCTTGGGTCAGGAGGGAGGTTGGTGGCAGGGTTGGGGGGGGGTCTCATTACATTCCACAGGGTTACATGTTCCCGTGTTGGCTCCCATCACATGCTATCTACACTGGGGGGGGGGGGGTCATGTGTCACTACTTCTGATTGACCATTTGCCTTATTCCTCCAGGATCACACCATGTCCTTCAACGCCGGTGTCAGGTACTACTACCAGGCTGCAGGTTCTTCCTGTATGTTTCTCACGGCTCCGTATGCTGGTAGTCTTCACAAACGCTACTCCAGCGTTGCCCATAGGCACTGCTAGGTCAGTCTCACGTCTCGTTGGGCCTCCACACACATCTTGGTCACCTTCGGTATGCTTATACCGGTAAGCCTAGGCCGTCCGGGTACGCTTTGGGCACACATTACACCTTCGGTATGTCACCAGCAGGTGCCACTTGGTTCCTGTTGTTCCTTTACCACCTTCACCACCTCCGTACCACGCTCAATACTATGTCATTGTCCTTCTCGTGAGCACTGAATTCGCTGTCTGCACCTCACTGTGTTGTACCTCGTCATATTTTGTGTCCCCTGTCAGCCCCCCCCTCCCCGTAGGGTGAGCGAACTGGCTGTTAGGGTTCAGGTGCTGGCCATTACTCCCCCTTCATAGCTGGTCCCGCGAGGCCAACTTCCCAATCTCAACACAGAGATTCTTCGCCCCTCGGGCCAATCCATAGTTAGCGCCTCGCTTCACCCACCTCATGGGTTTATAGTTAGGGCCTCACCTGTCACGGCCACACGTTTGATTCTTTACTGTCACCGAGAGACCAACCTTCCCGCCACCACGCTAGTGGCTCATGCCCCACGTCCAAATCATAGGTAGAGTCTCTCACCTGCCGCTTGGCATCTAGCAGGGCCTCACCTATCACGGGGTAGTTAAGTTTTTCGCCTCAAGGCACTAGCTAGCCAGCCAGTTTTCTTGGGGCTCTTGCGGTTGTTAATTGGACTTTGGTGTTCTATTTTTCTTTCAACAGCGTGCCTCTAGGAGCCATCTTGGATGAAGGATCATCCTCCCCCTCCACGCCGGCCAGACCCGGCACCCCAGTCAGATCTGGTACCCCCAGGGGTCATCAGAATCCGTCCCCGCTGGGCTCTTATGGATCCTGGACCATCCCGAAGATCTCGGCGGTCCTTCGTCAGAGGGGCATTCCGTTCCCGGCCACGGCTAGGAAGGCTGAACTGTTTAGGATCTTGACTGAGCACCCGGAAGATCCTGGACTGGGCACCAGCTCTCAGGGCTGTGGATCGGCCATGCAAGGAACTCTGGACTCCATCCTGTCTTCTCTGCAGTCAATCGGCGACAGACTGACGAAACTGGAGGACGCCAGTCCAGCTCACGGGGTTCCTCCTCCGCCCTTACCGGTGCAGGCTCCTGCCCCCGTTAGCGAACAGGGTAGGCCCCCAGTCCCCCTCTTCCCCTCTGCTGCGGTATCTCCCATCATCACCCCGGCACACATGGTCCCCCCAGCCCTCCGCAAGGATATCCTGGAGGGGAAGGATGTTAACCTGGTGGCTCTCCTTATCGCCTCCCAAGATGTGGTAGAGAATAAGGTCTACAACTATGGGGATTTGTCCGTAGTGATGAAGGCCAGAGACCCCAGGCTAAATAAGAAGCTGACCATCCCTGAATTCGTCCTGGCTTTCGGGATTTACAGGGATGTGTTATGCTCTGTCTACCCACATCGTCGGGAGGAACTGGATCTCTATCTTTACAAGGTTGTGGATTTGGGCCATAAGTACGGGGGTTTTACCTTTTACGACTTTCACAAGTCAGTGTCAGCCAAAGCAGCGGCTACTTTGGCACAATTCAATGTGCGGTTTGATTGGAGTCTTTTGGACACCGAACTTTTCTGCAGGCACTTTGCAGGATTGGTGCCTCCCTCTTACTTCACATGCTCATCCACCTCGCACTCTGCCAACCTTTGCCCCATGGAGTCTGAGTCCTCCACGTCCGGGGTCCTGGGGGGGGCTGGCAGATCAGAGCAGCGTGGCCTAAGAGACAAACTGGGTCGCCCGATCATTTACTTAGGCAAAGCCCAGGTCTGTAACAATTTCAACGGTGGGGCGTGTAGTTTCAGTGCCTGCAGGCTGCTCCATGTTTGTTCTATCTGCTTCAGGGCTCACACCAAGTCCATGTGTCCATCAAGGCTCAATCCAAAACAATGACTGACCGAGGTCAAGATCGAGGTACTGGCTTTTTACCTTTAGTCTCACCCATCTCCGCACCTGGTCGAGTATTTGGTGCAGGGGTTTTCAGGGGGGTTCCACACGGGGTTGGTGTCTCTTCCCCCAGGGTCACTTGAATGCCCCAATCTACTGTCTGCTAGGGAGGACCCGCTGTCAGTGGACCTTCTGCTCAGGAAGGAAGTTCAGGAAGGGTTCATGCTAGGCCCCTTTCCCGACCCCCCCTTCACCTCCTAGCGTACTAACCCCATTGGCATCTCTACAAGCAAATACTCTAATAAAAAACGGTTAATCATTGACATGTCGGCTCCTCATTCCTCCAATAACCCTAGCCTGAATTCTCTTATCCCTTCAGCTGAGTTCTCTCTCCACTATACCACCGTGGACAACGCCATCCAAGCCATTTTGGGGGCAGGCAGGGCTGCATGGCTCAGCAAGACAGATATAGCCAACGCCTTCAAGCTTTTGCCCATTCACCCCTCTTTAAGGCATGTTGACGGTGTTAAGTGGAGGGAGGAATATTTTTTCGCCATCAGGCTCACATTTGGATCCAAAAGCAGTCCCAGGATTTTTTATACCTTTGCCGAGACGCTCTGCTGGCTTCTTCTGAATATCACCAGGTGCCCTACGGTTTTGCACTACCTGGACGACTTCTTGTTGATCGAACAGGGCAACTGCACTCCTGTCAGTTTGAGGGGCACTGTGGCCTTGTTTTCAACCTTAGGGGTCCCTCTTTCACCAGGCAAGACGATTGGACCTGTCACCAGGTTAGATTTCTTGGGGATCACCCTGGATTCCATCTCCATGCAGTCCAGCCTCCCTGGGGACAAGCTTAGGCGCATTCGAGAGGTGGTAGGCAGGTTCCTGGAAGTAGGGTCTTTTACGAGGAAAGATCTGCAGTCGTTGATTGGGTCATTGAATTTTGCCATGCGCATCATTCCGCAGGGCAGGTCATTCATCTCCCGGTTACTGTGTCTATTGCCGGGTCTTCCGGAGGGTGTTGTCACCCACCTGGATCCCCCAGCCAGGGCGGACCTGGCCATGTGGGTGGAGTTCCTGGAAAGGTGGAACGGCATTTCCATGTTTATCCCGCCTATCTAACCCCAGTCCCCTGTGTTTTGGACGGATGCGGCTGCTCACACGGGGTTTGCTGCCATCTTTGGGGATTCGTGGTTCAGGGATCATTGGCCGGCAGAGTCACTTGCCTTACCCGCTTTCCGGGAGACCTCGGCGTTGTTCGAGATATACCCTATAGTGGCAGCAGCTTTCACTTGGGGTAGGTGCTGGTCAGGGATGGCAGTTAAGTGTTTTAGCGACAATAAGGCGGCCTGTGACTTTATTAATAAGGGCCGGTCTGCATCCCTGACCATCATGAGGCTGGTTCGCAGGCTGACTTTGTTAGCAGCCACCCACCAGTTTTTTCTTTATTGTGAACATATCCCGGGCCACTCCAACGCAGCTGCTGACGCTCTTTCCCGGTCTAAATTACAGGTGTTCTTCAACCTCCACCCAACGGCCGACAGATGCCCCACTCGGACCCCGAAGTTCGAAGATTTGATCCTGGACTAGCCCGGATTGTGGCGCATGGTCGGGAATTGGCCCGGATGGCTCTGTCATCTAATACCAGGAAGGCTTATGACCGAGCCATGTCCGTCTTCCAGAGGTTTTCAGCGGAATTTGGGTTGCACGACCACTCAGTCCAGACGATGGTCGCCTTTGCAGCTTTTTGCCACCTCCAGCTGAAACTTTCTGCCAGCACCATCAAACTGTACTTGTCGGGGGTTCAACATCACGTCCTGACGTACCAGCCGAACTCGTCTCCCTTTCTCAGGGCATATCCAGTGAAAAACCTTTTGAAGGGCATTGGCAAGGTGGATCGCCATACCCCGGTGAGGCGGTTGCCAATAGATGGGGAGAAATTCCGGGCTCTTTCTGATTTGTTGGACACGGCCCCTTTTGAGCCCTTCACAAACTTAGTTGTAAAGACCGCCATGTACCTGGCCTTTTACGGCTTTCTCAGGCCCGGGGATTACTACATCTTGACACTTCGGTGTTCTAAGACCAGGCAGGTGGGTCACCCTTTGTCCATCCCTTTGTATCCATCGGGGAATGATTGGTGCCCTGTCAAGGTCCTGGACAATTACGCAGCTCGGACTCAGAGCTCGCCCAGCTACTCACCACTTTTCACGTTGCTGGGCATTCCCCTCACCACATCTAGGTTTATATTTTACATCCGCACCTTATGTATCAGGCTGGGTTGGGACCCTGCGGCGCATTCTGGCCACTCCTTTAGGATTGGAGCTGCGTCAGCTGCCTCCGGCAACAACACGCCAGGTCATATCATCAAAAGACTTGGTCGATGGGAGTCTGATGCCTTTCAGATATACATTCCTCACCCCGAGAAGGAGTTGAGGTTAGCTTTTAGTAAGCTTGTAACATGAATTTAGGTTGTCAATAAAGTGTGTAATTTGCTTCCTTTTTGCCCTCTTTATTTACAGGCCTACCCCCTTACGTCGGTTCTGGCACACCACACCGACTTTCCATACCAAGGGTATCCATCATTTATCTACCGACCACAAGTGTTCGGCCGCAGGCCGGTGTTTGTGGGAGGAGCTAGCGGGCTTTATAGCGCCGCCCCTCCCCTACACCGGCCTGCTGCTGGGCACTCGAGTCGCCCCACCCACCTTCACCCTTTTTTCCTGATCTCTAATCTTCGGGGGGTCCTCTTTATTTACAGGCCTACCCCCTTACGTCGGTTCTGGCACACCACACCGACTTTCCATACCAAGGGTATCCATCATTTATTTACCGACCACAACCACTGAAACCCAAGGATGTACAGAAACATCTTTGAGCGGGAAGTGGTTAACCACTTCCCACAAACCAACGTAGCCCTACGTCGGCTGCAAAATGTGGTTGTACCGGGGTGATGCCTGCAGCTAGAGGCATCATCCTGGTACCAATTTTTAGAGTTGGCAGTCGGCTTTCATGTGGTAATAGCTGATGGAGCTTGGGAGCCACTCGATCATTACCCCAGCAAGCGGGAGGGGACGCCCCCACTTCCTGCCGCCTTCCACGGCTCTGCCTGGGTCTCCCGTTCCAGCTGGAGACACGAGCATACCGCTGGCACCTCTGCTGGCTGGTTGGAGTCCCGAACGAAGTCGGATTTGGCTTTGATCGGGTCTCCGATGATGTAACCCGGAAGCAGCGTTCATGACGTCACGTCTGGGTTACTCTGTGGCTAAAGGTGCCGAATTTAAAAAAGTGACAGTATTGAAAAATGCAGTTTTCGGCATTTTGAATACATTGAAGTGTAGAGGAGGGGTTTGGGGTCTTTAATACCCCCCGATCCCCCCATAAAGAGTACCTGTCACTGCCTTTTGCTATAACAAGGGATGTTTACATTGCTTGTGACAGCAATAAAAGTGATCAGATTTTTTATTTTTTTTTAAACTGTGCTAAAATTAAAAAATTAAATAAAATATATAGGAAAAAAAAAATGAAACCCCCCCCCCCCCCGTCGCTGTGAAATTGCGCACAAAAGAAAATGTATACGGAAGTCGTGCCCGCAAATGAAAGCGCTGTTCAAACCACACATGTGAGGTATCGCCATGATCGTCAGAGCGAGAACAATAATTTAAAAAAAAAAAAAAGATTTACTCTGTAAATCTAAACTGGTAACCGTTAAATTTTTTTAAAGCGTCGCCTATGGAGATTTTTATTGACCGTAGTTTGTCGCCATTCTGCGGGTGTGCGCAATTTTAAATCGTAACATGTTAGGTATCTATTTACTCAGCGTGACATCATCTTTCACAATATACAAAAAAAAATGGGCTAACTTTACTGTTTAGTTTTTTTTAAATACAGTGAAATTTTATTTTTCCAAAAAACTGGCGTTTGAAAGACCACTGCGCAAATATTGCCTAATAAAAAATATTGCAACGACCGCCATTTTATTCTCCAGAGTCTTTGCTAAAAATATATATATAATGTTTGGGAGTTATAAGTAATTTTCCAGCTAAAAATACAGATTTTAACTTGTAAACAACGTGTCAGAAATGAGCTCAGTCCAGAAGTGGTTAAGTAATCATCAGGCCTAAAATGTGGGTTTAAAAAAGAAAAAAAACAGGAAAAAGGCTTTTGTGGTTTTAAAAACTTGTGGAGAACTGAATTTGGGGCCCCTTTTCTGTGCTCTTTGGTGCCCTTTCATGGTATCATTTCACCATGGCCTTCTGGCATGCTGAGTTCACTGGGAATTGGCCTTCAGTTTCTGTGCTTCCAACCATGGCCCATGCTCTACCAACTGCTCTACATACAATAGGAACCCAAAACTGTATATAAACCCCTCCAATTACAAAGCTTTCCAACTTATGGAGACTCAAATTTGAAACCAACTTGTCTTCTCCACTCTGTTCCAAGTGTATTGTTGCCGATGGCTCCTTCCCATATGTTCTGGGAGTGTCCTCCT
This sequence comes from Pelophylax lessonae, assembly GCF_965119305.1. Lineage (NCBI taxonomy): Eukaryota > Metazoa > Chordata > Amphibia > Anura > Ranidae > Pelophylax > Pelophylax lessonae. The sequence goes on along the minus strand of NC_138771.1, from coordinate 616,461,802 downwards.
ATCCGTGCCTTTTGATCGGAAGTCACGGCATTTATTGCCGATATTTCTCAGTTGTCCAACAGTGGCGGCTGGTGCTCAAAATTTTTGGGGGGGCGCAAAAAGAAAAATGTAATAGGTATTGCTTCGCGGCAAAAAACGCGGTAAAAAAATTGCATGACTTTGAGGTCATGGTACAGGCATGGCACAGGTGATGGCATAGGCATGGCACATGTGATGGTATAGGCATGGCACAGGTGATGGCATAGGCATGGCACAGGTGATGGCACAGGTGATGGCACAGGCATGGCACATGTGATGGCACAGGTGATGGCACAGGTGATGGCCTAGGTGATGGCATAGGCATGGCACAGGTGATGGCATAGGCATGGCACAGGTGATGGCATAGGTGATGGCATAGGCATGGCACAGGTGATGGCATAGGCATGGCACAGGTGATGGCACAGGTGATGGCACAGGCATGGCACAGGTGATGGCATAGACATGGCACAGGTGATGGCATAGAGATGGCACAGGTGATGGCATAGGCATGGCACAGGTGATGGCATAGGCATGGCACAGGTGATGGCACAGGTGATGGCATAGGCATGGCACAGGTGATGGCATAGGCATGGCACAGTTGATGGCACAGGCATGGCACAGGTGATGGCATAGGCATGGCACATGTGATGGTATAGGCATGGCACAGGTGATGGCATAGACATGGCACAGGTGGTGGCACAGGTGATGGCATAGGCATGGCACAGGTGATGGCATAGAGATGGCACAGGTGATGGCATAGGCATGGCACAGGTGATGGCATAGAGATGGCACAGGTGATGGCATAGGCATGGCACAGGTGATGGCACAGGTGATGGCATAGGCATGGCACAGGTGATGGCATAGGCATGGCACAGGTGATGGCACAGGTGATGGCATAGGCATGGCACAGGTGATGGCATAGGCATGGCACAGTTGATGGCACAGGCATGGCACAGGTGATGGCATAGGCATGGCACAGGTGATGGCACAGGTGATGGCATAGGCATGGCACAGGTGATGGCATAGGCATGGCACAGGTGATGGCACAGGTGATGGCATAGGCATGGCACAGGTGATGGCATAGGCATGGCACAAGTGATGGCACAGGTGATGGCATAGGCATGGCACAGGTGATGGCATAGGGATGGCACAGGTGATGGCATAGGCATGGCACAGGTGATGGTACAGGCAGGGCACAGGTTGGCTTCAATCACTTACCTTCTGACGGCGGCGGGATGGCGGGATTCCGGGAACCGAGACAAGCAGCGCGGACGTCCTCCTCTTCAGTCTTCTGTCTTCCGGTCCGGGCAGCGGTAAGGAGATCGGGCGGTGACGGTGCGTGACTGACGCACGCACCGGCACCGCCCCCATTGCGAGTCAGCGATGTCCTGGATCATGATTGGTCCAGGCTGGAGACTGGACCAATCACAGCCAGGATATCACGAAGGTGGGGGTGGCGCAGCGCTTTTGGCTGCGCCCAGGTTACGCCCCCAGAAGGCAGCCAATCGGCGCCTCTTCTGGGTCGTAAACCCCACCCCCCCTCCATATCCACCAGGCCGAGCTCATAGGCCTGCGAACCCAATTTTTTTTTTTGTTTCAAAACTTTATTTTTTTTTGTCATTTTTTTTTTTTTTCAAAACTTTATTTTTTTTTGTCATTTTTTTTTTCTATTTTTTTTTTTAGGGGGGGGCGGCGCTCCGGCGCCCCCTATGCACGGGCCGCCACTGTTGTCCAATATTTGTAAGCCCCTTCGTTGTCTGTTGGGATACGTGGATGACGAGGAGGATGCTCCTGCTTGTACTAAATTGTTTTATGCTAGGAAGGCTATAGCTACTCATTGGAAACCTTCTGCTCCCCCTGACGTTCCATTCTGGATTGCGATTATTCATCAGGCATTGCCTCTGTATAAAATGACGTATGAGGCCAGAGGCTGTCTCAAGAAGTTCCGGAAAATTTGGTCTTTTTGGGTGGACTCTGACCGGACTACCTCTTCAGTTTCTGATTCTACATAGACGATGTCCATTGCAGCCTATGTTGTTTTGTGTATGGTAATATGCTATTTCTGTTGTTGTTTCCCGCTCCTCTCCCCTCCCCCCCCTGGGGGATTTTTGCTGGGTCTCTCACTCACTGATGTTACAGCTGGAAGTTATGCATATTCCTTATGTCATGGCATTTGATGAAAGATGAAGCCTTGTATGTCTTTTTGGCTCCACCATTGATATGTTACACTTTATTTCTTTGTTATGTACTGTTCTGTTTGTTTAATAAAATACCTTTAAAAAAATTTGAAACCAACATTAAAATCTTTCTTATTGGCTTTTATATCACTTCCCAATCCTTACGGCTCTATAAACCGTCCAGAAACCCAAATTATTCGCATTCTACCAACCCTGAGCTGACAAAACCATTATCAGATTTTTAATTTTTTTTCTCAAAAATCCTGCCCCCTCCTGGCTGTCATTTACATTGCGCTTCTATGGGGTGTACATGGAGGAGAGCTGTTTGGGGATGGTGATTAACCCTTTTACTGCCGCTGACATACGCCATACGTAAGCAGCAGTAGGGGGAGGGGGGTTACACACACACTGAATCAGCCGGTGTTCCGTGAAAAAAAACCTACCCGTGCGAAATGCCTACCCTCGTCACTTCCGGTGCACCTACGTCACCACTACGTCATTGAACAGCTGAGGAGCTGACTAGTGCGCATGCACGAAGGGTATGAAATGATCACGGCAGTGTGTGTAACGCGGCGGTTACATTAAAACAGCTCGACTGCAATATGAGTCATCTCCACTCCTATCCCTGTCACTTCCCTGATCTGGGCTAGTAAATATAAAAGCGGCGGCGGGTGTATGAAAAGATAAATCACGGAGCCGAGAGCCGCTTTTATATTTACTAGCCAAGATCAGGGTAGTGACAGGGACAGGAGCCGAGATGACTCATATTGCAGCACAGCTGTTTTAATGTAACCGCCGTGTTACACACACTGCCGTGATCATTTCATACCCTCCGTGCATGAGCACTAGTCAGCTCCTCAGCTGTTCCATTACGAAATTCTCACGGAACACCGGGAATGTGTGCAAATCTGACAAGCCGACTGTTGGCTGGACACTGGAGAGCACCAGCAGGGGGCGCCAGAGGAAGAGGATCGGGGCTGCATTGTGCAGTACCATTGCATAGAGCAGGTAAGTATAACGTGTTGCCGTAACGTTGTATAGCGCTGCGCAAACTGTTGTTACTAAATCCTGTATAGTCATAATAAAAATAATATAATAATATATATATATTTTTTTTAACAATCAATTTTTATTAATTTGTAAAGAATAACAATACACAAATTAATAAGCAGTAGTTGATAACATTGGTGTAAACTTCAATACAAGGAAGGGTCAGTAACTTTTTATAAAAAATCTTGATATCCCTGACCATCCTACCCCAGATAGGATCAATCTGTAGGCATGGCGTGGACATCAAGCTACCCAGAGAAAAGCAATTACATGGGATAGCACAACAAAACAAAAACAGTATATTTTATTTTAAAAAAAAAAGTTTATCCTTTAAAACCACTTTAATTCATGTGAATGTGTTTGTAATTTCATCATGTAAATGTTGAGCTCTTCTGTAACAACAACAAAAATAACTCCTTTACAGATTGTTTTTAACCACTTGCCGACCGCAGCACGACTATCTACGTCGGCGGTCAGCCCCTCACAGGCAAACTAACGTAGGGCTACGTTGCTTGCTTGTGAGGGTCTAGGGAGCGAGCGCGCGCCCCCCGGGGCGCGCTCCCGCTCCCGCGTGGTCACGGACCCCCCCGCGCGTGTGACCAGCGGACCCGATGTCCGCCGGTCACTCGCGATCGGCGGGGGAGAGGGAGAATGTCAGGCAGCTTGTGTAAACAAACTGCCTGTCATTCTCCTCGCTGCAAAGACACTGATAAAACGGATCTGGTATGTAGATCCGTTGATCAGTGTCCTTACAGCTAGAGCCACAGCCAATCACAGTAGAAACCACGCCCCTAGGGACACACACAGCCCCTCCCTTCCAAATAAAGTTAACCCCTTCACTACCAGTGTATTTTTACAGTAACAGTGCATATGTATAGCACTGATTACTGTAGAAATGTCACTGGTAACCCCAAAAGTGTCAAAAATGTCAGTCAAGGGTCCGATCTGTCCGCCGCAATGTCGCAGTACCGCAAAAAAAATCGCAGATCGCCGCCATTACGCGTTAAAAAAAAAAACAACAAAAATGACAAAAATCTTTCCCTTTGTTAGTAAACGCGATAACTTTTGCGCAAACCAATCAAAATACGCTTTTTGCGATTTTTTTTACCAAACATAGGTAGCATAAAATAAATTGGCCGAAAATTTTTAAAAATTTTGATTTTTACATTTTTTTTTGGGGGAATTTCATATAAAAAAATGTGAAAAATATTGTTATTTTTGCAAAATTGACGCTCTTTTTTTGTTTATAGCGCGTGATCAAAAAATCGCACAGGTGATCAAATACCACCAAAAGAAAGCTCTGTTTGTGGGAAAAAAAGGACGTCAAATTCGTTTAGGTACAGCGTCGCACGACCGCGCAATTGTGCGTTAAATTCACGCAGTGCCGAATCGCAAAATACCCCCTGGTCGGAATGGGGGTAAAATCTTCCGGGGCTTAAGTGGTTAATAAGAATTTAGATGATAATAAAATCAAGATTTTTAGAAAAAAAAATAATTGGATTTATATGTTGCAATAAATCCTGTATCATAATAATAATATAATAATGTTTATTATTTTATCAACCACTTCCATACCGGGCGAATTCTGTCATTCCTCTCCTACATGTAAAAATCATCATTTTTTTTGCTAGCAAATTACTCGGAACCCCCAAACATTATACACTATATATATATATATATATATATATATATATATATATATATATATTTTAGCAGAGACCCTATGGAATAAAATGGTGGTCATTGCTATTTTTTATGTCACACGGTATTTGCACAGCAATTTTTCAAACACAATTTTGTTGGAAAAAAAACACTTTCATGAATTAAAAAAAAAAAAAAACAGTAAAAAAACAAAACCGTAAAAGTTGGTCCAATTTTTTTGTATAATATGAAAGATGATGTTACTTTCAGTAAATAGATTCATAACATTTCACGCTTTAAAATTGCCCACACTCGTGGAATGGCGCCAAACTTCAGTACCTAACACAGTAGGACAATTCCCAGTGAACTCAGCGGTGCGGCTACACTTTAAAAAATTTTAACAGCTTACCAGTTTAGAGTTACAGAGGGGGTCCAGTGCTAGAATTATTGCTCTCACTCTAACATTCGCTAGGATAACCCACATGTGTGGTTTGAACGCCGTTTACATATGTGGATCTGACCTACATATGCGTTTGCTTCTGTGTGCGAGCATGACGGGACAGGGGCGTTTACATTTTTTGTTTATTTTATTTTAATTTTTTTTTATTTTACACTGGGGGAGGGGCCAGGAGAGTCAGCGAAGGACCCAAGAAGAGGAGGATCAATGAGGCTGCACTGATGGGCAGTATTGAGGCTGCACTGATGGGCACTGATGAGGCTGCACTGATGGGCAGTATTGAGGCTGCACTGATGGGCAGTATTGAGGCTGCTCTGATGGGCAGTAATGAGGCTGCACTGATGGGCGCTGATGAGGCTGAACTTATGGGCACTGATAGACTGTGGTCTGTGGTTTACAGATGACAGGGCGGGTCGAAAACAGGAAGGGGTGTGGCCTATACAAGAAGGGGTGGGTCATATTTAAATTAGGGGGTGCCCATGTTTAGTCAGGCCTAGGGCAGCACAAAACCTAAATACACCACTGTACTCGTCGTGACATCTTTTACAATACACCAAAAAAAAAAAAAAAAATGGGCTAACTTTACTGTTTAGTTTTTTTTTTAAACGCAGTGAAATGCATTTTTTTCCCAAAAATTGCGTTTGAAAGACCGCTTCGCAAATACCGCGTGACAAAAAATATTGCAACTACCGCCATTTTATTCTCCAGAGTCTTTGCTAAAAAAATTTATATAATGTTTGGAGGTTATAAGTAATTTTCTAGGTAAAAATACAGATTTGAACTTGTAAACAACGTGTCAGAAACGAGCTCGGTCCAGAAGTGGTTAAGTAATCATCAGGCCTAAAATGTGTATTTAAAAAAAAAAAAAAAAAAAAAAAAAAAAGAAAAGTTGGGCAGGAGGTGAGATGTCCATCCGTGTGGGGAATTGATTGTTGGGGCCCCTTTTCAGTGCTCTTTGGTTCCCTTTCATGGTATCATTTCACCATGGTTCACCGCTGAGTTCACTGGGAATTGTCTTACTGTGTTTGCACATGGTATTATTCCACCATGGCTTCCTGGTGACTTCTGTGCTTAACATGGTGTCTTTCAACCATGGCTTTTTGAGTTCACTGGGAATTGTCTTGTTGGGTTTGCACATGGTATTCATTCCACCACGGCTACTTGGTGACTTCTGTGTTTGCATCATGGTATTATTTCACCACGGCTTTTTGAGTCACTGGAAATTTTCCTCCAACGTCTATGTTTGCACATGGTATCATTATTCCACCATGGCTCCCTGGTGTCCTCTGTGCTTGCACGTGGTATCATTCAACCACGGCTGCTAAGTCACTGGAAATTTACCTCCAACGTCTATGTAAGCACATGATATCATTCATTCCACCATGGTTTACACTATCAACCATTCACGGCCCATGCTCTACCAACTGCACTAAATACTGAGGAAACCATTATTGTATTTATACCCCCCATTTACAAAGCTTTCCAACTTATGGAGACTCAAATTTGACATTAAAATTTTAAACTTAAAACCAACATTAAAATCTTTCTTATTGGCTTGTATATCGCTTCCCAATCCTTCCGGCTCTATAAACCGTCCAGAAACTTAAATTATTCGCATTCTACCAGCCCTGAGCTGACAAAATTCATTACCCAGAATCCTTTGCGAAGATATGCAAATGAGCTGGTGCATCCAGCTAACTGATAACTGTCACCAGTGTGCTTATGGCAGCACTTCGCCCCAACCTGCCTGTTTTCAAACGGCTGCTGCTGTAACTGATCACGTGTGGCACCATGGCAACGGCAGGTCTGATCAGATTATTAGATGGCTCCTTCCTCAGCTGGGAATGATTGGAGGGTCTGTATTCCTTCTATCAATTCACAGAGATTATCAGAAATTTTTATTTTTTTTTCTCAAAAATCCTGCCCCCTCCTGGCTATCATTTACATTGCGCTTCTATAGGGTGTACATGGAGGAGAGCTGTTTGGGGATGATGATTAACTGTTTTACTGCCGCTGACATACGCCATACGTCAGCAGCAGTAGGGGGGGTTACACACACTGTATCAGCCGGGAATGTGTGCAAATCTGACAAGCTGACTGTTGGCTGTCAGATGGTAACGATCGGGCGGCTTTGCACTTTCACACACCTTGGCAGCAATGGTGAGCACCAGCAGGGGGCGCCAGAAGATAAGGATCGGGCTGCTCTGTGCAGTACCATTGCATAGAGCAGGTAAGTATAACGTATTGCCCTAACGTTGTATAGCGCTGCGCAGGGCTGCTGTTAGAAATCGCGGGGCCCTGTATAGACTACCTGGCAGCCCCCCCCCCCCCCCCCAAGAAAATATTATAGATATATTTAGCTAAAATGACAACAAAATCACTATTATCAGACACAAATATAACATAACTCACTTAATTCCTGCTAAATCTAAAAAAAAAAAAAAAAACTATGCTAAATAAAAAAGAAGATGAGATGAGAAAAATATACAGGCTGGGCAGTTGGAGCTCAGTGATCAGAGAGACAGAGAGAGAGAAACAAAGTTACAAATAAACTCCTGAGCAGAGATAAGTGCTGGGAGGGAGGGGGGGGGGCACACAAGGGAGGGGGGATTAGTGAGGGACAACTTTCTGTTTCTCAACAGATAAAAGCTGATAGCAGGGAGAGGGACAGATCAGATTCAGGTGCTGGAGGAAGATTTCTGTATTTGTTGTCCATCACTAATCCCCCTCTCTGTGTGGGCCCCCCTTTGGGCTCGGGCCCCCTACAAGAGGGCTGCTGGTCCCCCCCTATCAGCTGCCCTGGCGATGCTCAAACTGTTGTCACTAAATCCTGTATAATCATAATAATAATATAATAATGTATATTATTTATTACATTGTTTTAGCAATCAATTTTTATTAACCACTTGCCGACTGCTGTCAGTAGATTTACTGCGGCAGTCAGCCCCTCACAGGCAAAGTGACGTATATTTACGTCACTAGCCTGTGAGGCTCTGGGGAGCGAGCGCGCGCCGCCCGCGGCGCGCTCCTGCTCCCGCGCGGTCACGGACCCCCCCGCGCGTGTGACCGGCGGACCAGATGTCCGCCGCTCACTCTGCGATCGTCGGGGGAAAGGAAGAAAGGCAAGCAGCTTGTGTAAACAAGCCGCCTGTCATTCTCCCCTGTGTAGAAACAGTGATCACACGGTTCTACTATGTAGGACCGTTGATCATTGTTCCTACAGCTCAAGCCACAGCCAATCACAGTTAGAATCACGCCCCTAGGGACACACACAGCCCCTCCCTCTCAAATAAAGTTAACCCCTTCACTGCCAGTGTATTTTTACAGTAACAGTGCATATATATAACACTGATTACTGTAGAAATGTCACTGGTAACCCCAAAAGTGTCAAAAATGTCAGTCAAGGGTCCGATCTGTCCGCCCCAATGTCGCAGTACCGCAAAAAAATCGCTGATCGCCGCCATTACGCGTTAAAAATAAAACAACAAAAATGACAAAAATCTTTCCCTTTGTTAGTAAACGCAATAACTTTTGCGCAAACCAATCAAAATACGTTTTTTGCGATTTTTTTTTTTAACAAACATATGTAGCATAAAACAAATTGGCCGAAAATGTTAAAAAATTTTGATTTTTACTTTTTTTTTTGGGGAATTTCATATAAAAAAATGTGAAAAATATTGTTATTTTTGCAAAGTCGACGCTCTTTTCTTGTTTATAGCACGTGATCAAAAAATCGCACAGGTGATCAAATACCACCAAAAGAAAGCTCTGTTTGTGGGAAAAAAAGGACGTCAAATTCGTTTAGGTACAGTGTTGCATGACCGCGCAATTGTCCGTTAAAGTCACGCAGTGCCGAATCGCAAAATACCCCCTTGATGACTGTTTAACCACTTTACCACCGGAGGATTTTGCTGTCTTACGTCCAGGCCACTTTTTGCGATTCGGCACTGTGCGACTTTAACTGACAATTGCGCGGTCGCGCGACGCCGTACCCAAATGAAATTTACGTCCTTTTTTCCCCATAAACAGAGCTTTTTTTTGGTGGTATTTGATCACCTGTGCGATTTTTTACTTTTTGCGCTATAAACAAAAAAAAGCGTAAATTTTGAAAAAATAACAATAGTTTTCACATTTTTTATATGAAATCCCCCCCCCCCTCCCCAAAATATGTAAAAATCAAAATTTTTTATATTTTTGGCCAATTTTTTTTCTGCTACCTATGTTTGGTAAAAAAAATCACAATAAGCGTATTTTGATTGATTTCTGTATTTTTTGGTGTTTTTTTTTTAAACGAGTAATGGCGGCGATCTGCGATTTTTTTTGCGGGACTGCGACATTGCGGCGGACAGATCAGACCCTTGACTGACATTTTTGACACTTCTGGGGGTACCAGTGACATTACTACAGTAATCATTGCTATACATATGCACTGTTACTGTAAAAATGACCCTGGCAGGGAAGGGGTTAATTTTATTGGAGAGGGAGGGGTTAATGTATGCCTGTTGCTTACTAACTTGTGTGGGGGGAGGTGACTGAGTGACACAGGGACAGATGCATGTTCAGCTATGCTGAACCCTGCAATCTGTCACTGTTTGTCACTTAGGAGACCCGCCCACTTTGTTTACACAAGCGGAAGGATCTCCAAACTCGATTCCCCGAAGATCGGGGAAGAGCAGCGCCGCCGCTCCTCCCCTGGCCCGACTCCGGCTGTGAATGAATACAGCGGGAGCGAGCCTCCGGCGGCGCACGAGCGGCGCCCACAAGGGGAGGAGTCCAGCGACGTAGGTCCAGCGATGAGCGGTCGGCAAGTGGTTAAGAAGTGATCATGAATGATCGCTTCTCGGCCTTTTGGCTAAGATCAAGTGTAGTATCGACTTTAGCCCTTAGGGGTGTCTCTGCTTTCCGGCTAGGACGTTGAGAAACATTTGTATCTATCCAAGCCATTTGGTCCTTGTGGGGTACCCTCTGCTCGGCCTTGTAGGATCGTTGATTAAATTCAGCTTCACCTACTCGCTGCTATTGGGCTAGAGGCTTAGCCCCCACAAGGAACGAGATTGCGATCTTCCCTCCTCCCCCCCCCACTCTGCGCTACTACCTTCGGGCAGTAGGCGCACAAGGGCCTTTTTAAAGGCTGCGAAAGAGTGAAGACGCCGAGGAATAAGAAGGAAGCCGCCAAAGTTCTCCTGAAGCGACTACCGACGAACTCCTCCGTCATGGGGAAGAGCACTGGGAAGAAGAAGCATGTCCCCGCCACTTCTGCCAAGACTCCGGGAGAAGTCGCCTCAACCTCCACCCCCACCCCGGCCAATGTCAGCCAGCCGGGCTCAGCAAGGCCAACCAGGTCCGCAGACGGGCTTCCTACCCTGGAACCCTGGATGAGGCAGACAGTGGTGCTGCAGCTGAAGGAGGTGGACGGAAGAGTTCCCGACATGACCCCGGAAATCTTCGGCAAGAAGATGATCCTCGAACAGGGGTTCAGCAAGGCGGAGACACTGTCCGTGCAGACCTTCATGAAAGGTATATTCTATATAACTTTTGTGTCTTTACAGGTCTGTAGAAGATACTGGGAGGCGGTGAAGAATTGTGGCCCGGAATCCCCTTTCCGCAACTTCGTTGCGAACACTCCCATTCAACGGGATGAAAGGCGGGTAACGGTGTCCATGAGGAACCCCCATACCCCAGGAAAAGACATCGCCACCTACCTCCAGAGGTTTTGCATCGTGGCCAAAGACCCAGTCCGAATCCTCGATGTCAACGGCTTCTGGACAGGTAAGTGGGCAGTTTCTTGCAGGTTAAGGAGAGAGCCTTCGGGGGATCTCCAACACCTGAAGTCCCACTTCTCTCTGGGAGCCTCCGCAGGACTCCTGTACTACGCAGACATGCCCCATACCTGCCACAGGTGTGGTAAGCATGGTCACGTAAGTATGGAATGTCAGGAACCTTCTTGCAGGTTCTGTCGGGTTGCAGGCCATGAGACCAAGGATTGCCCGAGGTCCAAGACCTGTAACCTCTGCGGATTGGCGGAGCACGTCTACAGAGACTGCCCCCAGAGATCCCGGTCCTACGCTGGAGCCCTGCTCAAGGGCAGAGCCCCAGACAGCGCTGGGAAAAAGAAGCCAGGGGAAAAGACTGCGAAGGAACCTCGGAAAGCCACTGGTGAGTCCCCCCCTCCCCAGGCCCCTACCACCTCCTCCGACCCATCCCTCCCCAACCCCCCTGAGTCGGAGGTGACCTCACCTGCCCCTGCCCCTCCCCCCTCCCAGCCCCCCCCCGCCCTGTCCTCCATGGAGGACTTCCCCACCCTGCCCACCGCCCCCCCCACCCCACCCCCCACCAGCAAAGGCCGAAAACGGAACCTAGACAGCCCGACAACTGAAGAACCCACCAAGCGGCCCACCGTGGCCCAGCAAGATGACATCGCTGGACTGGACCCAGTGGTGGAGGACCTCGAGGACCTTGAGTCTGCGGGGGAAGATGAAGGAGAAATGCAGGAAGGTAAGGATCTGGCCCCCCCAGAGACTGACCTCACCCAGGACCTGATGGACAGCATCCTCGAGGAGAACGGCCTGAACCAGGACACTGGACAGGCACAAGAGGCAGTGGAAGAACCACCCCCCCCCCAGGGGAGGTAAGTTCAGCCCACCTGCTAGCTAGCCCCTTTATCTCCTTTACATGATGGCAGAGATCTCCATCTTTTCCATTAATGTTAGGAGCATCAAGGATGCGTCTAGAAGACAGGTGGCGCTGACTTTTCTTTCCACTCAGCAGAGTGATGTCTACATGCTCCAGGAGTGTGCCCTACCCTTCTCGAGGAGGTACACTCATCTGTCCTCCCAGTGGACCCATGGTCCCTCCTACTGGTCCGGGGGTGTCGATTGTAAGTCTGCAGGGGTAGCCATTCTTGTCAGGGGTGGTCGTTTCACGGTTGACTCCGTCCAGGAGCTCGTCTGTGGCCGTCTTTTGGTCGTAGACGGCTCATGGGCGGGAGAGCCAGTTAGGCTCATCAACGTGTACGCCTCCCCAGATAAGAATGAGCGACTGGAGCTTTTCCAGACCCTGCGGACCCAACTCGTCACCACCAGGGCAGTAGTAATCGGCGGTGATTTTAACTGTCCGATTGAGGAGGATGGGCGCAGCTCCAGCATGTACGCAAAGCTCGACACCACGTCTAGGCTGCTCAAGGAGATGATTGCGGAGGCTTCCTTGAAGGACGCCGTGGGATCCATAGGGAAAGGTTCCGTGAACTATTCGTGGTGCCGTCCTGATGGATCTGTGCGTTCTAGGATAGACTTCGTGCTCACCTCCAAGACAGTCAGACATCGCGGGTTCTCCATGGTCCCCTGCTTTTTCTCTGACCACAGGGCCATTCACTTTCGGGGTGACCTGGGCGAGGGCTTTGCCCCCGGTCCGGGCTCCTGGAAGCTGAATGGTACCCTGCTGGAAAATGAGGAACTGCTGGAGGAACTCAGGGAGGCCTACATTACCTGGAAGGAGGACAAGAGGTTCTTCGGAAAGGTAAGCGACTACTGGGAGTTTGTGAAAGTCAAGCTACGCAGCTTCTTTCAGGCAAGGGGACGCCAGCAAGTGTGTGCCAGGAAGAGGGAACTCAGGAGACTGCAACGCCAGATGCAGTCCCTGCAGGACCTTCACCACTGCGGCTGGGACGTTAGGCAGGACCTGGAGGACACCAAGAAGAGCCTGAAAGGACACTTCGAGGAAGAATCCAGGCACCTCGTCTTCCGTTCCAAGGTGGAGAATCTTGAGAAAGGTGAGAAATGTAACTCTTTCTTTTTCAGGAAACTCCACTCAGGACACACTCCCTTGTCTGAGCTGCGGGACGAGACCGGAACACTCCAGAAGGGGAAGGAGGCTGTGATGCAAGTGGTCAGCGACTACTACACCAACCTCTACTCCCCGAAAGAAACAGATACGGCTGAGGCCGACAGGTTCTTGTCAGGTATCACTAACCAAATTGATCCTGCAGGTATGTCGGCAATCAACGCCCCCTTGGCGCTGGAGGAACTGCACTCTGCCGTCAGATCCTTTAGGCAAGGCAGGACCCCGGGCTGCGACGGTCTCCCAGCGGAGCTCTATGTAGCGCTGTGGGATCTCGTTGGCCCGGACCTGCTCGAGCTGTACGAGGAGATGGTGGTGGAGGGCACAATGCCTCCGTCGCTGAGGGAGGGGATGATCACGATTTTGTATAAGCGTAAGGGGGAGAGAGGGGATCTGAAAAATTGGCGTCCCATCTCTCTCTTGAACGTGGACTACAAAATCCTCGCCAAGGTTCTGGCCAACAGGCTGAAATCTGTCATCGGACAGATCATCCACCCGGATCAGACTTGCGGCATTCCTGGTCGCAGGATTGCGGACAGCCTTGCGCTTGTCCGGGACACGGTCCAGTACATTCGAGGCCGCCGTGTGCACGCGGCCCTGGTCAGTCTTGACCAGGAAAAGGCCTTTGACCGTGTCTCCCACGAGTTTATGTGCAGAGCTCTGCGCAGGTTTGGTCTTGGGGACATGTTTTGTTCGTATGTGAATGTGATGTACAATGACATTTGTAGTACGGTGTTGGTGAATGGCTGGAAAACTGACCCTTTCCCTGTTCTCTCTGGGGTCAGACAAGGCTGCCCTCTCTCACCTCTGCTTTTTGTTTGCTGTATAGAGCTCTTTGCCGAATGCATCCGACAGAACCCAGAGATCAGAGGGATCACTGCACCGGGACCGGACAGAAGGGTTGTCAAGTGCTCACTCTACATGGACGACGTAACGGTGTTCTGTGCTGACCAGCGCTCCATCGACTCGCTCGTCCAGACCTGTGAGGACTTCGGCAAAGCTTCAGGGGCAAAAGTCAACTGCGGGAAGTCAGAGATCATGCTCTTCGGAAAGTGGTTCCTGCCTTCTTCTGCATCAATCCCTTTCAGCATCAAGGCGGACTTCATCAAAATTCTTGGAGTTTGGTTTGGAGCTGAGGGCGCAGCCCTGAAGTCTTGGGAGGAGAGACTGTCCAAGATGAGACAAAAGTTTGGACTATGGAGCCTCAGAGAACTCACCATCGAAGGGAAAACACTGGTACTCCGCAGCGAGATCCTCCCTGTGTTGCAGTACCTCGCCCAGGCCTGGCCCCCCCGGGTCAACACCTGCAAGGCCATCACCAGGGCGGTGTTCCACTTCATCTGGGGCTCCAAGATGGACAGAGTGAAGCGAGCAGTCATGTTCAAGGAACCCCTCAAGGGCGGTAAGGGCGTGCCCGACATCGCAACGTTACTGGGGGTGTTCTTTGCCTGCAACTGCATCCGCAGAACTTTGATTGACAGAACTTCGGACTCTGGAGGCAACTCCATGTCCCGTTTTTTCCTCCTGCCTCTCTGGAGGTCCCTTGGATGGGACAAATGGGACAGCTCCATCCCCTACAACTGGGACACTCCTTGGTACTACTTGGACACTTTCAAGTTCATCAAGGAGCTGGGGCTGCATGGAGTTAAGCCCGACTTGTGGAAGCCAAAAACTATCTACAAGTTGATCAGAGCATCGGACATTGCTGAGACTGTTCCAGGCCTCCCTTCAGCCACTTGCAAAGTGGTCTGGAGGAATGTTTCTTCAAAGGGACTCACCAACAGGCATAAAGATCTGGCGTGGATGGCTGTCCAGGGAGGGCTGCCACTCAGGACATTTATGCATGCCAGAAACTTGTGCAGATACAGGCACTGCCCCTTTTGTATCATCCACGAGGAAACGTCCTTTCACGTTTTCTGGGAGTGCTCATTTGCACAGAGCCTGTTGAGGGCCTTGGAACCTGAACTTAAAGACTTTGTTTCACAGACTGCCATCACACATTTTGCTGTGCTGAATGGACTTTTTCATGGTACTTTTACACAGGAGGACATTGACAACGCCTGGCGGGTGTTGTGTTGCTTTAAGGACGCTTTATGGTGCGCCAGAAAGCGCCTTATCCACCAGAGGGAGAGGATGTCCATTGAGGACTGTCGCAGACTGGTTCACAGTCTGCTCAGAGACTATAACCTGATGGATCTCATGGAGGAAGAGGAGGTCTGAAGATTTCCCCTTCCCCCACTCTCCCTTGTGTGTCTTTGTCCATTCAATAAAGCTTCGGGCCTGTGATTTCATTCCCCCCCCCTTACCCCTCTCTCCCACCCCCCCATCACACCTGTTGCTTTTTTGAAATGTTACAGTATTGATTCAGTTTGAGTAACATAACGTATAGACAATGTTATTTAGTTTCATGCTTCAGGGGTATTGCGGCGTCATGCATGATGTGATGGCTCGGGGTATCCTTACTCCGCACAAACACATCAGGCATCATACCGCAGAATGAATGTATGTGATTGAATGTATTTATTAGTATGACCGGAAATGTATTGTAATGTAGTGTATTTATGCGCTGCGTCGCAGTACAGGGGAGAATGCACCCCGACAAAAGTATTGTTTTTTGTATATCTTTTATGCAAATAAAGATTACATTTTCAACCAAAAAAAGAAGTGATCATGAATAGAGGTTTATCTCTATTGGTCTTCATGCCACTAGCGGTGCCGGGGAGCCGCTGTTAAATAAGTTAGCGTTGATCGGAGGTGTCTGGTTACCATGGCGCTCGAAAGTGTATTTAGGAGCGGGTTGACTATGGCGCTCCTTGGAGGAGGTGTATTGAGACCTATTGGTCTTAGCAAGGAAGTGAGAGGCTCTTATGTTTGTGGCGGAGGAATTCTCACAGTGACACCTGCATGCCTCATTTGGAAGCACTTATTCACAGCGGTCATGGATATGTGGATTTTTATGAGATGGACTTCCTAATGATTCATTCATGATTTTATGGTTGTTTTATTTTAGTTTATATATTTTTATTTGTTTGCGCTGCACTACTTGACCTTATGTATTATGAACTTATGTACTTGAACTATATGTATTATTAAGGTATTGTCTTTTCGGCCTTGAAGTGTTCAGCTGGCAAACCTATTCGGTATTAATTTAGATTTGCGCTAAATATATATCTTTTGATTTAATACTGCACATGTGTGGTGCGAGCACCATTTAGATATAACACATGATTTTTTTTTTTTTTTTATATTTTATAAAAAAGAAAAACTTTTTATTTTTTTTTTTACTAACTTCCCTTGTGGCAGCATGGCTCGAGACAGGTCCTATTATTAGACCCCAAATCTCTCCTCTGGCCCCCCATGCAGCCGATCAAACTGAGATTAGTCTAGTTGGCTGCTTTCCTGGCTGCTGGTGGTTAGATAAACAAAGAGGCGGAACCGGAAGTGATGAATTATTCATCACTCCCAGTTTCCAGGGTTTTGAACAAGGCAGCCATTGCTGCTGGCCGCATCGCTCCCTGCCTCTGCGATGGGACCAGAGAGGCGGCAGGAGGGGGGGTGGGACCCCCTTCTGCCACCATTCTGCCACCCACAGAAATGATTGAGTGCCTAATTCCCCACCCGGATCACTTCTGCATTGTAGAGGATCTCCGGCTGAAAACAATGGTACCGGGATAATGCCTGTAGGTGCAGGCATCATCCCAGTATAAGTGTTCGGCCGCAGGCCGGTGTTTGTGGGAGGAGCTAGTGGGCTTTATAGCGACGCCCCTCCCCTACACCGGCCTGCTGCTGGGCGCTCGAGTCAGGTGTTCTACTGTGTCACCTGATCGCCGCCGGAACTTCCGCCTTTGAGGACCGGACTTCCGGGCAGGATCGTGGACGCCGCAAGCCATCTCCGCCGCCGCCGCTGGATCCTCCACCGTTGTCTACAGTCTCCTCTGCTCCCAGCGCCTCACCGCTGCCAGCCGGCCTGCGCCTCCTCCGCTGCACCAGCCGCCACCAGCACCTCCACTACCGCCAGCTGCCCGCTGCATCTCCCCGCTGCTCAGCCAGGACCAGGTATTCATTGGGGTTGGGGGGGGGCGGCTGCCTACCTACCTGCACACATTGCCTGCCTCTCAGTCAAGGCCACGGCATTTTCCAACCAGCACCACATTGCCTGCCTCCAGTTAGGCCTCGGCATCTTCTCCACAGGGGGGGGCTCCTGGGTTCTGGGCTCCTGGCCTGCTTGGGGGGACACTGAGAGATCCAGGGGGGGATTGGAAAAAAAAAAAAAAGAGGGAGGGCATTTGTTCATTTTTCCATGCTTCACCCTTGCTGGGCATGTTCTCATGCAAGGGGGGGGGGGGTTGGTCGGTCAGGCTCACCTGCCCGCCGGCCGTCCGCCCAAGCAAGCAGCCCCCCCAGTAGGGGCCACCAGGCGCCCCCAGGCCACGGCCTGTCGGGGGGGCTCTTGGATTTTGGTCCAGGGTAGGTGGAGGGGCACCATACACTCATACACGCTCACTTACCTACCCCCTTGGGTCAGGAGGGAGGTTGGTGGCAGGGTTGGGGGGGGGGTCTCATTACATTCCACAGGGTTACATGTTCCCGTGTTCGTGCTCCCATCACATGCTATCTACACTGGGGGGGGGGGGGGGGGGGTCATGTGTCACTACTTCTGATTGACCATTTGCCTTATTCCTCCAGGATCACACCATGTCCTTCAACGCCGGTGTCAGGTACTACTACCAGGCTGCAGGTTCTTCCTGTATGTTTCTCACGGCTCAGTATGCTGGTAGTCTTCACAAACGCTACTCCAGCGTTGCCCATAGGCACTGCTAGGTCAGTCTCACGTCTCGTTGGGCCTCCACACACATCTTGGTCACCTTCGGTATGCTTATACCGGTAAGCCTAGGCCGTCCGGGTACGCTTTGGGCACACATTACACCTTCGGTATGTCACCAGCAGGTGCCACTTGGTTCCTGTTGTTCCTTTACCACCTTCACCACCTCCGTACCACGCTCAATACTATGTCATTGTCCTTCTCGTGGGCACTGCATTCGCTGTCTGCACCTCACTGTGTTGTACCTCGTCATATTTTGTGTCCCCTGTCAGCCCCCCCCTCCCCGTAGGGTGAGCGAACTGGCAGTTAGGGTTCAGGTGCTGGCCATTACTCCCCCTTCATAGCTGGTCCCGCGAGGCCAACTTCCCAATCTCAACACAGAGATTCTTCGCCCCTCGGGTCAATCCATAGTTAGCGCCTCGCTTCACCCACCTCATGGGTTTATAGTTAGGGCCTCACCTGTCACGGCCACACGTTTGATTCTTTACTGTCACCGAGAGACCAACCTTCCCGCCACCACGCTAGTGGCTCATGCCCCACGTCCAAATCATAGGTAGAGTCTCTCACCTGCCGCTTGGCATCTAGCAGGGCCTCACCTATCACGGGGTAGTTAAGTTTTTCGCCTCAAGGCACTAGCTAGCCAGCCAGTTTTCTTGGGGCTCTTGCGGTTGTTAATTGGACTTTGGTGTTCTATTTTTCTTTCAACAGCGTGCCTCTAGGAGCCATCTTGGATGAAGGATCATCCTCCCCCTCCACGCCGGCCAGACCCGGCACCCCAGTCAGATCTGGTACCCCCAGGGGTCATCAGAATCCGTCCCCGCTGGGCTCTTATGGATCCTGGACCATCCCGAAGATCTCGGCGGTCCTTCGCCAGAGGGGCATTCCGTTCCCGGCCATGGCTAGGAAGGCTGAACTGTTTAGGATCTTGACTGAGCACCCGGAAGATCCTGGACTGGGCACCAGCTCTCAGGGCTGTGGATCGGCCATGCAAGGAACTCTGGACTCCATCCTGTCTTCTCTGCAGTCAATCGGCGACAGACTGACGAAACTGGAGGACGCCAGTCCAGCTCACGGGGTTCCTCCTCCGCCCTTACCGGTGCAGGCTCCTGCCCCCGTTAGCGAACAGGGTAGGCCCCCAGTCCCCCTCTTCCCCTCTGCTGCGGTATCTCCCATCATCACCCCGGCACACATGGTCCCCCCAGCCCTCCGCAAGGATATCCTGGAGGGGAAGGATGTTAACCTGGTGGCTCTCCTTATCGCCTCCCAAGATGTGGTAGAGAATAAGGTCTACAACTATGGGGATTTGTCCGTAGTGATGAAGGCCAGAGACCCCAGGCTAAATAAGAAGCTGACCATCCCTGAATTCGTCCTGGCTTTCGGGATTTACAGGGATGTGTTATGCTCTGTCTACCCACATCGTCGGGAGGAACTGGATCTCTATCTCCACAAGGTTGTGGATTTGGGCCATAAGTACGGGGGTTTTACCTTTTACGATTTTCACAAGTCAGTGTCAGCCAAAGCAGCGGCTACCTTGGCACAATTCAATGTGCGGTTTGATTGGAGCCTTTTGGACACCGAACTTTTCTGCAGGCACTTTGCAGGATTGGTGCCTCCCTCTTGCGCCACATGCTCATCCACCTCGCACTCTGCCAACCTTTGCCCCATGGAGTCTGAGTCCTCCACGTCTGGGGTCCTGGGGGGGGCTGGCAGATCAGAGCAGCATGGCCTAAGAGACAAACTGGGTCGCCCGATCATTTACTTAGGCAAAGCCCAGGTCTGTAACAATTTCAACGGTGGGGCGTGTAGTTTCAGTGCCTGCAGGCTGCTCCATGTTTGTTCTATCTGCTTCAGGGCTCACACCAAGTCCATGTGTCCATCAAGGCTCAATCCAAAACAATGACTGACCGAGGTCAAGATCGAGGTACTGGCTTTTTACCTTCAGTCTCACCCATCTTCGCACCTGGTCGAGTATTTGGTGCAGGGGTTTTCAGGGGGGTTCCACACGGGGTTGGTGTCTCTTCCCCCAGGGTCACTTGAATGCCCCAATCTACTGTCTGCTAGGGAGGACCCGCTGTCAGTGGACCTTCTGCTCAGGAAGGAAGTTCAGGAAGGGTTCATGCTAGGCCCCTTTCCCGACCCCCCCTTCACCTCCTGGCGTACTAACCCCATTGGCATCTCTACAAGCAAATACTCTAATAAAAAACGGTTAATCATTGACATGTCGGCTCCTCATTCCTCCAATAACCCTAGCCTGAATTCTCTTATCCCTTCAGCTGAGTTCTCTCTCCACTATACCACCGTGGACAACGCCATCCAAGCCATTTTGGGGGCAGGCAGGGCTGCATGGCTCAGCAAGACAGATATAGCCAACGCCTTCAAGCTGTTGCCCATCCACCCCTCTTTAAGGCATGTTGACGGTGTTAAGTGGAGGGAGGAATATTTTTTCGCCATCAGGCTCACATTTGGATCCAAAAGCAGTCCCAGGATTTTTGATACCTTTGCCGAGACGCTCTGCTGGCTTCTTCTGAATATCACCAGGTGCCCTACGGTTTTGCACTACCTGGACGACTTCTTGTTGATCGAACAGGGCAACTGCACTCCTGTCAGTTTGAGGGGCACTGTGGCCTTGTTTTCAACCTTAGGGGTCCCTCTTTCACCAGGCAAGACGATTGGACCTGTCAACAGGTTAGATTTCTTGGGGATCACCCTGGATTCCATCTCCATGCAGTCCAGCCTCCCTGGGGACAAGCTTAGGCGCATTCGAGAGGTGGTAGGCAGGTTCCTGGAAGTAGGGTCTTTTACGAGGAAAGATCTGCAGTCGTTGATTGGGTCATTGAATTTTGCCATGCGCATCATTCCGCAGGGCAGGTCATTCATCTCCCGGTTACTGTGTCTATTGCCGGGTCTTCCGGAGGGTGTTGTCACCCACCTGGATCCCCCAGCCAGGGCAGACCTGGCCATGTGGGTGGAGTTCCTGGAAAGGTGGAACGGCATTTCCATGTTTATCCCACCTATCTAACCCCAGTCCCCTGTGTTTTGGACGGATGCGGCTGCTCACACGGGGTTTGCTGCCATCTTTGGGGATTCGTGGTTCAGGGATCATTGGCCGGCAGAGTCACTTGCCTTACCCGCTTTCCGGGAGACCTCGGCGTTGTTCGAGATATACCCTATAGTGGCAGCAGCTTTCACTTGGGGTAGGTGCTGGTCAGGGATGGCAGTTAAGTGTTTTAGCGACAATAAGGCGGCCTGTGACATTATTAATAAGGGCCGGTCTGCATCCCTGACCATCATGAGGCTGGTTCGCAGGCTGACTTTGTTAGCAGCCACCCACCAGTTTTTTCTTTATTGTGAACATATCCCGGGCCACTCCAACGCAGCTGCTGACGCTCTTTCCCGGTCTAAATTACAGGTGTTCTTCAACCTCCACCCAACGGCCGACAGATGCCCCACTCGGACTCCGAAGTTCGAAGATTTGATCCTGGACTAGCCCGGATTGTGGCGCATGGTCGGGAATTGGCCCGGATGGCTCTGTCATCTAATACCAGGAAGGCTTATGACCGAGCCATGTCCATCTTCCGGAGGTTTTCAGCGGAATTTGGGTTGCACGACCACTCAGTCCAGACGATGGTCACCTTTGCAGCTTTTTGCCACCTCCAGCTGAAACTTTCTGCCAGCACCATCAAACTGTACTTGTCGGGGGGTTCAACATCACGTCCTGACGTACCAGCCGAACTCGTCTCCCTTTCTCAGGGCATATCCAGTGAAAAACCTTTTGAAGGGCATTGGCAAGGTGGATCGCCATACCCCGGTGAGGCGGTTGCCAATAGATGGGGAGAAATTCCGGGCTCTTTCTGATTTGTTGGACACGGCCCCTTTTGAGCCCTTCACGAACTTAGTTGTAAAGACCGCCATGTACCTGGCCTTTTACGGCTTTCTCAGGCCCGGGGAGTTCAAGGTGGCTTCCCAGTCAGAGGGTCGCACCTGCCTCCTCAAACGGGACTTGGTCAAACGGTGAGATTACTACGTCTTGACACTTCGGTGTTCTAAGACCAGGCAGGTGGGTCACCCTTTGTCCATCCCTTTGTATCCATCGGGGAATGATTGGTGCCCTGTCAAGGTCCTGGACAATTACGCAGCTCGGACTCAGAGCTCGCCCAGCTACTCACCACTTTTCACGTTGCTGGGCATTCCCCTCACCACATCTAGGTTTATATTTTACATCCGCACCTTATGTATCAGGCTGGGTTGGGACCCTGCGGCGCATTCTGGCCACTCCTTTAGGATTGGAGCTGCGTCAGCTGCCTCCGGCAACAACACGCCAGGTCATATCATCAAAAGACTTGGTCGATGGGAGTCTGATGCCTTTCAGATATACATTCCTCACCCCGAGAAGGAGTTGAGGTTAGCTTTTAGTAAGCTTGTAACATGAATTTAGGTTGTCAATAAAGTGTGTAATTTGCTTCCTTTTTGCCCTCTTTATTTACAGGCCTACCCCCTTACGTCGGTTCGGCCGCAGGCCGGTGTTTGTTGGAGGAGCTAGCGGGCTTTATAGCGCCGCCCCTCCCCTACACCGGCCTGCTGCTGGGCGCTCGAGTCGCCCCACCCACCTTCACCCTTTTTTCCTGATCTCTAATCTTCGGGGGGTCCTCTTTATTTACAGGCCTACCCCCTTACGTCGGTTCTGGCACACCACACCGACTTTCCATACCAAGGGTATCCATCATTTATTTACCGACCACAACCACTGAAACCCAAGGATGTACAGAAACATCTTTGAGCGGGAAGTGGTTAACCACTTCCCACAAACCAACGTAGCCCTACGTCGGCTGCAAAATGTGGTTGTACCGGGGTGATGCCTGCAGCTAGAGGCATCATCCTGGTACCAATTTTTAGAGTTGGCAGTCGGCTTTCATGTGGTAATAGCTGATGGAGCTCGGGAGCCACTCGATCATTACCCCAGCAAGCGGGAGGGGACGCCCCCACTTCCTGCCGCCTTCCACGGCTCTGCCTGGGTCTCCCGTTCCAGCTGGAGACACGAGCATACCGCTGGCACCTCTGCTGGCTGGTTGGAGTCCCGAACGAAGTCGGATTTGGCTTTGATCGGGTCTCCGATGATGTAACCCGGAAGCAGCGTTCATGACGTCACGTCTGGGTTACTCGGTGGCTAAAGGTGCCGAATTTAAAAAAAGTGACAGTATTGAAAAATGCAGTTTTCGGCATTTTGAATACATTGAAGTGTAGAGGAGGGGTTTGGGGTCTTTAATACCCCCCGATCCCCCCATAAAGAGTACCTGTCACTGCCTTTTGCTATAACAAGGGATGTTTACATTGCTTGTGACAGCAATAAAAGTGATCAGATTTTTTATTTTTTTTTAAACTGTGCTAAAATTAAAAAATTAAATAAAATATATAGGAAAAAAAAAATGAAACCCCCCCCCCGACGTCGCTGTGAAATTGCGCACAAAAGAAAATGTATACGGAAGTCGTGCCCGCAAATGAAAGCGCTGTTCAAACCACACATGTGAGGTATCGCCATGATCGTCAGAGCGAGAACAATAATTTAAAAAAAAAAAAAAAAGATTTACTCTGTAAATCTAAACTGGTAACCGTTAAATTTTTTTAAAGCGTCGCCTATGGAGATTTTTATTGACCGTAGTTTGTCGCCATTCTGCGGGTGTGCGCAATTTTAAATCGTAACATGTTAGGTATCTATTTACTCAGCGTGACATCATCTTTCACAATATACAAAAAAAAATGGGCTAACTTTACTGTTTAGTTTTTTTTAAATACAGTGAAATTTTATTTTTCCAAAAAACTGGCGTTTGAAAGACCACTGCGCAAATATTGCCTAATAAAAAATATTGCAACGACCGCCATTTTATTCTCCAGAGTCTTTGCTAAAAATATATATATAATGTTTGGGAGTTATAAGTAATTTTCCAGCTAAAAATACAGATTTTAACTTGTAAACAACGTGTCAGAAATGAGCTCAGTCCAGAAGTGGTTAAGTAATCATCAGGCCTAAAATGTGGGTTTAAAAAAGAAAAAAAACAGGAAAAAGGCTTTTGTGGTTTTAAAAACTTGTGGAGAACTGAATTTGGGGCCCCTTTTCTGTGCTCTTTGGTGCCCTTTCATGGTATCATTTCACCATGGCCTTCTGGCATGCTGAGTTCACTGGGAATTGGCCTTCAGTTTCTGTGCTTTCAACCATGGCCCATGCTCTACCAACTGCTCTACATACAATAGGAACCCAAAACTGTATATAAACCCCTCCAATTACAAAGCTTTCCAACTTATGGAGACTCAAATTTGAAACCAACTTGTCTTCTCCACTCTGTTCCAAGTGTATTGTTGCCGATGGCTCCTTCCCATATGTTCTGGGAGTGTCCTCCTATCCGTGCCTTTTGATCGGAAGTCACGGCATTTATTGCCGATATTTCTCAGTTGTCCAACAGTGGCGGCTGGTGCTCAAAATTTTTGGGGGGGCGCAAAAAGAAAAATGTAATAGGTATTGCTTCGCGGCAAAAAACGCGGTAAAAAAATTGCATGACTTTGAGGTCATGGTACAGGCATGGCACAGGTGATGGCATAGGCATGGCACATGTGATGGTATAGGCATGGCACAGGTGATGGCATAGGCATGGCACAGGTGATGGCACAGGTGATGGCACAGGCATGGCACATGTGATGGCACAGGTGATGGCACAGGTGATGGCCTAGGTGATGGCATAGGCATGGCACAGGTGATGGCATAGGCATGGCACAGGTGATGGCATAGGTGATGGCATAGGCATGGCACAGGTGATGGCATAGGCATGGCACAGGTGATGGCACAGGTGATGGCACAGGCATGGCACAGGTGATGGCATAGACATGGCACAGGTGATGGCATAGAGATGGCACAGGTGATGGCATAGGCATGGCACAGGTGATGGCATAGGCATGGCACAGGTGATGGCACAGGTGATGGCATAGGCATGGCACAGGTGATGGCATAGGCATGGCACAGTTGATGGCACAGGCATGGCACAGGTGATGGCATAGGCATGGCACATGTGATGGTATAGGCATGGCACAGGTGATGGCATAGACATGGCACAGGTGGTGGCACAGGTGATGGCATAGGCATGGCACAGGTGATGGCATAGAGATGGCACAGGTGATGGCATAGGCATGGCACAGGTGATGGCATAGAGATGGCACAGGTGATGGCATAGGCATGGCACAGGTGATGGCACAGGTGATGGCATAGGCATGGCACAGGTGATGGCATAGGCATGGCACAGGTGATGGCACAGGTGATGGCATAGGCATGGCACAGGTGATGGCATAGGCATGGCACAGTTGATGGCACAGGCATGGCACAGGTGATGGCATAGGCATGGCACAGGTGATGGCACAGGTGATGGCATAGGCATGGCACAGGTGATGGCATAGGCATGGCACAGGTGATGGCACAGGTGATGGCATAGGCATGGCACAGGTGATGGCATAGGCATGGCACAAGTGATGGCACAGGTGATGGCATAGGCATGGCACAGGTGATGGCATAGGGATGGCACAGGTGATGGCATAGGCATGGCACAGGTGATGGTACAGGCAGGGCACAGGTTGGCTTCAATCACTTACCTTCTGACGGCGGCGGGATGGCGGGATTCCGGGAACCGAGACAAGCAGCGCGGACGTCCTCCTCTTCAGTCTTCTGTCTTCCGGTCCGGGCAGCGGTAAGGAGATCGGGCGGTGACGGTGCGTGACTGACGCACGCACCGGCACCGCCCCCATTGCGAGTCAGCGATGTCCTGGATCATGATTGGTCCAGGCTGGAGACTGGACCAATCACAGCCAGGATATCACGAAGGTGGGGGTGGCGCAGCGCTTTTGGCTGCGCCCAGGTTACGCCCCCAGAAGGCAGCCAATCGGCGCCTCTTCTGGGTCGTAAACCCCACCCCCCCTCCATATCCACCAGGCCGAGCTCATAGGCCTGCGAACCCAATTTTTTTTTTTGTTTCAAAACTTTATTTTTTTTTGTCATTTTTTTTTTTTTTTCAAAACTTTATTTTTTTTTGTCATTTTTTTTTTCTATTTTTTTTTTTTAGGGGGGGGCGGCGCTCCGGCGCCCCCTATGCACGGGCCGCCACTGTTGTCCAATATTTGTAAGCCCCTTCGTTGTCTGTTGGGATACGTGGATGACGAGGAGGATGCTCCTGCTTGTACTAAATTGTTTTATGCTAGGAAGGCTATAGCTACTCATTGGAAACCTTCTGCTCCCCCT
The DNA here is from genome assembly GCF_965119305.1 of Pelophylax lessonae. NCBI lineage: Eukaryota > Metazoa > Chordata > Amphibia > Anura > Ranidae > Pelophylax > Pelophylax lessonae. The sequence continues at coordinate 616,435,529 of NC_138771.1, read as the reverse complement.
GACGTTCCATTCTGGATTGCGATTATTCATCAGGCATTGCCTCTGTATAAAATGACGTATGAGGCCAGAGGCTGTCTCAAGAAGTTCCGGAAAATTTGGTCTTTTTGGGTGGACTCTGACCGGACTACCTCTTCGGTTTCTGATTCTACATAGACGATGTCCATTGCAGCCTATGTTGTTTTGTGTATGGTAATATGCTATTTCTGTTGTTGTTTCCCGCTCCTCTCCCCTCCCCCCCCTGGGGGATTTTTGCTGGGTCTCTCACTCACTGATGTTACAGCTGGAAGTTATGCATATTCCTTATGTCATGGCATTTGATGAAAGATGAAGCCTTGTATGTCTTTTTGGCTCCACCATTGATATGTTACACTTTATTTCTTTGTTATGTACTGTTCTGTTTGTTTAATAAAATACCTTTAAAAAAATTTGAAACCAACATTAAAATCTTTCTTATTGGCTTTTATATCACTTCCCAATCCTTACGGCTCTATAAACCGTCCAGAAACCCAAATTATTCGCATTCTACCAACCCTGAGCTGACAAAACCATTATCAGATTTTTAATTTTTTTTCTCAAAAATCCTGCCCCCTCCTGGCTGTCATTTACATTGCGCTTCTATGGGGTGTACATGGAGGAGAGCTGTTTGGGGATGGTGATTAACCCTTTTACTGCCGCTGACATACGCCATACGTAAGCAGCAATAGGGGGAGGGGGGTTACACACACACTGAATCAGCCGGTGTTCCGTGAAAAAAAACCTACCCGTGAGAAATGCCTACCCTCGTCACTTCCGGTGCACCTACGTCACCACTACGTCATTGAACAGCTGAGGAGCTGACTAGTGCGCATGCACGAAGGGTATGAAATGATCACGGCAGTGTGTGTAACGCGGCGGTTACATTAAAACAGCTCGACTGCAATATGAGTCATCTCCACTCCTATCCCTGTCACTTCCCTGATCTGGGCTAGTAAATATAAAAGCGGCGGCGGGTGTATGAAAAGATAAATCACGGAGCCGAGAGCCGCTTTTATATTTACTAGCCAAGATCAGGGTAGTGACAGGGACAGGAGCCGAGATGACTCATATTGCAGCACAGCTGTTTTAATGTAACCGCCGTGTTACACACACTGCCGTGATCATTTCATACCCTCCGTGCATGAGCACTAGTCAGCTCCTCAGCTGTTCCATTACGAAATTCTCACGGAACACCGGGAATGTGTGCAAATCTGACAAGCCGACTGTTGGCTGGACACTGGAGAGCACCAGCAGGGGGCGCCAGAGGAAGAGGATCGGGGCTGCATTGTGCAGTACCATTGCATAGAGCAGGTAAGTATAACGTGTTGCCGTAACGTTGTATAGCGCTGCGCAAACTGTTGTTACTAAATCCTGTATAGTCATAATAAAAATAATATAATAATATATATATATTTTTTTTAACAATCAATTTTTATTAATTTGTAAAGAATAACAATACACAAATTAATAAGCAGTAGTTGATAACATTGGTGTAAACTTCAATACAAGGAAGGGTCAGTAACTTTTTATAAAAAATCTTGATATCCCTGACCATCCTACCCCAGATAGGATCAATCTGTAGGCATGGCGTGGACATCAAGCTACCCAGAGAAAAGCAATTACATGGGATAGCACAACAAAACAAAAACAGTATATTTTATTTTAAAAAAAAAAGTTTATCCTTTAAAACCACTTTAATTCATGTGAATGTGTTTGTAATTTCATCATGTAAATGTTGAGCTCTTCTGTAACAACAACAAAAATAACTCCTTTACAGATTGTTTTTAACCACTTGCCGACCGCCGCACGACTATCTACGTCGGCGGTCAGCCCCTCACAGGCAAACTAACGTAGGGCTACGTTGCTTGCTTGTGAGGGTCTAGGGAGCGAGCGCGCGCCCCCCGGGGCGCGCTCCCGCTCCCGCGTGGTCACGGACCCCCCCGCGCGTGTGACCAGCGGACCCGATGTCCGCCGGTCACTCGCGATCGGCGGGGGAGAGGGAGAATGTCAGGCAGCTTGTGTAAACAAACTGCCTGTCATTCTCCTCGCTGCAAAGACACTGATAAAACGGATCTGGTATGTAGATCCGTTGATCAGTGTCCTTACAGCTAGAGCCACAGCCAATCACAGTAGAAACCACGCCCCTAGGGACACACACAGCCCCTCCCTTCCAAATAAAGTTAACCCCTTCACTACCAGTGTATTTTTACAGTAACAGTGCATATGTATAGCACTGATTACTGTAGAAATGTCACTGGTAACCCCAAAAGTGTCAAAAATGTCAGTCAAGGGTCCGATCTGTCCGCCGCAATGTCGCAGTACCGCAAAAAAAATCGCAGATCGCCGCCATTACGCGTTAAAAAAAAAAACAACAAAAATGACAAAAATCTTTCCCTTTGTTAGTAAACACGATAACTTTTGCGCAAACCAATCAAAATACGCTTTTTGCGATTTTTTTTACCAAACATAGGTAGCATAAAATAAATTGGCCGAAAATTTTTAAAAATTTTGATTTTTACATTTTTTTTTGGGGGAATTTCATATAAAAAAATGTGAAAAATATTGTTATTTTTGCAAAATTGACGCTCTTTTTTTGTTTATAGCGCGTGATCAAAAAATCGCACAGGTGATCAAATACCACCAAAAGAAAGCTCTGTTTGTGGGAAAAAAAGGACGTCAAATTCGTTTAGGTACAGCGTCGCACGACCGCGCAATTGTGCGTTAAATTCACGCAGTGCCGAATCGCAAAATACCCCCTGGTCGGAATGGGGGTAAAATCTTCCGGGGCTTAAGTGGTTAATAAGAATTTAGATGATAATAAAATCAAGATTTTTAGAAAAAAAAATAATTGGATTTATATGTTGCAATAAATCCTGTATCATAATAATAATATAATAATGTTTATTATTTTATCAACCACTTCCATACCGGGCGAATTCTGTCATTCCTCTCCTACATGTAAAAATCATCATTTTTTTTGCTAGCAAATTACTCGGAACCCCCAAACATTATACACTATATATATATATATATATATATATATATATATATATATATATATATATATTTTAGCAGAGACCCTATGGAATAAAATGGTGGTCATTGCTATTTTTTATGTCACATGGTATTTGCACAGCAATTTTTCAAACACAATTTTGTTGGAAAAAAAACACTTTCATGAATTAAAAAAAAAAAAAAAACAGTAAAAAAACAAAACCGTAAAAGTTGGTCCAATTTTTTTGTATAATATGAAAGATGATGTTACTTTCAGTAAATAGATTCATAACATTTCACGCTTTAAAATTGCCCACACTCGTGGAATGGCGCCAAACTTCAGTACCTAACACAGTAGGACAATTCCCAGTGAACTCAGCGGTGCGGCTACACTTTAAAAAATTTTAACAGCTTACCAGTTTAGAGTTACAGAGGGGGTCCAGTGCTAGAATTATTGCTCTCACTCTAACATTCGCTAGGATAACCCACATGTGTGGTTTGAACGCCGTTTACATATGTGGATCTGACCTACATATGCGTTTGCTTCTGTGTGCGAGCATGACGGGACAGGGGCGTTTACATTTTTTGTTTATTTTATTTTAATTTTTTTTTATTTTACACTGGGGGAGGGGCCAGGAGAGTCAGCGAAGGACCCAAGAAGAGGAGGATCAATGAGGCTGCACTGATGGGCAGTATTGAGGCTGCACTGATGGGCGCTGATGAGGCTGCACTGATGGGCAGTATTGAGGCTGCACTGATGGGCAGTATTGAGGCTGCTCTGATGGGCAGTAATGAGGCTGCACTGATGGGCGCTGATGAGGCTGAACTTATGGGCACTGATAGACTGTGGTCTGTGGTTTACAGATGACAGGGCGGGTCGAAAACAGGAAGGGGTGTGGCCTTTACAAGAAGGGGTGGGTCATATTTAAATTAGGGGGTGCCCATGTTTAGTCAGGCCTAGGGCAGCACAAAACCTAAATACACCACTGTACTCGTCGTGACATATTTTACAATACACCAAAAAAAAAAAAAAAAAAATGGGCTAACTTTACTGTTTAGTTTTTTTTTAAACGCAGTGAAATGCATTTTTTTCCCAAAAATTGCGTTTGAAAGACCGCTTCGCAAATACCGCGTGACAAAAAATATTGCAACTACCGCCATTTTATTCTCCAGAGTCTTTGCTAAAATAATTTATATAATGTTTGGAGGTTATAAGTAATTTTCTAGGTAAAAATACAGATTTGAACTTGTAAACAACGTGTCAGAAACGAGCTCGGTCCAGAAGTGGTTAAGTAATCATCAGGCCTAAAATGTGTATTTAAAAAAAAAAAAAAAAAAAAAAGAAAAGTTGGGCAGGAGGTGAGATGTCCATCCGTGTGGGGAATTGATTGTTGGGGCCCCTTTTCAGTGCTCTTTGGTTCCCTTTCATGGTATCATTTCACCATGGTTCACCGCTGAGTTCACTGGGAATTGTCTTACTGTGTTTGCACATGGTATTATTCCACCATGGCTTCCTGGTGACTTCTGTGCTTAACATGGTGTCTTTCAACCATGGCTTTTTGAGTTCACTGGGAATTGTCTTGTTGGGTTTGCACATGGTATTCATTCCACCACGGCTACTTGGTGACTTCTGTGTTTGCATCATGGTATTATTTCACCACGGCTTTTTGAGTCACTGGAAATTTTCCTCCAACATCTATGTTTGCACATGGTATCACTATTCCACCATGGCTCCCTGGTGATCTCTGTGCTTGCACGTGGTATCATTCAACCACGGCTGCTAAGTCACTGGAAATTTACCTCCAACGTCTGTGTAAGCACATGATATCATTCATTCCACCATGGTTTACACTATCAGCCATTCACAGCCCATGCTCTACCAACTGCACTAAATACTATGGAAACCATTATTGTATTTATGCCCCCCCATTTACAAAGCTTTCCAACTTATGGAGACTCAAATTTGACATTAAAATTTTAAACTTAAAACCAACATTAATATCTTTCTTATTGGCTTGTATATCGCTTCCCAATCCTTCCGGCTCTATAAACCGTCCAGAAACTTAAATTATTCGCATTCTACCAGCCCTGAGCTGACAAAATTCATTACCCAGAATCCTTTGCGAAGATATGCAAATGAGCTGGTGCATCCAGCTAACTGATAACTGTCACCAGTGTGCTTATGGCAGCACTTCGCCCCAACCTGCCTGTTTTCAAACGGCTGCTGCTGTAACTGATCACGTGTGGCACCATGGCAACGGCAGGTCTGATCAGATTATTAGATGGCTCCTTCCTCAGCTGGGAATGATTGGAGGGTCTGTATTCCTTCTATCAATTCACAGAGATTATCAGAAATGTTTATTTTTTTTTTCTCAAAAATCCTGCCCCCTCCTGGCTGTCATTTACATTGCGCTTCTATGGGGTGTACATGGAGGAGAGCTGTTTGGGGATGGTGATTAACCGTTTTACTGCCGCTGACATACGCCATACGTCAGCAGCAGTAGGGGGGGGGGGGGTTACACACACTGTATCAGCCGGGAATGTGTGCAAATCTGACAAGCTGACTGTTGGCTGTCAGATGGTAACGATCGGGCGGCTTTGCACTTTCACACACTTTGGCAGCAATGGTGAGCACCAGCAGGGGGCGCCAGAAGATAAGGATCGGGCTGCTCTGTGCAGTACCATTGCATAGAGCAGGTAAGTATAACGTATTGCCCTAACGTTGTATAGCGATGCGCAGGGCTGCTGTTAGAAATCGCGGGGCCCTGTATAGACTACCTGGCAGCCCCCCCCAAGAAAATATTATAGATATATTTAGCTAAAATTACAACAAAAACACTATTATCAGACACAAATATAACATAACTCGCTTAATTCCTGCTAAATCTAAAAAAAAAAACTATGCTAAATAAAAAAGAAGATGAGATGAGAAAAATATACAGGCTGGGCAGTTGGAGCTCAGTGATCAGAGAGACAGAGAGAGAGAAACAAAGTTACGATTTACAAATAAACTCCTGAGCAGAGATAAGTGCTGGGAGGGAGGGGGGGGCCACACAAGGGAGGGGGATTAGTGAGGGACAACTTTCTGTTTCTCAACAGATAAAAGCTGATAGCAGGGAGGGGGACAGATCAGATTCAGGTGCTGGAGGAAGATTTCTGTATTTGTTGTCCATCACTAATCTCCCTCTCTGTGTGGGGCCCCCTTTGGGCTCGGGCCCCCTACAAGAGGGCTGGTGGTCCCCCCCTATCAGCTGCCCTGGCGATGCTCAAACTTTTGTCACTAAATCCTGTATAATCATAATAATAATATAATAATGTATATTATTTATTTAATTTTTTTAGCAATCAATTTTTATTAACCACTTGCCGACTGCCGTCAGTAGATTTACTGCGGCAGTCAGCCCCTCACAGGCAAAGTGACGTATATTTACGTCACTAGCCTGTGAGGCTCTGGGGAGCGAGCGCGCGCTGCCCGCGGCGCGCTCCTGCTCCCGCGCGGTCACGGACCCCCCCGCGCGTGTGATCGGCGGACCAGATGTCCGCCGCTCACTCTGCGATCGTCGGGGGAGAGGGAGAAAGGCAAGCAGCTTGTGTAAACAAACTGCCTGTCATTCTCCCCTGTGTAGAAACAGTGATCACACGGTTCTACTATGTAGGACCGTTGATCATTGTTCCTACAGCTCAAGCCACAGCCAATCACAGTTAGAATCACGCCCCTAGGGACACACACAGCCCCTCCCTCTCAAATAAAGTTAACCCCTTCACTGCCAGTGTATTTTTACTATTAACAGTGCATATATATAGCACTGATTACAGTAGAAATGACACTGGTAACCCCAAAAGTGTCAAAAATGTCAGTCAAGGGTCCGATCTGTCCGCCCCAATGTCGCAGTACCGCAAAAAAAATCGCAGATCGCCGCCATTACGCGTTAAAAATAAAACAACAAAAATGACAAAAATCTTTCCCTTCGTTAGTAAACGCAATAACTTTTGCGCAAACCAATCAAAATCCGCTTTTTGCGATTTTTTTAACAAACATATGTAGCATAAAACAAATTGGCCGAAAATGTTAAAAAATTTTGATTTTTACTTTTTTTTTGGGGGAATTTCAAATAAAAAAATGTGAAAAATATTGTTATTTTTGCAAAATTGACGCTCTTTTCTTGTTTATAGCACGTGATCAAAAAATCGCACAGGTGATCAAATACCACCAAAAGAAAGCTCTGTTTGTGGGAAAAAAAGGACGTCAAATTCGTTTAGGTACAGTGTTGCATGACCGCGCAATTGTCCGTTAAAGTCACGCAGTGCCGAATCGCAAAATACCCCCTTGATGACTGTTTAACCACTTTACCACCGGAGGATTTTGCTGTCTTACGTCCAGGCCACTTTTTGCGATTCGGAACTGTGCGACTTTAACTGACAATTGCGCGGTCGCGCGACGCCGTACCCAAACGAAATTTACGTCCTTTTTTCCCCATAAACAGAGCTTTTTTTTGGTGGTATTTGATCACCTGTGCGATTTTTACTTTTTGCGCTATAAACAAAAAAAGAGCGTAAATTTTGAAAAAATAACAATAGTTTTTACATTTTTTTATATGAAATTCCCCCCCCCCCAAAAAATATGTAAAAATCAAAATTTTTTAAATTTTTGGCCAATTGGTTTTCTGCTACCTATGTTTGGTAAAAAAAAAATCACAATAAGCGTATTTTGATTGGTTTGCGCAAAAGTTATTGCGTTTACTAACTAAGGGAAAGATTTCTGTCATTTTTGGTGTTTTTTTTAAACGAGTAATGGTGGCGATCTGCGATTTTTTTTGCGGGACTGCGACATTGCGGCGGACAGATCGGACCCTTGACTGACATTTTTGACACTTTTGGGGGTACCAGTGACATTTCTACAGTAATCAGTGCTATACATATGCACTGTTACTGTAAAAATGACACTGGCAGGGAAGGGGTTAATTTTATTGGAGAGGGAGGGGTTAATGTATGCCTGGTGCTTACTGACGTGTGTGGGGGGAGGTGACTGAGTGACACAGGGACAGATCGCATGTTCAGCTATGCTGAACTCTGCAATCTGTCACTGTTTGTCACTTAGGAGACCCGCCCACTTTGTTTACACAAGCGGGCGGATCTCAAAACTCGATTCCCCGACGATCGGGGAAGAGCAGCGCCGCCGCTCCTCCCCTGGCCCGACTCCGGCTGTGAATGAATACAGCGGGAGCGAGCCTCTGGCGGCGCGCGAGCGCCGCCCACAAGGGGAGGAGTCCAGCGACGTAGGTCCAGCGATGAGCGGTCGGCAAGTGGTTAAGAAGTGATCATGAATAGAGGTTTATCTCTATTGGTCTTCATGCCACTAGCGGTGCCGGGGAGCCGCTGTTAAATAAGTTAGCGTTGATCGGAGGTGTCTGGTTACCATGGCGCTCGAAAGTGTATTTAGGAGCGGGTTGACTATGGGGCTCCTTGGAGGAGGTGTATTGAGACCTATTGGTCTTAGCAAGGAAGTGAGAGGCTGCTTATGTTTGTGGCGGAGGGATTCTCACAGTGACACCTGCATGCCTCATTTGGAAGCACTTATTCACAGCGGTCATGGATATGTGGATTTTTATGAGATGGACTTCCTAATGATTCATTCGTGATTTTATGGTTGTTTTATTTTAGTTTATATATTTTTATTTGTTTGCGCTGCACTACTTGACCTTATGTATTATGAACTTATGTACTTGAACTATATGTATTATTAAGGTATTGTTTTTTCGGCCTTGAAGTGTTCAGCTGGCAAACCTATTCGGTATTAATTTAGATTTGCGCTAAATATATATCTTTTGATTTAATACCGCACATGTGTGGTGCGAGCACCATTTAGATATAACACATGATTTTTTTTTTTTTTTATATTTTATAAAAAAGAAAAACTTTTTATTTTTTTTTTTTTTTTACTAACTTCCCTTGTGGCAGCATGGCTCGAGACAGGTCCTATTATTAGACCCCAAATCTCTCCTCTGGCCCCCCATGCAGCCGATCAAACTGAGATTAGTCTAGTTGGCTGCTTTCCTGGCTGCTGGTGGTTAGATAAACAAAGAGGCGGAACCGGAAGTGATGAATTATTCATCACTCCCAGTTTCCAGGGTTTTGAACAAGGCAGCCATTGCTGCTGGCCGCATCGCTCCCTGCCTCTGCGATGGGACCAGAGAGGCGGCAGGAGGGGGGGGTGGGACCCCCTTCTGCCACCATTCTGCCACCATTCTGCCACCCACAGAAATGATTGAGTGCCTAATTCCCCACCCGGATCACTTCTGCATTGTAGAGGATCTCCGGCTGAAAACAATGGTACCGGGATAATGCCTGTAGGTGCAGGCATCATCCCAGTATAAGTGTTCGGCCGCAGGCCGGTGTTTGTGGGAGGAGCTAGCGGGCTTTATAGCGACGCCCCTCCCCTACACCGGCCTGCTGCTGGGCGCTCGAGTCAGGTGTTCTACTGTGTCACCTGATCGCCGCCGGAACTTCCGCCTTTGAGGACCGGACTTCCGGGCAGGATCGTGGACGCCGCAAGCCATCTCCGCCGCCCCTGCTGGATCCTCCACCGTTGTCTACAGTCTCCTCTGCTCCCAGCGCCTCACCGCTGCCAGCCGGCCTGCGCCTCCTCCGCTGCACCAGCCGCCACCAGCACCTCCACTACCGCCAGCTGCCCGCTGCATCTCCCCGCTGCTCAGCCGGGACCAGGTATTCATTGGGGTTGGGGGGGGGGCGGCTGCCTACCTACCTGCACACATTGCCTGCCTCTCAGTCAAGGCCACGGCATTTTCCAACCAGCACCACATTGCCTGCCTCCAGTTAGGCCTCGGCATCTTCTCCACAGGGGGGGGCTCCTGGGTTCTGGGCTCCTGGCCTGCTTGGGGGGACACTGAGAGATCCAGGGGGGGATTGGAAAAAAAAAAAAAAAGAGGGAGGGCATTTGTTCATTTTTCCATGCTTCACCCTTGCTGGGCATGTTCTCATGCAGGGGGGGGGGGGGGGGTTGGTCGGTCAGACTCACCTGCCCGCCGGCCATCCGCTCAAGCAAGCAGCCCCCCCCCCCCAGTAGGGGCCACCAGGCGCCCCCAGGCCACGGCCTGTCGGGGGGGCTCTTGGATTTTGGTCCAGGGTAGGTGGAGGGGCACCATACACTCATACACACTCACTTACCTACCCCCTTGGGTCAGGAGGGAGGTTGGTGGCAGGGTTCGGGGGGGGGTCTCATTACATTCCACAGGGTTACATGTTCCCGTGTTGGCTCCCATCACATGCTATCTACACTGGGGGGGGGGGGGGTCATGTGTCACTACTTCTGATTGACCATTTGCCTTATTCCTCCAGGATCACACCATGTCCTTCAACGCCGGTGTCAGGTACTACTACCAGGCTGCAGGTTCTTCCTGTATGTTTCTCACGGCTCCGTATGCTGGTAGTCTTCACAAACGCTACTCCAGCGTTGCCCATAGGCACTGCTAGGTCAGTCTCACGTCTCGTTGGGCCTCCACACACATCTTGGTCACCTTCGGTATGCTTATACCGGTAAGCCTAGGCCGTCCGGGTACGCTTTGGGCACACATTACACCTTCGGTATGTCACCAGCAGGTGCCACTTGGTTCCTGTTGTTCCTTTACCACCTTCACCACCTCCGTACCACGCTCAATACTATGTCATTGTCCTTCTCGTGGGCACTGCATTCGCTGTCTGCACCTCACTGTGTTGTACCTCGTCATATTTTGTGTCCCCTGTCAGCCCCCCCTCCCCGTAGGGTGAGCGAACTGGCTGTTAGGGTTCAGGTGCTGGCCATTACTCCCCCTTCATAGCTGGTCCCGCGAGGCCAACTTCCCAATCTCAACACAGAGATTCTTCGCCCCTCGGGCCAATCCATAGTTAGCGCCTCGCTTCACCCACCTCATGGGTTTATAGTTAGGGCCTCACCTGTCACGGCCACACGTTTGATTCTTTACTGTCACCGAGAGACCAACCTTCCCGCCACCACGCTAGTGGCTCATGCCCCACGTCCAAATCATAGGTAGAGTCTCTCACCTGCCGCTTGGCATCTAGCAGGGCCTCACCTATCACGGGGTAGTTAAGTTTTTCGCCTCAAGGCACTAGCTAGCCAGCCAGTTTTCTTGGGGCTCTTGCGGTTGTTAATTGGACTTTGGTGTTCTATTTTTCTTTCAACAGCGTGCCTCTAGGAGCCATCTTGGATGAAGGATCATCCTCCCCCTCCACGCCGGCCAGACCCGGCACCCCAGTCAGATCTGGTACCCCCAGGGGTCATCAGAATCCGTCCCCGCTGGGCTCTTATGGATCCTGGACCATCCCGAAGATCTCGACGGTCCTTCGCCAGAGGGGCATTCCGTTCCCGGCCACGGCTAGGAAGGCTGAACTGTTTAGGATCTTGACTGAGCACCCGGAAGATCCTGGACTGGGCACCAGCTCTCAGGGCTGTGGATCGGCCATGCAAGGAACTCTGGACTCCATCCTGTCTTCTCTGCAGTCAATCGGCGACAGACTGACGAAACTGGAGGACGCCAGTCCAGCTCACGGGGTTCCTCCTCCGCCCTTACCGGTGCAGGCTCCTGCCCCCGTTAGCGAACAGGGTAGGCCCCCAGTCCCCCTCTTCCCCTCTGCTGCGGTATCTCCCATCATCACCCCGGCACACATGGTCCCCCCAGCCCTCCGCAAGGATATCCTGGAGGGGAAGGATGTTAACCTGGTGGCTCTCCTTATCGCCTCCCAAGATGTGGTAGAGAATAAGGTCTACAACTATGGGGATTTGTCCGTAGTGATGAAGGCCAGAGACCCCAGGCTAAATAAGAAGCTGACCATCCCTGAATTCGTCCTGGCTTTCGGGATTTACAGGGATGTGTTATGCTCTGTCTACCCACATCGTCGGGAGGAACTGGATCTCTATCTTTACAAGGTTGTGGATTTGGGCCATAAGTACGGGGGTTTTACCTTTTACGACTTTCACAAGTCAGTGTCAGCCAAAGCAGCGGCTACTTTGGCACAATTCAATGTGCGGTTTGATTGGAGTCTTTTGGACACCGAACTTTTCTGCAGGCACTTTGCAGGATTGGTGCCTCCCTCTTGCACCACATGCTCATCCACCTCGCACTCTGCCAACCTTTGCCCCATGGAGTCTGAGTCCTCCACGTCCGGGGTCCTGGGGGGGGCTGGCAGATCAGAGCAGCGTGGCCTAAGAGACAAACTGGGTCGCCCGATCATTTACTTAGGCAAAGCCCAGGTCTGTAACAATTTCAACGGTGGGGCGTGTAGTTTCAGTGCCTGCAGGCTGCTCCATGTTTGTTCTATCTGCTTCAGGGCTCACACCAAGTCCATGTGTCCATCAAGGCTCAATCCAAAACAATGACTGACCGAGGTCAAGATCGAGGTACTGGCTTTTTACCTTCAGTCTCACCCATCTCCGCACCTGGTCGAGTATTTGGTGCAGGGGTTTTCAGGGGGGTTCCACACGGGGTTGGTGTCTCTTCCCCCAGGGTCACTTGAATGCCCCAATCTACTGTCTGCTAGGGAGGACCCGCTGTCAGTGGACCTTCTGCTCAGGAAGGAAGTTCAGGAAGGGTTCATGCTAGGCCCCTTTCCCGACCCCCCCTTCACCTCCTGGCGTACTAACCCCATTGGCATCTCTACAAGCAAATACTCTAATAAAAAACGGTTAATCATTGACATGTCGGCTCCTCATTCCTCCAATAACCCTAGCCTGAATTCTCTTATCCCTTCAGCTGAGTTCTCTCTCCACTATACCACCGTGGACAACGCCATCCAAGCCATTTTGGGGGCAGGCAGGGCTGCATGGCTCAGCAAGACAGATATAGCCAACGCCTTCAAGCTTTTGCCCATTCACCCCTCTTTAAGGCATGTTGACGGTGTTAAGTGGAGGGAGGAATATTTTTTCGCCATCAGGCTCACATTTGGATCCAAAAGCAGTCCCAGGATTTTTTATACCTTTGCCGAGACGCTCTGCTGGCTTCTTCTGAATATCACCAGGTGCCCTACGGTTTTGCACTACCTGGACGACTTCTTGTTGATCGAACAGGGCAACTGCACTCCTGTTAGTTTGAGGGGCACTGTGGCCTTGTTTTCAACCTTAGGGGTCCCTCTTTCACCAGGCAAGACGATTGGACCTGTCACCAGGTTAGATTTCTTGGGGATCACCCTGGATTCCATCTCCATGCAGTCCAGCCTCCCTGGGGACAAGCTTAGGCGCATTCGAGAGGTGGTAGGCAGGTTCCTGGAAGTAGGGTCTTTTACGAGGAAAGATCTGCAGTCGTTGATTGGGTCATTGAATTTTGCCATGCGTATCATTCCGCAGGGCAGGTCATTCATCTCCCGGTCACTGTGTCTATTGCCGGGTCTTCCGGAGGGTGTTGTCACCCACCTGGATCCCCCAGCCAGGGCGGACCTGGCCATGTGGGTGGAGTTCCTGGAAAGGTGGAACGGCATTTCCATGTTTATCCTGCCTATCTAACCCCAGTCCCCTGTGTTTTGGACGGATGCGGCTGCTCACACGGGGTTTGCTGCCATCTTTGGGGATTCGTGGTTCAGGGATCATTGGCCGGCAGAGTCACTTGCCTTACCCGCTTTCCGGGAGACCTCGGCGTTGTTCGAGATATACCCTATAGTGGCAGCAGCTTTCACTTGGGGTAGGTGCTGGTCAGGGATGGCAGTTAAGTGTTTTAGCGACAATAAGGCGGCCTGTGACATTATTAATAAGGCCTGGTCTGCATCCTGACCATCATGAGGCTGGTTCGCAGGCTGACTTTGTTAGCAGCCACCCACCAGTTTTTTCTTTATTGTGAACATATCCCGGGCCACTCCAACGCAGCTGCTGACGCTCTTTCCCGGTCTAAATTACAGGTGTTCTTCAACCTCCACCCAACGGCCGACAGATGCCCCACTCGGACCCCGAAGTTCGAAGATTTGATCCTGGACTAGCCCGGATTGTGGCGCATGGTCGGGAATTGGCCCGGATGGCTCTGTCAAAAGAATATTACAAAAACACTGGTCTATACTTAAGGAAGACCCAACACTAAAACATCTCATCCCTGATACCCCAAAAATCACATACCGAAAAGCAGGTTCCCTACAACAGAACTTCACACATAGTGAATATAAAGAGGGAAGCAGGAAAGACCCCTGCAAAGCCAAAGGAACATTCCCTTGTGGAAGTTGTGCCCAGTGTAAGGTGATTCAAAAATGTATTGACACAATACTCCCTAACGGTGAAGAATTCAAGCCTAAACACTTTGTAAACTGTAGAACTAGAGGAGTAGTATACCTCATGCGCTGCGAATGTGGATCGTACTACGTAGGGAAAACTAAACAAGAGATGGGAAAGAGAATAAATAAACACATAAACAGTATGGAGTTATGTAATCCTTACCTCCCCCTGGGGAGACATGTGGTATACCAACATGGCTATAAAATGCCAAAAGTGACATTTATTGCACTCGAGAGGATACACATTCCACACAGAGGGGGAGACTGGAACAAAAGACTCCTCCAAATGGAAACAAGATGGATACAACGCCTAAAGGCAACTAAAGCACCAGGCCTTAACGAGATTGAAAGCTTCCGTCCCTTTTTGGAAGGTTTCTCATCGGGAAAAACAGATTGAATGCAATATCTTATACAAAAAACAGAAATCACTTCCATCCATTCATAAAAATCCTTGTACATAGCTCCCTGGATGAGAAATCAAATGTGATACCTACCCTACAGGATATTACAACAATGGATTTACTCACCAAAACCTACAACCCAAATGAAAACCATTTTTTTCATTTATTTTATACTTTTTCATCCATTCACAAAAATTCTTGTATATAGCTCCCCTAATGAAAAAACAATGTGATATCCACCTTACAGGATACCATAATTGCAAATGTTCTTATCCACCTACAAACCAAATCTCCTATATATAAGAAATATATATAGGAACATTGAACTTTTAACTGTCATTTAATAACAAGAAACCCCCTCTTCTTTCCCCTTCCCTCCCGTCCCCTCTCCCTTTCTCTCCCCCCTTTCCCCCCCCCCCCCTTCCCCTACCCCTCTTATTCGCTTCCCAGAATACACCATAAATCTGATCACCCCCCATACAAACCAGAGAATGAATATATTTTTAAACTGCTGTTAAAACTAAACTGGAGATCGTTTGACTATATTATCTATTATTATTTTTGTATAAATATGATTATTTATGATTTCTTCTTGACCATATAATTGTACTCTGTCACCACTCTGAGCCTCCCACCCACCTGGTCAAATCGCACCCGGCACGGTAAACCCCTGGATAGCCAGGGGTTAAGATGGAACTCTGGGACAAACCATCTCCCTCAACAAGATCCCCCCTCCGGAGATCTTGGTTCCTCCTCTCCGTGTCGGCGGCCAATACGCGAAGACGGACCACCGGATGCGCGCGCACCCTCGGGCGCATGCGCAGTAACCGGAGATCGCGTCTATTGCGCAAGAAGCCTAGTATGTGCGGGACCTACGGCGCCTGCGCGACGGGCTTTATAAGGTCGGGGAACCAGCGTCTCTCCACTCCTTCACACTGAAGGGACTGGAGAAGACAGAACAGCAGCACGAGGAACAAACCACCTAAAAATAGTAAGTTTTTCAAAGGATGATACACCATCCACTGTAAATATCACAAGTCACCCACAAATAAACTTGCACTTACAAGCTTATTGGACCTTATGTACTCTATTTTACAACAGAAAGTCTACCAAGACTGAATACCTATAACTACTATGCTTTCAATGATTGTGCGGGAGGACAAAGGCTTTTTCGCCCCTTGATCACGTATTTACTACATAAGAGTAAGCCTATATGCTTATGCCTGTATATATGCATGTACAAATACGTATATATATACAAGTATCCTTACAAAAGATCTGGGAATATTTTTCAGTACCTTACACCAAAGAAAAAAGAAGAAAAAACATCCAAAACACCTATATTAAGGTGAAACAGGCTACTTTGATTGTAAGTACCTTAGAAACCAACCAAAAAACCTACTCCTATACCCGACACAATCATTGATATTATATACATGTATCCTTAGATCTATTCAGCAAAAGAATAGGATACCAACCCCTGCACTCAATAACCGTAAGAACATTGGAAGACAACCATATAGTAAGTTGTCAGACATATAATTCAAACCTATAGAAACTTACTAAATACATTATATATAATGTATACATATATATATATTCCTCAGGCTGCACCATAGTGGTTCCTGCTGCGAACTCATCCAGACACAAAGAGGCTCGCAAGAATAGACAGAGAAAGTATGTATATACTAATAAATAAACAATAAATATACTAATAAATATATATAAAAGAAGAATAAAAATAATATTTATCACTACTTCCACAGAACTGGTGATAACCATATAATCCTTGAAAAAGGCTACCCAGTAGCCGAAACGCGTTGGATAAACACGCTTTGGACCCATAGTTGGATCTCTGTGAACAGATTTTTCCAAGCAACAAGCCTGGAAAAAACAGAGAACAACGTCCAAAAACAAAAGTCACCCTTTTCACCTATGTCACGGATATTTTCCAAAACTTTACCTTCCTCTAAACACACTTTGGGTCTATAACCCAAACACCTATGCACTGGATATAAGTACAAATAATTGTATCCTAACATTGTACATAAATAAATATTTTTGATTACTTTTTATAAATTGTATGTAACTCACTTGCCCGTAAAAGTCCCACCCCACTTCTTGGCCCGAGGCACCAAGCAATTTCCCCCATCTAATACCAGGAAGGCTTATGACCGAGCCATGTCCATCTTCCGGAGGTTTTCAGCGGAATTTGGGTTGCACGACCACTCAGTCCAGACGATGGTCGCCTTTGCAGCTTTTTGCCACCTCCAGCTGAAACTTTCTGCCAGCACCATCAAACTGTACTTGTCGGGGGTTCAACATCACGTCCTGACGTACCAGCCGAACTCGTCTCCCTTTCTCAGGGCATATCCAGTGAAAAACCTTTTGAAGGGCATTGGCAAGGTGGATCGCCATACCCCGGTCAGGCGGTTGCCAATAGATGGGGAGAAATTCCGGGCTCTTTCTGATTTGTTGGACACGGCCCCTTTTGAGCCCTTCACGAACTTAGTTGTAAAGACCGCCGTGTACCTGGCCTTTTACGGCTTTCTCAGGCCCGGGGAGTTCACGGTGGCTTCCCAGTCAGAGGGTCGCACCTGCCTCCTCAAACGGGACTTGGTCAAACGGGGAGATTACTACGTCTTGACACTTCGGTGTTCTAAGACCAGGCAGGTGGGTCACCCTTTGTCCATCCCTTTGTATCCATCGGGGAATGATTGGTGCCCTGTCAAGGTCCTGGACAATTACGCAGCTCGGGCTCAGAGCTCGCCCAGCTACTCACCACTTTTCACGTTGCTGGGCATTCCCCTCACCACATCTAGGTTTATATTTTACATCCGCACCTTATGTATCAGGCTGGGTTGGGACCCTGCGGCGCATTCTGGCCACTCCTTTAGGATTGGAGCTGCGTCAGCTGCCTCCGGCAACAACACGCCAGGTCATATCATCAAAAGACTTGGTCGATGGGAGTCTGATGCCTTTCAGATATACATTCCTCACCCCGAGAAGGAGTTGAGGTTAGCTTTTAGTAAGCTTGTAACATGAATTTGGGTTGTCAATAAAGTGTGTCATTTGCTTCCTTTTTGCCCTCTTTATTTACAGGCCTACCCCCTTACGTCGGTTCTGACACACCACACCGACTTTCTATACCAAGGGTATCCATCATTTATTTACCGACCACAAGTGTTCGGCCGCAGGCCAGTGTTTGTGGGAGGAGCTAGCGGGCTTAATAGCGCCGCCCCTCCCCTACACCGGCCTGCTGCTGGGCGCTCGAGTCGCCCCACCCACCTTCACCCTTTTTTCCTGATCTCTAATCTTCGGGGGCCCTCTTTATTTACAGGCCTACCCCCTTACGTCGGTTCTGGCACACCACAACGACTTTCCATACCAAGGGTATCCATCATTTATTTACCGACCACAACCACTGAAACCCAAGGATGTACAGAAACATCTTTGAGCGGGAAGTGGTTAACCACTTCCCACAAACCAACGTAGCCCTACGTCGGCTGCAAAATGTGGTTGTACCGGGGTGATGCCTGCAGCTAGAGGCATCATCCTGGTACCAATTTTTAGAGTTGGCAGTCGGCTTTCATGTGGTAATAGCCGATGCGGCTCAGGAGCCACTCGATCATTACCCCAGGAAGCGGGAGGGGACGCCCCCACTTCCTGCCGCCTTCCACGGCTCTGCCCGGGTCTCCCGTTCCAGCTGGAGACACGAGCATACCGCTGGCACCTCTGCTGGCTGGTTGGAGTCCCGAACGAAGTCGGATTTGGCTTTGATCGGGTCTCCGATGATGTAACCCGGAAGCAGCGTTTATGACGTCACGTCCGGGTTACTCGGTGGCTAAAGGTGCCGAATTTAAAAAAGTGACAGGATTGAAAAATGCAGTTTTCGGCATTTTGAATACATTGAAGTGTAGAGGAGGGGTTTGGGGTCTTTAATACCCCCGATCCCTCCATGAAGAGTACCTGTCACTGCCTTTTGCTATAACAAGGGATGTTTACATTGCTTGTGACAGCAATAAAAGTGATCAGATTTTTTTTTTTTTTTTTTAAACTGTGCTAAAATTAAAAAATTAAATAAAATAAATAGGAAAAAAAAAATGAAACCCCCCCCGTCGCTGTGAAATTGCGCACAAAAGAAAATGTATACGGAAGTCGTGCCCGCAAATGAAAGCGTTGTTCAAACCACACATGTGAGGTATCGCCATGATCGTCAGAGCGAGAACAATAATTAAAAAAAAAAAAAAGATTTACTCTGTAAATCTAAACTGGTAACCGTTAAAATTTTTTAAAGCGTCGCCTATGGAGATTTTTATTGACCGTAGTTTGTCGCCATTCTGCGGGTTTGTGCAATTTTAAATCATAACATGTTGGGTATCTATTTACTCAGCGTGACATCATCTTTCACAATATACAAAAAAAATGGGCTAACTTTACTGTTTAGTTTTTTTTAAATACAGTGAAATTTTATTTTTCCAAAAAAATGGCGTTTGAAAGACCACTGCGCAAATATTGCGTAATAAAAAATATTGCAACGGCCGCCATTTTATTCTCCAGAGTCTTTGCTAAAAAAATATATATAATGTTTGGGAGTTATAAGTAATTTTCCAGCTAAAAATACAGATTTTAACTTGTAAACAACGTGTCAGAAATGAGCTCAGTCCAGAAGTGGTTAAGTAATCATCAGGCCTAAAATGTGGGTTTAAAAAAGAAAAAAAACAGGAAAAAGTCTTTTGTGGTTTTAAAAACTTGTGGAGAACTGAATTTGGGGCCCCTTTTCTGTGCTCTTTGGTGCCCTTTCATGGTATCATTTCACCATGGCCTTCTGGCACGCTGAGTTCACTGGGAATTGGCCTTCAGTTTCTGTGCTTTCAACCACGGCCCATGCTCTACCAACTGCTCTACATACAATAGGAACCCAAAACTGTATATAAACCCCTCCAATTACAAAGCTTTCCAACTTATGGAGACTCAAATTTGAAACCAACTTGTCTTCTCCACTCTGTTCCAAGTGTACTGTTGCCGATGGCTCCTTTTCCCATATGTTCTGGGAGTGTCCCCCTATCCGTGCCTTTTGGTCGGAAGTCACGGCATTTATTGCCGATATTTCTCAGTTGTCCAACAGTGGCGGCTGGTGCTCAAAATTTTTGGGGGGGCGCAAAAAGAAAAATGTAATAGGTATTGCTTCGCGGCAAAAAACGCGGTAAAAAAATTGCATGACTTTGAGGTCATGGTACAGGCATGGCACAGGTGATGGCATAGGCATGGCATATGTGATGGCACAGGTGATGGCACAGGTGATGGCATAGGCATGGCACATGTGATGGCACAGGTGATGGCACAGGTGATGGCATAGGTGATGGCATAGGCATGGCACAGGTGATGGCATAGGCATGGCACAGGTGATGGCATAGGTGATGGCATAGGCATGGCACAGGTGATGGCATAGGCATGGCACAGGTGATGGCACAGGTGATGGCACAGGCATGGCACAGGTGATGGCATAGGCATGGCACAGGTGATGGCACAGGTGATGGCATAGGCATGGCACAGGTGATGGCATAGGCATGGCACAGGTGATGGCACAGGTGATGGCATAGGCATGGCACAGGTGATGGCATAGGCATGGCACAGTTGATGGCACAGGCATGGCACAGGTGATGGCATAGGCATGGCACAGGTGATGGCACAGGTGATGGCATAGGCATGGCACAGGTGATGGCATAGACATGGCACAGGTGGTGGCACAGGTGATGGCATAGGCATGGCACAGGTGATGGCATAGAGATGGCACAGGTGATGGCATAGGCATGGCACAGGTGATGGCATAGAGATGGCACAGGTGATGGCATAGGCATGGCACAGGTGATGGCATAGGCATGGCACAGGTGATGGCACAGGTGATGGCATAGGCATGGCACAGGTGATGGCATAGGCATGGCACAGGTGATGGCACAGGTGATGGCATAGGCATGGCACAGATGATGGCACAGGTGATGGCATAGGCATGGCACAGGTGATGGCATAGGGATGGCACAGGTGATGGCATAGGCATGGCACAGGTGATGGTACAGGCAGGGCACAGGTCGGCTTCAATCACTTACCTTCTGACGGCGGCGGGATGGCGGGATTTCGGGAACCGAGACGAGCAGCGCGGACGTCCTCCTCTTCAGTCTTCTGTCTTCTGGTCCGGGCAGCGGTAAGGAGATCGGGCGGTGACGGTGCGTGACTAACGCACGCACCAGCACCGCCCCCATTGCGAGTCAGCGATGTCCTGGATGATGATTGGTCCAGGCTGGAGACTGGACCAATCACAGCCAGGATATCACGAAGGTGGGGGTAGCGCAGCGCTTTTGGCTGCGCCCAGGTTACGCCCCCAGAAGGCAGCCAATCGGCGCCTCTTCTGGGTCGTAAACCCCACCCCCCCTCCATATCCACCAGGCCGAGCGCATAGGCCTGCGAACCCAATTTTTTTTTTTTTTTCAAAACTTTATTTTTTTTTGTAATTTTTTTTTTTTCAAAACTTTATTTTTTTTGTCATTTTTTTTTCTATTTTTTTTTTTAGGGGGGGGGCGGCGCTCCGGCGCCCCCTATGCACGGGCCGCCACTGTTGTCCAATATTTGTAAGCCCCTTCGTTGTCTGTTGGGATACGTGGATGACGAGGAGGATGCTCCTGCTCGTACTAAATTATTTTTATGCTTGGCCTTCTTCTATGCTAGGAAGGCTATAGCTACTCGTTGGAAACCTTCTGCTCCCCCTGACTTTCCATTCTGGATTGCGATTATTCATCAGGCATTGCCTCTGTATAAAATGACGTATGAGGCCAGAGGCTGTCCCAAGAAGTTCCGGAAAATTTGGTCTTTTTGGGTGGACTCTGACCGGACTACCTCTTCGGTCTCTGATTCTACATAGACGATGTCCATTGCAGCCTATGTTGTTTTGTGTATGGTAATATGCTATTTCTGTTGTTGTTTCCCGCTCCTCTCCCCTCCCCCCCCCGGGGGATTTTTGCTGGGTCTCTCACTGATGTTACAGCTGGAAGTTATGCATATTGCTTATGTCATGGCATTTGATGAAAGATGAAGCCTTGTATGTCTTTTTGGCTCCACCATTGATATGTTACACTTTATTTCTTCGTTATGTACTGCTCTGTTTGTTTAATAAAATACCTTTAAAAAAATTTGAAACCAACATTAAAATCTTTCTTATTGGCTTTTATATCACTTCCCAATCCTTACGGCTCTATAAACCGTCCAGAAACCCAAATTATTCGCATTCTACCAACCCTGAGCTGACAAAACCATTATCAGATTTTGAATTTTTTTTCTCAAAAATCCTGCCCCCTCCTGGCTGTCATTTACATTGCGCTTCTATGGGGTGTACATTGAGGAGAGCTGTTTGGGGATGGTGATTAACCCTTTTACTGCCGCTGACATACGCCATACGTAAGCAGCAGTAGGGGGAGGGGGGTTACACACACACTGAATCAGCCGGTGTTCCGTGAAAAAAAACCTACCCGTGCGAAATGCCTACCCTCGTCACTTCCGGTGCACCTACGTCACCACTACGTCATTGAACAGCTGAGGAGCTGACTAGTGCGCATGCACGGAGGGTATGAAATGATCACGGCAGTGTGTGTAACGCGGCGGTTACATTAAAACAGCTCGGCTGAAATATGAGTCATCTCCACTCCTATCCCTGTCACTTCCCTGATCTGGGCTAGTAAATATAAAAGCGGCGGCGGGTGTATGAAAAGATAAATCACGGAGCCGAGAGCCGCTTTTATATTTACTAGCCAAGATCAGGGTAGTGATAGGGACAGGAGCCGAGATGAGTCATATTGCAGCACAGCTGTTTTAATGTAACCGCCGTGTTACACACACTGCCATGATCATTTCATACCCTCCGTGCATGAGCACTAGTCAGTTCCTCAGCTGTTCCATTACGTATCCGGGGGTGTGAGCATGCGCACTGCTACGCTGCTCAGCTGTTCCTCACAGGAAGTGACGAGGATAGGCATTTCTCACGGGGTAGGTAATTCTCATGGAACTCCGGGAATGTGTGCAAATCTGACAAGCCGACTGTTGGCTGGACGCTGGAGAGCACCAGCAGGGGGCGCCAGAGGAAGAGGATCGGGGCTGCTCTGTGCAGTACCATTGCATAGAGCAGGTAAGTATAACGTGTTGCCGTAACGTTGTATAGTGCTGTTGTTACTAAATCCTGTATAGTCATAATAAAAATAATATAATAATATATATATATATTTTTTTAACAATCAATTTTTATTAATTTGTAAAGAATAACAATACACAAATTAATAAGCAGTAGTTGATAACATTGGTGTAAACTTCAATACAAGGAAGGGTCAGTAACTTTTTATAAAAATCTTGATATCCCTGACCATCATACCCCAGATAGGATCAATCTGTAGGCATGGCGTGGACATCAAGCTACCCAGAGAAAAGCAATTACATGGGATAGCACAACAAAACAAAAACAGTATATTTTATTTAAAAAAAAAGTTTATCCTTTAAAACCACTTTAATTCATGTGAATGTGTTTGTAATTTCATCATGTAAATGTTGAGCTCTTCTGTAACAACAACGAAAATAACTCCTTTACAGATTGTTTTTAATAAGAATTTAGATGATAATAAAATCAAGATTTTTAGAAAAAAAAATAATTGGATTTATATGTTGCAATAAATCCTGTATCATAAAAATAATATAATAATGTTTATTATTTTATCAACCACTTCCATACCGGGCGAATTCCGGCATTCCTCTCCTACATGTAAAAATCTTTTTTTTTGCTAGCAAATTACTCAGAACCCCCAAACATTATACACTATATATATATATATATATATATATATATATATATATATATATATATATATATATATATATATATATATATATATATATTAGCAGAGACCCTATGGAATAAAATGGTGGTCATTGCTATTTTTTATGTCACACGGTATTTGCACAGCAATTTTTCAAACACAATTTTGTTGGAAAAAAAACACTTTCATGAATTAAAAAAAAAAAAAAAAACAGTAAAAAAACATAACCGTAAAAGTTGGTCCAATTTTTTTGTATAATATGAAAGATGATGTTTCTTTCAGTAAATAGATTCATAACATTTCACGCTTTAAAATTGCCCACACTCGTGGAATGGCGCCAAACTTCAGTACCTAACACAGTAGGACAATTCCCAGTGAACTTAGCAGTGCGGCTACGCTTTAAAATTTTTTACAGGTTACCAGTTTAGAGTTACAGAGGGGGTCCAGTGCTAGAATTATTTCTCTCACTCTAACATTCGCTAGGATAACCCACATGTGTGGTTTGAACGCCGTTTACATATGTGGATCCGACCTACATATGCGTTTGCTTCTGTGTGCGAGCATGACGGGACAGGGGCGTTTACATTTTTTGTTTATTTTATTTTAATTTTTTTTTATTTTACACTGGGGGAGGGGCCAGGAGAGTCAGCGAAGGACCCAAGAAGAGGAGGATCAATGAGGCTGCACTGATGGGCAGTATTGAGGCTGCACTGATGGGCGCTGATGAGGCTGCACTGATGGGCAGTATTGAGGCTGCACTGATGGGCAGTATTGAGGCTGCACTGATGGGCAGTAATGAGGCTGCACTGATGGGCGCTGATGAGGCTGAACTTATGGGCACTGATAGACTGTGGTCTGTGGTTTACAGATGACAGGGCGGTTCAAAAACAGGAAGGGGTGTGGCCTTTACAAGAAGGGGTGGGTCATATTTAAATTAGGGGGTGCCCAAGTTTAGTCAGGCCTAGGGCAGCACAAAACCTAAATACACCACTGTACTCGTCGTGACATATTTTACAATACACCAAAAAAAAAAAAAAAATGGGCTAACTTTACTGTTTAGTTTTTTTTTTAAACGCAGTGAAATGCATTTTTTTCCCAAAAATTGCGTTTGAAAGACCGCTTCGCAGATACCGCGTGACAAAAAATATTGCAACTACCGCCATTTTATTCTCCAGAGTCTTTGCTAAAATAATTTATATAATGTTTGGAGGTTATAAGTAATTTTCTAGGTAAAAATACAGATTTGAACTTGTAAACAACGTGTCAGAAACGAGCTCGGTCCAGAAGTGGTTAAGTAATCATCAGGCCTAAAATGTGTATTTAAAAAAAAAAAAAAAAAAAAAAAAAGAAAAGTTGGGCAGGAGGTGAGATGTCCATCCGTGTGGGGAATTGATTGTTGGGGCCCCTTTTCAGTGCTCTTTGGTTCCCTTTCATGGTATCATTTCACCATGGTTCACCGCTGAGTTCACTGGGAATTGTCTTACTGTGTTTGCACATGGTATTATTCCACCATGGCTTCCTGGTGACTTCTGTGCTTAACATGGTGTCTTTCAACCATGGCTTTTTGAGTTCACTGGGAATTGTCTTGTTGGGTTTGCACATGGTATTCATTCCACCACGGCTACTTGGTGACTTCTGTGTTTGCATCATGGTATTATTTCACCACGGCTTTTTGAGTCACTGGAAATTTTCCTCCAACGTCTATGTTTGCACATGGTATCATTATTCCACCATGGCTCCCTGGTGATCTCTGTGCTTGCACGTGGTATCATTCAACCACGGCTGCTAAGTCACTGGAAATTTACCTCCAACGTCTGTGTAAGCACATGATATCATTCATTCCACCATGGTTTACACTATCAACCATTCACGGCCCATGCTCTACCAACTGCACTAAATACAAAGGAAACCATTATTGTATTTATGCCCCCCCATTTACAAAGCTTTCCAACTTATGGAGACTCAAATTTGACATTAAAATTTTAAACTTAAAACCAACATTAAAATCTTTCTTATTGGCTTGTATATCGCTTCCCAATCCTTCCGGCTCTATAAACCGTCCAGAAACTTAAATTATTCGCATTCTACCAGCCCTGAGCTGACAAAATTCATTACCCAGAATCCTTTGCGAAGATATGCAAATGAGCTGGTGCATCCAGCTAACTGATAACTGTCACCAGTGTGCTTATGGCAGCACTTCACCCCAACCTGCCTGTTTTCAAACGGCTGCTGCTGTAACTGATCACGTGCGGCACCATGGCAACGGCAGGTCTGATCAGATTATTAGATGGCTCCTTCCTCAGGTGGGAATGATTGGAGGGTCTGTATTCCTTCTATCAATTCACAGAGATTATCAGAATTTTTAATTTTTTTTTCTCAAAAATCCTGCCCCCTCCTGGCTGTCATTTACATTGCGCTTCTATAGGGTGTACATGGAGGAGAGCTGTTTGGGGATGGTGATTAACCGTTTTACTGCCGCTGACATACGCCATACGTCAGCAGCAGTAGGGGGGGGGTTACACACACTGTATCAGCCGGGAATGTGTGCAAATCTGACAAGCTGACTGTTGGCTGTCAGATGGTAACGATCTGGCGGCTTTGCACTTTCACACACCTTGGCAGCAATGGTGAGCACCAGCAGGGGGCGCCAGAAGATAAGGATCGGGCTGCTCTGTGCAGTACCATTGCATAGAGCAGGTAAGTATAACGTATTGCCCTAACGTTGTATAGCGCTGCGCAGGGCTGCTGTTAGAAATCGCGGGGCCCTGTATAGACTACCTGGCAGCCCCCCCCCCCCCCAAGAAAATATTATAGATATATTTAGCTAAAATTACAACAAAATCACTATTATCAGACACAAATATAACATAACTCGCATAATTCCTGCTAAATCTAAAAAAAAAAAAAAAAACTATGCTAAATAAAAAAGAAGATGAGATGAGAAAAATATACCGGCTGGGCAGTTGGAGCTCAGTGATCAGAGAGACAGAGAGAGAGAAACAAAGTTACAAATAAACTCCTGAGCAGAGATAAGTGCTGGGAGGGAGGGGGGGGGGGCACACAAGGGAGGGGGGATTAGTGAGGGACAACTTTCTGTTTCTCAACAGATAAGAGCTGATAGCAGGGAGAGGGACAGATCAGATTCAGGTGCTGGAGGAAGATTTCTGTATTTGTTGTCCATCACTAATCCCCCTCTCTGTGTGGGCCCCCCTTTGGGCTCGGGTCCCCTACAAGAGGGCTGGTGGTCCCCCCCTATCAGCTGCCCTGGCGATGCTCAAACTGTTGTCACTAAATCCTGTATAATCATAATAATAATATAATAATGTATATTATTTATTTAATTTTTTTAGCAATCAATTTTTATTAACCACTTGCCGACTGCCGTCAGTAGATTTACTGCGGCAGTCAGCCCCTCACAGGCAAAGTGACGTATATTTATGTCACTAGCCTGTGAGGCTCTGGGGAGCGAGCGCGCGCCGCCCGCGGCGCGCTCCCGCTCCCGCGCGGTCTCGGACCCCCCCGCACGTGTGACCGGCGGACCAGATGTCCGCCGCTCACTCTGCGATCGTCGGGGGAGAGGGAGAAAGGCAAGCAGCTGATGTAAACAAACTGCCTGTCATTCTCCCCTGTGTAGAAACACTGATCATACGGTTCTACTATGTAGGACCGTTGATCAGTGTAACTACAGCTCAAGCCACAGCCAATCACAGTTAGAATCACGCCCCTAGGGACACACACAGCCCCTCCCTCTCAAATAAAGTTAACCCCTTCACTGCCAGTGTATTTTTACAGTAACAGTGCATATATATAGCACTGATTACAGTAGAAATGACACTGGTAACCCCAAAAGTGTCAAAAATGTCAGTCAAGGGTCCGATCTGTCCGCCCCAATGTCGCAGTACCGCAAAAAAAAATCGCGGATCGCCGCCATTACGCGTTAAAAATAAAACAACAAAAATGACAAAAATCTTTCCCTTTGTTAGTAAACGCAATAACTTTTGCGCAAACCAATCAAAATCCGCTTTTTGCGATTTTTTTTAACAAACATATGTAGCATAAAACAAATTGGCCGAAAATGTTAAAAAATTTTGATTTTTACTTTTTTATTTTGGGTAATTTCATATAAAAAAATGTGAAAAATATTGTTATTTTTGCAAAATTGACGCTCTTTTTTTGTTTATAGCACGTGATCAAAAAATCACACAGGTGATCAAATACCACCAAAAGAAAGCTCTGTTTGTGGGAAAAAAAGGACGTCAAATTCGTTTAGGTACAGTGTTGCATGACCGCGCAATTGTCCGTTAAAGTCACGCAGTGCCGAATCGCAAAATACCCCCTTGATGACTGTTTAACCACTTTACCACCGGAGGATTTTGCTGTCTTACGTCCAGGCCACTTTTTGCGATTCGGAACTGTGCGACTTTAACTGACAATTGCTCGGTCGCGCGACGCCGTACCCAAACGAAATTTACGTCCTTTTTTCCCCATAAACAGAGCTTTTTTTTGGTGGTATTTGATCACCTGTGCGATTTTTACTTTTTGCGCTATAAACAAAAAAAGAGCGTAAATTTTGAAAAAATAACAATAGTTTTCACATTTTTTATATGAAATTCCCCCCCCCCCCCCCAAAAATATGTAAAAATCAAAAT
This sequence comes from Pelophylax lessonae, assembly GCF_965119305.1. Classification (NCBI taxonomy): domain Eukaryota; kingdom Metazoa; phylum Chordata; class Amphibia; order Anura; family Ranidae; genus Pelophylax; species Pelophylax lessonae. Next base: position 616,407,356 of record NC_138771.1, on the reverse strand, counting down.
TTTTTAAATTTTTGGCCAATTGGTTTTCTGCTACCTATGTTTGGTAAAAAAAAATCACAATAAGCGTATTTTCATTGGTTTGCGCAAAAGTTATTGCGTTTACTAACTAAGGGAAAGATTTCTGTCATTTTTGGTGTTTTTTTTTAAACGAGTAATGGCGGCGATCTGCGATTTTTTTTGCGGGACTGCGACATTGCGGCGGACAGATCGGACCCTTGACTGACATTTTTGACACTTTTGGGGGTACCAGTGACATTACTACAGTAATCAGTGCTATAAATATGCACTGTTACTGTAAAAATGACACTGGCAGGGAAGGGGTTAATTTTATTGGAGAGGGAGGGGTTAATGTATGCCTGTTGCTTACTAACTTGTGTGGGGGGAGGTGACTGAGTGACACAGGGACAGATCGCATGTTCAGCTATGCTGAACCCTGCAATCTGTCACTGTTTGTCACTTAGGAGACCCGCCCACTTTGTTTACACAAGCGGGCGGATTTCCTCACTCGATCCCCGACGATCGGGGAAGAGCAGCGCCGCCGCTCCTCCCCTGGCCCGACTCCGGCTGTGAATGAATACAGCGGGAGCGAGCCTCCGGCGGCGCGCGAGCGCCGCCCACAAGGGGAGGAGTCCAGCGACGTAGGTCCAGCGATGAGCGGTCGGCAAGTGGTTAAGAAGTGATCATGAATAGAGGTTTATCTCTATTGGTCTTCATGCCACTAGCGGTGCCGGGGAGCCGCTGTTAAATAAGTTAGCGTTGATCGGAGGTGTCTGGTTACCATGGCGCTCGAAAGTGTATTTAGGAGCGGGTTGACTATGGGGCTCCTTGGAGGAGGTGTATTGAGACCTATTGGTCTTAGCAAGGAAGTGAGAGGCTGCTTATGTTTGTGGCGGAGGAATTCTCACAGTGACACCTGCATGCCTCATTTGGAAGCACTTATTCACAGCGGTCATGGATATGTGGATTTTTATGAGATGGACTTCCTAATGATTCATTCATGATTTTATGGTTGTTTTATTTTAGTTTATATATTTTTATTTATTTGCGCTGCACTACTTGACCTTATGTATTATGAACTTATGTACTTGAACTATATGTATTATTAAGGTATTGTCTTTTCGGCCTTGAAGTGTTCAGCTGGCAAACCTATTCGGTATTAATTTAGATTTGCGCTAAATATATATCTTTTGATTTAATACCGCACATGTGTGGTGCGAGCACCATTTAGATATAACACATGATTTTTTTTTTTTTTTTATATTTTATAAAAAAGAAAAACTTTTTTTTTTTTTTTTTTTTTTTTTACTAACTTCCCTTGTGGCAGCATGGCTCGAGACAGGTCCTATTATTAGACCCCAAATCTCTCCTCTGGCCCCCCATGCAGCCGATCAAACTGAGATTAGTCTAGTTGGCTGCTTTCCTGGCTGCTGGTGGTTAGATAAACAAAGAGGCGGAACCGGAAGTGATGAATTATTCATCACTCCCAGTTTCCAGGGTTTTGAACAGGGCAGCCATTGCTGCTGGCCGCATCGCTCCCTGCCTCTGCGATGGGACCAGAGAGGCGGCAATAGGGGGGCGGGGCCCCCTTCTGCCACCATTCTGCCACCCACAGAAATGATTGAGTGCCTAATTCCCCACCCGGATCACTTCTGCATTGTAGAGGATCTCCGGCTGAAAACAATGGTACCGGGATAATGCCTGTAGGTGCAGGCATCATCCCAGTATAAGTGTTCGGCCGCAGGCCGGTGTTTGTGGGAGGAGCTAGCGGGCTTTATAGCGCCGCCCCTCCCCTACACCGGCCTGCTGCTGGGCGCTCGAGTCAGGTGTTCTACTGTGTCACCTGATTGCCGCCGGAACTTCCGACTTTGAGGACCGGACTTCCGGGCAGGATCGTGGACGCCGCAAGCCATCTCCGCCGCCGCCGCTGGATCCTCCACCGTTGTCTACAGTCTCCTCTGCTCCCAGCGCCTCACCGCTGCCAGCCGGCCTGCGCCTCCTCCGCTGCACCAGCCGCCACCAGCACCTCCACTACCGCCAGCTGCCCGCTGCATCTCCCCGCTGCTCAGCCGGGACCAGGTATTCATTGGGGTTGGGGGGGGGGGGGCTGCCTACCTACCTGCACACATTGCCTGCCTCTCAGTCAAGGCCACGGCATTTTCCAACCAGCACCACATTGCCTGCCTCCAGTTAGGCCACGGCATCTTCTCCACAGGGGGGGGGGGGGGGCTCCTGGGTTCTGGGCTCCTGGCCTGCTTGGGGGGACACTGAGAGATCCAGGGGGGGATTGGAAAAAAAAAAAAGAGGGAGGGCATTTGTTCATTTTTACATGCTTCACCCTTGCTGGGCATGTTCTCATGCAAGGGGGGGGGGGTTGGTCGGTCAGGCTCACCTGCCCGCCGGCCGTCCGCTCAAGCAAGCAGCCCCCCCCCAGTAGGGGCCACCAGGCGCCCCCAGGCCACGGCCTGTCGAGGGGGGCTCTTGGATTTTGGTCCAGGGTAGGTGGAGGGGCACCATACACTCATACACGCTCACTTACCTACCCCCTTGGGTCAGGAGGGAGGTTGGTGGCAGGGTTCGGGGGGGGGTCTCATTACATTCCACAGGGTTACATGTTCCCGTGTTGGCTCCCATCACATGCTATCTACACTGGGGGGGGGGGGGGGTCATGTGTCACTACTTCTGATTGACCATTTGCCTTATTCCTCCAGGATCACACCATGTCCTTCAACGCCGGTGTCAGGTACTACTACCAGGCTGCAGGTTCTTCCTATATGTTTCTCACGGCTCAGTATGCTGGTAGTCTTCACAAACGCTACTCCAGCGTTGCCCATAGGCACTTCTAGGTCAGTCTCACATCTCGTTGGGCCTCCACACACATCTTGGTCACCTTCGGTATGCTTATACCGGTAAGCCTAGGCCGTCCGGGTACGTTTTGGGCACACATTACACCTTCGGTATGTCACCAGCAGGTGCCACTTGGTTCCTGTTGTTCCTTTACCGCCTTCACCACCTCCGTGCCACGCTCAATACTATGTCATTGTCCTTCTCGTGGGCACTGCATTCGCTGTCTGCACCTCACTGTGTTGTACCTCGTCATGTGTTGTGTCCCCTGTCAGCCCCCCCTCCCTGTAGGGTGAGCGAACTGGCTGTTAGGGTTCAGGTGCTGGCCATTACTCCCCCTTCATAGCTGGTCCCGCGAGGCCACCTTCCCAATCTCAACACGGAGATTCTTCGCCCCTCGGGCCAATCCATAGTTAGCGCCTCGCTTCACCCACCTAATGGGTTTATAGTTAGGGCCTCACCTGTCACGGCCACACGTTTGATTCTTTACTGTCACCGAGAGACCAACCTTCCCGCCACCACGCTAGTGGCTCATGCCCCACGTCCAAATCATAGGTAGAGTCTCTCACCTGCCACTTGGCATCTAGCAGGGCCTCACCTGTCACGGGGTAGTTAAGTTTTTCGCCTCAAGGCACTAGCTAGCCAGCCAGTTTTCTTGGGGCTCTTGCGGTTGTTAATTGGACTTTGGTGTTCTATTTTTCTTTCAACAGCGTGCCTCTAGGAGCCATCTTGGATGAAGGATCATCCTCCCCCTCCACGCCGGCCAGACCCGGCACCCCAATCAGATCTGGTACCCCCAGGGGTCATCGGAATCCGTCCCTGCTGGGCTCTTATGGATCCTGGACCATCCCGAAGATCTCGGCGGTCCTTCGCCAGAGGGGCATTCCGTTCCCGGCCACGGCTAGGAAGGCTGAACTGTTTAGGATCTTGACTGAGCACCCGGAAGATCCTGGACTGGGCACCAGCTCTCAGGGCTGTGGATCGGCCATGCAAGGAACTCTGGACTCCATCCTGTCTTCTCTGCAGTCAATCGACGACAGACTGACGAAACTGGAGGACGCCAGCTCACAGGGTTACTCCTCCGCCCTTACCGGTGCAGTCTCCTGCCCCCGTTAGCGAACAGGGTAGGCCCCCAGTCCCCCTCTTCCCCTCTGCTGCGGTATCTCCCATCATCACCCCGGCACACATGGTCCCCCCAGCCCTCCGCAAGGATATCCTGGAGGGGAAGGATGTTAACCTGGTGGCTCTCCTTATCGCCTCCCAAGATGTGGTAGAGAATAAGGTCTACAACTATGGGGATTTGTCCGTAGTGATGAAGGCCAGAGACCCCAGGCTAAATAAGAAGCTGACCATCCCTGAATTCGTCCTGGCTTTCGGGATTTACAGGGATGTGTTATGCTCTGTCTACCCACATCGTCGGGAGGAACTGGATCTCTATCTCCACAAGGTTGTGGATTTGGGCCATAAGTACGGGGGTTTTACCTTTTACGACTTTCACAAGTCAGTGTCAGCCAAAGCAGCGGCTACCTTGGCACAATTCAATGTGCGGTTTGATTGGAGCCTTTTGGACACCGAACTTTTCTGCAGGCACTTTGCAGGATTGGTGCCTCCCTCTTGCGCCACATGCTCATCCACCTCGCACTCTGCCAACCTTTGCCCCATGGAGTCTGAGTCCTCCATGTCCGGGGTCCTGGGGGGGGCTGGCAGATCAGAGCAGCGTGGCCTAAGAGACAAACTGGGTCGCCCGATCATTTACTTAGGCAAAGCCCAGGTCTGTAACAATTTCAACGGTGGGGCGTGTAGTTTCAGTGCCTGCAGGCTGCTCCATGTTTGTTCTATCTGCTTTAGGGCTCACACCAAGTCCATGTGTCCATCAAGGCTCAATCCAAAACAATGACTGACCGAGGTCAAGATCGAGGTACTGGCTTTTTACCTTCAGTCTCACCCATCTTCGCACCTGGTCGAGTATTTGGTGCAGGGGTTTTCAGGGGGGTTCCACACGGGGTTGGTGTCTCTTCCCCCAGGGTCACTTGAATGCCCCAATCTACTGTCTGCTAGGGAGGACCCGCTGTCAGTGGACCTTCTGCTCAGGAAGGAAGTTCAGGAAGGGTTCATGCTAGGCCCCTTTCCCGACCCCCCCTTCACCTCCTGGCATACTAACCCCATTGGCATCTCTACAAGCAAATACTCTAATAAAAAACGGTTAATCATTGACATGTCGGCTCCTCATTCCTCCAATAACCCTAGCCTGAATTCTCTTATCCCTTTAGCTGAGTTCTCTCTCCACTATACCACCGTGGACAACGCCATCCAAGCCATTTTGGGGGCAGGCAGGGCTGCATGGCTCAGCAAGACAGATATAGCCAACGCCTTCAAGCTGTTGCCCATTCACCCCTCTTTATGGCATGTTCACGGTGTTAAGTGGAGGGAGGAATATTTTTTCGCCATCAGGCTCACATTTGGATCCAAAAGCAGTCCCTGGATTTTTGATACCTTTGCCGAGACGCTCTGCTGGCTTCTTCTGAATATCACCAGGTGCCCTGCGGTTTTGCACTACCTGGACGACTTCTTGTTGATCGAACAGGGCAACTGCACTCCTGTCAGTTTGAGGGGCACTGTGGCCTTGTTTTCAACCTTAGGGGTCCCTCTTTCACCAGGCAAGACGATTGGACCTGTCACCAGGTTAGATTTCTTGGGGATCACCCTGGATTCCATCTCCATGCAGTCCAGCCTCCCTGGGGACAAGCTTAGGCGCATTCGAGAGGTGGTAGGCAGGTTCCTGGAAGTAGGGTCTTTTATGAGGAAAGATCTGCAGTCGTTGATTGGGTCATTGAATTTTGCCTTGCGCATCATTCCGCAGGGCAGGTCATTCATCTCCCGGTTACTGTGTCTATTGCCAGGTCTTCCGGAGGGTGTTGTCACCCACCTGGATCCCCCAGCCAGGGCGGACCTGGCCATGTGGGTGGAGTTCCTGGAAAGGTGGAACGGCATTTCCATGTTTATCCCGCCTATCTCACCCCAGTCCCCTGTGTTTTGGACGGATGCGGCTGCTCACACGGGGGTTTGCTGCCATCTTTGGGGATTCGTGGTTCAGGGATCATTGGCCGGCAGAGTCACTTGCCTTACCCGCTTTCCGGGAGACCTCGGCGTTGTTCGAGATATACCCTATAGTGGCAGCAGCTTTCACTTGGGGTAGGTGCTGGTCAGGGATGGCAGTTAAGTGTTTTAGCGACAATAAGGCGGCCTGTGACATTATTAATAAGGGCCGGTCTGCATCCCTGACCATCATGAGGCTGGTTCGCAGGCTGACTTTGTTAGCAGCCACCCACCAGTTTTTTCTTTATTGTGAACATATCCCGGGCCACTCCAACGCAGCTGCTGACGCTCTTTCCCGGTCTAAATTACAGGTGTTCTTCAACCTCCACCCAACGGCCGACAGATGCCCCACTCGGACTCCGAAGTTCGAAGATTTGATCCTGGACTAGCCCGGATTGTGGCGCATGGTCGGGAATTGGCCCGGATGGCTCTGTCATCTAATACCAGGAAGGCTTATGACCGAGCCATGTCCATCTTCCGGAGGTTTTCAGCGGAATTTGGGTTGCACGACCACTCAGTCCAGACGATGGTCACCTTTGCAGCTTTTTGCCACCTCCAGCTGAAACTTTCTGCCAGCACCATCAAACTGTACTTGTCGGGGGTTCAACATCACGTCCTGACGTACCAGCCGAACTCGTCTCCCTTTCTCAGGGCATATCCAGTGAAAAACCTTTTGAAGGGCATTGGCAAGGTGGATCGCCATACCCCGGTGAGGCGGTTGCCAATAGATGGGGAGAAATTCCGGGCTCTTTCTGATTTGTTGGACACGGCCCCTTTTGAGCCCTTCACGAACTTAGTTGTAAAGACCGCCATGTACCTGGCCTTTTACGGCTTTCTCAGGCCCGGGGAGTTCACGGTGGCTTCCCAGTCAGAGGGTCGCACCTGCCTCCTCAAACGGGACTTGGTCAAACGGTGAGATTACTACGTCTTGACACTTCGGTGTTCTAAGACCAGGCAGGTGGGTCACCCTTTGTCCATCCCTTTGTATCCATCGGGGAATGATTGGTGCCCTGTCAAGGTCCTGGACAATTACGCAGCTCGGACTCAGAGCTCGCCCAGCTACTCACCACTTTTCACGTTGCTGGGCATTCCCCTCACCACATCTAGGTTTATATTTTACATCCGCACCTTATGTATCAGGCTGGGTTGGGACCCTGCGGCGCATTCTGGCCACTCCTTTAGGATTGGAGCTGCGTCAGCTGCCTCCGGCAACAACACGCCAGGTCATATCATCAAAAGACTTGGTCGATGGGAGTCTGATGCCTTTCAGATATACATTCCTCACCCCGAGAAGGAGTTGAGGTTAGCTTTTAGTAAGCTTGTAACATGAATTTAGGTTGTCAATAAAGTGTGTAATTTGCTTCCTTTTTGCCCTTTTTATTTACAGGCCTACCCCCTTACGTCGGTTCGGCCGCAGGCCGGTGTTTGTGGGAGGAGCTAGCGGGCTTTATAGCGCCGCCCCTCCCCTACACCGGCCTGCTGCTGGGCGCTCGAGTCGCCCCACCCACCTTCACCCTTTTTTCCTGATCTCTAATCTTCGGGGGGTCCTCTTTATTTACAGGCCTACCCCCTTACGTCGGTTCTGGCACACCACACCGACTTTCCATACCAAGGGTATCCATCATTTATTTACCGACCACAACCACTGAAACCCAAGGATGTACAGAAACATCTTTGAGCGGGAAGTGGTTAACCACTTCCCACAAACCAACGTAGCCCTACGTCGGCTGCAAAATGTGGTTGTACCGGGGTGATGCCTGCAGCTAGAGGCATCATCCTGGTACCAATTTTTAGAGTTGGCAGTCGGCTTTCATGTGGTAATAGCTGATGGAGCTCGGGAGCCACTCGATCATTACCCCAGCAAGCGGGAGGGGACGCCCCCACTTCCTGCCGCCTTCCACGGCTCTGCCTGGGTCTCCCGTTCCAGCTGGAGACACGAGCATACCGCTGGCACCTCTGCTGGCTGGTTGGAGTCCCGAACGAAGTCGGATTTGGCTTTGATCGGGTCTCCGATGATGTAACCCGGAAGCAGCGTTCATGACGTCACGTCTGGGTTACTCGGTGGCTAAAGGTGCCGAATTTAAAAAAAGTGACAGTATTGAAAAATGCAGTTTTCGGCATTTTGAATACATTGAAGTGTAGAGGAGGGGTTTGGGGTCTTTAATACCCCCCGATCCCCCCATAAAGAGTACCTGTCACTGCCTTTTGCTATAACAAGGGATGTTTACATTGCTTGTGACAGCAATAAAAGTGATCAGATTTTTTATTTTTTTTTAAACTGTGCTAAAATTAAAAAATTAAATAAAATATATAGGAAAAAAAAAATGAAACCCCCCCCCCCCCCCCGTCGCTGTGAAATTGCGCACAAAAGAAAATGTATACGGAAGTCGTGCCCGCAAATGAAAGCGCTGTTCAAACCACACATGTGAGGTATCGCCATGATCGTCAGAGCGAGAACAATAATTTAAAAAAAAAAAAAAAGATTTACTCTGTAAATCTAAACTGGTAACCGTTAAATTTTTTTAAAGCGTCGCCTATGGAGATTTTTATTGACCGTAGTTTGTCGCCATTCTGCGGGTGTGCGCAATTTTAAATCGTAACATGTTAGGTATCTATTTACTCAGCGTGACATCATCTTTCACAATATACAAAAAAAAATGGGCTAACTTTACTGTTTAGTTTTTTTTAAATACAGTGAAATTTTATTTTTCCAAAAAACTGGCGTTTGAAAGACCACTGCGCAAATATTGCCTAATAAAAAATATTGCAACGACCGCCATTTTATTCTCCAGAGTCTTTGCTAAAAATATATATATAATGTTTGGGAGTTATAAGTAATTTTCCAGCTAAAAATACAGATTTTAACTTGTAAACAACGTGTCAGAAATGAGCTCAGTCCAGAAGTGGTTAAGTAATCATCAGGCCTAAAATGTGGGTTTAAAAAAGAAAAAAAACAGGAAAAAGGCTTTTGTGGTTTTAAAAACTTGTGGAGAACTGAATTTGGGGCCCCTTTTCTGTGCTCTTTGGTGCCCTTTCATGGTATCATTTCACCATGGCCTTCTGGCACGCTGAGTTCACTGGGAATTGGCCTTCAGTTTCTGTGCTTTCAACCACGGCCCATGCTCTACCAACTACATACAATAGGAACCCAAAACTGTATATAAACCCCTCCAATTACAAAGCTTTCCAACTTATGGAGACTCAAATTTGAAACCAACTTGTCTTCTCCACTCTGTTCCAAGTGTATTGTTGCCGATGGCTCCTTCCCATATGTTCTGGGAGTGTCCTCCTATCCGTGCCTTTTGATCGGAAGTCACGGCATTTATTGCCGATATTTCTCAGTTGTCCAACAGTGGCGGCTGGTGCTCAAAATTTTTGGGGGGGCGCAAAAAGAAAAATGTAATAGGTATTGCTTCGCGGCAAAAAACGCGGTAAAAAAATTGCATGACTTTGAGGTCATGGTACAGGCATGGCACAGGTGATGGCATAGGCATGGCACATGTGATGGTATAGGCATGGCACAGGTGATGGCATAGGCATGGCACAGGTGATGGCACAGGTGATGGCACAGGCATGGCACATGTGATGGCACAGGTGATGGCACAGGTGATGGCCTAGGTGATGGCATAGGCATGGCACAGGTGATGGCATAGGCATGGCACAGGTGATGGCATAGGTGATGGCATAGGCATGGCACAGGTGATGGCATAGGCATGGCACAGGTGATGGCACAGGTGATGGCACAGGCATGGCACAGGTGATGGCATAGACATGGCACAGGTGATGGCATAGAGATGGCACAGGTGATGGCATAGGCATGGCACAGGTGATGGCATAGGCATGGCACAGGTGATGGCACAGGTGATGGCATAGGCATGGCACAGGTGATGGCATAGGCATGGCACAGTTGATGGCACAGGCATGGCACAGGTGATGGCATAGGCATGGCACATGTGATGGTATAGGCATGGCACAGGTGATGGCATAGACATGGCACAGGTGGTGGCACAGGTGATGGCATAGGCATGGCACAGGTGATGGCATAGAGATGGCACAGGTGATGGCATAGGCATGGCACAGGTGATGGCATAGAGATGGCACAGGTGATGGCATAGGCATGGCACAGGTGATGGCACAGGTGATGGCATAGGCATGGCACAGGTGATGGCATAGGCATGGCACAGGTGATGGCACAGGTGATGGCATAGGCATGGCACAGGTGATGGCATAGGCATGGCACAGTTGATGGCACAGGCATGGCACAGGTGATGGCATAGGCATGGCACAGGTGATGGCACAGGTGATGGCATAGGCATGGCACAGGTGATGGCATAGGCATGGCACAGTTGATGGCACAGGTGATGGCATAGGCATGGCACAGGTGATGGCATAGGCATGGCACAAGTGATGGCACAGGTGATGGCATAGGCATGGCACAGGTGATGGTACAGGCAGGGCACAGGTTGGCTTCAATCACTTACCTTCTGACGGCGGCGGGATGGCGGGATTCCGGGAACCGAGACAAGCAGCGCGGACGTCCTCCTCTTCAGTCTTCTGTCTTCCGGTCCGGGCAGCGGTAAGGAGATCGGGCGGTGACGGTGCGTGACTGACGCACGCACCGGCACCGCCCCCATTGCGAGTCAGCGATGTCCTGGATCATGATTGGTCCAGGCTGGAGACTGGACCAATCACAGCCAGGATATCACGAAGGTGGGGGTGGCGCAGCGCTTTTGGCTGCGCCCAGGTTACGCCCCCAGAAGGCAGCCAATCGGCGCCTCTTCTGGGTCGTAAACCCCACCCCCCCTCCATATCCACCAGGCCGAGCTCATAGGCCTGCGAACCCAATTTTTTTTTTTGTTTCAAAACTTTATTTTTTTTTGTCATTTTTTTTTTTTTTCAAAACTTTATTTTTTTTTGTCATTTTTTTTTTCAATTTTTTTTTTTTAGGGGGGGGGCGGCGCTCCGGCGCCCCCTATGCACGGGCCGCCACTGTTGTCCAATATTTGTAAGCCCCTTCGTTGTCTGTTGGGATACGTGGATGACGAGGAGGATGCTCCTGCTTGTACTAAATTGTTTTATGCTAGGAAGGCTATAGCTACTCATTGGAAACCTTCTGCTCCCCCTGACTTTCCATTCTGGATTGCGATTATTCATCAGGCATTGCCTCTGTATAAAATGACGTATGAGGCCAGAGGCTGTCTCAAGAAGTTCCGGAAAATTTGGTCTTTTTGGGTGGACTCTGACCGGACTACCTCTTCGGTTTCTGATTCTACATAGACGATGTCCATTGCAGCCTATGTTGTTTTGTGTATGGTAATATGCTATTTCTGTTGTTGTTTCCCGCTCCTCTCCCCTCCCCCCCCTGGGGGATTTTTGCTGGGTCTCTCACTCACTGATGTTACAGCTGGAAGTTATGCATATTCCTTATGTCATGGCATTTGATGAAAGATGAAGCCTTGTATGTCTTTTTGGCTCCACCATTGATATGTTACACTTTATTTCTTTGTTATGTACTGTTCTGTTTGTTTAATAAAATACCTTTAAAAAAATTTGAAACCAACATTAAAATCTTTCTTATTGGCTTTTATATCACTTCCCAATCCTTACGGCTCTATAAACCGTCCAGAAACCCAAATTATTCGCATTCTACCAACCCTGAGCTGACAAAACCATTATCAGATTTTTAATTTTTTTTCTCAAAAATCCTGCCCCCTCCTGGCTGTCATTTACATTGCGCTTCTATGGGGTGTACATGGAGGAGAGCTGTTTGGGGATGGTGATTAACCCTTTTACTGCCGCTGACATACGCCATACGTAAGCAGCAATAGGGGGAGGGGGGTTACACACACACTGAATCAGCCGGTGTTCCGTGAAAAAAAACCTACCCGTGAGAAATGCCTACCCTCGTCACTTCCGGTGCACCTACGTCACCACTACGTCATTGAACAGCTGAGGAGCTGACTAGTGCGCATGCACGAAGGGTATGAAATGATCACGGCAGTGTGTGTAACGCGGCGGTTACATTAAAACAGCTCGACTGCAATATGAGTCATCTCCACTCCTATCCCTGTCACTTCCCTGATCTGGGCTAGTAAATATAAAAGCGGCGGCGGGTGTATGAAAAGATAAATCACGGAGCCGAGAGCCGCTTTTATATTTACTAGCCAAGATCAGGGTAGTGACAGGGACAGGAGCCGAGATGACTCATATTGCAGCACAGCTGTTTTAATGTAACCGCCGTGTTACACACACTGCCGTGATCATTTCATACCCTCCGTGCATGAGCACTAGTCAGCTCCTCAGCTGTTCCATTACGAAATTCTCACGGAACACCGGGAATGTGTGCAAATCTGACAAGCCGACTGTTGGCTGGACACTGGAGAGTACCAGCAGGGGGCGCCAGAGGAAGAGGATCGGGGCTGCATTGTGCAGTACCATTGCATAGAGCAGGTAAGTATAACGTGTTGCCGTAACGTTGTATAGCGCTGCGCAAACTGTTGTTACTAAATCCTGTATAGTCATAATAAAAATAATATAATAATATATATATTTTTTTTAACAATCAATTTTTATTAATTTGTAAAGAATAACAATACACAAATTAATAAGCAGTAGTTGATAACATTGGTGTAAACTTCAATACAAGGAAGGGTCAGTAACTTTTTATAAAAAATCTTGATATCCCTGACCATCCTACCCCAGATAGGATCAATCTGTAGGCATGGCGTGGACATCAAGCTACCCAGAGAAAAGCAATTACATGGGATAGCACAACAAAACAAAAACAGTATATTTTATTTTAAAAAAAAAAGTTTATCCTTTAAAACCACTTTAATTCATGTGAATGTGTTTGTAATTTCATCATGTAAATGTTGAGCTCTTCTGTAACAACAACAAAAATAACTCCTTTACAGATTGTTTTTAACCACTTGCCGACCGCCGCACGACTATCTACGTCGGCGGTCAGCCCCTCACAGGCAAACTAACGTAGGGCTACGTTGCTTGCTTGTGAGGGTCTAGGGAGCGAGCGCGCGCCCCCCGGGGCGCGCTCCCGCTCCCGCGTGGTCACGGACCCCCCCGCGCGTGTGACCAGCGGACCCGATGTCCGCCGGTCACTCGCGATCGGCGGGGGAGAGGGAGAATGTCAGGCAGCTTGTGTAAACAAACTGCCTGTCATTCTCCTCGCTGCAAAGACACTGATAAAACGGATCTGGTATGTAGATCCGTTGATCAGTGTCCTTACAGCTAGAGCCACAGCCAATCACAGTAGAAACCACGCCCCTAGGGACACACACAGCCCCTCCCTTCCAAATAAAGTTAACCCCTTCACTACCAGTGTATTTTTACAGTAACAGTGCATATGTATAGCACTGATTACTGTAGAAATGTCACTGGTAACCCCAAAAGTGTCAAAAATGTCAGTCAAGGGTCCGATCTGTCCGCCGCAATGTCGCAGTACCGCAAAAAAAATCGCAGATCGCCGCCATTACGCGTTAAAAAAAAAAACAACAAAAATGACAAAAATCTTTCCCTTTGTTAGTAAACGCGATAACTTTTGCGCAAACCAATCAAAATACGCTTTTTGCGATTTTTTTTACCAAACATAGGTAGCATAAAATAAATTGGCCGAAAATTTTTAAAAATTTTGATTTTTACATTTTTTTTTGGGGGAATTTCATATAAAAAAATGTGAAAAATATTGTTATTTTTGCAAAATTGACGCTCTTTTTTTGTTTATAGCGCGTGATCAAAAAATCGCACAGGTGATCAAATACCACCAAAAGAAAGCTCTGTTTGTGGGAAAAAAAGGACGTCAAATTCTTCTAGGTACAGCGTCGCACGACCGCGCAATTGTGCGTTAAATTCACGCAGTGCCGAATCGCAAAATACCCCCTGGTCGGAATGGGGGTAAAATCTTCCGGGGCTTAAGTGGTTAATAAGAATTTAGATGATAATAAAATCAAGATTTTTAGAAAAAAAAATAATTGGATTTATATGTTGCAATAAATCCTGTATCATAATAATAATATAATAATGTTTATTATTTTATCAACCACTTCCATACCGGGCGAATTCTGTCATTCCTCTCCTACATGTAAAAATCATCATTTTTTTTGCTAGCAAATTACTCGGAACCCCCAAACATTATACACTATATATATATATATATATATATATATATATATATATATATATATATATATATATATTTTAGCAGAGACCCTATGGAATAAAATGGTGGTCATTGCTATTTTTTATGTCACACGGTATTTGCACAGCAATTTTTCAAACACAATTTTGTTGGAAAAAGAACACTTTCATGAATTAAAAAAAAAAAAAAAACAGTAAAAAAACAAAACCGTAAAAGTTGGTCCAATTTTTTTGTATAATATGAAAGATGATGTTACTTTCAGTAAATAGATTCATAACATTTCACGCTTTAAAATTGCCCACACTCGTGGAATGGCGCCAAACTTCAGTACCTAACACAGTAGGACAATTCCCAGTGAACTCAGCGGTGCGGCTACACTTTAAAAAATTTTAACAGCTTACCAGTTTAGAGTTACAGAGGGGGTCCAGTGCTAGAATTATTGCTCTCACTCTAACATTCGCTAGGATAACCCACATGTGTGGTTTGAACGCCGTTTACATATGTGGATCCGACCTACATATGCGTTTGCTTCTGTGTGCGAGCATGACGGGACAGGGGCGTTTACATTTTTTGTTTATTTTATTTTAATTTTTTTTTATTTTACACTGGGGGAGGGGCCAGGAGAGTCAGCGAAGGACCCAAGAAGAGGAGGATCAATGAGGCTGCACTGATGGGCAGTATTGAGGCTGCACTGATGGGCGCTGATGAGGCTGCACTGATGGGCAGTATTGAGGCTGCACTGATGGGCAGTATTGAGGCTGCTCTGATGGGCAGTAATGAGGCTGCACTGATGGGCGCTGATGAGGCTGAACTTATGGGCACTGATAGACTGTGGTCTGTGGTTTACAGATGACAGGGCGGGTCGAAAACAGGAAGGGGTGTGGCCTTTACAAGAAGGGGTGGGTCATATTTAAATTAGGGGGTGCCCAAGTTTAGTCAGGCCTAGGGCAGCACAAAACCTAAATACACCACTGTACTCGTCGTGACATCTTTTACAATACACCAAAAAAAAAAAAAAAAAATGGGCTAACTTTACTGTTTAGTTTTTTTTTTAAACGCAGTGAAATGCATTTTTTTCCCAAAAATTGCGTTTGAAAGACCGCTTCGCAAATACCGCGTGACAAAAAATATTGCAACTACCGCCATTTTATTCTCCAGAGTCTTTGCTAAAAAAATTTATATAATGTTTGGAGGTTATAAGTAATTTTCTAGGTAAAAATACAGATTTGAACTTGTAAACAACGTGTCAGAAACGAGCTCGGTCCAGAAGTGGTTAAGTAATCATCAGGCCTAAAATGTGTATTTAAAAAAAAAAAAAAAAAAAAAGAAAAGTTGGGCAGGAGGTGAGATGTCCATCCGTGTGGGGAATTGATTGTTGGGGCCCCTTTTCAGTGCTCTTTGGTTCCCTTTCATGGTATCATTTCACCATGGTTCACCGCTGAGTTCACTGGGAATTGTCTTACTGTGTTTGCACATGGTATTATTCCACCATGGCTTCCTGGTGACTTCTGTGCTTAACATGGTGTCTTTCAACCATGGCTTTTTGAGTTCACTGGGAATTGTCTTGTTGGGTTTGCACATGGTATTCATTCCACCACGGCTACTTGGTGACTTCTGTGTTTGCATCATGGTATTATTTCACCACGGCTTTTTGAGTCACTGGAAATTTTCCTCCAACGTCTATGTTTGCACATGGTATCATTATTCCACCATGGCTCCCTGGTGTCCTCTGTGCTTGCACGTGGTATCATTCAACCACGGCTGCTAAGTCACTGGAAATTTACCTCCAACGTCTGTGTAAGCACATGATATCATTCATTCCACCATGGTTTACACTATCAGCCATTCACGGCCCATGCTCTACCAACTGCACTAAATACTACGGAAACCATTATTGTATTTATGCCCCCCCATTTACAAAGCTTTCCAACTTATGGAGACTCAAATTTGACATTAAAATTTTAAACTTAAAACCAACATTAAAATCTTTCTTATTGGCTTGTATATCGCTTCCCAATCCTTCCGGCTCTATAAACCGTCCAGAAACTTAAATTATTCGCATTCTACCAGCCCTGAGCTGACAAAATTCATTACCCAGAATCCTTTGCGAAGATATGCAAATGAGCTGGTGCATCCAGCTAACTGATAACTGTCACCAGTGTGCTTATGGCAGCACTTAGCCCCAACCTGCCTGTTTTCAAACGGCTGCTGCTGTAACTGATCACGTGTGGCACCATGGCAACGGCAGGTCTGATCAGATTATTAGATGGCTCCTTCCTCAGCTGGGAATGATTGGAGGGTCTGTATTCCTTCTATCAATTCACAGAGATTATCAGAAATTTTTATTTTTTTTTCTCAAAAATCCTGCCCCCTCCTGGCTATCATTTACATTGCGCTTCTATAGGGTGTACATGGAGGAGAGCTGTTTGGGGATGGTGATTAACTGTTTTACTGCCGCTGACATACGCCATACGTCAGCAGCAGTAGGGGGGGTTACACACACTGTATCAGCCGGGAATGTGTGCAAATCTGACAAGCTGACTGTTGGCTGTCAGATGGTAACGATCGGGCGGCTTTGCACTTTCACACACCTTGGCAGCAATGGTGAGCACCAGCAGGGGGCGCCAGAAGATAAGGATCGGGCTGCTCTGTGCAGTACCATTGCATAGAGCAGGTAAGTATAACGTATTGCCCTAACGTTGTATAGCGCTGCGCAGGGCTGCTGTTAGAAATCGCGGGGCCCTGTATAGACTACCTGGCAGCCCCCCCCCCCCAAGAAAATATTATAGATATATTTAGCTAAAATGACAACAAAATCACTATTATCAGACACAAATATAACATAACTCACTTAATTCCTGCTAAATCTAAAAAAAAAAAAAAAAAAACTATGCTAAATAAAAAAGAAGATGAGATGAGAAAAATATACAGGCTGGGCAGTTGGAGCTCAGTGATCAGAGAGACAGAGAGAGAGAAACAAAGTTACAAATAAACTCCTGAGCAGAGATAAGTGCTGGGAGGGAGGGGGGGGGGCACACAAGGGAGGGGGGATTAGTGAGGGACAACTTTCTGTTTCTCAACAGATAAAAGCTGATAGCAGGGAGAGGGACAGATCAGATTCAGGTGCTGGAGGAAGATTTCTGTATTTGTTGTCCATCACTAATCCCCCTCTCTGTGTGGGCCCCCCTTTGGGCTCGGGCCCCCTACAAGAGGGCTGCTGGTCCCCCCCTATCAGCTGCCCTGGCGATGCTCAAACTGTTGTCACTAAATCCTGTATAATCATAATAATAATATAATAATGTATATTATTTATTACATTGTTTTAGCAATCAATTTTTATTAACCACTTGCCGACTGCTGTCAGTAGATTTACTGCGGCAGTCAGCCCCTCACAGGCAAAGTGACGTATATTTACGTCACTAGCCTGTGAGGCTCTGGGGAGCGAGCGCGCGCCGCCCGCGGCGCGCTCCTGCTCCCGCGCGGTCACGGACCCCCCCGCGCGTGTGACCGGCGGACCAGATGTCCGCCGCTCACTCTGCGATCGTCGGGGGAAAGGAAGAAAGGCAAGCAGCTTGTGTAAACAAGCCGCCTGTCATTCTCCCCTGTGTAGAAACAGTGATCACACGGTTCTACTATGTAGGACCGTTGATCATTGTTCCTACAGCTCAAGCCACAGCCAATCACAGTTAGAATCACGCCCCTAGGGACACACACAGCCCCTCCCTCTCAAATAAAGTTAACCCCTTCACTGCCAGTGTATTTTTACAGTAACAGTGCATATATATAACACTGATTACTGTAGAAATGTCACTGGTAACCCCAAAAGTGTCAAAAATGTCAGTCAAGGGTCCGATCTGTCCGCCCCAATGTCGCAGTACCGCAAAAAAATCGCTGATCGCCGCCATTACGCGTTAAAAATAAAACAACAAAAATGACAAAAATCTTTCCCTTTGTTAGTAAACGCAATAACTTTTGCGCAAACCAATCAAAATACGCTTTTTGCGATTTTTTTTTTAACAAACATATGTAGCATAAAACAAATTGGCCGAAAATGTTAAAAAATTTTGATTTTTACTTTTTTTTTGGGGGAATTTCATATAAAAAAATGTGAAAAATATTGTTATTTTTGCAAAGTCGACGCTCTTTTCTTGTTTATAGCACGTGATCAAAAAATCGCACAGGTGATCAAATACCACCAAAAGAAAGCTCTGTTTGTGGGAAAAAAAGGACGTCAAATTCGTTTAGGTACAGTGTTGCATGACCGCGCAATTGTCCGTTAAAGTCACGCAGTGCCGAATCGCAAAATACCCCCTTGATGACTGTTTAACCACTTTACCACCGGAGGATTTTGCTGTCTTACGTCCAGGCCACTTTTTGCGATTCGGCACTGTGCGACTTTAACTGACAATTGCGCGGTCGCGCGACGCCGTACCCAAATGAAATTTACGTCCTTTTTTCCCCATAAACAGAGCTTTTTTTTGGTGGTATTTGATCACCTGTGCGATTTTTTACTTTTTGCGCTATAAACAAAAAAAAGCGTAAATTTTGAAAAAATAACAATAGTTTTCACATTTTTTATATGAAATCCCCCCCCCCCCTCCCCAAAATATGTAAAAATCAAAATTTTTTATATTTTTGGCCAATTTTTTTTCTGCTACCTATGTTTGGTAAAAAAAATCACAATAAGCGTATTTTGATTGGTTTGCGCAAAAGTTATTGCGTCTACTAACTAAGGGAAAGATTTCTGTATTTTTTGGTGTTTTTTTTTTAAACGAGTAATGGCGGCGATCTGCGATTTTTTTTGCGGGACTGCGACATTGCGGCGGACAGATCAGACCCTTGACTGACATTTTTGACACTTTTGGGGGTACCAGTGACATTACTACAGTAATCATTGCTATACATATGCACTGTTACTGTAAAAATGACACTGGCAGGGAAGGGGTTAATTTTATTGGAGAGGGAGGGGTTAATGTATGCCTGTTGCTTACTAACTTGTGTGGGGGGAGGTGACTGAGTGACACAGGGACAGATGCATGTTCAGCTATGCTGAACCCTGCAATCTGTCACTGTTTGTCACTTAGGAGACCCGCCCACTTTGTTTACACAAGCGGAAGGATCTCCAAACTCGATTCCCCGAAGATCGGGGAAGAGCAGCGCCGCCGCTCCTCCCCTGGCCCGACTCCGGCTGTGAATGAATACAGCGGGAGCGAGCCTCCGGCGGCGCACGAGCGGCGCCCACAAGGGGAGGAGTCCAGCGACGTAGGTCCAGCGATGAGCGGTCGGCAAGTGGTTAAGAAGTGATCATGAATGATCGCTTCTCGGCCTTTTGGCTAAGATCAAGTGTAGTATCGACTTTAGCCCTTAGGGGTGTCTCTGCTTTACGGCTAGGACGTTGAGAAACATTTGTATCTATCCAAGCCATTTGGTCCTTGTGGGGTACCCTCTGCTCGGCCTTGTAGGATCGTTGATTAAATTCAGCTTCACCTACTCGCTGCTATTGGGTTAGAGGCTTAGCCCCCACAAGGAACGAGATTGCGATCTTCCCTCCTCCCCCCCCACTCTGCGCTACTACCTTCGGGCAGTAGGCGCACAAGGGCCTTTTTAAAGGCTGCGAAAGAGTGAAGACGCCGAGGAATAAGAAGGAAGCCGCCAAAGTTCTCCTGAAGCGACTACCGACGAACTCCTCCGTCATGGGGAAGAGCACTGGGAAGAAGAAGCATGTCCCCGCCACTTCTGCCAAGACTCCGGGAGAAGTCGCCTCAACCTCCACCCCCACCCCGGCCAATGTCAGCCAGCCGGGCTCAGCAAGGCCAACCAGGTCCGCAGACGGGCTTCCTACCCTGGAACCCTGGATGAGGCAGACAGTGGTGCTGCAGCTGAAGGAGGTGGACGGAAGAGTTCCCGACATGACCCCGGAAATCTTCGGCAAGAAGATGATCCTCGAACAGGGGTTCAGCAAGGCGGAGACACTGTCCGTGCAGACCTTCATGAAAGGTATATTCTATATAACTTTTGTGTCTTTACAGGTCTGTAGAAGATACTGGGAGGCGGTGAAGAATTGTGGCCCGGAATCCCCTTTCCGCAACTTCGTTGCGAACACTCCCATTCAACGGGATGAAAGGCGGGTAACGGTGTCCATGAGGAACCCCCATACCCCAGGAAAAGACATCGCCACCTACCTCCAGAGGTTTTGCATCGTGGCCAAAGACCCAGTCCGAATCCTCGATGTCAACGGCTTCTGGACAGGTAAGTGGGCAGTTTCTTGCAGGTTAAGGAGAGAGCCTTCGGGGGATCTCCAACACCTGAAGTCCCACTTCTCTCTGGGAGCCTCCGCAGGACTCCTGTACTACGCAGACATGCCCCATACCTGCCACAGGTGTGGTAAGCATGGTCACGTAAGTATGGAATGTCAGGAACCTTCTTGCAGGTTCTGTCGGGTTGCAGGCCATGAGACCAAGGATTGCCCGAGGTCCAAGACCTGTAACCTCTGCGGATTGGCGGAGCACGTCTACAGAGACTGCCCCCAGAGATCCCGGTCCTACGCTGGAGCCCTGCTCAAGGGCAGAGCCCCAGACAGCGCTGGGAAAAAGAAGCCAGGGGAAAAGACTGCGAAGGAACCTCGGAAAGCCACTGGTGAGTCCCCCCCTCCCCAGGCCCCTACCACCTCCTCCGACCCATCCCTCCCCAACCCCCCTGAGTCGGAGGTGACCTCACCTGCCCCTGCCCCTCCCCCCTCCCAGCCCCCCCCGCCCTGTCCTCCATGGAGGACTTCCCCACCCTGCCCACCGCCCCCCCCACCCCACCCCCCACCAGCAAAGGCCGAAAACGGAACCTAGACAGCCCGACAACTGAAGAACCCACCAAGCGGCCCACCGTGGCCCAGCAAGATGACATCGCTGGACTGGACCCAGTGGTGGAGGACCTCGAGGACCTTGAGTCTGCGGGGGAAGATGAAGGAGAAATGCAGGAAGGTAAGGATCTGGCCCCCCCAGAGACTGACCTCACCCAGGACCTGATGGACAGCATCCTCGAGGAGAACGGCCTGAACCAGGACACTGGACAGGCACAAGAGGCAGTGGAAGAACCACCCCCCCCCCAGGGGAGGTAAGTTCAGCCCACCTGCTAGCTAGCCCCTTTATCTCCTTTACATGATGGCAGAGATCTCCATCTTTTCCATTAATGTTAGGAGCATCAAGGATGCGTCTAGAAGACAGGTGGCGCTGACTTTTCTTTCCACTCAGCAGAGTGATGTCTACATGCTCCAGGAGTGTGCCCTACCCTTCTCGAGGAGGTACACTCATCTGTCCTCCCAGTGGACCCATGGTCCCTCCTACTGGTCCGGGGGTGTCGATTGTAAGTCTGCAGGGGTAGCCATTCTTGTCAGGGGTGGTCGTTTCACGGTTGACTCCGTCCAGGAGCTCGTCTGTGGCCGTCTTTTGGTCGTAGGCGGCTCATGGGCGGGAGAGCCAGTTAGGCTCATCAACGTGTACGCCTCCCCAGATAAGAATGAGCGACTGGAGCTTTTCCAGACCCTGCGGACCCAACTCGTCACCACCAGGGCAGTAGTAATCGGCGGTGATTTTAACTGTCCGATTGAGGAGGATGGGCGCAGCTCCAGCATGTACGCAAAGCTCGACACCACGTCTAGGCTGCTCAAGGAGATGATTGCGGAGGCTTCCTTGAAGGACGCCGTGGGATCCATAGGGAAAGGTTCCGTGAACTATTCGTGGTGCCGTCCTGATGGATCTGTGCGTTCTAGGATAGACTTCGTGCTCACCTCCAAGACAGTCAGACATCGCGGGTTCTCCATGGTCCCCTGCTTTTTCTCTGACCACAGGGCCATTCACTTTCGGGGTGACCTGGGCGAGGGCTTTGCCCCCGGTCCGGGCTCCTGGAAGCTGAATGGTACCCTGCTGGAAAATGAGGAACTGCTGGAGGAACTCAGGGAGGCCTACATTACCTGGAAGGAGGACAAGAGGTTCTTCGGAAAGGTAAGCGACTACTGGGAGTTTGTGAAAGTCAAGCTACGCAGCTTCTTTCAGGCAAGGGGACGCCAGCAAGTGTGTGCCAGGAAGAGGGAACTCAGGAGACTGCAACGCCAGATGCAGTCCCTGCAGGACCTTCACCACTGCGGCTGGGACGTTAGGCAGGACCTGGAGGACACCAAGAAGAGCCTGAAAGGACACTTCGAGGAAGAATCCAGGCACCTCGTCTTCCGTTCCAAGGTGGAGAATCTTGAGAAAGGTGAGAAATGTAACTCTTTCTTTTTCAGGAAACTCCACTCAGGACACACTCCCTTGTCTGAGCTGCGGGACGAGACCGGAACACTCCAGAAGGGGAAGGAGGCTGTGATGCAAGTGGTCAGCGACTACTACACCAACCTCTACTCCCCGAAAGAAACAGATACGGCTGAGGCCGACAGGTTCTTGTCAGGTATCACTAACCAAATTGATCCTGCAGGTATGTCGGCAATCAACGCCCCCTTGGCGCTGGAGGAACTGCACTCTGCCGTCAGATCCTTTAGGCAAGGCAGGACCCCGGGCTGCGACGGTCTCCCAGCGGAGCTCTATGTAGCGCTGTGGGATCTCGTTGGCCCGGACCTGCTCGAGCTGTACGAGGAGATGGTGGTGGAGGGCACAATGCCTCCGTCGCTGAGGGAGGGGATGATCACGATTTTGTATAAGCGTAAGGGGGAGAGAGGGGATCTGAAAAATTGGCGTCCCATCTCTCTCTTGAACGTGGACTACAAAATCCTCGCCAAGGTTCTGGCCAACAGGCTGAAATCTGTCATCGGACAGATCATCCACCCGGATCAGACTTGCGGCATTCCTGGTCGCAGGATTGCGGACAGCCTTGCGCTTGTCCGGGACACGGTCCAGTACATTCGAGGCCGCCGTGTGCACGCGGCCCTGGTCAGTCTTGACCAGGAAAAGGCCTTTGACCGTGTCTCCCACGAGTTTATGTGCAGAGCTCTGCGCAGGTTTGGTCTTGGGGACATGTTTTGTTCGTATGTGAATGTGATGTACAATGACATTTGTAGTACGGTGTTGGTGAATGGCTGGAAAACTGACCCTTTCCCTGTTCTCTCTGGGGTCAGACAAGGCTGCCCTCTCTCACCTCTGCTTTTTGTTTGCTGTATAGAGCTCTTTGCCGAATGCATCCGACAGAACCCAGAGATCAGAGGGATCACCGCACCGGGACCGGACAGAAGGGTTGTCAAGTGCTCACTCTACATGGACGACGTAACGGTGTTCTGTGCTGACCAGCGCTCCATCGACTCGCTCGTCCAGACCTGTGAGGACTTCGGCAAAGCTTCAGGGGCAAAAGTCAACTGCGGGAAGTCAGAGATCATGCTCTTCGGAAAGTGGTTCCTGCCTTCTTCTGCATCAATCCCTTTCAGCATCAAGGCGGACTTCATCAAAATTCTTGGAGTTTGGTTTGGAGCTGAGGGCGCAGCCCTGAAGTCTTGGGAGGAGAGACTGTCCAAGATGAGACAAAAGTTTGGACTATGGAGCCTCAGAGAACTCACCATCGAAGGGAAAACACTGGTACTCCGCAGCGAGATCCTCCCTGTGTTGCAGTACCTCGCCCAGGCCTGGCCCCCCCGGGTCAACACCTGCAAGGCCATCACCAGGGCGGTGTTCCACTTCATCTGGGGCTCCAAGATGGACAGAGTGAAGCGAGCAGTCATGTTCAAGGAACCCCTCAAGGGCGGTAAGGGCGTGCCCGACATCGCAACGTTACTGGGGGTGTTCTTTGCCTGCAACTGCATCCGCAGAACTTTGATTGACAGAACTTCGGACTCTGGAGGCAACTCCATGTCCCGTTTTTTCCTCCTGCCTCTCTGGAGGTCCCTTGGATGGGACAAATGGGACAGCTCCATCCCCTACAACTGGGACACTCCTTGGTACTACTTGGACACTTTCAAGTTCATCAAGGAGCTGGGGCTGCATGGAGTTAAGCCCGACTTGTGGAAGCCAAAAACTATCTACAAGTTGATCAGAGCATCGGACATTGCTGAGACTGTTCCAGGCCTCCCTTCAGCCACTTGCAAAGTGGTCTGGAGGAATGTTTCTTCAAAGGGACTCACCAACAGGCATAAAGATCTGGCGTGGATGGCTGTCCAGGGAGGGCTGCCACTCAGGACATTTATGCATGCCAGAAACTTGTGCAGATACAGGCACTGCCCCTTTTGTATCATCCACGAGGAAACGTCCTTTCACGTTTTCTGGGAGTGCTCATTTGCACAGAGCCTGTTGAGGGCCTTGGAACCTGAACTTAAAGACTTTGTTTCACAGACTGTCATCACACATTTTGCTGTGCTGAATGGACTTTTTCATGGTACTTTTACACAGGAGGACATTGACAACGCCTGGCGGGTGTTGTGTTGCTTTAAGGACGCTTTATGGTGCGCCAGAAAGCGCCTTATCCACCAGAGGGAGAGGATGTCCATTGAGGACTGTCGCAGACTGGTTCACAGTCTGCTCAGAGACTATAACCTGATGGATCTCATGGAGGAAGAGGAGGTCTGAAGATTTCCCCTTCCCCCACTCTCCCTTGTGTGTCTTTGTCCATTCAATAAAGCTTCGGGCCTGTGATTTCATTCCCCCCCCTTACCCCTCTCTCCCACCCCCCCCATCACACCTGTTGCTTTTTTGAAATGTTACAGTATTGATTCAGTTTGAGTAACATAACGTATAGACAATGTTATTTAGTTTCATGCTTCAGGGGTATTGCGGCGTCATGCATGATGTGATGGCTCGGGGTATCCTTACTCCGCACAAACACATCAGGCATCATACCGCAGAATGAATGTATGTGATTGAATGTATTTATTAGTATGACCGGAAATGTATTGTAATGTAGTGTATTTATGCGCTGCGTCGCAGTACAGGGGAGAATGCACCCCGACAAAAGTATTGTTTTTTGTATATCTTTTATGCAAATAAAGATTACATTTTCAACCAAAAAAAGAAGTGATCATGAATAGAGGTTTATCTCTATTGGTCTTCATGCCACTAGCGGTGCCGGGGAGCCGCTGTTAAATAAGTTAGCGTTGATCGGAGGTGTCTGGTTACCATGGCGCTCGAAAGTGTATTTAGGAGCGGGTTGACTATGGCGCTCCTTGGAGGAGGTGTATTGAGACCTATTGGTCTTAGCAAGGAAGTGAGAGGCTCTTATGTTTGTGGCGGAGGAATTCTCACAGTGACACCTGCATGCCTCATTTGGAAGCACTTATTCACAGCGGTCATGGATATGTGGATTTTTATGAGATGGACTTCCTAATGATTCATTCATGATTTTATGGTTGTTTTATTTTAGTTTATATATTTTTATTTGTTTGCGCTGCACTACTTGACCTTATGTATTATGAACTTATGTACTTGAACTATATGTATTATTAAGGTATTGTCTTTTCGGCCTTGAAGTGTTCAGCTGGCAAACCTATTCGGTATTAATTTAGATTTGCGCTAAATATATATCTTTTGATTTAATACTGCACATGTGTGGTGCGAGCACCATTTAGATATAACACATGATTTTTTTTTTTTTTTTTATATTTTATAAAAAAGAAAAACTTTTTATTTTTTTTTTTACTAACTTCCCTTGTGGCAGCATGGCTCGAGACAGGTCCTATTATTAGACCCCAAATCTCTCCTCTGGCCCCCCATGCAGCCGATCAAACTAAGATTAGTCTAGTTGGCTGCTTTCCTGGCTGCTGGTGGTTAGATAAACAAAGAGGCGGAACCGGAAGTGATGAATTATTCATCACTCCCAGTTTCCAGGGTTTTGAACAAGGCAGCCATTGCTGCTGGCCGCATCGCTCCCTGCCTCTGCGATGGGACCAGAGAGGCGGCAGGAGGGGGGGTGGGACCCCCTTCTGCCACCATTCTGCCACCCACAGAAATGATTGAGTGCCTAATTCCCCACCCGGATCACTTCTGCATTGTAGAGGATCTCCGGCTGAAAACAATGGTACCGGGATAATGCCTGTAGGTGCAGGCATCATCCCAGTATAAGTGTTCGGCCGCAGGCCGGTGTTTGTGGGAGGAGCTAGTGGGCTTTATAGCGACGCCCCTCCCCTACACCGGCCTGCTGCTGGGCGCTCGAGTCAGGTGTTCTACTGTGTCACCTGATCGCCGCCGGAACTTCCGCCTTTGAGGACCGGACTTCCGGGCAGGATCGTGGACGCCGCAAGCCATCTCCGCCGCCGCCGCTGGATCCTCCACCGTTGTCTACAGTCTCCTCTGCTCCCAGCGCCTCACCGCTGCCAGCCGGCCTGCGCCTCCTCCGCTGCACCAGCCGCCACCAGCACCTCCACTACCGCCAGCTGCCCGCTGCATCTCCCCGCTGCTCAGCCAGGACCAGGTATTCATTGGGGTTGGGGGGGGGGGGCGGCTGCCTACCTACCTGCACACATTGCCTGCCTCTCAGTCAAGGCCACGGCATTTTCCAACCAGCACCACATTGCCTGCCTCCAGTTAGGCCTCGGCATCTTCTCCACAGGGGGGGGCTCCTGGGTTCTGGGCTCCTGGCCTGCTTGGGGGGACACTGAGAGATCCAGGGGGGGATTGGAAAAAAAAAAAAAGAGGGAGGGCATTTGTTCATTTTTCCATGCTTCACCCTTGCTGGGCATGTTCTCATGCAGGGGGGGGGGGGGGTTGGTCGGTCAGGCTCACCTGCCCGCCAGCCGTCCGCCCAAGCAAGCAGCCCCCCCAGTAGGGGCCACCAGGCGCCCCCAGGCCACGGCCTGTCGGGGGGGCTCTTGGATTTTGGTCCAGGGTAGGTGGAGGGGCACCATACACTCATACACGCTCACTTACCTACCCCCTTGGGTCAGGAGGGAGGTTGGTGGCAGGGTTGGGGGGGGGTCTCATTACATTCCACAGGGTTACATGTTCCCGTGTTCGTGCTCCCATCACATGCTATCTACACTGGGGGGGGGGGGGGTCATGTGTCACTACTTCTGATTGACCATTTGCCTTATTCCTCCAGGATCACACCATGTCCTTCAACGCCGGTGTCAGGTACTACTACCAGGCTGCAGGTTCTTCCTGTATGTTTCTCACGGCTCAGTATGCTGGTAGTCTTCACAAACGCTACTCCAGCGTTGCCCATAGGCACTGCTAGGTCAGTCTCACGTCTCGTTGGGCCTCCACACACATCTTGGTCACCTTCGGTATGCTTATACCGGTAAGCCTAGGCCGTCCGGGTACGCTTTGGGCACACATTACACCTTCGGTATGTCACCAGCAGGTGCCACTTGGTTCCTGTTGTTCCTTTACCACCTTCACCACCTCCGTACCACGCTCAATACTATGTCATTGTCCTTCTCGTGGGCACTGCATTCGCTGTCTGCACCTCACTGTGTTGTACCTCGTCATATTTTGTGTCCCCTGTCAGCCCCCCCCTCCCCGTAGGGTGAGCGAACTGGCTGTTAGGGTTCAGGTGCTGGCCATTACTCCCCCTTCATAGCTGGTCCCGCGAGGCCAACTTCCCAATCTCAACACAGAGATTCTTCGCCCCTCGGGTCAATCCATAGTTAGCGCCTCGCTTCACCCACCTCATGGGTTTATAGTTAGGGCCTCACCTGTCACGGCCACACGTTTGATTCTTTACTGTCACCGAGAGACCAACCTTCCCGCCACCACGCTAGTGGCTCATGCCCCACGTCCAAATCATAGGTAGAGTCTCTCACCTGCCGCTTGGCATCTAGCAGGGCCTCACCTATCACGGGGTAGTTAAGTTTTTTGCCTCAAGGCACTAGCTAGCCAGCCAGTTTTCTTGGGGCTCTTGCGGTTGTTAATTGGACTTTGGTGTTCTATTTTTCTTTCAACAGCGTGCCTCTAGGAGCCATCTTGGATGAAGGATCATCCTCCCCCTCCACGCCGGCCAGACCCGGCACCCCAGTCAGATCTGGTACCCCCAGGGGTCATCAGAATCCGTCCCCGCTGGGCTCTTATGGATCCTGGACCATCCCGAAGATCTCGGCGGTCCTTCGCCAGAGGGGCATTCCGTTCCCGGCCATGGCTAGGAAGGCTGAACTGTTTAGGATCTTGACTGAGCACCCGGAAGATCCTGGACTGGGCACCAGCTCTCAGGGCTGTGGATCGGCCATGCAAGGAACTCTGGACTCCATCCTGTCTTCTCTGCAGTCAATCGGCGACAGACTGACGAAACTGGAGGACGCCAGTCCAGCTCACGGGGTTCCTCCTCCGCCCTTACCGGTGCAGGCTCCTGCCCCCGTTAGCGAACAGGGTAGGCCCCCAGTCCCCCTCTTCCCCTCTGCTGCGGTATCTCCCATCATCACCCCGGCACACATGGTCCCCCCAGCCCTCCGCAAGGATATCCTGGAGGGGAAGGATGTTAACCTGGTGGCTCTCCTTATCGCCTCCCAAGATGTGGTAGAGAATAAGGTCTACAACTATGGGGATTTGTCCGTAGTGATGAAGGCCAGAGACCCCAGGCTAAATAAGAAGCTGACCATCCCTGAATTCGTCCTGGCTTTCGGGATTTACAGGGATGTGTTATGCTCTGTCTACCCACATCGTCGGGAGGAACTGGATCTCTATCTCCACAAGGTTGTGGATTTGGGCCATAAGTACGGGGGTTTTACCTTTTACGATTTTCACAAGTCAGTGTCAGCCAAAGCAGCGGCTACCTTGGCACAATTCAATGTGCGGTTTGATTGGAGCCTTTTGGACACCGAACTTTTCTGCAGGCACTTTGCAGGATTGGTGCCTCCCTCTTGCGCCACATGCTCATCCACCTCGCACTCTGCCAACCTTTGCCCCATGGAGTCTGAGTCCTCCACGTCTGGGGTCCTGGGGGGGGCTGGCAGATCAGAGCAGCATGGCCTAAGAGACAAACTGGGTCGCCCGATCATTTACTTAGGCAAAGCCCAGGTCTGTAACAATTTCAACGGTGGGGCGTGTAGTTTCAGTGCCTGCAGGCTGCTCCATGTTTGTTCTATCTGCTTCAGGGCTCACACCAAGTCCATGTGTCCATCAAGGCTCAATCCAAAACAATGACTGACCGAGGTCAAGATCGAGGTACTGGCTTTTTACCTTCAGTCTCACCCATCTCCGCACCTGGTCGAGTATTTGGTGCAGGGGTTTTCAGGGGGGTTCCACACGGGGTTGGTGTCTCTTCCCCCAGGGTCACTTGAATGCCCCAATCTACTGTCTGCTAGGGAGGACCCGCTGTCAGTGGACCTTCTGCTCAGGAAGGAAGTTCAGGAAGGGTTCATGCTAGGCCCCTTTTCCGACCCCCCCTTCACCTCCTGGCGTACTAACCCCATTGGCATCTCTACAAGCAAATACTCTAATAAAAAACGGTTAATCATTGACATGTCGGCTCCTCATTCCTCCAATAACCCTAGCCTGAATTCTCTTATCCCTTCAGCTGAGTTCTCTCTCCACTATACCACCGTGGACAACGCCATCCAAGCCATTTTGGGGGCAGGCAGGGCTGCATGGCTCAGCAAGACAGATATAGCCAACGCCTTCAAGCTGTTGCCCATTCACCCCTCTTTAAGGCATGTTGACGGTGTTAAGTGGAGGGAGGAATATTTTTTCGCCATCAGGCTCACATTTGGATCCAAAAGCAGTCCCAGGATTTTTGATACCTTTGCCGAGACGCTCTGCTGGCTTCTTCTGAATATCACCAGGTGCCCTACGGTTTTGCACTACCTGGACGACTTCTTGTTGATCGAACAGGGCAACTGCACTCCTGTCAGTTTGAGGGGCACTGTGGCCTTGTTTTCAACCTTAGGGGTCCCTCTTTCACCAGGCAAGACGATTGGACCTGTCACCAGGTTAGATTTCTTGGGGATCACCCTGGATTCCATCTCCATGCAGTCCAGCCTCCCTGGGGACAAGCTTAGGCGCATTCGAGAGGTGGTAGGCAGGTTCCTGGAAGTAGGGTCTTTTATGAGGAAAGATCTGCAGTCGTTGATTGGGTCATTGAATTTTGCCATGCGCATCATTCCGCAGGGCAGGTCATTCATCTCCCGGTTACTGTGTCTATTGCCAGGTCTTCCGGAGGGTGTTGTCACCCACCTGGATCCCCCAGCCAGGGCGGACCTGGCCATGTGGGTGGAGTTCCTGGAAAGGTGGAACGGCATTTCCATGTTTATCCCGCCTATCTCACCCCAGTCCCCTGTGTTTTGGACGGATGCGGCTGCTCACACGGGGGTTTGCTGCCATCTTTGGGGATTCGTGGTTCAGGGATCATTGGCCGGCAGAGTCACTTGCCTTACCCGCTTTCCGGGAGACCTCGGCGTTGTTCGAGATATACCCTATAGTGGCAGCAGCTTTCACTTGGGGTAGGTGCTGGTCAGGGATGGCAGTTAAGTGTTTTAGCGACAATAAGGCGGCCTGTGACATTATTAATAAGGGCCGGTCTGCATCCCTGACCATCATGAGGCTGGTTCGCAGGCTGACTTTGTTAGCAGCCACCCACCAGTTTTTTCTTTATTGTGAACATATCCCGGGCCACTCCAACGCAGCTGCTGACGCTCTTTCCCGGTCTAAATTACAGGTGTTCTTCAACCTCCACCCAACGGCCGACAGATGCCCCACTCGGACTCCGAAGTTCGAAGATTTGATCCTGGACTAGCCCGGATTGTGGCGCATGGTCGGGAATTGGCCCGGATGGCTCTGTCATCTAATACCAGGAAGGCTTATGACCGAGCCATGTCCATCTTCCGGAGGTTTTCAGCGGAATTTGGGTTGCACGACCACTCAGTCCAGACGATGGTCACCTTTGCAGCTTTTTGCCACCTCCAGCTGAAACTTTCTGCCAGCACCATCAAACTGTACTTGTCGGGGGTTCAACATCACGTCCTGACGTACCAGCCGAACTCGTCTCCCTTTCTCAGGGCATATCCAGTGAAAAACCTTTTGAAGGGCATTGGCAAGGTGGATCGCCATACCCCGGTGAGGCGGTTGCCAATAGATGGGGAGAAATTCCGGGCTCTTTCTGATTTGTTGGACACGGCCCCTTTTGAGCCCTTCACGAACTTAGTTGTAAAGACCGCCATGTACCTGGCCTTTTACGGCTTTCTCAGGCCCGGGGAGTTCACGGTGGCTTCCCAGTCAGAGGGTCGCACCTGCCTCCTCAAACGGGACTTGGTCAAACGGTGAGATTACTACGTCTTGACACTTCGGTGTTCTAAGACCAGGCAGGTGGGTCACCCTTTGTCCATCCCTTTGTATCCATCGGGGAATGATTGGTGCCCTGTCAAGGTCCTGGACAATTACGCAGCTCGGACTCAGAGCTCGCCCAGCTACTCACCACTTTTCACGTTGCTGGGCATTCCCCTCACCACATCTAGGTTTATATTTTACATCCGCACCTTATGTATCAGGCTGGGTTGGGACCCTGCGGCGCATTCTGGCCACTCCTTTAGGATTGGAGCTGCGTCAGCTGCCTCCGGCAACAACACGCCAGGTCATATCATCAAAAGACTTGGTCGATGGGAGTCTGATGCCTTTCAGATATACATTCCTCACCCCGAGAAGGAGTTGAGGTTAGCTTTTAGTAAGCTTGTAACATGAATTTAGGTTGTCAATAAAGTGTGTAATTTGCTTCCTTTTTGCCCTTTTTATTTACAGGCCTACCCCCTTACGTCGGTTCGGCCGCAGGCCGGTGTTTGTGGGAGGAGCTAGCGGGCTTTATAGCGCCGCCCCTCCCCTACACCGGCCTGCTGCTGGGCGCTCGAGTCGCCCGACCCACCTTCACCCTTTTTTCCTGATCTCTAATCTTCGGGGGGTCCTCTTTATTTACAGGCCTACCCCCTTACGTCGGTTCTGGCACACCACACCGACTTTCCATACCAAGGGTATCCATCATTTATTTACCGACCACAACCACTGAAACCCAAGGATGTACAGAAACATCTTTGAGCGGGAAGTGGTTAACCACTTCCCACAAACCAACGTAGCCCTACGTCGGCTGCAAAATGTGGTTGTACCGGGGTGATGCCTGCAGCTAGAGGCATCATCCTGGTACCAATTTTTAGAGTTGGCAGTCGGCTTTCATGTGGTAATAGCTGATGGAGCTCGGGAGCCACTCGATCATTACCCCAGCAAGCGGGAGGGGACGCCCCCACTTCCTGCCGCCTTCCACGGCTCTGCCTGGGTCTCCCGTTCCAGCTGGAGACACGAGCATACCGCTGGCACCTCTGCTGGCTGGTTGGAGTCCCGAACGAAGTCGGATTTGGCTTTGATCGGGTCTCCGATGATGTAACCCGGAAGCAGCGTTCATGACGTCACGTCTGGGTTACTCGGTGGCTAAAGGTGCCGAATTTAAAAAAAGTGACAGTATTGAAAAATGCAGTTTTCGGCATTTTGAATACATTGAAGTGTAGAGGAGGGGTTTGGGGTCTTTAATACCCCCCGATCCCCCCATAAAGAGTACCTGTCACTGCCTTTTGCTATAACAAGGGATGTTTACATTGCTTGTGACAGCAATAAAAGTGATCAGATTTTTTATTTTTTTTTAAACTGTGCTAAAATTAAAAAATTAAATAAAATATATAGGAAAAAAAAAATGAAACCCCCCCCCCCGTCGCTGTGAAATTGCGCACAAAAGAAAATGTATACGGAAGTCGTGCCCGCAAATGAAAGCGCTGTTCAAACCACACATGTGAGGTATCGCCATGATCGTCAGAGCGAGAACAATAATTTAAAAAAAAAAAAAAAGATTTACTCTGTAAATCTAAACTGGTAACCGTTAAATTTTTTTAAAGCGTCGCCTATGGAGATTTTTATTGACCGTAGTTTGTCGCCATTCTGCGGGTGTGCGCAATTTTAAATCGTAACATGTTAGGTATCTATTTACTCAGCGTGACATCATCTTTCACAATATACAAAAAAAAATGGGCTAACTTTACTGTTTAGTTTTTTTTAAATACAGTGAAATTTTATTTTTCCAAAAAACTGGCGTTTGAAAGACCACTGCGCAAATATTGCCTAATAAAAAATATTGCAACGACCGCCATTTTATTCTCCAGAGTCTTTGCTAAAAATATATATATAATGTTTGGGAGTTATAAGTAATTTTCCAGCTAAAAATACAGATTTTAACTTGTAAACAACGTGTCAGAAATGAGCTCAGTCCAGAAGTGGTTAAGTAATCATCAGGCCTAAAATGTGGGTTTAAAAAAGAAAAAAAACAGGAAAAAGGCTTTTGTGGTTTTAAAAACTTGTGGAGAACTGAATTTGGGGCCCCTTTTCTGTGCTCTTTGGTGCCCTTTCATGGTATCATTTCACCATGGCCTTCTGGCACGCTGAGTTCACTGGGAATTGGCCTTCAGTTTCTGTGCTTTCAACCACGGCCCATGCTCTACCAACTACATACAATAGGAACCCAAAACTGTATATAAACCCCTCCAATTACAAAGCTTTCCAACTTATGGAGACTCAAATTTGAAACCAACTTGTCTTCTCCACTCTGTTCCAAGTGTATTGTTGCCGATGGCTCCTTCCCATATGTTCTGGGAGTGTCCTCCTATCCGTGCCTTTTGATCGGAAGTCACGGCATTTATTGCCGATATTTCTCAGTTGTCCAACAGTGGCGGCTGGTGCTCAAAATTTTTGGGGGGGCGCAAAAAGAAAAATGTAATAGGTATTGCTTCGCGGCAAAAAACGCGGTAAAAAAATTGCATGACTTTGAGGTCATGGTACAGGCATGGCACAGGTGATGGCATAGGCATGGCACATGTGATGGTATAGGCATGGCACAGGTGATGGCATAGGCATGGCACAGGTGATGGCACAGGTGATGGCACAGGCATGGCACATGTGATGGCACAGGTGATGGCACAGGTGATGGCCTAGGTGATGGCATAGGCATGGCACAGGTGATGGCATAGGCATGGCACAGGTGATGGCATAGGTGATGGCATAGGCATGGCACAGGTGATGGCATAGGCATGGCACAGGTGATGGCACAGGTGATGGCACAGGCATGGCACAGGTGATGGCATAGACATGGCACAGGTGATGGCATAGAGATGGCACAGGTGATGGCATAGGCATGGCACAGGTGATGGCATAGGCATGGCACAGGTGATGGCACAGGTGATGGCATAGGCATGGCACAGGTGATGGCATAGGCATGGCACAGTTGATGGCACAGGCATGGCACAGGTGATGGCATAGGCATGGCACATGTGATGGTATAGGCATGGCACAGGTGATGGCATAGACATGGCACAGGTGGTGGCACAGGTGATGGCATAGGCATGGCACAGGTGATGGCATAGAGATGGCACAGGTGATGGCATAGGCATGGCACAGGTGATGGCATAGAGATGGCACAGGTGATGGCATAGGCATGGCACAGGTGATGGCACAGGTGATGGCATAGGCATGGCACAGGTGATGGCATAGGCATGGCACAGGTGATGGCACAGGTGATGGCATAGGCATGGCACAGGTGATGGCATAGGCATGGCACAGTTGATGGCACAGGCATGGCACAGGTGATGGCATAGGCATGGCACAGGTGATGGCACAGGTGATGGCATAGGCATGGCACAGGTGATGGCATAGGCATGGCACAGTTGATGGCACAGGTGATGGCATAGGCATGGCACAGGTGATGGCATAGGCATGGCACAAGTGATGGCACAGGTGATGGCATAGGCATGGCACAGGTGATGGTACAGGCAGGGCACAGGTTGGCTTCAATCACTTACCTTCTGACGGCGGCGGGATGGCGGGATTCCGGGAACCGAGACAAGCAGCGCGGACGTCCTCCTCTTCAGTCTTCTGTCTTCCGGTCCGGGCAGCGGTAAGGAGATCGGGCGGTGACGGTGCGTGACTGACGCACGCACCGGCACCGCCCCCATTGCGAGTCAGCGATGTCCTGGATCATGATTGGTCCAGGCTGGAGACTGGACCAATCACAGCCAGGATATCACGAAGGTGGGGGTGGCGCAGCGCTTTTGGCTGCGCCCAGGTTACGCCCCCAGAAGGCAGCCAATCGGCGCCTCTTCTGGGTCGTAAACCCCACCCCCCCTCCATATCCACCAGGCCGAGCTCATAGGCCTGCGAACCCAATTTTTTTTTTTGTTTCAAAACTTTATTTTTTTTTGTCATTTTTTTTTTTTTTCAAAACTTTATTTTTTTTTGTCATTTTTTTTTTCAATTTTTTTTTTTTAGGGGGGGGGCGGCGCTCCGGCGCCCCCTATGCACGGGCCGCCACTGTTGTCCAATATTTGTAAGCCCCTTCGTTGTCTGTTGGGATACGTGGATGACGAGGAGGATGCTCCTGCTTGTACTAAATTGTTTTATGCTAGGAAGGCTATAGCTACTCATTGGAAACCTTCTGCTCCCCCTGACGTTCCATTCTGGATTGCGATTATTCATCAGGCATTGCCTCTGTATAAAATGACATATGAGGCCAGAGGCTGTCTCAAGAAGTTCCGGAAAATTTGGTCTTTTTGGGTGGACTCTGACCGGACTACCTCTTCGGTTTCTGATTCTACATAGACGATGTCCATTGCAGCCTATGTTGTTTTGTGTATGGTAATATGCTATTTCTGTTGTTGTTTCCCGCTCCTCTCCCCTCCCCCCCCTGGGGGATTTTTGCTGGGTCTCTCACTCACTGATGTTACAGCTGGAAGTTATGCATATTCCTTATGTCATGGCATTTGATGAAAGATGAAGCCTTGTATGTCTTTTTGGCTCCACCATTGATATGTTACACTTTATTTCTTTGTTATGTACTGTTCTGTTTGTTTAATAAAATACCTTTAAAAAAATTTGAAACCAACATTAAAATCTTTCTTATTGGCTTTTATATCACTTCCCAATCCTTACGGCTCTATAAACCGTCCAGAAACCCAAATTATTCGCATTCTACCAACCCTGAGCTGACAAAACCATTATCAGATTTTTAATTTTTTTTCTCAAAAATCCTGCCCCCTCCTGGCTGTCATTTACATTGCGCTTCTATGGGGTGTACATGGAGGAGAGCTGTTTGGGGATGGTGATTAACCCTTTTACTGCCGCTGACATACGCCATACGTAAGCAGCAATAGGGGGAGGGGGGTTACACACACACTGAATTAGCCGGTGTTCCGTGAAAAAAAACCTACCCGTGAGAAATGCCTACCCTCGTCACTTCCGGTGCACCTACGTCACCACTACGTCATTGAACAGCTGAGGAGCTGACTAGTGCGCATGCACGGAGGGTATGAAATGATCACGGCAGTGTGTGTAACGCGGCGGTTACATTAAAACAGCTCGACTGCAATATGAGTCATCTCCACTCCTATCCCTGTCACTTCCCTGATCTGGGCTAGTAAATATAAAAGCGGCGGCGGGTGTATGAAAAGATAAATCACGGAGCCGAGAGCCGCTTTTATATTTACTAGCCAAGATCAGGGTAGTGACAGGGACAGGAGCCGAGATGACTCATATTGCAGCACAGCTGTTTTAATGTAACCGCCGTGTTACACACACTGCCGTGATCATTTCATACCCTCCGTGCATGAGCACTAGTCAGCTCCTCAGCTGTTCCATTACGAAATTCTCACGGAACACCGGGAATGTGTGCAAATCTGACAAGCCGACTGTTGGCTGGACACTGGAGAGTACCAGCAGGGGGCGCCAGAGGAAGAGGATCGGGGCTGCATTGTGCAGTACCATTGCATAGAGCAGGTAAGTATAACGTGTTGCCGTAACGTTGTATAGCGCTGCGCAAACTGTTGTTACTAAATCCTGTATAGTCATAATAAAAATAATATAATAATATATATATTTTTTTTAACAATCAATTTTTATTAATTTGTAAAGAATAACAATACACAAATTAATAAGCAGTAGTTGATAACATTGGTGTAAACTTCAATACAAGGAAGGGTCAGTAACTTTTTATAAAAAATCTTGATATCCCTGACCATCCTACCCCAGATAGGATCAATCTGTAGGCATGGCGTGGACATCAAGCTACCCAGAGAAAAGCAATTACATGGGATAGCACAACAAAACAAAAACAGTATATTTTATTTAAAAAAAAAAAGTTTATCCTTTAAAACCACTTTAATTCATGTAAATGTGTTTGTAATTTCATCATGTAAATGTTGAGCTCTTCTGTAACAACAACAAAAATAACTCCTTTACAGATTGTTTTTAACCACTTGCCGACCGCCGCACGACTATCTACGTCGGCGGTCAGCCCCTCACAGGCAAACTAACGTAGGGCTACGTTGCTTGCTTGTGAGGGTCTAGGGAGCGAGCGCGCGCCCCCCGGGGCGCGCTCCCGCTCCCGCGTGGTCACGGACCCCCCCGCGCGTGTGACCAGCGGACCCGATGTCCGCCGGTCACTCGCGATCGGCGGGGGAGAGGGAGAATGTCAGGCAGCTTGTGTAAACAAACTGCCTGTCATTCTCCTCGCTGCAAAGACACTGATAAAACGGATCTGGTATGTAGATCCGTTGATCAGTGTCCTTACAGCTAGAGCCACAGCCAATCACAGTAGAAACCACGCCCCTAGGGACACACACAGCCCCTCCCTTCCAAATAAAGTTAACCCCTTCACTACCAGTGTATTTTTACAGTAACAGTGCATATGTATAGCACTGATTACTGTAGAAATGTCACTGGTAACCCCAAAAGTGTCAAAAATGTCAGTCAAGGGTCCGATCTGTCCGCCGCAATGTCGCAGTACCGCAAAAAAAATCGCAGATCGCCGCCATTACGCGTTAAAAAAAAAAACAACAAAAATGACAAAAATCTTTCCCTTTGTTAGTAAACGCGATAACTTTTGCGCAAACCAATCAAAATACGCTTTTTGCGATTTTTTTTACCAAACATAGGTAGCATAAAATAAATTGGCCGAAAATTTTTAAAAATTTTGATTTTTACATTTTTTTTTGGGGGAATTTCATATAAAAAAATGTGAAAAATATTGTTATTTTTGCAAAATTGACGCTCTTTTTTTGTTTATAGCGCGTGATCAAAAAATCGCACAGGTGATCAAATACCACCAAAAGAAAGCTCTGTTTGTGGGAAAAAAAGGACGTCAAATTCTTCTAGGTACAGCGTCGCACGACCGCGCAATTGTGCGTTAAATTCACGCAGTGCCGAATCGCAAAATACCCCCTGGTCGGAATGGGGGTAAAATCTTCCGGGGCTTAAGTGGTTAATAAGAATTTAGATGATAATAAAATCAAGATTTTTAGAAAAAAAAATAATTGGATTTATATGTTGCAATAAATCCTGTATCATAATAATAATATAATAATGTTTATTATTTTATCAACCACTTCCATACCGGGCGAATTCTGTCATTCCTCTCCTACATGTAAAAATCATCATTTTTTTTGCTAGCAAATTACTCGGAACCCCCAAACATTATACACTATATATATATATATATATATATATATATATATATATATTTTAGCAGAGACCCTATGGAATAAAATGGTGGTCATTGCTATTTTTTATGTCACACGGTATTTGCACAGCAATTTTTCAAACACAATTTTGTTGGAAAAAGAACACTTTCATGAATTAAAAAAAAAAAAAAAACAGTAAAAAAACAAAACCGTAAAAGTTGGTCCAATTTTTTTGTATAATATGAAAGATGATGTTACTTTCAGTAAATAGATTCATAACATTTCACGCTTTAAAATTGCCCACACTCGTGGAATGGCGCCAAACTTCAGTACCTAACACAGTAGGACAATTCCCAGTGAACTCAGCGGTGCGGCTACACTTTAAAAAATTTTAACAGCTTACCAGTTTAGAGTTACAGAGGGGGTCCAGTGCTAGAATTATTGCTCTCATTCTAACATTCGCTAGGATAACCCACATGTGTGGTTTGAACGCCGTTTACATATGTGGATCCGACCTACATATGCGTTTGCTTCTGTGTGCGAGCATGACGGGACAGGGGCGTTTACATTTTTTGTTTATTTTATTTTAATTTTTTTTTATTTTACACTGGGGGAGGGGCCAGGAGAGTCAGCGAAGGACCCAAGAAGAGGAGGATCAATGAGGCTGCACTGATGGGCAGTATTGAGGCTGCACTGATGGGCGCTGATGAGGCTGCACTGATGGGCAGTATTGAGGCTGCACTGATGGGCAGTATTGAGGCTGCTCTGATGGGCAGTAATGAGGCTGCACTGATGGGCGCTGATGAGGCTGAACTTATGGGCACTGATAGACTGTGGTCTGTGGTTTACAGATGACAGGGCGGGTCGAAAACAGGAAGGGGTGTGGCCTTTACAAGAAGGGGTGGGTCATATTTAAATTAGGGGGTGCCCATGTTTAGTCAGGCCTAGGGCAGCACAAAACCTAAATACACCACTGTACTCGTCGTGACATCTTTTACAATACACCAAAAAAAAAAAAAAAAAATGGGCTAACTTTACTGTTTAGTTTTTTTTTTAAACGCAGTGAAATGCATTTTTTTCCCAAAAATTGCGTTTGAAAGACCGCTTCGCAAATACCGCGTGACAAAAAATATTGCAACTACCGCCATTTTATTCTCCAGAGTCTTTGCTAAAAAAATTTATATAATGTTTGGAGGTTATAAGTAATTTTCTAGGTAAAAATACAGATTTGAACTTGTAAACAACGTGTCAGAAACGAGCTCGGTCCAGAAGTGGTTAAGTAATCATCAGGCCTAAAATGTGTATTTAAAAAAAAAAAAGAAAAGTTGGGCAGGAGGTGAGATGTCCATCCGTGTGGGGAATTGATTGTTGGGGCCCCTTTTCAGTGCTCTTTGGTTCCCTTTCATGGTATCATTTCACCATGGTTCACCGCTGAGTTCACTGGGAATTGTCTTACTGTGTTTGCACATGGTATTATTCCACCATGGCTTCCTGGTGACTTCTGTGCTTAACATGGTGTCTTTCAACCATGGCTTTTTGAGTTCACTGGGAATTGTCTTGTTGGGTTTGCACATGGTATTCATTCCACCACGGCTACTTGGTGACTTCTGTGTTTGCATCATGGTATTATTTCACCACGGCTTTTTGAGTCACTGGAAATTTTCCTCCAACGTCTATGTTTGCACATGGTATCATTATTCCACCATGGCTCCCTGGTGTCCTCTGTGCTTGCACGTGGTATCATTCAACCACGGCTGCTAAGTCACTGGAAATTTACCTCCAACGTCTGTGTAAGCACATGATATCATTCATTCCACCATGGTTTACACTATCAGCCATTCACGGCCCATGCTCTACCAACTGCACTAAATACTACGGAAACCATTATTGTATTTATGCCCCCCCATTTACAAAGCTTTCCAACTTATGGAGACTCAAATTTGACATTAAAATTTTAAACTTAAAACCAACATTAAAATCTTTCTTATTGGCTTGTATATCGCTTCCCAATCCTTCCGGCTCTATAAACCGTCCAGAAACTTAAATTATTCGCATTCTACCAGCCCTGAGCTGACAAAATTCATTACCCAGAATCCTTTGCGAAGATATGCAAATGAGCTGGTGCATCCAGCTAACTGATAACTGTCACCAGTGTGCTTATGGCAGCACTTAGCCCCAACCTGCCTGTTTTCAAACGGCTGCTGCTGTAACTGATCACGTGTGGCACCATGGCAACGGCAGGTCTGATCAGATTATTAGATGGCTCCTTCCTCAGGTGGGAATGATTGGAGGGTCTGTATTCCTTCTATCAATTCACAGAGATTATCAGAAATTTTTATTTTTTTTTCTCAAAAATCCTGCCCCCTCCTGGCTATCATTTACATTGCGCTTCTATAGGGTGTACATGGAGGAGAGCTGTTTGGGGATGGTGATTAACTGTTTTACTGCCGCTGACATACGCCATACGTCAGCAGCAGTAGGGGGGGGGTTACACACACTGTATCAGCCGGGAATGTGTGCAAATCTGACAAGCTGACTGTTGGCTGTCAGATGGTAACGATCGGGCGGCTTTGCACTTTCACACACCTTGGCAGCAATGGTGAGCACCAGCAGGGGGCGCCAGAAGATAAGGATCGGGCTGCTCTGTGCAGTACCATTGCATAGAGCAGGTAAGTATAACGTATTGCCCTAACGTTGTATAGCGCTGCGCAGGGCTGCTGTTAGAAATCGCGGGGCCCTGTATAGACTACCTGGCAGCCCCCCCCCCCCCAAGAAAATATTATAGATATATTTAGCTAAAATGACAACAAAATCACTATTATCAGACACAAATATAACATAACTCACTTAATTCCTGCTAAATCTAAAAAAAAAAAAAAAAAAACTATGCTAAATAAAAAAGAAGATGAGATGAGAAAAATATACAGGCTGGGCAGTTGGAGCTCAGTGATCAGAGAGACAGAGAGAGAGAAACAAAGTTACAAATAAACTCCTGAGCAGAGATAAGTGCTGGGAGGGAGGGGGGGGGGCACACAAGGGAGGGGGGATTAGTGAGGGACAACTTTCTGTTTCTCAACAGATAAAAGCTGATAGCAGGGAGAGGGACAGATCAGATTCAGGTGCTGGAGGAAGATTTCTGTATTTGTTGTCCATCACTAATCCCCCTCTCTGTGTGGGCCCCCCTTTGGGCTCGGGCCCCCTACAAGAGGGCTGCTGGTCCCCCCCTATCAGCTGCCCTGGCGATGCTCAAACTGTTGTCACTAAATCCTGTATAATCATAATAATAATATAATAATGTATATTATTTATTACATTGTTTTAGCAATCAATTTTTATTAACCACTTGCCGACTGCTGTCAGTAGATTTACTGCGGCAGTCAGCCCCTCACAGGCAAAGTGACGTATATTTACGTCACTAGCCTGTGAGGCTCTGGGGAGCGAGCGCGCGCCGCCCGCGGCGCGCTCCTGCTCCCGCGCGGTCACGGACCCCCCCGCGCGTGTGACCGGCGGACCAGATGTCCGCCGCTCACTCTGCGATCGTCGGGGGAAAGGAAGAAAGGCAAGCAGCTTGTGTAAACAAGCCGCCTGTCATTCTCCCCTGTGTAGAAACAGTGATCACACGGTTCTA
Organism: Pelophylax lessonae; assembly: GCF_965119305.1. Taxonomy (NCBI): domain Eukaryota; kingdom Metazoa; phylum Chordata; class Amphibia; order Anura; family Ranidae; genus Pelophylax; species Pelophylax lessonae. The sequence goes on along the minus strand of NC_138771.1, from coordinate 616,365,278 downwards.
CTATGTAGGACCGTTGATCATTGTTCCTACAGCTCAAGCCACAGCCAATCACAGTTAGAATCACGCCCCTAGGGACACACACAGCCCCTCCCTCTCAAATAAAGTTAACCCCTTCACTGCCAGTGTATTTTTACAGTAACAGTGCATATATATAACACTGATTACTGTAGAAATGTCACTGGTAACCCCAAAAGTGTCAAAAATGTCAGTCAAGGGTCCGATCTGTCCGCCCCAATGTCGCAGTACCGCAAAAAAATCGCTGATCGCCGCCATTACGCGTTAAAAATAAAACAACAAAAATGACAAAAATCTTTCCCTTTGTTAGTAAACGCAATAACTTTTGCGCAAACCAATCAAAATACGCTTTTTGCGATTTTTTTTTTAACAAACATATGTAGCATAAAACAAATTGGCCGAAAATGTTAAAAAATTTTGATTTTTACTTTTTTTTTTGGGGAATTTCATATAAAAAAATGTGAAAAATATTGTTATTTTTGCAAAGTCGACGCTCTTTTCTTGTTTATAGCACGTGATCAAAAAATCGCACAGGTGATCAAATACCACCAAAAGAAAGCTCTGTTTGTGGGAAAAAAAGGACGTCAAATTCGTTTAGGTACAGTGTTGCATGACCGCGCAATTGTCCGTTAAAGTCACGCAGTGCCGAATCGCAAAATACCCCCTTGATGACTGTTTAACCACTTTACCACCGGAGGATTTTGCTGTCTTACGTCCAGGCCACTTTTTGCGATTCGGCACTGTGCGACTTTAACTGACAATTGCGCGGTCGCGCGACGCCGTACCCAAATGAAATTTACGTCCTTTTTTCCCCATAAACAGAGCTTTTTTTTGGTGGTATTTGATCACCTGTGCGATTTTTTACTTTTTGCGCTATAAACAAAAAAAAGCGTAAATTTTGAAAAAATAACAATAGTTTTCACATTTTTTATATGAAATCCCCCCCCCCCCTCCCCAAAATATGTAAAAATCAAAATTTTTTATATTTTTGGCCAATTTTTTTTCTGCTACCTATGTTTGGTAAAAAAAATCACAATAAGCGTATTTTGATTGGTTTGCGCAAAAGTTATTGCGTCTACTAACTAAGGGAAAGATTTCTGTATTTTTTGGTGTTTTTTTTTTAAACGAGTAATGGCGGCGATCTGCGATTTTTTTTGCGGGACTGCGACATTGCGGCGGACAGATCAGACCCTTGACTGACATTTTTGACACTTTTGGGGGTACCAGTGACATTACTACAGTAATCATTGCTATACATATGCACTGTTACTGTAAAAATGACACTGGCAGGGAAGGGGTTAATTTTATTGGAGAGGGAGGGGTTAATGTATGCCTGTTGCTTACTAACTTGTGTGGGGGGAGGTGACTGAGTGACACAGGGACAGATGCATGTTCAGCTATGCTGAACCCTGCAATCTGTCACTGTTTGTCACTTAGGAGACCCGCCCACTTTGTTTACACAAGCGGAAGGATCTCCAAACTCGATTCCCCGAAGATCGGGGAAGAGCAGCGCCGCCGCTCCTCCCCTGGCCCGACTCCGGCTGTGAATGAATACAGCGGGAGCGAGCCTCCGGCGGCGCACGAGCGGCGCCCACAAGGGGAGGAGTCCAGCGACGTAGGTCCAGCGATGAGCGGTCGGCAAGTGGTTAAGAAGTGATCATGAATGATCGCTTCTCGGCCTTTTGGCTAAGATCAAGTGTAGTATCGACTTTAGCCCTTAGGGGTGTCTCTGCTTTACGGCTAGGACGTTGAGAAACATTTGTATCTATCCAAGCCATTTGGTCCTTGTGGGGTACCCTCTGCTCGGCCTTGTAGGATCGTTGATTAAATTCAGCTTCACCTACTCGCTGCTATTGGGTTAGAGGCTTAGCCCCCACAAGGAACGAGATTGCGATCTTCCCTCCTCCCCCCCCACTCTGCGCTACTACCTTCGGGCAGTAGGCGCACAAGGGCCTTTTTAAAGGCTGCGAAAGAGTGAAGACGCCGAGGAATAAGAAGGAAGCCGCCAAAGTTCTCCTGAAGCGACTACCGACGAACTCCTCCGTCATGGGGAAGAGCACTGGGAAGAAGAAGCATGTCCCCGCCACTTCTGCCAAGACTCCGGGAGAAGTCGCCTCAACCTCCACCCCCACCCCGGCCAATGTCAGCCAGCCGGGCTCAGCAAGGCCAACCAGGTCCGCAGACGGGCTTCCTACCCTGGAACCCTGGATGAGGCAGACAGTGGTGCTGCAGCTGAAGGAGGTGGACGGAAGAGTTCCCGACATGACCCCGGAAATCTTCGGCAAGAAGATGATCCTCGAACAGGGGTTCAGCAAGGCGGAGACACTGTCCGTGCAGACCTTCATGAAAGGTATATTCTATATAACTTTTGTGTCTTTACAGGTCTGTAGAAGATACTGGGAGGCGGTGAAGAATTGTGGCCCGGAATCCCCTTTCCGCAACTTCGTTGCGAACACTCCCATTCAACGGGATGAAAGGCGGGTAACGGTGTCCATGAGGAACCCCCATACCCCAGGAAAAGACATCGCCACCTACCTCCAGAGGTTTTGCATCGTGGCCAAAGACCCAGTCCGAATCCTCGATGTCAACGGCTTCTGGACAGGTAAGTGGGCAGTTTCTTGCAGGTTAAGGAGAGAGCCTTCGGGGGATCTCCAACACCTGAAGTCCCACTTCTCTCTGGGAGCCTCCGCAGGACTCCTGTACTACGCAGACATGCCCCATACCTGCCACAGGTGTGGTAAGCATGGTCACGTAAGTATGGAATGTCAGGAACCTTCTTGCAGGTTCTGTCGGGTTGCAGGCCATGAGACCAAGGATTGCCCGAGGTCCAAGACCTGTAACCTCTGCGGATTGGCGGAGCACGTCTACAGAGACTGCCCCCAGAGATCCCGGTCCTACGCTGGAGCCCTGCTCAAGGGCAGAGCCCCAGACAGCGCTGGGAAAAAGAAGCCAGGGGAAAAGACTGCGAAGGAACCTCGGAAAGCCACTGGTGAGTCCCCCCCTCCCCAGGCCCCTACCACCTCCTCCGACCCATCCCTCCCCAACCCCCCTGAGTCGGAGGTGACCTCACCTGCCCCTGCCCCTCCCCCCTCCCAGCCCCCCCCGCCCTGTCCTCCATGGAGGACTTCCCCACCCTGCCCACCGCCCCCCCCACCCCACCCCCCACCAGCAAAGGCCGAAAACGGAACCTAGACAGCCCGACAACTGAAGAACCCACCAAGCGGCCCACCGTGGCCCAGCAAGATGACATCGCTGGACTGGACCCAGTGGTGGAGGACCTCGAGGACCTTGAGTCTGCGGGGGAAGATGAAGGAGAAATGCAGGAAGGTAAGGATCTGGCCCCCCCAGAGACTGACCTCACCCAGGACCTGATGGACAGCATCCTCGAGGAGAACGGCCTGAACCAGGACACTGGACAGGCACAAGAGGCAGTGGAAGAACCACCCCCCCCCCCAGGGGAGGTAAGTTCAGCCCACCTGCTAGCTAGCCCCTTTATCTCCTTTACATGATGGCAGAGATCTCCATCTTTTCCATTAATGTTAGGAGCATCAAGGATGCGTCTAGAAGACAGGTGGCGCTGACTTTTCTTTCCACTCAGCAGAGTGATGTCTACATGCTCCAGGAGTGTGCCCTACCCTTCTCGAGGAGGTACACTCATCTGTCCTCCCAGTGGACCCATGGTCCCTCCTACTGGTCCGGGGGTGTCGATTGTAAGTCTGCAGGGGTAGCCATTCTTGTCAGGGGTGGTCGTTTCACGGTTGACTCCGTCCAGGAGCTCGTCTGTGGCCGTCTTTTGGTCGTAGGCGGCTCATGGGCGGGAGAGCCAGTTAGGCTCATCAACGTGTACGCCTCCCCAGATAAGAATGAGCGACTGGAGCTTTTCCAGACCCTGCGGACCCAACTCGTCACCACCAGGGCAGTAGTAATCGGCGGTGATTTTAACTGTCCGATTGAGGAGGATGGGCGCAGCTCCAGCATGTACGCAAAGCTCGACACCACGTCTAGGCTGCTCAAGGAGATGATTGCGGAGGCTTCCTTGAAGGACGCCGTGGGATCCATAGGGAAAGGTTCCGTGAACTATTCGTGGTGCCGTCCTGATGGATCTGTGCGTTCTAGGATAGACTTCGTGCTCACCTCCAAGACAGTCAGACATCGCGGGTTCTCCATGGTCCCCTGCTTTTTCTCTGACCACAGGGCCATTCACTTTCGGGGTGACCTGGGCGAGGGCTTTGCCCCCGGTCCGGGCTCCTGGAAGCTGAATGGTACCCTGCTGGAAAATGAGGAACTGCTGGAGGAACTCAGGGAGGCCTACATTACCTGGAAGGAGGACAAGAGGTTCTTCGGAAAGGTAAGCGACTACTGGGAGTTTGTGAAAGTCAAGCTACGCAGCTTCTTTCAGGCAAGGGGACGCCAGCAAGTGTGTGCCAGGAAGAGGGAACTCAGGAGACTGCAACGCCAGATGCAGTCCCTGCAGGACCTTCACCACTGCGGCTGGGACGTTAGGCAGGACCTGGAGGACACCAAGAAGAGCCTGAAAGGACACTTCGAGGAAGAATCCAGGCACCTCGTCTTCCGTTCCAAGGTGGAGAATCTTGAGAAAGGTGAGAAATGTAACTCTTTCTTTTTCAGGAAACTCCACTCAGGACACACTCCCTTGTCTGAGCTGCGGGACGAGACCGGAACACTCCAGAAGGGGAAGGAGGCTGTGATGCAAGTGGTCAGCGACTACTACACCAACCTCTACTCCCCGAAAGAAACAGATACGGCTGAGGCCGACAGGTTCTTGTCAGGTATCACTAACCAAATTGATCCTGCAGGTATGTCGGCAATCAACGCCCCCTTGGCGCTGGAGGAACTGCACTCTGCCGTCAGATCCTTTAGGCAAGGCAGGACCCCGGGCTGCGACGGTCTCCCAGCGGAGCTCTATGTAGCGCTGTGGGATCTCGTTGGCCCGGACCTGCTCGAGCTGTACGAGGAGATGGTGGTGGAGGGCACAATGCCTCCGTCGCTGAGGGAGGGGATGATCACGATTTTGTATAAGCGTAAGGGGGAGAGAGGGGATCTGAAAAATTGGCGTCCCATCTCTCTCTTGAACGTGGACTACAAAATCCTCGCCAAGGTTCTGGCCAACAGGCTGAAATCTGTCATCGGACAGATCATCCACCCGGATCAGACTTGCGGCATTCCTGGTCGCAGGATTGCGGACAGCCTTGCGCTTGTCCGGGACACGGTCCAGTACATTCGAGGCCGCCGTGTGCACGCGGCCCTGGTCAGTCTTGACCAGGAAAAGGCCTTTGACCGTGTCTCCCACGAGTTTATGTGCAGAGCTCTGCGCAGGTTTGGTCTTGGGGACATGTTTTGTTCGTATGTGAATGTGATGTACAATGACATTTGTAGTACGGTGTTGGTGAATGGCTGGAAAACTGACCCTTTCCCTGTTCTCTCTGGGGTCAGACAAGGCTGCCCTCTCTCACCTCTGCTTTTTGTTTGCTGTATAGAGCTCTTTGCCGAATGCATCCGACAGAACCCAGAGATCCGAGGGATCACCGCACCGGGACCGGACAGAAGGGTTGTCAAGTGCTCACTCTACATGGACGACGTAACGGTGTTCTGTGCTGACCAGCGCTCCATCGACTCGCTCGTCCAGACCTGTGAGGACTTCGGCAAAGCTTCAGGGGCAAAAGTCAACTGCGGGAAGTCAGAGATCATGCTCTTCGGAAAGTGGTTCCTGCCTTCTTCTGCATCAATCCCTTTCAGCATCAAGGCGGACTTCATCAAAATTCTTGGAGTTTGGTTTGGAGCTGAGGGCGCAGCCCTGAAGTCTTGGGAGGAGAGACTGTCCAAGATGAGACAAAAGTTTGGACTATGGAGCCTCAGAGAACTCACCATCGAAGGGAAAACACTGGTACTCCGCAGCGAGATCCTCCCTGTGTTGCAGTACCTCGCCCAGGCCTGGCCCCCCCGGGTCAACACCTGCAAGGCCATCACCAGGGCGGTGTTCCACTTCATCTGGGGCTCCAAGATGGACAGAGTGAAGCGAGCAGTCATGTTCAAGGAACCCCTCAAGGGCGGTAAGGGCGTGCCCGACATCGCAACGTTACTGGGGGTGTTCTTTGCCTGCAACTGCATCCGCAGAACTTTGATTGACAGAACTTCGGACTCTGGAGGCAACTCCATGTCCCGTTTTTTCCTCCTGCCTCTCTGGAGGTCCCTTGGATGGGACAAATGGGACAGCTCCATCCCCTACAACTGGGACACTCCTTGGTACTACTTGGACACTTTCAAGTTCATCAAGGAGCTGGGGCTGCATGGAGTTAAGCCCGACTTGTGGAAGCCAAAAACTATCTACAAGTTGATCAGAGCATCGGACATTGCTGAGACTGTTCCAGGCCTCCCTTCAGCCACTTGCAAAGTGGTCTGGAGGAATGTTTCTTCAAAGGGACTCACCAACAGGCATAAAGATCTGGCGTGGATGGCTGTCCAGGGAGGGCTGCCACTCAGGACATTTATGCATGCCAGAAACTTGTGCAGATACAGGCACTGCCCCTTTTGTATCATCCACGAGGAAACGTCCTTTCACGTTTTCTGGGAGTGCTCATTTGCACAGAGCCTGTTGAGGGCCTTGGAACCTGAACTTAAAGACTTTGTTTCACAGACTGTCATCACACATTTTGCTGTGCTGAATGGACTTTTTCATGGTACTTTTACACAGGAGGACATTGACAACGCCTGGCGGGTGTTGTGTTGCTTTAAGGACGCTTTATGGTGCGCCAGAAAGCGCCTTATCCACCAGAGGGAGAGGATGTCCATTGAGGACTGTCGCAGACTGGTTCACAGTCTGCTCAGAGACTATAACCTGATGGATCTCATGGAGGAAGAGGAGGTCTGAAGATTTCCCCTTCCCCCACTCTCCCTTGTGTGTCTTTGTCCATTCAATAAAGCTTCGGGCCTGTGATTTCATTCCCCCCCCTTACCCCTCTCTCCCACCCCCCCATCACACCTGTTGCTTTTTTGAAATGTTACAGTATTGATTCAGTTTGAGTAACATAACGTATAGACAATGTTATTTAGTTTCATGCTTCAGGGGTATTGCGGCGTCATGCATGATGTGATGGCTCGGGGTATCCTTACTCCGCACAAACACATCAGGCATCATACCGCAGAATGAATGTATGTGATTGAATGTATTTATTAGTATGACCGGAAATGTATTGTAATGTAGTGTATTTATGCGCTGCGTCGCAGTACAGGGGAGAATGCACCCCGACAAAAGTATTGTTTTTTGTATATCTTTTATGCAAATAAAGATTACATTTTCAACCAAAAAAAGAAGTGATCATGAATAGAGGTTTATCTCTATTGGTCTTCATGCCACTAGCGGTGCCGGGGAGCCGCTGTTAAATAAGTTAGCGTTGATCGGAGGTGTCTGGTTACCATGGCGCTCGAAAGTGTATTTAGGAGCGGGTTGACTATGGCGCTCCTTGGAGGAGGTGTATTGAGACCTATTGGTCTTAGCAAGGAAGTGAGAGGCTCTTATGTTTGTGGCGGAGGAATTCTCACAGTGACACCTGCATGCCTCATTTGGAAGCACTTATTCACAGCGGTCATGGATATGTGGATTTTTATGAGATGGACTTCCTAATGATTCATTCATGATTTTATGGTTGTTTTATTTTAGTTTATATATTTTTATTTGTTTGCGCTGCACTACTTGACCTTATGTATTATGAACTTATGTACTTGAACTATATGTATTATTAAGGTATTGTCTTTTCGGCCTTGAAGTGTTCAGCTGGCAAACCTATTCGGTATTAATTTAGATTTGCGCTAAATATATATCTTTTGATTTAATACTGCACATGTGTGGTGCGAGCACCATTTAGATATAACACATGATTTTTTTTTTTTTTTTTATATTTTATAAAAAAGAAAAACTTTTTATTTTTTTTTTTACTAACTTCCCTTGTGGCAGCATGGCTCGAGACAGGTCCTATTATTAGACCCCAAATCTCTCCTCTGGCCCCCCATGCAGCCGATCAAACTGAGATTAGTCTAGTTGGCTGCTTTCCTGGCTGCTGGTGGTTAGATAAACAAAGAGGCGGAACCGGAAGTGATGAATTATTCATCACTCCCAGTTTCCAGGGTTTTGAACAAGGCAGCCATTGCTGCTGGCCGCATCGCTCCCTGCCTCTGCGATGGGACCAGAGAGGCGGCAGGAGGGGGGGTGGGACCCCCTTCTGCCACCCACAGAAATGATTGAGTGCCTAATTCCCCACCCGGATCACTTCTGCATTGTAGAGGATCTCCGGCTGAAAACAATGGTACCGGGATAATGCCTGTAGGTGCAGGCATCATCCCAGTATAAGTGTTCGGCCGCAGGCCGGTGTTTGTGGGAGGAGCTAGTGGGCTTTATAGCGACGCCCCTCCCCTACACCGGCCTGCTGCTGGGCGCTCGAGTCAGGTGTTCTACTGTGTCACCTGATCGCCGCCGGAACTTCCGCCTTTGAGGACCGGACTTCCGGGCAGGATCGTGGACGCCGCAAGCCATCTCCGCCGCCGCCGCTGGATCCTCCACCGTTGTCTACAGTCTCCTCTGCTCCCAGCGCCTCACCGCTGCCAGCCGGCCTGCGCCTCCTCCGCTGCACCAGCCGCCACCAGCACCTCCACTACCGCCAGCTGCCCGCTGCATCTCCCCGCTGCTCAGCCAGGACCAGGTATTCATTGGGGTTGGGGGGGGGGCGGCTGCCTACCTACCTGCACACATTGCCTGCCTCTCAGTCAAGGCCACGGCATTTTCCAACCAGCACCACATTGCCTGCCTCCAGTTAGGCCTCGGCATCTTCTCCACAGGGGGGGGCTCCTGGGTTCTGGGCTCCTGGCCTGCTTGGGGGGACACTGAGAGATCCAGGGGGGGATTGGAAAAAAAAAAAAAGAGGGAGGGCATTTGTTCATTTTTCCATGCTTCACCCTTGCTGGGCATGTTCTCATGCAAGGGGGGGGGGGGTTGGTCGGTCAGGCTCACCTGCCCGCCGGCCGTCCGCCCAAGCAAGCAGCCCCCCCAGTAGGGGCCACCAGGCGCCCCCAGGCCACGGCCTGTCGGGGGGGCTCTTGGATTTTGGTCCAGGGTAGGTGGAGGGGCACCATACACTCATACACGCTCACTTACCTACCCCCTTGGGTCAGGAGGGAGGTTGGTGGCAGGGTTGGGGGGGGGGGTCTCATTACATTCCACAGGGTTACATGTTCCCGTGTTCGTGCTCCCATCACATGCTATCTACACTGGGGGGGGGGGGGGGGGGTCATGTGTCACTACTTCTGATTGACCATTTGCCTTATTCCTCCAGGATCACACCATGTCCTTCAACGCCGGTGTCAGGTACTACTACCAGGCTGCAGGTTCTTCCTGTATGTTTCTCACGGCTCAGTATGCTGGTAGTCTTCACAAACGCTACTCCAGCGTTGCCCATAGGCACTGCTAGGTCAGTCTCACGTCTCGTTGGGCCTCCACACACATCTTGGTCACCTTCGGTATGCTTATACCGGTAAGCCTAGGCCGTCCGGGTACGCTTTGGGCACACATTACACCTTCGGTATGTCACCAGCAGGTGCCACTTGGTTCCTGTTGTTCCTTTACCACCTTCACCACCTCCGTACCACGCTCAATACTATGTCATTGTCCTTCTCGTGGGCACTGCATTCGCTGTCTGCACCTCACTGTGTTGTACCTCGTCATATTTTGTGTCCCCTGTCAGCCCCCCCCTCCCCGTAGGGTGAGCGAACTGGCTGTTAGGGTTCAGGTGCTGGCCATTACTCCCCCTTCATAGCTGGTCCCGCGAGGCCAACTTCCCAATCTCAACACAGAGATTCTTCGCCCCTCGGGTCAATCCATAGTTAGCGCCTCGCTTCACCCACCTCATGGGTTTATAGTTAGGGCCTCACCTGTCACGGCCACACGTTTGATTCTTTACTGTCACCGAGAGACCAACCTTCCCGCCACCACGCTAGTGGCTCATGCCCCACGTCCAAATCATAGGTAGAGTCTCTCACCTGCCGCTTGGCATCTAGCAGGGCCTCACCTATCACGGGGTAGTTAAGTTTTTTGCCTCAAGGCACTAGCTAGCCAGCCAGTTTTCTTGGGGCTCTTGCGGTTGTTAATTGGACTTTGGTGTTCTATTTTTCTTTCAACAGCGTGCCTCTAGGAGCCATCTTGGATGAAGGATCATCCTCCCCCTCCACGCCGGCCAGACCCGGCACCCCAGTCAGATCTGGTACCCCCAGGGGTCATCAGAATCCGTCCCCGCTGGGCTCTTATGGATCCTGGACCATCCCGAAGATCTCGGCGGTCCTTCGCCAGAGGGGCATTCCGTTCCCGGCCATGGCTAGGAAGGCTGAACTGTTTAGGATCTTGACTGAGCACCCGGAAGATCCTGGACTGGGCACCAGCTCTCAGGGCTGTGGATCGGCCATGCAAGGAACTCTGGACTCCATCCTGTCTTCTCTGCAGTCAATCGGCGACAGACTGACGAAACTGGAGGACGCCAGTCCAGCTCACGGGGTTCCTCCTCCGCCCTTACCGGTGCAGGCTCCTGCCCCCGTTAGCGAACAGGGTAGGCCCCCAGTCCCCCTCTTCCCCTCTGCTGCGGTATCTCCCATCATCACCCCGGCACACATGGTCCCCCCAGCCCTCCGCAAGGATATCCTGGAGGGGAAGGATGTTAACCTGGTGGCTCTCCTTATCGCCTCCCAAGATGTGGTAGAGAATAAGGTCTACAACTATGGGGATTTGTCCGTAGTGATGAAGGCCAGAGACCCCAGGCTAAATAAGAAGCTGACCATCCCTGAATTCGTCCTGGCTTTCGGGATTTACAGGGATGTGTTATGCTCTGTCTACCCACATCGTCGGGAGGAACTGGATCTCTATCTCCACAAGGTTGTGGATTTGGGCCATAAGTACGGGGGTTTTACCTTTTACGATTTTCACAAGTCAGTGTCAGCCAAAGCAGCGGCTACCTTGGCACAATTCAATGTGCGGTTTGATTGGAGCCTTTTGGACACCGAACTTTTCTGCAGGCACTTTGCAGGATTGGTGCCTCCCTCTTGCGCCACATGCTCATCCACCTCGCACTCTGCCAACCTTTGCCCCATGGAGTCTGAGTCCTCCACGTCTGGGGTCCTGGGGGGGGCTGGCAGATCAGAGCAGCATGGCCTAAGAGACAAACTGGGTCGCCCGATCATTTACTTAGGCAAAGCCCAGGTCTGTAACAATTTCAACGGTGGGGCGTGTAGTTTCAGTGCCTGCAGGCTGCTCCATGTTTGTTCTATCTGCTTCAGGGCTCACACCAAGTCCATGTGTCCATCAAGGCTCAATCCAAAACAATGACTGACCGAGGTCAAGATCGAGGTACTGGCTTTTTACCTTCAGTCTCACCCATCTCCGCACCTGGTCGAGTATTTGGTGCAGGGGTTTTCAGGGGGGTTCCACACGGGGTTGGTGTCTCTTCCCCCAGGGTCACTTGAATGCCCCAATCTACTGTCTGCTAGGGAGGACCCGCTGTCAGTGGACCTTCTGCTCAGGAAGGAAGTTCAGGAAGGGTTCATGCTAGGCCCCTTTCCCGACCCCCCCTTCACCTCCTGGCGTACTAACCCCATTGGCATCTCTACAAGCAAATACTCTAATAAAAAACGGTTAATCATTGACATGTCGGCTCCTCATTCCTCCAATAACCCTAGCCTGAATTCTCTTATCCCTTCAGCTGAGTTCTCTCTCCACTATACCACCGTGGACAACGCCATCCAAGCCATTTTGGGGGCAGGCAGGGCTGCATGGCTCAGCAAGACAGATATAGCCAACGCCTTCAAGCTGTTGCCCATTCACCCCTCTTTAAGGCATGTTGACGGTGTTAAGTGGAGGGAGGAATATTTTTTCGCCATCAGGCTCACATTTGGATCCAAAAGCAGTCCCAGGATTTTTGATACCTTTGCCGAGACGCTCTGCTGGCTTCTTCTGAATATCACCAGGTGCCCTACGGTTTTGCACTACCTGGACGACTTCTTGTTGATCGAACAGGGCAACTGCACTCCTGTCAGTTTGAGGGGCACTGTGGCCTTGTTTTCAACCTTAGGGGTCCCTCTTTCACCAGGCAAGACGATTGGACCTGTCACCAGGTTAGATTTCTTGGGGATCACCCTGGATTCCATCTCCATGCAGTCCAGCCTCCCTGGGGACAAGCTTAGGCGCATTCGAGAGGTGGTAGGCAGGTTCCTGGAAGTAGGGTCTTTTACGAGGAAAGATCTGCAGTCGTTGATTGGGTCATTGAATTTTGCCATGCGCATCATTCCGCAGGGCAGGTCATTCATCTCCCGGTTACTGTGTCTATTGCCGGGTCTTCCGGAGGGTGTTGTCACCCACCTGGATCCCCCAGCCAGGGCGGACCTGGCCATGTGGGTGGAGTTCCTGGAAAGGTGGAACGGCATTTCCATGTTTATCCTGCCTATCTAACCCCAGTCCCCTGTGTTTTGGACGGATGCGGCTGCTCACACGGGGTTTGCTGCCATCTTTGGGGATTCGTGGTTCAGGGATCATTGGCCGGCAGAGTCACTTGCCTTACCCGCTTTCCGGGAGACCTCGGCGTTGTTCGAGATATACCCTATAGTGGCAGCAGCTTTCACTTGGGGTAGGTGCTGGTCAGGGATGGCAGTTAAGTGTTTTAGCGACAATAAGGCGGCCTGTGACATTATTAATAAGGGCCGGTCTGCATCCCTGACCATCATGAGGCTGGTTCGCAGGCTGACTTTGTTAGCAGCCACCCACCAGTTTTTTCTTTATTGTGAACATATCCCGGGCCACTCCAACGCAGCTGCTGACGCTCTTTCCCGGTCTAAATTACAGGTGTTCTTCAACCTCCACCCAACGGCCGACAGATGCCCCACTCGGACCCCGAAGTTCGAAGATTTGATCCTGGACTAGCCCGGATTGTGGCGCATGGTCGGGAATTGGCCCGGATGGCTCTGTCATCTAATACCAGGAAGGCTTATGACCGAGCCATGTCCATCTTCCGGAGGTTTTCAGCGGAATTTGGGTTGCACGACCACTCAGTCCAGACGATGGTCGCCTTTGCAGCTTTTTGCCACCTCCAGCTGAAACTTTCTGCCAGCACCATCAAACTGTACTTGTCGGGGGTTCAACATCACGTCCTGACGTACCAGCCGAACTCGTCTCCCTTTCTCAGGGCATATCCAGTGAAAAACCTTTTGAAGGGCATTGGCAAGGTGGATCGCCATACCCCGGTCAGGCGGTTGCCAATAGATGGGGAGAAATTCCGGGCTCTTTCTGATTTGTTGGACACGGCCCCTTTTGAGCCCTTCACGAACTTAGTTGTAAAGACCGCCATGTACCTGGCCTTTTACGGCTTTCTCAGGCCCGGGGAGTTCACGGTGGCTTCCCAGTCAGAGGGTCGCACCTGCCTCCTCAAACGGGACTTGGTCAAACGGGGAGATTACTACGTCTTGACACTTCGGTGTTCTAAGACCAGGCAGGTGGGTCACCCTTTGTCCATCCCTTTGTATCCATCGGGGAATGATTGGTGCCCTGTCAAGGTCCTGGACAATTACGCAGCTCGGACTCAGAGCTCGCCCAGCTACTCACCACTTTTCACGTTGCTGGGCATTCCCCTCACCACATCTAGGTTTATATTTTACATCCGCACCTTATGTATCAGGCTGGGTTGGGACCCTGCGGCGCATTCTGGCCACTCCTTTAGGATTGGAGCTGCGTCAGCTGCCTCCGGCAACAACACGCCAGGTCATATCATCAAAAGACTTGGTCGATGGGAGTCTGATGCCTTTCAGATATACATTCCTCACCCCGAGAAGGAGTTGAGGTTAGCTTTTAGTAAGCTTGTAACATGAATTTGGGTTGTCAATAAAGTGTGTCATTTGCTTCCTTTTTGCCCTCTTTATTTACAGGCCTACCCCCTTACGTCGGTTCTGGCACACCACACCGACTTTCCATACCAAGGGTATCCATCATTTATTTACCGACCACAAGTGTTCGGCCGCAGGCCAGTGTTTGTGGGAGGAGCTAGCGGGCTTAATAGCGCCGCCCCTCCCCTACACCGGCCTGCTGCTGGGCGCTCGAGTCGCCCCACCCACCTTCACCCTTTTTTCCTGATCTCTAATCTTCGGGGGGCCCTCTTTATTTACAGGCCTACCCCCTTACGTCGGTTCTGGCACACCACACCGACTTTCCATACCAAGGGTATCCATCATTTATTTACCGACCACAACCACTGAAACCCAAGGATGTACAGAAACATCTTTGAGCGGGAAGTGGTTAACCACTTCCCACAAACCAACGTAGCCCTACGTCGGCTGCAAAATGTGGTTGTACCGGGGTGATGCCTGCAGCTAGAGGCATCATCCTGGTACCAATTTTTAGAGTTGGCAGTCGGCTTTCATGTGGTAATAGCCGATGCGGCTCGGGAGCCACTCGATCATTACCCCAGCAAGCGGGAGGGGACGCCCCCACTTCCTGCCGCCTTCCACGGCTCTGCCCGGGTCTCCCGTTCCAGCTGGAGACACGAGCATACCGCTGGCACCTCTGCTGGCTGGTTGGAGTCCCGAACGAAGTCGGATTTGGCTTTGATCGGGTCTCCGATGATGTAACCCGGAAGCAGCGTTTATGACGTCACGTCCGGGTTACTCGGTGGCTAAAGGTGCCGAATTTAAAAAAGTGACAGTATTGAAAAATGCAGTTTTTGGCATTTTGAATACATTGAAGTGTAGAGGAGGGGTTTGGGGTCTTTAATACCCCCCGCTCCCTCCATAAAGAGTACCTGTCACTGCCTTTTGCTATAACAAGGGATGTTTACATTGCTTGTGACAGCAATAAAAGTGATCAGATTTTTTATTTTTTTTAAACTGTGCTAAAATTAAAAAATTAAATAAAATATATAGGAAAAAAAAAATGAAACCCCCCCCCCCGTTGCTGTGAAATTGCGCACAAAAGAAAATGTATACGGAAGTCGTGCCCGCAAATGAAAGCGCTGTTCAAACCACACATGTGAGGTATCGCCATGATCGTCAGAGCGAGAACAATAATTTAAAAAAAAAAAAAGATTTACTCTGTAAATCTAAACTGGTAACCGTTAAATTTTTTTAAAGCGTCGCCTATGGAGATTTTATTGACCGTAGTTTGTCGCCATTCTGCGGGTGTGTGCAATTTTAAATCGTAACATGTTAGGTATCTATTTACTCAGCGTGACATCATCTTTCACAATATACAAAAAAAAAATGGGCTAACTTTACTGTTTAGTTTTTTTTAAATACAGTGAAATTTTATTTTTCCAAAAAACTGGCGTTTGAAAGACCACTGCGCAAATATTGCCTAATAAAAAATATTGCAACGACCGCCATTTTATTCTCCAGAGTCTTTGCTAAAAAAATATATATAATGTTTGGGAGTTATAAGTAATTTTCCAGCTAAAAATACAGATTTGAACTTGTAAACAACGTGTCAGAAATGAGCTCAGTCCAGAAGTGGTTAAGTAATCATCAGGCCTAAAATGTGGGTTTAAAAAAGAAAAAAAACAGGAAAAAGGCTTTTGTGGTTTTAAAAACTTGTGGAGAACTGAATTTGGGGCCCCTTTTCTGTGCTCTTTGGTGCCCTTTCATGGTATCATTTCACCATGGCCTTCTGGCATGCTGAGTTCACTGGGAATTGGCCTTCAGTTTCTGTGCTTCCAACCATGGCCCATGCTCTACCAACTGCTCTACATACAATAGGAACCCAAAAAATGTATATAAACCCCTCCAATTACAAAGCTTTCCAACTTATGGAGACTCAAATTTGAAACCAACTTGTCTTCTCCACTCTGTTCCAAGTGTACTGTTGCCGATGGCTCCTTTTCCCATATGTTCTGGGAGTGTCCTCCTATCCGTGCCTTTTGGTCGGAAGTCACGGCATTTATTGCCGATATTTCTCAGTTGTCCAACAGTGGCGGCTGGTGCTCAAAATTTTTGGGGGGGCGCAAAAAGAAAAATGTAATAGGTATTGCTTCGCGGCAAAAAACGCGGTAAAAAAATTGCATGACTTTGAGGTCATGGTACAGGCATGGCACAGGTGATGGCATAGGCATGGCACATGTGATGGTATAGGCATGGCACAGGTGATGGCACAGGTGATGGTATAGGCATGGCACAGGTGATGGCATAGGCATGGCACAGGTGATGGCACAGGTGATGGCATAGGCATGGCACATGTGATGGCACAGGTGATGGCACAGGTGATGGCATAGGCATGGCACAGGTGATGGCATAGGCATGGCACAGGTGATGGCATAGGTGATGGCATAGGCATGGCACAGGTGATGGCATAGGCATGGCACAGGTGATGGCATAGAAATGGCACAGGTGATGGCATAGGCATGGCACAGGTGATGGCATAGGTGATGGCATAGGCATGGCACAGGTGATGGTATAGGCATGGCACAGGTGATGGCACAGGTGATGGCATAGGCATGGCACAGGTGATGGCATAGGCATGGCACAGTTGATGGCACAGGCATGGCACAGCACTATTTCGGCGGCCAGTAGGTGGTGCTGTGGAGCAGAGAGCAGAGCGCGGGATCAGAGGCTGTCAGGGAGAGCAGGAGAGAGGAGTGTGTGTGGAGTGTGTGCGTGACCGACCGCGTGTGAGTAACCCCCCCCCCCCCCAGGAGAGCAGCGGCGGGGAGCGGCGCTCGAACCCCGACCCCCCCCCCCAGAAGCGAGCGGCGAGCGGGTCGGTAACCCCCCCCCCCCTCTCTTGTTGCGGGTGGCGAGCGGAACAGTAACCCCCTCCCCTTTTTGCGGCGGGCGGCGAGTGGTGCGGACCCCCCCCCCGACAGAGAGGGACCAGAGGAGACTAGCGAGCAAAGGCTGACCGGGAAGTGACAGAGGGAGGCGGGTGCAGAGCGGAGACTGACCGTCTGAGGGAAAGAAAAAAAAAAAAAACAGCCAGGAACTGCTAGAGACAGACTTAAAGGGACATACACTAGGTAAGTAAGACTGGTGACTGAGATTGTACACTGACTGAGGGTGTAGTACCTGAGTATCTGTGAGTACCTGTGAGTACCTGAGTACCTGTGAGTACCTGAGTATCTGTGAGTATCTGTGAGCACCTGAGTATCTGTGAGCACCTGAGTATCTGGGAGCACCTGAGTACCTGTGAGTACCTGAGTACCTGTGAGCACCTGAGTACCTGTGAGCACCTGAGTACCTGTGAGTACCTGAGTACCTGTGAGTACCTGAGTACCTGAGTATCTGTGAGTATCTATGAGCACCTGAGTATCTGGGAGCACCTGAGTACCTGTGAGTACCTGAGTATCTGGGAGCACCTGAGTACCTGTGAGCACCTGAGTACCTGTGAGCACCTGAGTACCTGTGAGCACCTGAGTACCTGTGAGTACCTGAGTACCTGTGAGTACCTGAGTATCTGTGAGTACCTGAGTACCTGTGAGTACCTGAGTATCTGGGAGCACCTGAGTACCTGTGAGTACCCTAGTATCTGTGAGTACCTGTGAGCACCTGAGTACCTGTAAGCACCTGAGTACCTGTGAGCACCTGAGTACCTGTGAGTACCTGAGTATCTGGGAGCACCTGAGTACCTGTGAGTGCCTGAGTATCTGGGAGTGCCTGAGTATCTGGGAGTATCTGTTGCTACCTGAGTGTCTGGGAGTACCTATCACTACCTGAGTGTTGTGCGTCTGACCGGGCTGTGCGACTCGGTGTTGTGCGTCTGACTGGGCTGTGCGACTCGGTGTTGTGCGTCTGACCGGGCTGTGCGACTCGGTGTTGTGCGTCTGACCGGGCTGTACGACTCAGTGTTGTGCGTCTGACCGGGCTGTGCGACTCAGTGTTGTGCGTCTGACCAGACTGTGCGACTGAGTGTTGTGCGTCTGACCGGGCTGTGCGACTCGGTGTTGTGCGCCTGACCGGGCTGTGCGACTCGGTGTTGTGCATCTGACCGGGCTGTGCGACTCGGTGTTGTGCGTCTGACCGGGCTGTGCAACTCGGTGTTGTGCGTCTGACCGGGCTGTGCGACTCGGTGTTGTGCGTCTGACCGGGCTGTGCGACTGAGTGTTGTGCGTCTGACCGGGCTGTGCGACTCGGTGTTGTGCGTCTGACCGGGCTGTGCGACTCGGTGTTGTGCTTCTGACCGGGCTGTGCGACTGAGTGTTGTGCGTCTGACCGGGCTGTGCGACTGAGTGTTGTGCGTCTGACCGGGCTGTGCGACTGAGTGTTGTGCGTCTGACCGGGCTGTGCGACTGAGTGTTGTGCGTCTGACCGGGCTGTGCGACTCGGTGTTGTGCGTCTGACCGGGCTGTGCGACTCGGTGTTGTGCGTCTGACCGGGCTGTGCGACTCAGTGTTGTGAGTCTGACCGGGCTGTGCGACTCAGTGTTGTGAGTCTGACCGGGCTGTGCGACTCAGTGTTGTGAGTCTGACCGGGCTGTGCGACTGAGTGTTGAGCGTCTGACCGGGCTGTGCGACTGAGTGTTGTGCGTCTGACCGGGCTGTGCGACTCGGTGTTGTGCGTCTGACCGGGCTGTGCGACTCGGTGTTGTGCGTCTGACCGGGCTGTGCGACTCGGTGTTGTGCGTCTGACCGGGCTGTGCGACTCGGTGTTGTGCGTCTGACCAGGCTGTGCGACTGAATGTTGTGCGTCTGACCGGGCTGTGCGACTTAGTGTTGTGCGTCTGACCGGGCTGTGCGACTTAGTGTTGTGCGTCTGACCGGGCCGTGCGACTCAGCGTTGTGCGTCTGACCGGGCTGTGAGATTGTGAGTGTTGGGTGACTGACCGGTGTCAAGTGAGTGGAGCGGAATACCAGAGGGTGAGAAGGTAGCGTTAGGAAGCCAGGAAATAGCCACATAGGATAGACTTAAATCGCTGAATCCCCATTAGATTAGATAGTAGGTACAATGCCCGGCGGGTGTGGAGATGCGACTCGGTGTACATCTTGTGATATGTATGCGTTCCTCGGTCATGCGATCGAGGGCGAATACAAATGCGCAAAATGTGAGCACGTTGCTTCCCTGGAAGCTCAGGTCCTGAATCTAGGGAAGCAGCTGGCAACACTGAGACGAATGTCCATACCGGAGGAGAGCCAGGATTGTACCAATCAGGTGCAGGCAGGGGCCTGCACAGAGGTGGGCGGAGTATCGGAGGTGCAGGCATCAGAGCAGAGCAGAGGGGTGACAGTTAGGAGGGGTAGAAGGGGACAAGTCAAGGAGGCTGATCCTGGGCTGGAGCACCCCAATAGATACGCCCCGTTGTGTGATGTTGGGGAAACCAGTCAGGGACCAGCATTGCTGGAGCAGAGCGACGCCCCTAGCTGCCAGGGGACGAACTCCTCCAGTGAGGCCGGGAGAAAGGGAAAGGAAAGACAGGTGCTGGTGGTAGGGGACTCAATTATTAGAAGGGCAGATAGTGTAATCTGTGACAAAGACCGTGTGCGCCGAACAGTCTGTTGTTTGCCGGGCGCTCGGGTTCGGCACATCGCGGATCGGGTGAACAGATTATTGGGTGGGGCTGGGGAAGACCCAGCTGTCATGGTACACGTGGGTACCAATGACATAGGCAGAGGAAGACGGAGAGTCCTAAACGATTTCAGGGACTTAGGCGCTAAGTTGAGGACTAGGACCTCCAAGGTAGTATTTTCCGAAATACTACCTGTACCTCGAGCCACACCAGAGAGGCAGCGGGAGATTAGGGAAGTTAACGAGTGGCTGAGGAGCTGGTGTAGTAAGGAGGGTTTCGGGTTCCTGGAGAACTGGGCCGTCTTCTCAGTCGGTCACCGGCTCTTTGGTAGGGACGGATTGCACCTAAATGGGGTGGGTGCAGCCGTACTGGGTGCGAGGATGGCCAAAAAGTTAGAGGGGCTTTTAAACTAGGGAATGGGGGGGAGGGTACAGATGTAGAATTAGCCAGTGGAAAGCAAGCTTCAGAGGGCAGAAATGGGGGCATTAGCGGTAGGGTGTTCGGAGCTCCTATACCCAGGGTGGGTACGGGGAAAAATCAAGAGAGCAGCCTAAAAACATCAAAATTACGAGGCTTATATACCAATGCCAGAAGCCTGGCCAACAAGATGGGAGAGCTGGAGCTGCTGATGTTTGAGGAGGACTTAGATTTTGTGGGGATAACTGAGACTTGGTTTGACAGCTCTCATGACTGGATGGCGACCATTCAGGGGTATTCCCTTTATCGCAGAGATAGAGAGGGTAAAAAAGGGGGAGGGGTATGTTTGTATATTAAGAACAGTATACAGGTAAATATGAGGGATGATATTAATAATGGAGCTATGGACGAAGCAGAATCCCTATGGGTAGAGCTTCAAAGGGAAGGCACGGTGGGGAAGGTAATATTGGGCGTATGCTATAGGCCCCCCAACCAGAGGGAGGAGGGGGAGGTGGACCTCATGTTACAGATAGGATTGGCAGCAAGGATGGGAAATGTCATTATAATGGGGGACTTTAATTATCCTGATATAGACTGGGCAGAAGGAACCGCGCATTCAGCCAAGGCTAGGCAGTTCCTAAATGTTTTGCAGGACAATTTCATGGGTCAGATGGTGAATGCACCGACAAGAAACAATGCGGTACTTGACCTACTGATTACCAACAATACAGACCTGCTCACGGATATAGAAATACGGGACAACTTAGGGAACAGTGACCATAGGTCAATTGGTTTCAGTATTAATTACAGTAATAGGAAACACAAGGGTAATATAAGGACACTGAATTTCAAAAGAGCCAATTTCCCTAAACTGCGCTCGCTGCTAGAAAATATCAAATGGGATAGAACCCTGGGAACAAAGAACACGGAGGAAAAATGGGAGTGCTTCAAGAGCATACTTAACAAGGGGGTGGGCCAGTGCATTCCACAGGGAAATAAATTTAAAAGAGCAAAACTAAACCCTGGGTGGCTAAACTCCAACATAAAAATGTATATTAGAGCTAAAGAAAAGGCCTTCAAAAAATACAAGACTGAGGGGTCATTGGCAGCATTTAAGCACTACAAAGAGTGTAATAAGAAATGTAAAGATGAAATCAGGGCGGCTAAAATAGAACACGAGAGACATATAGCGGAGGAGAGTAAAAAGAACCCCAAGAAGTTCTTTAAGTATATAAACAGTAAGAAAGCGAGGCCAGAACACATTGGCCCCATAAAAGATGATAAAGGAAAAATGGCCACAGAGGACAGAGAAAAGGCGGAAGTGTTAAATAATTTCTTTTCTTCAGTCTTCACAAAGGAATCGGGGGGCTACACGAACCCAGCTTGTAAGGCCGAACTAAATAATACACCTCAGGAAGTGCCGCCATGGCTAACAGAGGATAGACTTAGAGCTAAACTAGAGAAACTTAACATAAATAAATCCCCGGGACCGGATGGCTTGCACCCAAGGGTTCTTAATGAGCTCAGCCAGGTGATTGCCAGACCATTATTCTTGATCTTTAAGGATAGTTTACAGACAGGTATGGTGCCAGCTGATTGGAAAAAAGCCAACGTGGTACCAATATTTAAAAAGGGGCCGAGATATATCCCGGGTAACTATAGGCCGGTCAGCCTAACATCAGTAGTCTGCAAAATTTTGGAGGGGATGATAAGGGACCACATACAAGACTTTAGTAATGAAAACGGTATTATAAGTAGTAATCAGCATGGATTCATGAAAAATCGTTCATGCCAAACCAATCTATTAACCTTCTACGATGAAGTGAGCTGCCACTTAGATAAAGGTAAGCCTGTGGATGTGGTGTATCTGGACTTTGCAAAGGCCTTTGACACCGTTCCCCACAAACGCTTACTGTACAAACTAAGGAAGGTAGGTATGGACCATAAGGTGAGTACCTGGATAGAGAACTGGCTCCAGGGGAGAGTCCAGAGGGTGGTGATTAATGGGGAGTACTCTGAGTGGGCGGGTGTGGAAAGTGGGGTCCCCCAGGGTTCTGTCCTGGGACCAATCCTGTTTAATTTATTCATAAATGATCTAGAGGAGGGGATATCTAGTACAATCTCAGTATTTGCAGATGATACTAAATTAGGCATGCCAATATCTTCTATACAGGATGTGGAAATCTTGCAAGCAGACCTGAACAAAATAACGGGGTGGGCAACTACATGGCAGATGAGGTTTAATGTAGAAAAATGTAAAGTAATGCACTTGGGGGCCAGTAACCAGAAAGCAAGCTACTCACTAGGGGGGGAACCTCTGGGTGAGTCTAGGATGGAAAGGGACCTGGGGGTACTGGTAGACAACAGGCTTGGAAGTGGCATGCAATGCCAAGCCGCTGCAAGCAAAGCCAACAGAATACTGGGTTGTATAAAAAAGGGGATTCACTCCAGAAATAAAGAGATTATTCTTCCACTCTACAAAACTCTGGTCCGGCCACATCTGGAGTATGCTGTCCAGTTCTGGGCACCGGTCCTCAGGAAGGATGTGCTGGAACTGGAGAAAGTCCAGAGAAGGGCAACAAAAATAATTAGGGGAATGGAGGACAGCAGCTATGAGGAAAGACTACAAGCACTGAACCTATTCTCTCTGGAGAAGAGACGATTGAGGGGGGATATGATATCAATGTACAAATACTGTACTGGCGACCCTAGCATAAGGAACAAACTATTCAGAGTAAGGGAATACAATAAGACACGTGGCCACTCACTAAAACTTGAGGAAAGGCGGTTTAACCTTAAAGTGCGTAAGGGGTTCTTCACTGTAAGAGTAGTAAGGATGTGGAATTCTCTTCCGCAAGCAGTCGTATCAGCGGGGAGCCTTGATAGTTTCAAAAAACTATTGGATGGACACCTTAAAGACCACAACATACAGGGGTATACAATGTACGGTTAGCAAACACACACACACATCATAGGTTGAACTGGATGGACTGATGTCTTTTTTCAGCCTCACTAACTATGTAACTATGTAACTATGTAACTATGTAACTATGTAACTATGTGATGGCATAGGCATGGCACATGTGATGGTATAGGCATGGCACAGGTGATGGCACAGGTGATGGCATAGGCATGGCACAGGTGATTGCATAGGCATGGCACAGGTGATGGCACAGGTGATGGCATAGGCATGGCACATGTGATGGCACAGGTGATGGCACAGGTGATGGCATAGGTGATGGCATAGGCATGGCACAGGTGATGGCATAGGCATGGCACAGGTGATGGCATAGGTGATGGCATAGGCATGGCACAGGTGATGGCATAGGCATGGCACAGGTGATGGCACAGGCATGGCACAAGTGATGGCATAGGCATGGCACAGGTGATGGCATAGACATGGCACAGGTGATGGCACAGGTGATGGCATAGGCATGGCACAGGTGATGGCATAGAGATGGCACAGGTGATGGCATAGGCATGGCACAGGTGATGGCACAGGTGATGGCATAGGCATGGCACAGGTGATGGCATAGGCATGGCACAGGTGATGGCACAGGTGATGGCATAGGCATGGCACAGGTGATGACATAGGCATGGCACAGTTGATGGCACAGGCATGGCACAGGTGATGGCATAGGCATGGCACAGGTGATGGCGCAGGTGATGGCATAGGCATGGCACAGGTGATGGCATAGGCATGGCACAGGTGATGGCATAGACATGGCACAGGTGGTGGCACAGGTGATGGCATAGGCATGGCACAGGTGATGGCAAAGAGATGGCACAGGTGATGGCATAGGCATGGCACAGGTGATGGCATAGAGATGGCACAGGTGATGGCATAGGCATGGCACAGGTGATGGCATAGGCATGGCACAGGTGATGGCACAGGTGATGGCATAGGCATGGCACAGGTGATGGCATAGGCATGGCACAGGTGATGGCACAGGTGATGGCATAGGCATGGCACAGGTGATGGCATAGGCATGGCACAGTTGATGGCACAGGCATGGCACAGGTGATGGCATAGGCATGGCACAGGTGATGGCACAGGTGATGGCACAGGTGATGGCATAGGCATGGCACAGGTGATGGCATAGGCATGGCACAGGTGATGGCACAGGTGATGGCATAGGCATGGCACAGGTGATGGCATAGGCATGGCACAAGTGATGGCACAGGTGATGGCATAGGCATGGCACAGGTGATGGCATAGGGATGGCACAGGTGATGGCATAGGCATGGCACAGGTGATGGTACAGGCAGGGCACAGGTTGGCTTCAATCACTTACCTTCTGATGGCGGCTGGATGGCGGGATTCCGGGAACCGAGACGAGCAGCGTCTGTCTTCCGGTCCGGGCAGCGGTAAGGAAATCGGGCGGTGACGGTGCGTGACTGACGCACGCACCGGCACCGCCCCCATTGCGAGTCAGCGATGTCCTGGATGATGATTGGTCCAGGCTGGAGACTGGACCAATCACAGCCAGGATATCACGAAGGTGGGGGTGGCTTTTGGCTGTGCCCAGGTTACGCCCCCAGAAGGCAGCCAATCGGCGCCTCTTCTGGGTCGTAAACCCCACCCCCCCTCCATATCCACCAGGCCGAGCGCATAGGCCTGCGAACCCAATTTTTTTTTTTTTTTCAAAACTTTGTTTTTTTTTGTCATTTTTTTTTTCTATTTTTTTTTAGGGGGGGGCGCTCCGGCGCCCCCTATGCACGGGCCGCCACTGTTGTCCAATATTTGTAAGCCCCTTCGTTGTCTGTTGGGATACGTGGATGACGAGGAGGATGCTCCTGCTTGTACTAAATTGTTTTATGCTAGGAAGGCTATAGATACTCATTGGAAACCTTCTGCTCCCCCTGACGTTCCATTCTGGATTGCGATTATTCATCAGGCATTGCCTCTGTATAAAATGACGTATGAGGCCAGAGGCTGTCTCAAGAAGTTCCGGAAAATTTGGTCTTTTTGGGTGGACTCTGACCGGACTACCTCTTCAGTCTCTGATTCTACATAGACGATGTCCATTGCAGCCTATGTTGTTTTGTGTATGGTAATATGCTATTTCTGTTGTTGTTTCCCGCTCCTCTCCCCTCCCCCCCCTGGGGGATTTTTGCTGGGTCTCTCACTCACTGATGTTACAGCTGGAAGTTATGCATATTGCTTATGTCATGGCATTTGATGAAAGATGAAGCCTTGTATGTCTTTTTGGCTCCACCATTGATATGTTACACTTTATTTCTTCGTTATGTACTGTTCTGTTTGTTTAATAAAATACCTTTAAAAAAATTTGAAACCAACATTAAAATCTTTCTTATTGGCTTTTATATCACTTCCCAATCCTTACGGCTCTATAAACCGTCCAGAAACCCAAATTATTCGCATTCTACCAACCCTGAGCTGACAAAACCATTATCAGATTTTTAATTTTTTTTCTCAAAAATCCTGCCCCCTCCTGGCTGTCATTTACATTGCGCTTCTATGGGGTGTACATGGAGGAGAGCTGTTTGGGGATGGTGATTAACCCTTTTACTGCCGCTGACATACGCCATACGTAAGCAGCAATAGGGGGAGGGGGGTTACACACACACTGAATTAGCCGGTGTTCCGTGAAAAAAAACCTACCCGTGAGAAATGCCTACCCTCGTCACTTCCGGTGCACCTACGTCACCACTACGTCATTGAACAGCTGAGGAGCTGACTAGTGCGCATGCACGGAGGGTATGAAATGATCACGGCAGTGTGTGTAACGCGGCGGTTACATTAAAACAGCTCGGCTGAAATATGAGTCATCTCCACTCCTATCCCTGTCACTTCCCTGATCTGGGCTAGTAAATATAAAAGCGGCGGCGGGTGTATGAAAAGATAAATCACGGAGCCGAGAGCCGCTTTTATATTTACTAGCCAAGATCAGGGTAGTGACAGGGACAGGAGCCGAGATGACTCATATTGCAGCACAGCTGTTTTAATGTAACCGCCGTGTTACACACACTGTCGTGATCATTTCATACCCTCCGTGCATGCGCACTAGTCAGCTCCTCAGCTGTTCCATTACGAAATTCTCACGGAACACCGGGAATGTGTGCAAATCTGACAAGCCGACTGTTGGCTGGACACTGGAGAGCACCAGCAGGGGGCGCCAGAGGAAGAGGATCGGGGCTGCATTGTGCAGTACCATTGCATAGAGCAGGTAAGTATAACGTGTTGCCTTAACGTTGTATAGCGCTGCGCAAACTGTTGTTACTAAATCCTGTATAGTCATAATAAAAATAATATAATAATATATATATATTTTTTTTAACAATCAATTTTTATTAATTTGTAAAGAATAACAATACACAAATTAATAAGCAGTAGTTGATAACATTGGTGTAAACTTCAATACAAGGAAGGGTCAGTAAGTTTTTATAAAAATCTTGATATCCCTGACCATCCTACCCCAGATAGGATCAATCTGTAGGCATGGTGTGGACATCAAGCTACCCAGAGAAAAGCAATTACATGGGATAGCACAACAAAACAAAAACAGTATATTTTATTTTAAAAAAAAAAGTTTATCCTTTAAAACCACTTTAATTCATGTAAATGTGTTTGTAATTTCATCATGTAAATGTTGAGCTCTTCTGTAACAACAACAAAAATAACTCCTTTACAGATTGTTTTTAATAAGAATTTAGATGATAATAAAATCAAGATTTTTAGAAAAAAAAATAATTGGATTTATATGTTGCAATAAATCCTGTATCATAATAATAATATAATAATGTTTATTATTTTATCAACCACTTCCATACCGGACGAATTCCGGCATTCCTCTCCTACATGTAAAAATCATCATTTTTTTGCTAGCAAATTACTCAGAACCCCCAAACATTATACACTATATATATATATATATATATATATATATATATATATATATATATATATATATATATATATTTTAGCAGAGACCCTATGGAATAAAATGGTGGTCATTGCTATTTTTTATGTCACACGGTATTTGCACAGCAATTTTTCAAACACAATTTTGTTGGAAAAAAAACACTTTCATGAATTAAAAAAAAAAAAAAAAAACAGTAAAAAAACCGTAAAAGTTGGTCCAATTTTTTTGTATAATATGAAAGATGATGTTACTTTCAGTAAATAGATTCATAACATTTCACGCTTTAAAATTGCCCACACTCGTGGCATGGCGCCAAACTTCAGTACCTAACACAGTAGGACAATTCCCAGTGAACTCAGCAGTGCGGCTACGCTTTAAAATTTTTTACAGGTTACCAGTTTAGAGTTACAGAGGGGGTCCAGTGCTAGAATTATTGCTCTCACTCTAACATTCGCTAGGATAACCCACATGTGTGGTTTGAACGCCGTTTACATATGTGGATCCGACCTACATATGCGTTTGCTTCTGTGTGCGAGCACGACGGGACAGGGGCGTGTTAGTGTCTGGGATCCCTGATCCCAATGATAGTCCCGGACCATCATTAACTTCTTTTGCTCGCTTTGTGTCTGACAGGCCTGGGAGAGTGGTTTCTGGAAATAACACAGACGGAGACAGATGTATAGTGAAACCAAGCTCTCAGTTTATTATAGGCTCGTTGTGGTTTATATAGTAAAGAGTAAGGGCATATAGCATAAGTATAGGATACTTGTTACGTTCTTATTGGTTAAACAGTTTAAGGAAACCAAGCGTCATTTCGGGAAAAAAGCGAGTACACTTAATACCATATAGGGCATATAGCTTATTGCTAGAAGCGCCTGACATGATTTCATCAAAAACCACAAACAGAAACTTGCCATAACTGTAACACGTACACATTTGCAAAGCTTGTATAACTAAGATACATAGAAAATGGAGTGGGAACATACAAAATGGAGGGCAAATAAAATTGATACCTCCCCATCTCCCACAATCCCCTCTTAAAATCAATAATCTTCCCAATTGATTTTCCCAGAAAAAAAACCCTGTGTCACTCCCTAGATAGTAAGGTTACTCTTTCCCTTTTGTTTGTGACTCTTGACATACTTAGTATATTCATTAGGGCTGTTAGTTGGGGGTCTCTTGCAGCCTGCAATTTGGTGGGATAGCATTGAAATATTCTTCACCTTTGGCCTGGAAGCTCTAGCAATAATACACATTACCAGCTTGAAGCATGCAAATAGAAAAAGCAAAAAGAGCAGGACCATGATAACGGTCATAGCAATATTTTTCAACCAGGAAAATATTCCTCCGACTCCAAACTCTTCATTACTAAAAGGACTCCATGTCTTAGCAATATTCCTGGCTTCCTGTTGCAGCTTATCTACTTCCTTCCTGTGTTGTGCAATAATATCATAATAATCAGGGATCTCAACAGAAGTGTTGTGTATCCATGTGCAGCATTCATAACCCTCCGTAACTTCACATAACCCAGTAAGAGCAGCACTCATACTTTCTATGGCTAGGTCATGGAGCTCAAGTTGTTTCTTAATTGCCCTCACTTCTATATTTAATTTGGTAATGTCCCCTGAGTTCTTATCTAGGATGTCATCGAGAATTTTAGAGTAATTATTCAACCTTTTCATCATGTCTATTCCCCATCCGGTCCATGAGGGGAACCAGGCCCATACCATATCCTTTTCAAGGAATAATTCCCTTTTATTGCGGTGTTTGAGGGGGTACCTAGGATACATACTAGCTTCGAGGAGATGTCCTCCTTCGTTGTCTCCCACTACACCCATGATGGGAACTAGGGATGCGAGGTAACACCACCCTTGGGGTTCAATGGGGATCCAAGGGTGACAAATCTTTCCACAACAAATATAAGTACTGTTTCCCAAGGCTAGGGGACGTTTGTGAAATATTGCCATTATTTGGTCAGAATAACTAGACCAAGCTAAATTTGACAACAACCGTCCTACTGGGGAAGAGGAAGTGGAACTGGAGTTAAGAAAGTTCATCAGAGTGGCGTTTAGGGCTGGTTCTGAGGTGTGCCAGAAGGAGCTGTCCATCGAGGTCATTGAGAAATTAATCTTAGTTTGCCGGCACACTTCAGCTCCCTTGGTGGAGTTTCCCAACCTAAAACACCAGTCTGGGGAATGACTTCTACCAATAATTTGGAAAGTGAGGGTATCATTTGAGAGTGTTCTCGTGACATTGGTGAGGACAACAGGAGGTGTACCATTTAGAAAAGGGGTGAAGTTTAAAGGTATCGCTACTAGGG
Organism: Pelophylax lessonae; assembly: GCF_965119305.1. NCBI lineage: Eukaryota > Metazoa > Chordata > Amphibia > Anura > Ranidae > Pelophylax > Pelophylax lessonae. The sequence continues at coordinate 616,336,120 of NC_138771.1, read as the reverse complement.
GGATTCTAGCTGTGCTAGGATGGAGTTTACTACATATCCAACATTTTTCATATCCGGACTTCTGGGCATAGGCATATTTAAATTGCAACAATGACATTTTATCTGTAAGACTTTTTGAGCTTTCATCTCTCTTTTGTCTGTTATGTGCATTACTCTGTGTTGGGGTGTTGGAAGCTCTGCAAATGGCCTGTAGCCCTACCAGGTCTTCTGGATAATAAATACAGCTAGTGGTAACCCATACTACAGAGAAGACTGAAAATGATACGAGTCCTATAAGTAGCCAAAGTTTTCCAGAATCTGGTGCTATTAGGAATGTCATTCTTCTACAGGGTCAGGGCCGCCTGCCTCTGAATCCCCCTTTTCTTGACTATCCTGTTCGAGGTCAGGGCCGTCCGCCCCCGTTAGTACCTCTCTTGGGTCTGGATCTGGACTTGCTTCTGGGGGTGGAGACTCCTTCACCAATTTCACTCGAGTAGCATGGATCCAGGCTTGTTGGTTCTCCACAAGGACAGCGATTCTGGTCACTGCGACTACCTTTGTCTTTTGGTCCAAAACGAAATCCAGCCTTGGTCTTGTGATGCTACTTCATCTCCTTCCCTCAAGTGATGGGTTGATACCTGTGAAAAGAAAAGAAAGGTGCGAGCAACTTTTTCGTTCCACTTGATTCAAAATTCCAATTTACTTTTTCTCAACTCGTCTTTGATTGTCCTATTTATCCTTTCCACTGTACCTGAATTCTGGGCAATGCAAATAGGAGCACTATTACGGGGTATACATGGTTTCCCCTCTTTGCAAATTAATCCTGTTATAGGATTCTTTTGCAAGACAGGATAACCCCAGTCCTCCAATTCCTCAGCAGTGGCTGAGGCTTGTAGATCTGTGATCAACTGGGCATCATCGGGGAGGATGGGGGTTAGGACAGGCATTTGTTTTAGGGCTCCTAAAGGTAACTGTTGTGCGGCTGCTTTTGCTATTTTGTCTGCTAGTGCGTTGCCCTTGGAGATGTCATCAGTACCTCTGGTATGTGCCCTACAGTGAATGATAGCTAACTCTGAGGGTAACAACATAGCCTGAAGAAGGTTGGTGATGAGCTCTTTCATCATGTCTGCACGGGGTGAAGTGACACTTTCAATAGTTTCTAGGCAGTCATGCGGTTCTTGGCCCATATCATCTGCTGAATCCATCTACTATTGACTAAAAGGAACTCTTATTTCTTCCCTGCTTTGGGCCTATATGTAAAAACCTATTTGTAGATGTGTGAATGGGGTTGATGGGTATTGGAGATGCTCATGTTTGGCCGTATATGTTTATATGTTCTTTCCCACCCCCTGTGTCCTATTCCATAATACTAGGCAATAAACAGTGGGGCACTAGCTGCGGGGATACATACCAGAGCTCCCCTCTTTTAGAAAAAAGGCCATTTTCAACTTTTTCTAAATCATCACCCAATTCCTTAAAACTTGTTCTGTAGCATGCGTTTATGGCTTCTAACAATATGTGATATTTTGGCCTGGAGCAAGAAATGAACTACAAAAACATCTCTTGCTCCTTCTATGGCTGCCTATAAATCATGTTGTGGTGTAACACAACCTTTAATACCAGTAGCCCATTTAAAGCTGGGGCCTACCTAGGGCAAATGATGTGGCCATCCCCAGTACCATCTCACAAGATGCTATGCTTGGAGTCACTTCAGGCATGCCTTAGACCTGGACTGCGACCATCTTTGGATAAAAACTTATAGGGCAAAGTCTACCACCATACTCCTGGGCAAGTACACCTGTCATGGTCTTACAATTGTCCCTTGCATAAACACAAAACATTTTTCCATGATTTGGGAGGCCCAGTGCAGGCGCTACAACCATAGCAGTTTTCAGATATATAAACGCATTTAACATTTCTGGTGACATTTCTGGACCTGTGGTTTGTCTCAAAATGTTATTATAGATAGGAGTAGTCCGGATCCATAACAATCAATGATCCTGTGGGCGGGCAAGACCCACTGTGGGCTGGCAAGACCCACTAGAGCAGCAGCTCTTATGTGACTGACTCTACTATCACTCTCTGTGAGAACAAAACCAAGGTGAACAACACTTTCCTGACACCGCTGTCATAATTCCTGTGACACTTTGTGTCCACATACATGTACATTTCAATAAACTCACTCGCTCTGACTGGCCTCCACAGAGTGACTACATATGTCATATACATATTGTAGCGGGACTGAACCATGAGCAGGTGTCCATCCCCTCTTGCATGGTCTGGAGAACTATAGAGCGGACAATTGAATTGTCTGCTTGGCCCTAAGGCATTTCTACACCAGGTAAGTTACCTTGACTGAAAAATAAGAAACAAAGATGGCTGTGTCTCCTCGTCCAATAGGACGCTTAAAAAAAACACACTACTTAAACCAATCACTGTAAAGTGGGTAACATCGGATGGTATGGCTGTCAGTAGAGATGGCATATCAGATACCACTTGCATGCTATGATCAGATAAAGAACTAAAAACTTTTTGGCTTAGTGCCAATTTTCAAAAAAACTTTATTATTTTTTTTTTTTTTTTTTAGAAACTTCTGCTAGCTGCAATTGCAGAAGTGACCATTACTTCCTCTCACACGGAAGGAAATTTACTAGTTTTAAATGAATCTGACACACAAACATTTTCTGCTTGTTTGAGATAATATAATGGCTGCAAAGAAAACGACATCTGCCTTGGAAAACGAAACCGTGGGGTGCAGGTGTGGTCAGGGGCATTTGTAAAGTAATATTTTCATTGTAGGGGGGCCTAGGTTGAAAATGTCCTACTCTTTGCTTTGCCTCTTCTGATAAGGCCCTTGGAAATGTGCGCTGACAGGCTGTTTTTCTTTAGACAGATCATCTCTCTCTGTTATGGCTTTTTTTAAAACCTTCCATGGTTTTAGTAGCCCAATCAGAAACATGCTGTTTTATAATTAACATGTACTGTGACTTTAAATTACCGATAAATGTTTGAATCCTAAGACTGTGCTACTCCGCAGTGACACTTAACCACAGCTTTAAGGCTATGTTTCCACTATTGCGGCTACAAAGTCACACGACTTCAAGCGCAAGTTTGTAGTGCAATTTGTTTGCAGCTACTTCTGGGGACCCCAGCGCGACCTCCTTCTGTGAGGGACAAGTTGCCCTGAAGTCGCCCAAAAGTAGTGCAAAAACCTTTTTTCAAGTTGCTGCGACTCAAGTCGCAGCAGTTTGAGCGGTCCTATTTGTAAATAATGGGTTTTGACCTATCATGCGACTTGACATGTGTCAAGTCGCACAACAAGTCGCAAAAGTGGAAATGGAGCCCTAGAGTCCAAAACCACCAAACAGTTTCACCCGTCTACCGGTCTACAGGCAATTGCTGTGGGTAAAGAACTTTCACTTATATTAGCATCTCCAATTCTCCCCGCTTTTTCCATGTACTTTATATTACAACTCCCTATTTTTTTTTCTGACCATCTTGCTTGGTTATCTATCCAAGGGTTAATAAATGTGCATCCACCAGAGACCCAGGCGACATATCTCGCCTCGATCAGGGGGGATGGGTTTTGTTTGGTTTGATACTTCCTCATTCTAAAGATATTACAACTAAACATTTACTGAAAGAGAATGCGGACGGACAGAACTCTTTTTTCTGTAATTTACTTGTCTTTAATTAGGCAAACGTTTGTACTACATAGTTGAAGGTAAATTTCAAGAAAACTGCACTGAAAATTGTAAGAAAATTGTATCATGTATGGCCAGCATCAGACCTAAACCTTCAGTATAATTTCACAAAACCATAAACAAAATCCAATATTCTCTCACTTAACAAAACATGTCTCTAAGATTTACACATTCACAAAATCACTTAAATGTATCTGGGTCCTTAGACCCTTTTTATGGTTAAAAACCCTCCTGAAAAGCCACTTGGTGTATGTATATTAAACCTTATACTACTTTTTTTTTTTTTTTTTTTTTTTTGACTCTGAATGTCCCCTCTTGGAACAACCAAAAAAAACTTTTCCGAGTCTTGACTGATACTCCCAGGTATAGTGGCTATCAAGAAGGTTTTCCTACCATTATAGACAAACAAACAATGCACATAATAAACATTTATCTTAATTTGTCTTACGATCGGTCAGTCAATTTTTACAGTAATAATGAGACTGTCGCTATCAGGAACAGTGTGTTATATTAACAGTCCGCAGGCGCAATTTTTTACAAGTCATATATAATTATAACTATAACTATAACTAAACCTTTTGGGCCACACAAACAAATTATCTTACACTTCTATGCGACAGAGAAGGAAAGCTTAAAGATTTTTCAGACACAAAACGAGCAATTTCTCTAACACTTCTTAAGTCTCCCTGAGACTAAAAATATTTCCCTGAAATATTTCAATTATGGGTCTGTTGCGTGTGTTCCCGGAACACACCAACCCCCTTGGTTCACTTTGATATGATTTTAGTCAGTGTCCCGCCCCGGAGCCACACTACAATCGGCTGTATAGAAAAGGATTTTTCTACTTACCGAATGAGCGTGGTTGTCCGCGAGGGATGACTTTCATATCCCGGCATACGAGCCCCCAGCTGTTAGTGTCTGGGATCCCTGATCCCAATGATAGTCCCGGACCATCATTAACTTCTTTTGCTCGCTTTGTGTCTGACAGGCCTGGGAGAGTGGTTTCTGGAAATAACACAGACGGAGACAGATGTATAGTGAAACCAAGCTCTCAGTTTATTATAGGCTCGTTGTGGTTTATATAGTAAAGAGTAAGGGCATATAGCATAAGTATAGGATACTTGTTACGTTCTTATTGGTTAAACAGTTTAAGGAAACCAAGCGTCATTTCGGGAAAAAAGCGAGTACACTTAATACCATATAGGGCATATAGCTTATTGCTAGAAGCGCCTGACATGATTTCATCAAAAACCACAAACAGAAACTTGCCATAACTGTAACACGTACACATTTGCAAAGCTTGTATAACTAAGATACATAGAAAATGGAGTGGGAACATACAAAATGGAGGGCAAATAAAATTGATACCTCCCCATCTCCCACAGGGCGTTTACATTTTTTGTTTATTTTATTTTTATTTTTTTTATTTTACACTGGGGGAGGGGCCAGGAGAGTCAGCGAAGGACCCAAGAAGAGGAGGATCAATGAGGCTGCACTGATGAGCAGTAATGAGGCTGCACTGATGGGCAGTATTGAGGCTGCACTGATGGGCGCTGATGAGGCTGCACTGATGGGCAGTATTGAGGCTGCACTGATGGGCAGTATTGAGGCTGCACTGATGGGCAGTAATGAGGCTGCACTGATGGGCGCTGATGAGGCTGAACTTATGGGCACTGATAGACTGTGATCTGTGGTTTACAGATGACAGGGCGGTTCAAAAACAGGAAGGGGTGTGGCCTTTACAAGAAGGGGTGGGTCATAATTAAATTAGGGGGTGCCCAAGTTTAGTCAGGCCTAGGGCAGCACAAAACCTAAATATACCACTGTACTCGTCGTGACATCTTTTACAATACACCCCAAAAATAAATGGGCTAACTTTACTGTTTAGTTTTTTTTTTAAACGCAGTGAAATGCATTTTTTCCCCAAAAATTGCGTTTCAAAGACCGCTTCACAAATACCGCGTGACAAAAAATATTGCAACTACCGCCATTTTATTCTCCAGAGTCTTTGCTAAAAAAATTTATATAATGTTTGGAGGTTATAAGTAATTTTCTAGGTAAAAATACAGATTTGAACTTGTAAACAACGTGTCAGACACGAGCTCGGTCCAGAAGTGGTTAAGTAATCATCAGGCCTAAAATGTGTATTTAAAAAAAAAAAAAAAAAAAGAAAAGTTGGGCAGGAGGTGAGATGTCCATCCGTGTGGGGAATTGATTGTTGGGGCCCCTTTTCAGTGCTCTTTGGTTCCCTTTCATGGTATCATTTCACCATGGTTCACCGCTGAGTTCACTGGGAATTGTCTTACTGTGTTTGCACATGGTATCATTCAACCATGGCTTCCTGGTGACTTCTGTGCTTAACATGGTATCTATCATTCAACCATGGCTTTTTGAGTTCACTGGGAATTGTCTTGTTGGGTTTGCACATGGTATTCATTCCACCACGGCTACTTGGTGACTTCTGTGTTTGCATCATGGTATTATTTCACCACGGCTTTTTGAGTCACTGGAAATTTTCCTCCAACGTCTATGTTTGCACATGGTATCATTAATCCACCATGGCTCCCTGGTGATCTCTGTGCTTGCACGTGGTATCATTCAACCACGGCTGCTAAGTCACTGGAAATTTACCTCCAACGTCTGTGTAAGCACATGATATCATTCATTCCACCATGGTTTACACTATCAACCATTCACGGCCCATGCTCTACCAACTGCACTAAATACAAAGGAAACCATTATTGTATTTATGCCCCCCCATTTACAAAGCTTTCCAACTTATGGAGACTCAAATTTGACATTAAAATTTTAAACTTAAAACCAACATTAAAATCTTTCTTATTGGCTTGTATATCGCTTCCCAATCCTTCCGGCTCTATAAACCGTCCAGAAACTTAAATTATTCGCATTCTACCAGCCCTGAGCTGACAAAATTCATTACCCAGAATCCTTTGCGAAGATATGCAAATGAGCTGGTGCATCCAGCTAACTGATAACTGTCACCAGTGTGCTTATGGCAGCACTTCGCCCCAACCTGCCTGTTTTCAAACGGCTGCTGCTGTAACTGATCACGTGCGGCACCATGGCAACGGCAGGTCTGATCAGATTATTAGATGGCTCCTTCCTCAGCTGGGAATGATTGGAGGGTCTGTATTCCTTCTATCAATTCACAGAGATTATCAGAAATTTTTTTTTTTTTCTCAAAAATCCTGCCCCCTCCTGGCTGTCATTTACATTGCGCTTCTATGGGGTGTACATGGAGGAGAGCTGTTTGGGGATGGTGATTAACTGTTTTACTGCCACTGACATACGCCATACGTCAGCAGCAGTAGGGGGGGTTACACACACTGTATCAGTCCCAGGAAAGGCTACACAGGTCGTGAGTACTGAGGAGTGCCCCTGGGGGTCTGCCTAAAGTCAGAGGGGACCACTCCAGAAGAGGTTCGGGGATCCAAGGTCAGGTAAAGGGGGTACCTAGGTTGAGGACCCTGAAGCTACAGAGGGGGTACATAGTCAGTGGACCCTGAAGAGTTCAAGGTTAAAGGGGGCACCTGCAGTTTGGGCCCTGAATTGTACAGAGCGTGCCAGTTAAAGAGGCAGCTATACAGAGTTTTACTATATACTACCTCAAGCTGTGCCAGGCGGGGGAAAGTATTCAGTGACTTTCACAGTACAACAGTGTCAGGAGTTCTACAGTTCTCATTCTTGGATCTTCTGGACTATAAGCCGAGGATTCAGCACTTCTTCTGTTTTTCAGAGTGTTCTCAGTGTCAGTGAGCGTTGGCTGGCACCGGCTGGCGTCAAGGAAGTGCCAACGGGCATTTCAGAGATAAAGTCCCAATTGTAATTCGTTTAAGCCTCAAAGAGTATCCCACTTATTCCCTTCTCCCATCCCCTAATTCCAATAAAAACCACAAAAAAAGATGCCGCTTCAGTTGTCACACCCAGGGTCGCAGATCACATGGGCTGGGGAGATTTCCGGTACTAAATGGCAGACCCACATCAGGCCAGAGGCCTGGAAACCTTGCTACATAAATATTTTATTATATCTTTTCATGTGACAACACTGAAGAAATGACACTTTTCTACAATGTAAAGTAGTGAGTGTACAGCTTGTATAACAGTGTAAATTTGCTGTCCCCTCAAAATAACTCAACACACAGCCATTAATGTCTAAGCCGCTGGCAACAAAAGTGAGTACACCCCTAAGTGCAAATGTCCAAATTGGGCCCACAGTGTCAACATTTTGTGTGGCCACCATTATTTTTCAGAACTGCCCTAACCCTCTTGGGCATGGAGTTCACTAGACCTGCACAGGTTACCCTTAGAGCCCTCTTCCACTCCTCCATGACGACTTTATGGAGCTGGTGGATATTAGAGACCTTGTGCTCGTCCACCTTCCATTTGAGGATGCCCCACAGATGCTCAATAGGGTTTAGGTCTGGAGCAGTGGCGTCACTAGGGTTGGTGTCACCTGGTGCGGTAAAACATGGTGTCACCCCCCCCCCCCCCCCATATTTGGGCCGGGCAGCAGCTCAGCGTTGGAGTTTTTTGAAGCAGGTTGCGACGGTCAATAAGGCCTACAGGATAGCAGGTTAGGCACTTCCTAATGGCTCAGTCCCTAGGAGCAGTAACGGATAATGGCTCACAGGCCATCCTGCCAGACCCAGCAAAATTGCAGCAGTGATCCCTCCGGTTATACGTTCGCTCCCTCTGGGTTAACCAGGCTGACTTTGGTCAGTAGTGTAGCCCGTCTGTACCCTGGCAGTGACACAGTCTTTCTCTCTCTGGTGGTGCTGGGAAGTGTGGCCCTCTCTCTGGTGGTGCTGGGAAGTGTGGCCCTCTCTCTGGTGGTGCTGGGAAGTGTGGCCCTCTCTCTGGTGGTGCTGGGCAGTGTGGCCCTCTCTCTGGTGGTGCTGGGCAGTGTGGCCCTCTCTCTGGTGGTGCTGGGCAGTGTGGCCCTCTCTCTGGTGGTGCTGGGCGGTGTGGCTCTCTCTATGGTGTAGCACTCACTCCCTCAGCTTTTTCCCAGGTTCCCAGTCCTCAATCTCTCCCCCTAGCAGAGTGCATTCTGGGGGCTGTGGTCTGCTCCCTGTGGACAACAAATGGGGCCACCAATCTTCCGGGACTACATGTCCCATGATGCCCCCTAGTCTCTTCTGATTGGCCCTCCGTGGTGGCCAGCGGGAAGGGAAACAGACCGGGCAGTAAGCTGGGCGGCAATCAGATGAGAGCAAGTGTCATCCGTGTCCGTAAAAAAAAAAAAAAAAAGCTGAAGCGGATCAAAATACGGTCCGCCCCGTGTGAAAGGACCCTTATGAACAAGGTGCAGGGTTCAAGAGAGCGGTAGGTACAAAGTCTATTCATATCTCACTATTGCACCTCTTGTTAGCTATAACCTCTACACACACACACACACACACACACACACACACACACGTACAAATACACACATGTACAAACACACACGCACAACACACACATGCACAAACACGTACAAACACACACACACACCACATGTACAAAACACACACACGTACAAACACACACAAACCACATGCACAGACACACACGCACAAACACACACAAACCACATGAACAGACACACACATGTACAAACACACACACACAGCAATACATACACACACACACACACACACACATATACGTACAACACACATGTACAAACACACACATGTACAAACACACACACACACATACGTACAAACACACACTACATGTACAAAACACACACACACACACACACATGTACAAACACACACACAAACCACATGCACAGACACACACAGCAATACATACACACACATACATGCAAACACACACACACATGTACAAACACGCATGCACAACACACATGTACAAACACACACACATGCACACACACACACACCACGTGCACAAACCACATGCACAGACACACACACACATGTACAAACACACACAAACCGCATGCACAGACACACACATGTACAAACACACACACACAGCAATACATACACACACATACATACATGCAAACACACACACATGTACATACACACATGCACAACACACATGTACAAACACACACACATGCACAACACACATGTACAAACACACTCCTCTGCTCCCCCACCCCCCCCCCCCAAAACTCTATCATCTTCCACATTGTTACCTTTGTAAAAGCACATTTCTGTAGCTGGCTGTCACAGCTTTGTTTTCCTTCTCAATGCACTCTCACCTCATTTTCAGTTCCCAAACTCCTGAAGCAGGAAGGAGATAAGGATTGCATTGCAGCTCACCCCTCTCTTGCTCTTGGACAGGCTTCACTCGGTCAGACCAGCAGCACTTATCCTGGTTCTAAGTGCAGAGCAGAACGTGGCAGAAATCTTACTTTCACTTTTAACTGCCGAAGCCAGGCTGTGAGTGCAGGGCTAGTACTACAAGGCTGGGAAACCTCTGGGTACAGTATTTGAGTGAATGGATTCTGAACCTTGGCATCTTTTCCCGCCAGCAATGTTTAATTGCCGGCTGTTTCCCCATACGCTGGTTGCTTGACAAAGGGGCGGGCCTGGGTAGAAGTCCCGCCCATCCCGACATCACAGCTTGAATTTGACAGCTGTACGCTCTGCAGCCTCACAGAGCACACCCAGGGGGTTTATCTGCCAGTCTCTGGTTCTGCTCCATGTTCATACTTGCACTGGAAGTTACTATTTAAATTAACAAATGTAGTGATGCGGGACAATGCCCTTGTACAGCGGGACTGCGGGACAGATGCTGCGGGCATTTCAGGAAGGTTGGGAGGAGGTTTAGGCTTAGGTGGTGTCACCCCTCTGGCGGGTGTCACCCGGTGTGGACCGCACTCACCGCACCTGCCTAGTGACGCTACTGGTCTGGAGACATGCTTGGCCGGACCATCACCTTTACCCTCAGCTTCTTTAGCAAGGCAGTGGTCGTCTTGGAGGTGTGTTTGGGGTCATTATCATGTTTCATGTTTTGCTTCAGTATGTCGGCATTCATGGTTCCCTCAATGAACTGTAGCTCTCCAGTGCCAGCAGCACTCATGCAGCCCCAGACCATGACCCTCCGACCACTGTAGGCAAGAAACACGTATCTTTGTACTCCTCACCTGGTTGCTGCCACACATGCTTGACACCATCTGAACCAAATAAGTTTATGGTATGGCACATTCTATGTAGGGTGACCACATTTCCTAACTGCCATTCAGGGACACTTACTTTCCCAAGTGCATTTCGTCAAACTTATACGTGAGACTGGCAAAAACATATCTGTCTGTGCATTTTTCAGTATTTCTGCACACTTTAACTGGCTACTTAGATATCTCTGAAGAAATAGAAAACAAAACAAGTTGCATTAAAGAACAGTTTTTTAAATTTTTTTTTTTTTCTTAATGAGCAGGAACTTTTACAAAATATCTGTAGCAACACTGTTCGCCCAATCCCAAACACAGGACAGCATGTAGGTAAATTTGAAAGAAAATGAGGGATGGCGCTCAGATATGCATAATGCTCATGCTGGTGAAATTCAACCCCAATGTGGACTTCAATAGACAGTCTCATAAAGATTTATTGAATAGATCCAATGGTTAAAACAATATAATAGATTAATAATGAACAGTCCTACCACTACTTGAAGACTCTGTGCCTCCTCACTGATTGTTTGTAGAAATCCCTAGTATGTTCTTAGGGACCTGCTGGTAATCGGTGTAAAGGGTTGTGGCTGGCAGATGGAAAAACGGATTGTGTCAGAAGCGGGGGGGGGGGGGGCCTTCCCAGACCGGAGCCTCTGCGTTGAGCTCCCTCGGTGCCTGTGAGCACCGGGAGGGCGGCGCACGCTGATCATGACGTCACCGCGCAGGACGGGACCGGAAGTCCGTAGATGGCCAGCCGGAGGAGTCACCCGGAAGCCGAGAAGAGCGGAGGACTGGATACGTTCGCTTCTGTGGAGCCTCCCGATTGCCATGCCACAACGACATGTTTTGCACGATTGTAGCTTTGTCAAGTTGTGGCTGAACTCTGAAGGCAATCGGAGGCTCTAAGAAGCCAAGTAATGGGCGGGGTTAGGCTCACTGACCAATGGAAAAAACCCCAATAGGCTGAATCAAAGAAAAACACCCAAATGATGACACATGTTAAATCATAGAATTAAAAAATAGATAAATAAAAAAATATATATATATAAAAAAAAAATCATTCCGGGACACTGCATTGTCCCGGAATGAGGGTGATCGGGACCCGGGACAGACTCTCCAAATGCGGGACTGTCCCGGGCGATCCGGGACACGTGGTCACCCTAATTCTATGGGGTCAGTGGAGTGTAAAATGCAGGCCTGTCGCATGGTGGGAGGCAGGGTTCTTGCAGTTTGGTGCTTCTGAATCTTTTTTCCAGTTCTGTTTGCTGCTGAATTATGGGGGAAATCCTTTAGCAGCAAATAGGTCCGGCTCCACTATGACAACTAGGGCTGCACGATATTGGGAAAAAATCACATTGCGATATTTTTCCCCCAACGATATATATTGCGATATTTATAATGCACATATATATAGTAATATGGGGGAGGTGTATGCACTGTATATACTGTTGTCTATATAAATCCTGAATAATAATCTAACAATCCCTCATTATATATACATATGTATATACACACCTCCCCTACTCACATTACACTACATACAGTATACACCCCCCATCACATTATATATAGACCCCCCTCACATTACACCACCCCTCCTAACTCGTATCCCTCCCATTGTATTGCCCCCCCTCACATATCGCTATATAGACCTCTCCGCCCCGCCTCTTCCTGGCGTACATGGTACAGTCGCATCCCCCCCGTATTTGGTACCTTCTTGGCGGCCTCGGCCCACGTGCGCTCCCTCCGCCTCTTCTGTTTGTCCCTCATGATCGGGCTGTGAAGTCGGTTCTCCCGGAGGGAGGGGTAATCTCTCTGGCTGGGGGCAGACAGAAACGCGGGAAGTGGGGGTAACCCTGGGAGTTGTAGTCCTCTCCACCAGGCAGCTCCTTCGCACCGGAAGCACACTCCCAGTCCCCACAATACACTTCCGTCCCACAGCACAGCGAACCAATCACGTCGTGAGTAGCGGCACAGCGAACAAATCAGGTGTGCAGGCATGCATGATTGGTTCGCTGTGCCGCTGCTCACCGCTCAGTCAGGAGAACTAGCTGCAGGGCTGCCTTACATCGTATGTTTGGTGATGTGACTATCGCCCCTGCTCGCAGCACGATAGTCGATATCACATCGACTATCATTAAGCCCTAATGACAACCTTAACTATCTTTCTGCTTCTTCTGTGCCCGTTGTTCGACTGTTAAGCCATCTTGTTTTACGTTGCCTATAACGTAATGTATTTTGGCATGTCATGCATCTTTTGGGGACAAGGAATACATTGGCTGCCAATTTGTCTGGAGTTGTCACCGTAAGTGGAGCTACACAGAATCCCTTGTCCACTGCAGCTGCGACAGATTGAGTGGGAATTGCCTACGGATTAATTCAGAACTCCTTCAGTGGGTTGACATGGTCTGCATTCTTCAAGGTCTGGTGGGAATAGTGGGATCTTTGGAATGGGGGTTTGTATTGATATGATTAGTACATACTGTAGGTTCAGAAGCTTTTGCTATATTTCATTTGTTTGCATTTTGATGGGGGCGTGTGGTTTCGGCCATCAACCGTAGTTGGCCGGGCTGGAATTTGTTTATGTTTTGGGACATTCACAAAGAAGTTTTGTTCCTTCAGGTGAATGCTGTTTGTTTGTCAGACTGTGAAGTACTCCTGTTCTGGGCGGCGTTTGCCTTAGCCGTTTATGGGGCTCTCGGGATTAGCGTGCTGGTTAGCTCTGCTAGAGTTTCTCAAGGGGGTTTGCTGGTTGGGGACATTCACTGAGATGGTTCTTCTGTGGTTTTGTTTATCTGCCTTTCTAGAGCGTATCAGGCAGGAATAGGAGCGTGATGGTGGCTTCTTCAGGTTCATGGCTCTCCAATTTGTCTGGTCTCTATGGTCGAAGAATATTGACAGTTGCACTCGGCGGATGCGGACTCCTTTTCTCATTCATTGTGATGGGTCGGCTTTGCCCTCCTTTCAACTTGTGTCGGTTTTCAGGCGCTGTTTGGTGGTCACAGGTTCTGATTCAGAAAGTTACTCTTCTCACTCCTTCTGCACCTGCGTGGTCACGTAGGCTTCCAGGTGGGGTTTGGACAATTACATTTTGAAATACATTGGCAGGTGGGAGTCGGATAGGTTTAAAATTGATGTCCAGCCTCATTTGGTTTAGCAGGCGTATGCTAATTCTGCCTTGTGGTTGTTGTCCATTTGTGTGTTGTCTCTACGCTTTATATTCCTGTAGTAACTAAGCATCCTTTAGTGTATTTTCTTTCACATGCTGATGCTTGCCTCGTTTGGATACTGGGTCATTCATTTGTTTTTGGGGGCTTAGCAAGCAGACAGTAAGCCTAATGGGCAGCAGTTGTGTATTCTTAGGTCTGGGCCAGTGTCAGGTGTACAGGTGTTTCAGGGCTGTTATGGAGTAGGTTGGTCCTGGAGGTTCAACTATCTGTCCGCTTACACAGGGACCCTAACATTATGGTTTTCCGCGCCAGTGGCAACTCTTTCAGCCTCAGGTCCATGCTCCCTCTGGTTAGTGTGATCAAGCTTTATGCGATTCGCTTGGCCATAGCGTTTTCTAAAATGGTGGAGGTTTGGTCAGATACTGTTGGCCGCACGTCATGGCGTTTTTTGCCAGGTCGGCCTACAAGCTTGATAAGCACAAATCAAGGTCAGCACAGAAGTTGGCAGGTTTGTTGTCCCTTACAGTGGTTTGGTAGCCCGGCACCAGGCTTTAGAAGTTGATATGGGGTGACATCTGCACAGGTGTCTTACTGCTGTAGGCATGGAGTTATGGTTCCTGGGGTTGCCAGACGGGGTGCAGTGAGTTTTGCGTTGTTGGTGGGGCACACAGGTGTGAGGTTTCACACCTGCGTGCTGTGGCGCTTGGGGTCTTTGGAGGAATTGTAAAATCTGCTGTGATTATCATATTTGGGACCCATCAAGGTATGGAGTCCCATGTGGAATTGCAAGTTAATGCGGGTTTAACTGGTAGGTATCTGCAGAGAGTTGAGGTTGTCTCCAAGCCGGTGTGGTGAGGCTGGGGACCGTGTAAGTAGTTACGCAAATACAATGTGGATGTTTCATACTGTGTTCCTCCAAAGATCGGCAACCTTGTGTTTATGGTTACTGTATTAATAATATTGTTTCTGTTTTAAGGAATGTTTGTTACATTTGGTCATTTGTAATTAAATGGCCGCTACGGCCAAGTTTACTCCAAAATGGTGTCCTGGTGTTTATTGTATTTAGGTATAGCATATTGGTTATCTTCACTTTGGGTTGATGACATATGTTTTGCCTTAGTCAAGAGAAGCCCAAACCAAAAAAAAAAAAAAGCGAAGGGCTAACATGACTGGGCAAACAGGGGAATCAGCAAAAGAGAGGATTAATTTTATAAGATGAAGATAGGAAGGTACATGTACAGTGATGGGAGGGTACATTGTGGAGGGAGGAACTCCAAGGGGCCTTCAAGGCAGTATTGCAAAGTTCAGGCATTGGAGGAAGAATGTTAAAGAAGAAAGCTCCTGCCCTCCCGCTCCTTCACTGGTTCAATCCCTTTTTTATGGTTATAGCGGCATGGCGGTTGGGGTCTTTAGCGGCATTGTAAAATCTGCTGTGATTATCATATTTGGGAGCCATCTAAGGTATGGAGTCCCATGTGAAATACCAGTTAATGGTTGTTTAACTGGTAGGTTGAACTGGGAGGTGTCTGCAGAGAGTTGGTTTTGTCTCCGAGCCGGTGTGGTGCGGCAGGGGACCGTGTAAGTAGTTACGCAGATACAATGTGGATGTTTCATACTGTGTGCCTCAAAGATCGGCAACCTTATGTTTATGCTTACTGTATTATGAATATTGTTCCTGTATTAAGGAATGCTTTGTTATATTTGGTTATTTGTTATTAAATGGCCGCTACAGCCGATTTTACTCCAAAATGGTGTCCTGGTGTTTATTTTAGTTAAGTATAGCATAGTGGTTATTATCACGTTGGGTTGATGACATATGTTGTGCCTTAGTAATGCTGAGGATCATGGGATTTGAAGTCCAGGAAGTAAGCAATATTGTGGAGCTTATGGACCCTTTGTACTATAATTCCCAAGAAACACTGGGGCAATGAGGAGCTGTACCGAAGATTTTCTGAGACTGCCCAAGTAGGTTCTGCTTCTTGGAGCCAAGGAAACCGATGAGAGCACATCTGTTGCATACTGACCAGACTGCTGAGAGGCCAGCTGGTAGAAAAGGCAAAAAAAAGAAAAGGAGGGCGCACCGACCTAGTGCATTACCATTAAAACCATTTATTAAAATATTAATAAATGGCAGCATTTTTCTGGCTCTGAGGAAGGGGGTTCGCCCCTGAAACGCGTCAGCCCAGCCACAGCAGCCCCATGCGACCATCTGCATGCCTATTTGCTACATTTGGGACCTTGGCTACCTTCGAGATTGTACATGCTATGTTGATGTGTGTATTATCACACCAGTTTTGTGAGTATTCTGTACACTTTTTCATATTTTAATAAATGGTTTTAATGGTAATGCACTAGGTCAGTGCGCCCTCTTTTCTTTTTTTGTCTTTTCTCCCAGTTGGTTCTGGATACCCTTGATCCTGAGGGGGCAGCAAGACCAGTAGCTTTTTTAACACCTAAGTTTGAAGTGCACCTCTCTCTACTCCGTCAGATTCTACTTGAGCGCAGGAGATTTGCTTTACTGCTGAGAGGCCAGACCAGTGAAAACCCCTGAGGCAGCTCAGACCACAGCCATTGCATCTGCACAGTTGTCACAGGGAGACCAGAGCACCTTCTCACCATCTGAATCTGTGGAGACATTCTGTGAACAGACTGAGGGAGCCACATCTTCTACAGTGAGACACATCTTCTTTTTCAGTCGCACCACAGGGACTTGTGAGAAGGCACGGCCCATTGTTCACACTGCCAGCAGAGATTGAGTTACTGGATGCAGGACATTAAGTATACCTCACCTTTACTGAATCTTTACCACACCCATACTACATGGTGGTTTACTAAAACTGCCATTAAAGCGGAGTTCCACCCAAAAGTGGAACTTCCGTTTTAGGTATTCTAACCCCCTGACATGCCACATTTGGCATGTCATTTTTTTGGGGGGGGAGCGGGTACCTAGTTTTGACAGGTACCCGCTTCCACTTCCGCTCGGAGCGCCACGGCGCCCTGAGCGGAAGTTCTCCTCTCCCCCTCCCTCCCTGCAATCTTCTGGGACATGTGAGAGGTCCCAGAAGATTGCCGGCCAATCAAGACGCGCAGCGCGACTCGCGCATGCGCAGTGGGTACCCGGCTGTGAAGCCGCAAACTGTCACAGCCGGGTGCCCACAGCAGTGATGCCGGCGCCGAGGGAGAGGATCGAGGCTTCGGGCGGCCGCATCGCTGGACCGTTGGACAGGTGAGTGAAATGGCTGGAACTCCGCTTTAAGTGCACCAAGGCTTTCTAAAGGGACCGAACAATAGCTGGCAGAAGAAAAACAAAGGACTGTCCCTCCTATAAAACCATCTTGCAAGTCTGCTTTGTTCCCCTCTCCCATTTCCTTCATTTCTATGGAAAATGCACATTCAGACTGTCAAGGCCTAGCATAGTCATCACCAATGCACTTTGACGGTTTTCGGTAAATCAAACTTTATTACTGCTCGCTGCTGCACTTTGGTGACCTTGCTACCATTTATGCTGATCTAGATGCTAAGTGCCATCTTAGCAGTGGCGTAGCGTGGGGGGTGCAGGGGGGGCCGACCGCACCGGGCGCAACATTTGGGGGGGCGCATCTACAGTGTCACTCTGTCTGTCTGACTCTGACATACACAGTTCACACACTGTCTGCGGCTGCCTCCATCTTTAGGCAGGGAGATGTCCAGCGTGGCCGCCATATGGCTGAAAATGGTGGGTCGGGGCGGGGCTGGACTGTGCCTCACCTGTCCATTGGTGTAGGGTGGGGTGGCATTGCAAGCCAAGCCCCGCCTATGCAGCCTCTCCTCACTGCTCAGTCAGTTTTGCAGCGAGTGAGTCAGCAGCCTGACGCTGTCACAGAGTGGGTTTTTTTTTTAGTCACATATTAGAGGCTCTAATAGGCTTCAAAAAAGGGTGGGTCCGGGGCGCAGAGTGGTGCGCCCAGAGGCCACCCATTGTGTGACAATAGCGAATGAAAATTCCCTATTGTCACATGGATCCTCCTCTTGGCCAATCGGGAAGCGGGTCCAAGGCATTGAAAGGGGGCACGTTGGTCATTCAAACTTGTATTTAGATGCATTTTACTTTAATTAGATCAGTATTTTCATAACAAACAATACATGTGCTTAGGGGGTAAGGGTTTCTTTAACTAATCTAGTGGAAGAGACTCGAGTGCTAAAATCCCACGGGTTAGGGGGTGCAAATTACTTGCTTTGCCCCGGGTGCTGACAACCCACGCTACGCCACTGCATCTTAGGCCCAGTCCTATTCACCACCCTGTATGTTAAATTGTGTTATTACCATTGTTAATCTGTTTTGTATGCTTACTTTGTTACCAATCATATCAGGATAATACACTGCTCAAAAAAATTAAAAAGGAACACTTTGAAAACACATCAGATCTCAATGGGGAAAAATATTATGCTGGATATCTATACTGATATGGACTGGGTAATGTGTTAGAAACAAGGGAATGCCACATCGTTTGATGGAAATTAAAATGATCAACCTACAGAGGGCTGAATTCAAAAGACACCCCGAAAATCAAAGTGAAAAAATGATGCAGCAGGCTAGTCCATTTTGCTGAAATTGTATTGCAGTAACTAAAAATGGTCCTCAGTAGCTTGTATGGCCCCCACGTGCTTGTATGCATACCTGACAATGTCAGGGCATGCTGCTAATGAGACAACGGATGGTGCCCTGGGGTATTTCCTCCCAGATCTGGACCAGGGCATCACTGAGCTGCTGAAAAGACTGAGGTGCAACCTGGTGGCATTGGATAGACCAAAAGAAATAATGTCCCAGAGGTGTTCTACTGGATTTAGGTAAGGCAAGCGTGGAGGCCATTCAATGGTATCAATTCCTTCACCCTTCAGGAACTGGCTGCATACTCTCACCACATGAGGCCAGGAATGGTCGTGCACCAGGAGGAACCCAGGCCCCACTGCACCAGTGTAGGGTCTGACAATGGGTCCAGGGATTTCATCCCAATACCAAATGGCAGTCAGGGAGCCATTGTCTAGCCTGTAGACATTGTGTATCCCTCCATGGATATGCCTCCCCAGACCATCACTGACCCATCACCAAACAGTCATGCTGAATGATGTTACAGGCAGCGTAATGTTCTCCACGGCCTTTCACTTCTGTCACTTGTGCTCATGGTGAACCTGTCTTCATTTGTGAAAAACACAGGGTGCCAGTGGTGGACCTGCCAACACTGTTGGTCAATGGAAAATGCCAATCGAGCTCCACGGTGCCGTGCAATGATCACAGGGCCAACTAGAGAACATCGGGCCCTCAGGCTGCCCTCATGAAGTCTGATTCTGATTGCTTGGTCAGAGACATTCACACCAGTAGCCTGCTGGAGGTCATTTTGTAGGGTTCTGGCATTGCTCACCCTGTTCCTCCTTGCACAAAGGAGCAGATAACGGTCCTCAGGGCCGGTGCTTGACTATTTTACACCCTAGGCAAGACCAGCTACTTGCGCCCCCCCCCCCCCCAAAAAAAAAAGAAAAAAAGGGAAGGGGTTAAAAGCTCTTCTATGTCATACCCAGTGTCCCTGATCTGATGCTTCCTCCATGTTATGCTCTCATACCTAGTGACCCCCATATTCCTCCATGTCACACCCTGGGATCCTGATGTCCCTCCATGTCACACCCAGGGACCCTGATGTTTTTCCATGTCACACCCTGGTACCCCAATATTCCTCCATGTCATGCTGTGATACCCACTGACCCCAATGTTCCTCAATGTCACACCCAGGGACCCCGTGTTCCTCCATGTCATGCTGTCATACCCAGTGACCCCAATGTTCCTCTATGTCAGACCCTGATGTTCCTCCATGTCACACCTGGGGCCCCCAATGTTTCTCTGTGTCACATCTGTGGACCCCATTCCCCCATGGCACACCCAGGGACCCTAATTCCTCATGGCTCACCTGGTGACCCCGAACCCATTACACCCAGTGACCCCTATCCCCCATGTCACACCTAGTGACTCCGATTCCCCATGGCACACCTGATGACCCCCGATTCCCTTTCATACCAGGGATGCTCCATGGAACACCCAGGGACCCCGATCCCCTGTTCTGGGCACACTCACTGGGCGGTATGAAGAGAGTGGCCTGCACTCTGCCCTCCTTCACTGTGATCCTGCTGATTCCTTCTCCCAGGACACTCCTCTCCTGGACAACAGTGCTCACCACAGCTCCAACTGGCTCCTGGTGGAGGGAAAAGCAGCAGTCAGAGAGCTCCATGCTTATTTCATCGCCAACCTCCTCAGACCCTTCCGGTGCCTCGTCGCTTCTGCTCCAGTAAAGGTTCCGCCCTCCAGTGCCGAGCTCCGGCTCAGGTTCAGCTCTCCTTAGCTCCCTGCTTAATACCGACCCAGGGAAATGAACGGCTGCCTATCAGCTCAGTGCAGAGAGTTACTTCCTGCCCAGGGTTAAGGCCACTCAGCTCCAGCCGAAGAGGATCATCATTCAGGCAGCACGGTGGTGGACTCACTTCCTGCCTCTTGGGGCCCCCCAACAGTGGTGGAAAGCCAGGGCCTGTTAGTTCCACACTGCCCCAGACACCTGGCATCAATCACTGCCCCTTCTTCCTCCCCCACGGCCGCCCCTCCCCTCAGCTCACAAGGATCATTCATGATGGAGAGAGAGTGCCGACTCATGGCTGTGCCCCTAGGTGGCAATGCGCCCTAGGCAGCTGCCTAGTTTGCCTAGTGGAAGCACCGGCCCTGTATAAGACCCCAAATACCTCCTGTGCCCTTAAAAGCATTTGATCACACCAAGATCAGTGAGATCCAATGCTTTTGATTTTTAAAAATGGCGCCGTTTACATCCCGGTAACAAGTCCAAGTGATGTGACCTCATTGCTTCTGGGTTACTACTGTATATCATAAGTAAGTAAGTTCCCAGGTATGCCGATAAGGAGCTGTAATGAAGTTTAATAAAAAAATAGAATAGAATAAATTAGAAAGAATATAACCCTCTTCGGAAATTTGAATTTCAAATAGAATTAATTAGAATAAAAGAATAGAAAATAATAGAAAAAGAATGGAATAGAATAGAAAAACAATAGAATGTTATTCAATAGAATAGAATAAAATAGCAAGAATATACCCATCTTCTGTTGTTTTTTCCATTCTATTCTATTCTCTTATTTTCTATTCTATTCTTTCTATTCCATTCTATTCTATTCTCTTATTCTCTATTCTATTCTTTTCTATTCCATTCTATTCTAGTCTATTCTATTTAAATTTATTCTATTCGAAATATACAAAAAATGGTTAAAGTAGATGAAAGCCAGTGATCACATTTGGTTTGTTAAAGCATTGTTAGTCATAAGCAAATTTCAAGATGATCCTCTGCTGCTGCTTTGCAGTCACTTTATGTCTACATGTAGTTCAGAATTGGCTGTATGGCGTTTCTCAGACAGGGCTTCCTGATGGGGACAACATTGGACCATGTCTGTGTAATGTAGACAGGGCTGCTGACAGGTGGGGAACCACCAGTCCTCCTGTAAGGTAGGGGGCCCGGGCACACTCAGGGAGGCCCCAACAGCACGGAAAAAAAAGGTGCGGTCGGGGGGGGGGGGGGGGGGTTGGTCAATTACAGAAGGAAGTCCTATGTGGCTCTCTGCAGCAGTTGAAAGCCAATTTCTACCCCCCCCTGCCAGCTTTCAGCTGCTTCAGGGAGAGACACAGACACAGGGCATCATTCCTGTAATTGCTTCTCCGACAACGACCCCCCTCCCTGTTCTGCCTGCTTCTGATGCCCCTCCCCGTGTGCCCCCTTTTCACTGTGATGCCCCCCCCCCCCCTCAGCACTGCAGGCTTACCTGTCCTGTAATAAAAAATAAAAATAAAATAATCATTAAACATTGTAATAAATATTTAAAAAAAATGTAGAATAAAATAATTGTAAAAATTGTTAAAAAAAAAAAAAAAATATATAAGTTTTTTTTTTCTTTAAGATTCTCTGTTGTGTTTGTGTCCGCTAATAATGATTTTACCTGTCCTGTAATAAAAAAATACAAATAAAATAATCATTAAACATTGTAATAAATAATTTAAAAAAATGTAGAATAAAATAATTGTAAAAATTGTTAACATAAAAAAAAAAAAATTATACGTTTTTTTTTTTTTTCTTTAAATTCTCTGTTGTGTTTGCGTCCGCTAATAATGATTTTACCCTGTCCTGTAATAAAAAAATAAAAATAAAATAATCATTAAACATTGTAATAAATATTTAAAAAAAATGTAGAATAAAATAATTGTAAAAATTGTTAAAAAAAAAAAAAAAAAATATATAAGTTTTTTTTTTTTCTTTAAATCCTCTGTTGTGTTTGTGTCCGCTAATAATGATTTTACCCTGTCCTGTAATAAAAAAATACAAATAAAATAATCATTAAACATTGTAATAAATAATTAAAAAAAAATGTAGAATAAAATAATTGTAAAAATTGTTAACATAAAAAAAAAAATTTATAAGTATTTTTTTTCCTTTAAATTCTCTGTTGTGTTTGTGTCCGTTAATAATGATTTTAGAGTATTTTTTGTGAAAATGTTGTCTTGATAAATTTGGGGGGGGGGGGGCCTGCCACGTAGGCTGTACGGGGCCCCGTGATTTCTAACAGCAGCCCTGAATGTAGAGACCACTTGTAGCCTAAACTGAGGGGGTGTGACAACACAGGAGCACAATTAGGACACAGAGTGTTGTCACCCTACAACAGGAAGTGCCTGAACAAAGATCCTCATGGCAGGATCACTAGGGATTACTGTAATGAAAACTACAGATTTAAAAGATTGCACCTTGATATACCATTAACCTCTTGCAGACCACCCACCGTACATTAAGTGCGGCAGGGCGGTTGCTCTGTGACAGATCATGTACCCAGTATGTGATCAGTCACTTCCCAGTCTGGGGTGCGTGAGTGCCGCCGGCGGCCCGCTGTGAATCTACACAGTTGGAGTTGATTGGTGGGCACAGAGGACTCAATGTCTGACGGCACCTGCCCATGCTTCAATACACAGGCAGAACGATGACCTGTCTATGTATTTAAGGCAGACTGTCGCTCTGTCGGTACAGAAGGCATGGATCCTGTGTACCTGTAAAGCAGAAACACCAATCCATGCCTTCCACTAGTAAAAGCACCACCCCCCACAGTGAGTAAGCACAACTTAGGCACACATTTAACCCTTTGATCCTCCCTGATGTTAACCCCTTCCCAGCCAGTGCCATTAGTACAGTGGCAGTGCATATTATTTAGCACTGATCACTGTATTAGGCTCACTGGTCCCCAAAAAATGTCAGTTTGTTTTCCAATTTGTCTGCCGAAATATCGCTGTCCCGCTATAAGTCGTTGATTGCCGTCATGACTAGTAAAAAAATAAATAAATAAAAATATCCCATAGTTTGTAGATGCAATAGACGCAAACTAATTAATATACGCTTATTTGAATTTTTTTTTTTTATACCAAAAATATGTAGCAGAATACAAATTGGCCTAAATGGATGAACAAATTAGATTTTCTTTCAAGTTTTTTAATTAAAGCTTGGAAACTTGGACCTTCCGGTCATTTGCTTCCTCCCCCCTCCGGTGCCACATTTGGCACCTTTCAGGGGGGGAGGGGCGAACGGGTACCTGTTTTTGACAGGTACCCCTCCCCACTTCTGGGAAACAGCGCTGCGGCGCTGTCCCTCAGAAGTTCTGTCCAGTTTCTCCTTCCCCCACCACCGAGCCAATCAGAATGCGCAGCGTGCTTCGCGCACGCGCAGTAGGTAGCCGGCTGTAAAGCCAAAAGGCTTCATTGCCGGTTTCTCTTACAGTGAATGGCGGCAGCAGCACCCGGCAGCCGATCCAGAAATCGGCTGGGGTGCTGACATTTTGGGCTCCCTGGACAGGTATATATTCAAAGTCAGCAGCTACAGTATTTGTAGCTGCTGACTTTTACATTTTTTTTTTCCACAGCTGGAACTCTTCTTTAACCAGTTCTGGACCTGAAGGATTTGCACCCTTAATGACCAGGCCATTTTTTGCGATTTGCCACTGCTGTAATTTAATGGAAAATTACATGGTCGTGCGACGCTGTACTGAAATAAAATTGATGTTCTTTTTTTCCCCACAAACAGAGCTTTCTTTTGGTGGTATTTGATCACCTCTGCAATTTTTATTTTTTGCGCTATAAACAAAAAAAGAGTGACAATTCTGAAAAAAAAAAAATATATATATATATATATTTTTCACATTCTGCTATATAACACTCCCAACAAAAAAATTAAAAATCTAAATTTTTCATCCTTTTAGGCCAACTTGTATTCTGCTACATATTTTTGGTAAAAAAAAAAATCGCAATTAGCGTATTTTGGTTTTCGCAAAAGTTATTCAGTCTACAAACTAGGGGAAAGATTTATGTAATTTTTATTTATTTATTTTTTTTACTAGTAATGGCGGCGATCTGTGATTTTTAGCGGGACTGCGACTTTGCGGCGGACAGATCGGACCCCTAACTGACATTTTTGACACTTTTGGGGGGACCAGTGACATTACTACAGGAATCAGTGCTAAAAATATGCACTGTTACTGTAATAATGACACTGGCAGGGAAGGGGTTAACACAGGGGCGATCAAATGATTAAGTGTGAGCCTAGGGGAGTGAGTTCTAACTGTATGGGGGAGGGACGTGTGAAATGACCACAGAGACCTGTGATCCTAAATAGGAGCAACACAAGCGCTCTGTGATCATTTCAGGGAGAAGAACGGTCAGCTGTGTTTAAAACAGCCAACCGTCCTTCTCTCTCAGCAGGGAGCGATCGTGGGTGCCCAGTGGTAATTGTGGCCACTGGTCCCGTGGATCAGCATTCCCGCTCGCCCCCCAGCACCTAATGCGCGACCTACGTAGGGCTATGTCGGTTTGCGCAGGAGAGCCAGCCTGCCACAGTAAATGCGGCGGGCGGTCGGGAATCTGTTCATATGCTTTCTAGCAGAAAGTAAAAAAAAAAAAATGTTTTTTTTTTTTCAAAATCGTCAGTTTTTGTTTTTTTGTTTATAGTGCAAAAATAAAAACCTCAGAAGTGATCAAATACCACCAAAAGAAAACCCTATTTGTGGGGAAAAAATGGACATCAATTTTGTTTGGGTACAGCGTCGCCTGACGGCGCAATTACATAAAACAAGGACTTTCTGCGCTAAATATGGGAGTAAGCAGCTTTCACAGACCTATAGAAAAAAAGTCAAATACAAATATATAAATAAACATGTAGCGCTTACAATGATGTGTCAAAAGGTGAAACTTAAATCAGTGAAACCATGATTCTAAATAAATAACCAAGTCCATAAAAATCCATATGCAAGAAAAAAAAACAAAAAACTTGTGTATAGAGGAGAACAACAGAAGCACGCCCCTAACGACGTCAATCTTGTGACGAAACGCGTGTCGGTCGGGAAATGACGCTACGCCACCACGCCACCAAGCCGGCTCAAGCAAACAAAGGCTGTGGCGTTTGCTTTTCTATTGATACTTGGAGAGATTGTTTTATGCCTGACTGTTTTATGCTACATGTAAGTGCACTACCCTTTTTAATAAATGTACCGAACCACAGAATCACGCCCCTGACGACGTCAATCTTGTGACGAAACGCGCGTCGGGCGGGACCAGACGCTTCGACACCACGCCCCCAAGGCGGCTCAAGCAAACGAAGGCTGTGGCGTTTGCTTTTCTATTGATACTTGGAGAGATTGTTTTATGCCTGCCTGTATTACGCTACATGTATGTGCACTACCTTTTTAAATAAATGTACCTTTCTTAAACAATATTACGCTATGGGCCATTGTCACTTCTGCATATATGTGGATCCTATGTGCCCTATGTGCCCTGCTGTGAGTTGACCTGAGCAGCCGTGTCAGGTGATCTTTATCCGGTGGTCTACAATTATTTACAAGCGCTATCTGGCTTCTCCATTCATTTGGGTAGCCAACAGCCTCTGGTAAGCGGCCATTCCCCTTTTGTGGTATCCCACTGGTGGCTTCTTCTCGTCTGTCGTGGAGGGACTGAGACTCTCATCTGCATGCTGGTTTTTGGTTCACTTTTTTCTTGCATATGGATTTTTATGGACTTGATTATTTATTTAGAATCATGATGACCGTGCAATTATAAGTTAAAGTAAAGCAGTGCCGTATCGCAAAAAATGGCCTGGTCATGAAGGGGTAAAACCTTCCGGGGCTGAAGTAGTTCAAATGTTCAAGCTCATCTGAGTGATTGGGGTTACATCCAGTGGGATCTGGAAGTTGTCAGCTAAAAAGTGGAGACAGCAAATTCACAGAAATAACATGATTAGTGTTACGCAATCTTGTTCCTTCAGACAAGACATTTCTTTGCTTCCTCTTCAGTCCAGAAAGTGGTTTATGTCTTCCTGTCAGAATGAAGCCAAGAGCTTCCAACAATCATCATAACCAGACTTCAGGCAAAAATGTTTTTCTATTTAGGACAGAGAAGGGAAGGTGTAACATCGGTCAGTTTTTAAATCCTCTCTGTGTCTCCAAAGAGGGTTTGACCTCACTTCCTGTTCTGTCCGACACCTGTCACCTGGACAGGAAGTGAGAAAATCTCCCCTGTGGGGTGGAAGGTAGCAGTAAAAGCTTGGCAGAGGAGTCATTATTGCTCTATGTGTATATGGTGGGTGTTCTGTCTGACACCCACCATATAATGTGGAGGAGATGCAGGAGATGCAGGCTGCCATCTGTCCTCTCAGATCCTCACTCTGCCCCAGGGAGCGCTCTGGAGTGTGCTGGCCAGGATGCAGAGACGGAGGCTGCACTGTGATGATCTCATCCTTTTCTCCCCCCGCCTGTACCGGAAGACCCAAACAAGCCGAGGAGCCGAGGAGAGAGCGACTTTTCACTTTTTAACCACTTCTAGACCCCCTTAACCACTTCAATACCGGGCACTTTCACCCCTTTCCTGCCCAGTCCAATTTTCAGCTTTCAGCGCTGTCACACAATTGCCTGGTCATGCTACACTGTACCCATATGAAATTTGTATCATTTTTTTCACACAAATAGAGCTTTCTTTTAGTGGTATTTAATCACCGCTGGGTTTTTTATTTCTTACAAAAAAAAAACGACAGAAAATTAAAAAAAAAAAAAAAAAAGTTTTCTTATTTTCTGTGAGTAAATTTTGAAAATAAATAATTTTTCTCCTTCACTGATGTGCGCTGATGAGGCTGCACTGATGAGGTGGCACTTATGGGTACTGATAGGTGGCACTAATGAGCACTGATAGGCAGCACTGATAGGCAGCACTGATGGGCACTGAGAGGTGGCACTGATGGGTACTGAGAGGCGGCACTGGCGGGCGGCACTGATGGGTGGCACTGATGGGCAGCATCATCAGTGCCCACAATCAGTGCCCATAGTGGTGCCATTCAGTGCCCATCAGTGTCTAGATGAGCAAGCACTGAATGGCAGCACTATGGGTACTGATTGTGGGCACTGATGGTGGCACTGTGGGCATTGATGGTGGGCACTGATTGGCACTCTATTCCAATTTTCTGCAATCAGGGCACTGCTGATCAGTGCCCTGATTACATGTCCTTGTCTCCCCTGTGAGGAGGAGCCGCTGATCGGCTCTCCTCGCCTGAGAGCCGAATAACAGCACTTCCTCATTTACATGTGACCGCCTGTGATTGGACACAGCCGATCACATGGGTAAAGAGTCATGTCATTGGATGAACACAGAGATCCGTGTTCCTAAATAGCAGGAACAGTAGTGTTTACACGGTGGTCTGCGCAAATACAGCCTGACAAAAAATATTGCAACGAATGCCATTTTATTCCCCAGAGTCTTTGCTAAGAAAAAAAAAAAAAAAAAAAAAAATATATATATATATATATATATATATATATATATATATATATATATATATATATAATGTTTGGGGGGGTTCCAAGTAATTTTCTAGCAAAAAATACAGATTTAACTTGTAAACAATGTAAGGGTAACCCCAAAACTCACATGTTTACCTACATGTTTATCTAATAAATATAATTTTCAATCTGGCTTCAACAGTCAAAATGTTACTGAAACTCGTGAGTTTTGGGGTTACCCTTACAACAACATGTGTCAGAAATGGGCTTGGTCCAGAAGTGGTTAAAGGAGGAGTACAGCCAAAGCTTGTTTAGCTGTACTTCTCCTGTGGATCATAGCAGTGCCATCTTAAGAGCCTTATAGGCCCCTGGGCAATGCAGTGCACTGGGGGCCCCCTGCCTACACAATCCAGACATCCCAAGTCTCCCGCAAATCGCCGGAGACTCCCGCTTTCTGCCCTGAGCTCACGGACACCCGCGAGCTCAGGGCAATATCCAGGCTCTGTCTGTGTGTGAGTCAGATGACTCATCGATGCAGGCAGAAGAGTGTGTCAGCAAGCCTGCACAGAGCCGAAGTAGATCCGGCTCACAGGCGGAGTGATATGAGTCATGCACTCCGCCTGTGGGAGGAGCTGCAGAGAGCAAGCAGAGGCTTTGCTCTCTACTACAGCCACATCTTATACTCCAGGAGGCATTTTGGCGCGCGGGGGGACCAATCATCGTGACACCCCACTCTGTGACAGACACAGTGACCTAACCTGAGAGCAGCACCAGAGAGCCAGCACCTGAGACCAGTACCAGCAAATGACCAGCACCTATGACCAGCGCCAGTACCAGCACCAGTGACCAGCACCAGTGACCAGCACCAGTGACCAGGCCAGTACCAGCACCAGCACCAGTGACCAGGCCAGCACCAGTGACCAGGCCAGTACCAGCACCAGTGACCAGACCAGCACCAGTACCAGCACCAGTGACCAGGCCAGTACCAGCACCAGTGACCAGGCCAGCACCAGTGACCAGGCCAGCACCAGTGACCAGTGACCAGACCAGTACCAGCACCAGTGACCAGGCCAGTACCAGCACCAGTGACCAGACCAGCACTAGTGACCAGGCCAGCACCAGTGACCAGGCCAGTACCAGCACCAGTGACCAGACCAGCACCAGTGACCAGGCCAGCACCAGTACCAGCACCAGTGACCAGGCCAGCACCAGTACCAGCACCAGTAACCAGGTCAGTACCAGCACCAGTGACCAGGCCAGTACCAGCACCAGTGACCAGGCCAGTACCAGCACCAGTGACCAGGCCAGTACCAGCACCAGTGACCAGACCAGCACCAGTGACCAGGCCAGTACCAGCACCAGTGACCAGGCCAGCACCAGTACCAGCATCAGTGACCAGGCCAGTATCAGCACCAGTGACCAGGCCAGTACCAGTGACCAGGCCAGTACCAGTGACAGTGAGGAGGCCAGTACCAGCACCAGTGACCAGGCCAGCACCAGTGACCAGGCCAGCACCAGTGACCAGGCCAGCACCAGTGACCATGCCAGTACCAGCACCAGTGACCAGTATCAGGACCAGCACCAGTACCAGTGACCAGTACCAGCACCAGTGACCAGCACTAGCACCAGTGACCAGCACTAGCACCAGTACCAGCACCAGTGACCAGGGCCAGCACCAGCACCAGTGACCAGGCAAGCACCAGTGACCAGGCCAGTACCAGAGACCAGTACGAGCACCAGTACCAGCACCAGTGACCAGTACCAGCACCAGTGACCAAGTATACTGATTACATTTCATTTCATTATTCTCTGGTAGTGTTAAATTGGAAAGGGTGTGGGGGGGGGGGGGTGCGGCGCGTGCGTGGGGGGGGGGGGGGGGGCGGCGGCGTGTGGGGGGGGGTTCACCTCCCTGAAATGAGTTTTTGCAGGTTGGGATGGCTGACAATCACCCACGAGAATACACATTACAGGGAACACTATATACTACAAGAGAGTACAACTACTACCTGGAGTATATACAGTGGTGGGATTCAGCCGGTTCGCACCGGTTCTATGGAACTGGTTGCAAACTTTCTGCAAGTTCGCAGAACTGGCTGATCCCTCTAAGCTGGCGGCCGGGGAGCAGCAGAGCAGTGCGCCCCGAGGCCGAGCCTGCCCATTCTGTGAGAATAGCGAATGAAAATTCGCTATTGTCACAAGGATCCTCCTCCTGGCCAATCAGGGAGCGGGTCCTCCCGCTTCCTGATTGGCCGAAAGGCAAATGCTGTGCCATTGGCCGAGGAGGACTGAGGAGACGCGGGGAGCCGGGACTGAAGAGAAGCTGCAGTGATGACCGTCTGTGAGGTAAGTAAACGGGTCTCGCGGGGGGAACGCTGGCACTCTGCAATGATTCCGGGCAATGCTGTGGCGCTCTGCAATGATCATTGGGGGCAATGCTGTGGGCGTTCTGCAATGATTGGGGGCAATGCTGTGGCACTCTGCAATGATTGGGGGCAATGCTGTGGCGCTCTGCAATAATTGGGGGCAATGCTGTGACGCTCTGCAATTATTGGGGGCAATGCTGTGGCGCTCTGCAATGATTGGGGGCAATGCTGTGGCACTCTGCAATGATTGGGGGCAATGCTGTGGCGCTCTGCAAGGATTGGGGGCAATGCTGTGGCGCTCTGCAATGATTGGGGACAATGCTGTGGTGCTCTGCAATTATTGGGGGCAATGCTGTGGCACTCTGCAATTATCGGGGGCAATGCTGTGGCGCTCTGCAATTATTGGGGGCAATGCTTTGGCGCTCTGCAATTATTGGGGGCAATGCTGTGGCGCTCTGCAATTATTGGGGGCAATGCTGTGGCGCTCTGCAATGATCATTGGGGGCAATGCTGTGGCGCTCTGCAATGATTGGGGGCAATGCTGTGGCGCTCTGCAATTATTGGGGGCAATGCTGTGGCAATCTGCAATGATTGGGGACAATGCTGTGGGCACTCTGCAATGATCATTGGGGGCAATGCTGTGGGCACTCTGCAACGATTGAGCGCAATGCTGTGGCACTCTGCAATGATTGGGGGCAATGCTGTGGCACTCTGAAATGATCATTGGGGGCAATGCTGTGGGCACTTTGCAATGATTGGGGGCAATGCTGTGGCACTCTGCAATGATTTTGGGCAATGCTGTGGGCACTCTGCAATGATTGGGGACAATGCTGTGGGCACTCTGCAATGATTGGGGGCAATGCTGCGGCACTTTGCAATGATTGGGGGCAATGCTGTGGCACTCTGCAATGATTGGGGGCAATGCTGTGGTCACTGTGCATTGAAAGGGGGGCACGCAGCGCTGGTCACTGTGCATTGAAAGTGGGGCATGCTGGTCACTGTGCATTGAAAGGGGGCACGCTGGTCTCTCTGCATTGAAAGGGGGGCACGCTGGTCTCTCTGCATTGAAAGGGGGGCACGCTGGTCACTGTGCATTGAAAGGGGTCACGCTGGTCATTCTGCATTAAAAGGGGGCACACTGGTCACTGTGCATTGAAAGGGGGCACGCTGGTCACTGTACATTGAAAGGGGGTACGCTGGTCTCTCTGCATTGAAAGGGGGGCACGCTAGTCTCTCTGCATTGAAAGGGGGGCACGCTGGTCACTGTGCATTGAAAGGGGGCATGCTGGTCATTCTGCATTAAAAGGGGGCACACTGGTCACTGTGCATTGAAAGGGGGCACGCTGGTCACTGTGCATTGAAAGGGGGCACGCTGGTCATTCTGCATTAAAAGGGGGCACACTGGTCACTGTGCATTGAAAGGGGGCACGCTGGTCACTGTGCATTGAAAGGGGTCACGCTGGTCATTCTGCATTAAAAGGGGGCATACTGGTCACTGTGCATTGAAAGGGGGCACGCTGGTCACTGTACATTGAAAGGGGGTACGCTGGTCTCTCTGCATTGAAAGGGGGGCACGCTGGTCACTGTGCATTGAAAGGGGGCATGCTGGTCATTCTGCATTAAAAGGGGGCACACTGGTCACTGTGCATTGAAAGGGGGCACGCTGGTCACTGTGCATTGAAAGGGGGCACGCTGGTCATTCTGCATTAAAAGGGGGCACACTGGTCACTGTGCATTGAAAGGGGGCACGCTGGTCACTGTGCATTGAAAGGGGTCACGCTGGTCATTCTGCATTAAAAGGGGGCATACTGGTCACTGTGCATTGAAAGGGGGCACGCTGGTCACTGTACATTGAAAGGGGGTACGCTGGTCTCTCTGCATTGAAAGGGGGGCACGCTGGTCTCTCTGCATTGAAAGGGGGGCACGCTGGTCACTGTGAATTGAAAGGGGGCACGCTGGTCATTCTGCATTAAAAGGGGGCACACTGGTCACTGTGCATTGAAAGGGGGCATGCTGGTCACTGTGCATTGAAAGGGGGCACGCTGGTCACTGTGCATTGAAAGGGGGCACACTGGTCACTGTGCATTGAAAGGGGGCACGCTGGTCATTCTGCTGGGAAAGTCGGAACTGGTTACTAAAATTTTTGAATCCGACCACTGAGTATATACCTTACTATATACATATTACAGGGACCAATATATACTACAAGAGAGTACAACTACCTGGAGGATATACCTTACTATATATATATTACAGGGACCAATATATAGTAAGGTATATCCTCCAGGACAGGTAGTTGTCTCGATCATGCCATGGAGATTGGAGACAATTGAAAAAAGAAAGAATATCATATCAAGCAGCCTGGCAGCTGGGCTGGCTGCCTTACCTTTCACAACGGCTGCACATGGGAGGAGGTGGGTGGAGACGGAGGTGGAGCCAGTCTTCTAGGCGTGGAAACGGAGAGGAGAGGAGGACGAGCCGACGAGGAGGAGGATCCTCCTCCGCTGTGCATCATGGGGTCTGCTCTGCTAACGTCACTGGTTGCTAGATGCCAATCGGGCTGGCCTTAGCAACCAGTGTCTGTGCAGTGCAGACTCGAGCCACGGCCACCGCCGGCGGACAACAAGGGGGGGGGGGGCCCGGGCCGGCGGACAACGGGGGGGGCCCTAGACCACCAGGGACATTAATTGCCACCATCCATGCGGGGCCCCTTGGCAAGTGGAGCCCCGGGCAGCCCCCGAGCATGCCCATTGGAAAAGATGGCCCTGGATCATAGGAGTGTAGTTCATTCTGCGCTCCTGTGACCCATTCTCAGCAGACAGCGGGTTTCAGCCCGCAGTCGGCTGACGTCACAGAGCCCATCAAGGCTGGGGAAAGATTGTGACCATCCGGATCCACCCAGAGCCTCTCTGCCTCAGCAAGCTGCTTATAGCCCAAGCCGGCCGCTCCCACCCCCTCCACAGTGCAGCTCTCCAGTGAGCCGGGGGGGGGGGGGGGGGGGCAGCACAGACAGTGGTGACTGACAGTCACCTGCTGTCAGCTCACGGAGCTCTGAGAACCATGCGATCAGCTGTGTTTCATCACTCAGTTCTCACCCTTAGAGCTGGCAAGGGACAGTCCCAGCATCGGACCAATACCACGGGTGGTTAGAAAATTATTTGAACTCGATTACCCGATTTAATGCAGTCGGTGTTGACGGGGAATTTCAGAGCCTTCCCAGCAGGCAGAATACAATGATTACTGCTAGCAGCTATAGCCCCTGGCAGTAATCACATGCAGAATAATCTGACAAGCTGATTGTACTCAAGTTGATTGGTGGATTGACTTGGGTACGCTCAGCCTGTCCATACATGGATCAAATCTCAGCTTGTCCCTGCTGAGCTGGCCGAATTTAAATCCATGTAACGCCAGCTTGAGGGGCAAAGCACACCATAAAAAGTGTGTCCATGGTTTTATGCATTCTTAGGTGGCATGTTTTCCACAGCCCGTTCATTTTAATGTACTGCCAAAAGAACAGGAACGTACAAAAAGTACAGCAGGTGCAACTTTTAACCACTTCCATACCGGGACAATCCTGGCATTCCTCTCCTACATGTAAAAATCATCATTTTTTTTTTCTGAAAAATGACTCGGAACCCCAAAACATTATATATATTTTTTAGCAGAGACCCTAGAGAATAAAATGGCGGTCATTGCAATTTTTTACGTCACAGGGTATTTCTGCAGAAATCTTTCAAACGCGAAATTGAATAAATTAAAAAAAAAAAAACATTTACCCTAATTTTTATGTATAATGTAAATGATGATGTTCCGCTGAGTAAATAGATATCGAACATGTCATGCTTTAAAATTGCGCACACTTGTGGAAAAGCGACAAACTTAATTTCTTAAAACTCTCCATAGGCTAAGCTTTAAATATTTTTACAGGTTACCAGTTTAAAGTTACAAAGGAGGTCTAGTGCTAGAATTATTGCTCTCGCTCTAATGTTCGCAGGGATACCTCCCATGTGTGGGTTAAACGCTGTTTACATATGCAGGAGTGACCTACGTATGCATTTGGTTCTGCGTGGGAGCATGCGGGAATGGGGGCGCATTTAAAAAATGTTTTACTGTTTAATTTTATACTTTCCCTTTAATTTTTTTGATCACTTTTATTCTTATTACAAGGAATGTAAACATGCCTTGTAATAGGAATAGGGCATGACAGGTCCTCTTTACAGGTCTATAAGTCCCCATATCTCTCCTCTATGCTGGAAACCCTGAGATCAAAAAACAAAAATCGATCTCAGGCTTTCCAGCAATAAAAACCAAAACAGCTTTGTTTACATCTGCGGGCGCCGGAAGTGACGTCATGACGTCACTTATGACCTCCAAGAGTCATAGAGATGGCTAGAGACCATCTGGTCCAAGGCCAGCTCTATGGTAAACCGCCCCTGCCGGCATTCCCTGACTCCCCGATTGCACGGAGAAGCACTGAAGGGCAGCAGGGAGGGAGGGATGTCCCCTTCCGCCATCTGTAAAAGCAATCAAGCAGCTAAACAGCCGCTGGATGGTTTTTACATGTAAAGGGGATTTCTGGCTGAAAAAAAAAAAAAAAAAAAAGTATCTGAATGATACCTGCAGCTGCACCCATCATTCAGATATCTCCACTCAAAGTCCAGGATGATATAATATATTGGGCGGGAAGTGGTTAAAACTGCACCACACCAAACATGCATTGTACTGCAGTATTATGTGGTTTGGTGCCACCGAATGTGCCCATGTTTGTGGGATGTGTATGGGTGCCATTCAGAATTAATGGCTCCTATGTGCATCTACGGGAGGCAGGGCATTCCCATGTGGTGCGGGAAATGTGCATTTCCTGTACTGCAAGTGGTGCTAACACGCTCCTACCTGTTCCTCCCTGCTGCCCCTTCTCCCCCAATGCCTCAGTGGCCTAAGGTCCTGATGTCTTCCAAGACCAATGCAGGGTCCTTAGCCTTGCACTGGATTTGAGGATGCCAAAGAACAGGCCACTGCCAGAGCATGGAGGCACACCATCTGCTGGAGGAGCAAAGGGTCAGGTAAGTAAAAATGCTTTTACTGTCCCCTTGAGCTTTAACTATGCTACCTAGGAGGGATATAGGGTATGAGCTAAGCAAGCTTTTGTGCTCCCACACGTTCAGATCTGCAGGTAAAACATTCCATTCTGTAAAGTTATTTATTACAATGCAGATATACAAGGTGACATGTAAGGAGAACTTTGTGCTCCATATCTATATTGCGTTGTATGTATATTTTTATTGTTTAGGTAATGGTGTTCCTGTAAAGTGTATCTTCTTCAAATATTTTCCCTGTAAAATCTTTAATATTATTATTTTTCTTTTATTATTATTATTTTATTATTATTTTTATTTAGTTAATAGTATTCCTGTAACCTGTAAGTTTATCTTCTTTAAATATTCTCTCTGTAAAATCTTTAATATTATTATTTTTCTTAATTTTATTATTATTATTTTATTATTATTATTATTTAGTTAATAGTGTTCCTGTAACATGTAAGTTAATCTTCTTTAAATATTAAATATTCTAACTGTAAAATCTTTTTTACTATTATTTTTTATTATTATTTATTTTTATTTATTTTTTTTATTATTGAGTTATTATTTTTATTATTTAGGTACTAGTGTTCCAGTAACCTCTACGGTAGGTTTATCTTCTTCAAATATTCTCCCTATAAAATCTTTATTATTTATTATTATTTTTTCTTAGTGTTATTATTTTATTTATATTTAGGTATTAGTGTTCATGTAATGTGTAAGTTCATCTCCTTCAAATATTCCCCCTGTAAAATCTTCATTCCTTATTTTCACGGTTTTATTAACCACTTTAAGACTGGAAGATTTTGCTGCTTAACCACTTAAGCCCCGGAAGATTTTACCCCCATTCCGACCAGGGAGTATTTTGCGATTCGGCACTGCGTGACTTTAACGGACAATTGCGCGGTCGTGCGACGCTGTACTTAAACGAATTTGGCGTCCTTTTTTTCCCACAAACAGAGCTTTCTTTTGGTGGTATTTGATCACCTGTGCGATTTTTTGATCACGCGCTATAAACAAAAAAAGAGCGTCAATTTTGCAAAAATAACAATATTTTTCACATTTTTTTATATGAAATTCCCCCAAAAAAAATGTAAAAATCAAAATTTTTTAACATTTTAGGCCAATTTGTTTTCCGCTACGTATTTTTGGTAAAAAAAAAAATCGCAATAAGCGTATTTTGATTGGTTTGCACAAAAGTTATTGCGTTTACTAACTAGGGGAAATATTTATGTAATTTTTATTGTTTTTTTTTTTTTACTAGCAATGGCAGCGATCTGTGATTTTTTGCAGGGCTGTGACATTGCGGTGGACAGATCAGACCCCTAACTGACATTTTTGACGCTTTTGGGGGGATCAGTGACATTACTACAGTAATCAGTGCTAAAAATATGCACTGTTACTGTAATAATGCCATTGGCAGGGAAGGGGTTAATACTATTGGTGATCAAGGGGTTAAATATAAGCCTAGGGGAGTGATTCTAACTGTGGGGGGGTTGAGCTTTTGAGATGACCTGCGATCCTATATAGATGGATGGCATGGTCTCTGTGATCATTGCAGGGAGAAGGACGGACGGCTGTGTTTACATCAGCCGTCTGTCCTTCTCTGTCATCGGGGGGGAGATCGGGGGTGTCAGGCAGCCATTGGAGCCCCCTGACACATGCACTGGCTTCCCCGGGAACGAGCAGGGGCGGTAGCGCGCAGCCGGAGGCGCACGCTCGCCCCCTAGTGGCCTCATTGGCAGATGACGCCTATTCACGTGACTTTGCTTGTAGCTGCCACACTGCTGACGTAAATAGGCAGTGCAGCGACGGCAAGTGGTTAAACATTTCTTTTTTAATATAACATTTTTTTTGGTTTTTGCATCTTAGTACTGCTGATCTCCTGCAGCCAGTTCAGCCACTTCTTGTCTCCAGTGATGTCTGCATATCATTGATTGTACTGCATCGGCTTCCCCATGGCTGGACTAGGCCTGTGCAATGGGTGTCAGCACTACCCATGTAGGCCTCTGCCATGTGACAATGCAGGTGCACAGTTGGGAGAATGTTGTCACCCTACAACACAGGTGTCAAAATCAAGGCCCGCGGGCCGAATGCGGCCCCCAGGCCATTTCATGTGGCCCTCGCACCTTTCCTGCAGCAGCGGCACCCCCCCCCCCCCTTGTCTCTGCCCCCACCTTGTCTCTGTAGTCAGCAGCAGAGCAGACAGAACTCCTTTTTTTGCCAGATCCTGCACTCCTCTGTGCAGCTGCAGAAAGGCTCGTCTTTATCCACCCACTCCCCACCCTTCTCAGCAGTCCGCAGCAGGGAGGAGGGCAGAACTCCAGCAGATCCTGCACCTCTCTGTTCAGCCGCAACACCACCTTGCCTTTGCCTGCCCTGGTCTCAGCATTCAGCAGACTCCGAAAGCTGACTCCAGCCCTCCTCTGGTTCTCCTCCAGACCCTGCACTTATTCCCAGATCCACCCACATCTTCTTCCTGGCAGCAGCACAAGGTAAGGGGGTGCATTGTGATGTAAGGAAGGGTGGGTGACTCTTGACATCTGATGGTGGGAGGGCTCTTGACATCTCATGTATTGGTGTAAGGGGGCGTGGGGTGCTCTGGACATCTAATCCTAAAGATATAATGGCCCTTTGAGGGCAACCATAAAGCTGATGCGGCCCGCAATGAAATTAAGTTTGACACCCCTGCCCTACAACAAGGACCTTCAGGGCAGAATCACCAGCTATTATATCAATGAAAAGCTGCAGGTTTAAAGTTGGAAAATGTTAGTAACTAGAATTGGATCTATTTTAAGTCCCACTTGTGTGGCAATAAACCCAGGACACAGGAGAATGCTTAGGTTATGATGCTTAGGTTATGCAACTCCAGTGCCCTAAAGCAGCCACCAGCCAAGATACATTGGAGGGGTTTGGTCCCCCATATCCCCCTCCTTATCTACGCCCCTGTGCAGACCCCTGGTAATGCCTATATGTAATACTCCATGACTTAAAGAGCTGAAACCCAATGAATGAAAGGGGTGGACCAGGGAGAGTCTGACTGGGGAGGAAAAGGCTAGATGATCCCTCCAGCCAGGAAATTAGGTGGGCTCTCTGTCTTTCTGCAGCTTCTAATGCACAATATGATAGGCTCACAGTGTGCAATGAAATAAGAGGAAGGGATTTTAGTACAGAAAAGGAGCCTGTAGAACTGTGCAAGCCTGAATAGAGGGCCAGGGGTCAATTATAAAAATAGGGAGCAGAGACACTGGAAATTGAGGTGAAACGCAGTGGCGTATTTAGGCCTGACTAAACCTGTGCACCCCCTAATTTAAATATGACCCACCCCTTCCTGTAAAGGCCACACCCCTTCCTGTTTATGACCCGCCCTGTCATCTGTAAACCACAGACCACAACCACAGTCTATCAGTGCAGCCTTATCAGCTCCCATAAGTACAGCCTCATTAGTGCCCATCAGTGCAGTTTATCAGTACCCACCATTGCCGCCTCATCAGTTGCCATTAGAGCAGCATATTAGTGCCCATCAGTACAGCCTATTAGCGCCCATCAGTGCAGCATATGAGTGCCCATCAGTGCCTGGGGGCAGAGGAGAGTATTTGGCTGCAGTGCCACACCTATTAGCATTAGCGGCCGTCGGGCCAGTTGTATTAAGTGTGGTCGGCGGCCTATGGTCTGTCCGAATTTCCTGACCGGCCGGTATTATCATACTGGTAGGTAGCAGTGTGACCGCTTTATGGGGGTACCAGACTGATTTGCCTCCTGGACCCTGCCCTCCGGCCCAATTCACCACATAAGACTGGCACTATACAAAAAGTGTAGCGCAAGCCGGCGGGGAACCTTTTCGTGTCGGGAGGAGGCTGTTTTTTTTTTCCTGCAGGGTGCAGCTTTTTGCTGCCCCCCGGCAAAGTGCCGCCCTAGGCCTGGGCCTTGTTGGCCTAGGCCAAGATACAGCACTGGTGAAACGTGAAGTATAAAGTGAAATGTGTCAGCATGTGTGAAATAGTGAACGTAGAACTCAGAAAGGTGAAAAACATCAAGGTGCCATTTATTTATAGTGAAAGTAGACTTCATACAGGTGAAAAACATCCAGGTGTCATTTATTCAGAGGACAGAAGAATAATGGTGATCCATGGTGTCACCGGATGATTAGTGACTACAGCCCAGCAGTGCTAGGTTCTCCATGAAATTGTAGATGTCCTCACAGATCTGTTGCTTGGTGGTGGCACATTCCCGCTTGGTGGGGATGATCTCAAACCAGGTCCCACCGTTGATCACGTAGGATTTCCTAGAAGATAAACATCACATAAATCTCAATGAGATTAAAACTCAATGTTCTTAAAGCCCTAAAGCAGCCACCAGCCAGGATGCTTTAGAGGGGTTTGGACCCCCCATATCCCCCTCCTTATCTACGTCCCTGTGCCTGATAATATATAGCACTGTGTATGATACGCAATTGCTATTTATTAAATTAAACTGCTTGTTTTCACCTTTGTTTTTACACTTTGTTGCATCTAAATGCTTCAGATCACCTGCAGCCACTTAGCAGCCACTTCTTATCTACACACACTTTAGTGATGGTTGCACTTCTCATGGAGGGCTGTGTGATGGTGACAACAGAGGACAATGTCTGTGCAATGAGTGTCCCCATCAGACAGTACTGAGACAGGATTGTCCAAGGCCCAGGCAAGGATCCACAATGGAATCCCCCTTCCTCACTGTTAATACATAAACATAGAATGGGTGTTTCACCCTGTGCCCATTCATTGCCCTTTGCTTCACTGCGCCCAGGGCAACTTTCCCTCCTGCTCACCCCTTGTCCCAGCTCTGCCATCAGATGAGTGTGCCTGCTAGACGATGCTTTTCTCAGGACGGGTTTCCTGACCCGAACATCGGTGGACTATGTCTGCTTATTGTGAGTTGATATGGCCACATGTAATCCTCTTTGGTGCAGTGTGACAACACAGAAGCATGAGTGGGAGGCAGGGATAGGGCGTTGTCACCCCATAAAAGGAAGAGTCTGAACAAGGCTCTTTATGGTGGGATTACCAAGTATTAGGACTGGTTATATTTTAAGTAAACCCTGTGCACCCCCACCACCCTGCTTCCCTGTTAAAGCACTGAGTCTAACCCCATGTAAACTGAAGATTCCACTGTAGTGGTGGAAAGTGAGCATTGGTAGCTGTATGTTACATACATCCGTACAATGCAGTATGCTATTTCCACAATGCATGTTACATGCGGAGGTGCAATGCAGTGCCATTCATTTTGAAAGGCACCACAACTTCCTAAATGACACCCTACATACTGTGTGATGGACGTGCCTAAAAATATTGCACACACAAATTTCTGCCAGTGCAATGCACGCTAGTGCCCTGAAATGCACATCTGTTGCAAGGTGCTTTGGAGTGCCACAAAGAGTGAATAGTACTGCAACACCATGGACAATAAATGGCAGTCCCAACATCTGTTTGGATGACATGAAGTGACCCATAATATGGCCAGGTTAGCCAAATGTAACACAATGCCCAGCATAGGTGCTGGATGTGGGTCTGCCTGGGTCACCGGTTGCAACAAAAGTACCTTTAGACGTGTTTCTCCGAGTGTGAACACTAAGACAAGGACCAGTCCAGTTTCTTTGGTTTAGGTTTAGGGTTTATTTAGGAACTTGGATAGGAGAAGGGATGAGTGGGATACTCCAACAACTGAACTATGCACAATTAGGCAGGGACTCTAGGGAATGCTGCTTGACGCTGGTTAACGCTGGCTGGATGCTTGTTAACGCTGACTTGACGCTGGTTAACACTGGCTGAATGCCTGTTAACGCTGACTTGACACTGTGACTTTGCCTTTGACTATCAAAGTCCTTTTTAGCTCCCTGAAGTACTCCTTCCCGAGGTAGCTGACTGTACACTTTAACCACTTAAGCCCCGGAAGATTTTACCCCCTTCCTGACCAGGGCCTATTTTGCGATTCGGCACTGCGTGATTTAACGGACAATTGCGCGGTCGTGCGACGCTAAACGAATTTGGCGTCCTTTTTTTCCCACAAATAGAGCTTTCTTTTGGTGGTATTTGATCACCTGTGCGTTTTTTTGATCATGTGCTATAAACAAAAAAAGAGCGTCAATTTTGCAAAAATAACAATATTTTTCAGATTTTGTTTATATGAAATTCCCCCAAAAAAATGTAAAAATTAAAATTTTTTAACATTTTAGGCCAATTTTTTTTTACCATATGTTTGGTAAAAAAAACAATCGCAAAAAGCGTATTTTGATTGGTTTGCGCAAAAGTTATCGTGTTTACTAACAAGGAAAGATTTTTGTAATTTTTGTTGTTTTTTTTTTTTAACGCGTAATGGCGGCGATCTGCGATTTTTTTTTTTTGCGGGACTGCGACATTGGGCGGACAGATCGGACCCTTGACTGACATTTTTGACACTTTTGAGGTTACCAGTGGCATTACTGCAGTAATCAGTGCTATATATATGCACTGTTACTGTAAAAATGACACTGGCAGTGAAGGAGTTAACTGTATTGGAGAGGGAGGGGTTAAGTGTGTCCTAGGGGCGTGTTTCTAACTGTGATTGGCTGTGGCTTGCTGTGTAAGAACAGTGATCAACGGTCCTACATAGTAGAACCGTTTGTTCACCATTCATACACAGGGAAAACTGACAGGCGGCTTTGTTTACACTAGCAGCCTGCCTTTTTCCCGCTGTCACGGACGATCGTGAGTGACCGGCGGGACCGAGCGGGAGCGGGAGCGCACATCCGGTGGCGTGCGCTCGCTCCCAAAACCCTTACAGGCTAGCGACGTAGCCCTACGTCGCTCTGCCTGTGAGGGGCTGACTGCCGACGTAAATAGTCGTGTGGCAGTCGGCAAGTGGTTAACTGTACTGCTGAACACTTCAGGGCCCACACTGGCACCCCCTTTCACTTCCCTATCTTCAGGGCTTTACTACTTGGCACCCCCTTTCACTGCCACAACTACTGGCTAGCTGGCTCCTGGATCCCCTAGACCAGTGATGGCGAACCTTGGCACTCCAGATGTTTTGGAACTACTTTTCCCATGATACTCAACTACATTGTGGAGTGCAGGAACATTATGGGAAATGTAGTTCCAAAACATCTGGTTTGCAAAGGTTTGCTATCACTGCCCTAGACCTTCTGGAGTGGTCCCCTCTCTCCTAGGCAGACCCCTGGGCAGATCTTGAGTACTCACAACACTGTTTTTGCTGAAGATCTCGGCCTAGCAGCTCCACTCGGTCAACACACTCTGGATCCTTTCTGCAGCCCAGCTCAACCTCCGGTCCCTAGGCCGACTGCCTGGACCACCTTCACACTTTACAGGAGAGGCACAGCCGTCACCTCCTCCTGGGACTAATGCTCCCACCAAAAGACACTCTGCCACATGCTCTCCACAGATTTATATCCAATCCCAGGGTGCATTGCGGTAAACCCCGCCCACTGAGACAGTCATAAACCCTGGTGTGCTATTGGCTAGGTTTCCTCCACTGCCCAATAAGATCCCTCATTGGATTCAGTAAGGAGACTCCCCAAAATCAACAGTGTGACAGCTAGCTAACAATTCAGGCCCCTCTGATAAACAGACAGGGCCACCTATTTATTTGTCTAGCACCTACCTAGGTGGGTGCTACACAAATAAGGAGTGGGTAGCCAATCAGGTGGAGACCAGGAGGCAGAGGCATAACTAGAACCTTTGGGGCCCCAGTGCAAAAAACCATGAAGGGTTCCCTTTGGGCCCGGAACCCTTTCCACTGATCCTGGGACCCTTTACTCTCACTGCAGCACCTTTTATTATGGTCCTGTGGAGGGACCCTTTCACATGTTCTGTCCCTCACAGTGGGGGAAAAGCCAGGGCCCTGTCGCAAGTTACACCTTTGAGTCCCTGATAGTTCAGCCACTAGTGTCAGTAGTTTATTGCTATTTTTTTTTTTTTACTGTTCTTGTTTTTTATTATTTTTTTTAGGAGCCCCGCTGGGGGCCTTTGGTGAAATATCACAGGTCTATACCGTACTCAGATGTTTTACCTTTGAAGCAGAGAGAGGATAGACACAACCCTCAATCTCCATCTCTTCAGCCTCAGTAGCACAGCATGAATGGAAAGGAGGAGCTCTGTACAGAGCTTCCTGTTCATTCACAAACTGAAGCATATTAAATATAGTTTACTATGTCTCTATCCTGATACATCCCCCGTAGCAGCCGGCAGGAGAGGGGAGGGAGGAACCCTGCAATGCTGCGGGGGTTATGGAGGGGGGGCGAGGGGGTCCAGGAGAGCACACAGGGGCTCGAGGACAGCAGGAACTGGATAGGATGGATGGCCAGGGTGACATATAGTGTTTGGCGTCCCGCACCAGGAAATCCAACCGCTTATGATCTGCTAACATGTTGTAAGTGCAACCTTTTTTTAGCCTTTAATAAAGTTCAAATATACTGCACGATGAAGGTCTTTTTCGCTCTCTGTTGAATCCCGTATGGGGAAATCGGTCCTGGATGCTCTGAGTTGGAGTTTGCTGTAGAAATTAAAAGGTGCATGGTGCTACTTCCTGGTGATTACCTGCTATCCAGACCTATGAGGAGTAATTTACAAGGCTGGTTTACATCAGTTATCTGGTGAGTAAAGGACCGAGAGGGGAGCACCTAAATATAGCACTGAGCACCGGCACTTTGGATGTTTGTGTCTACAAGCACTGAGCACTTTCTTGGAAAATGTATTTATTGATGTTGAGATCAGCACTGAACACTTTTTAAAGAGATTATATTTGTGTTTTTTTATATGAGCACTGGACACTTTATATTTATGGTGATTTGCATCAATTCCGAAGAGGATCTTATGATAATATTTTGTATGAGCACTGAGCACTTTGTTTATTTATGAGCAATTTATGGTGATATATATCTAGGATGTGTATTAATTTGATGATATTTATTAATTATTAGTACATTTATACTATTTATTATTAGTGATATAGTTTAGCACTTTGATAGATAGTATATAATTATATTGCACATATATATTTATATATTTTTCTTATATATTTAATAAGTAGCACATTATTAATTAGTTTGAGATATTTATTGTTTTTAGCAGCGCTGATATATATTGTATTCATATAGAGGAACCGATCCTTTTCATTTTCCTCCTGCAGCCGCTGA
Organism: Pelophylax lessonae; assembly: GCF_965119305.1. Taxonomy (NCBI): domain Eukaryota; kingdom Metazoa; phylum Chordata; class Amphibia; order Anura; family Ranidae; genus Pelophylax; species Pelophylax lessonae. The sequence goes on along the minus strand of NC_138771.1, from coordinate 616,291,632 downwards.
ATGCCTGTGGGAGGTAGAGGAGGAGAAGCAGACTTTCAGCGGCTGCAAAAAAAAAACATGGAGGGGATCAGTTCTTCTATATGCCACTGCCCCTCCTATCCAGGTGTACAGGAGGCTGCACGGGCCCCCTGGAGCATGGAGCCTGGTCCAATTGCAACCCCTTTGAACCCTGTATGTATGCCCATACCAGGAGCTGCATATGCGAGATGACATTGCTGCTCCCCAAATATGAGGGCTGACATTGATGCTCTCTGCCATTACTTTGTCCAATGAGCAGGGTCATAACAAGGGGTGGACATGAGGGGAGGCTGCCCTGGGGGCAATGGTTTACTGTAGGGATGGGGGCGCTTTCCTTCTGTTACAAAGGCTGTCAGTCCATCGCTGGGAGCAGCAAGGAGAGGAGGAGAGAGCCGGGACATGGTGCGGGATGTGTTCCCACTCCCCCTCCTCCTTCCTTACAGTCCCGCACTCCTATATTAACAAGCAGGCAGCAGTGTTCACAGACACACAGGAGCTGCACTAGCAGGAAGGAGGAAGGGAAGAGAGAGCACAGCCCGCACCACTGAGTGGAGAGGTTTTCAGGAGAGAGCTGGGAACGGAGAAGAGAGCAAGGTGTGGATGAGAGAGCCGGAAGTGGAGGAGAGAGCCGGGAATAGAGGAGAGAATAGAGGAGAGAGTCGGGAGTGGAGGAGAGAGCCAGGAGTGGAGAGAATAGAGGAGAGAATAGAGGAGAGAGCTGTGAGTGGAGGAGAGAGCCGGGACTGGAGGAGAGAGACGAGAGTGGAGGAGAGAATAGAGGGGAAAACTGGGAGTGGTGGAGAGAGCTAGGAGTGGAGGAGAGAGACGGGAGTGGAGGAGAGAATAGAGGAGAGAATAAAGGTGAGAATAGATGAGAAAGCTGGGAGTAGAGGAGAGAGCCAGGAGTGGAGGAGAGAGCTGGGAGTGGAGAGAATATAGAAGAGAGCTGGGAGTGGAGGAAAGAGACGGGACTGGAGGAGAGAATAGAGGAGAAAACTGGGAGTGGTGGAGAGAGCCGGGGCTGGAGGAGAGAGCCGGGACTGGAGGAGAGAATAGAGGAGAGAATAGAGGCGAGAATAGACGAGAAAGCTGGGAGTAGAGGAGAGAGTCGGGAGTGGAGAAGAAAGCCGGGAGTGGAGAAGAAAGCCGGGAGTGGAGAAGAGAGCCAGGAGTGGAGAAGAGAGCCAGGAGTGGAGGAGAGAGCCATGAGTGGAGGAGAGAACTGGGAGTGGAGAGAATAGAGGAGAGAGCTGGGAGTGGAGGAGAGAGCCAAGAGTGGAGGAGAGAATAGCGGAGAGAATAGAGGAGAAAACTGGGAGTGGTGGAGAGAGCCGGGAGCGGAGGAGAGAGCCAGGAGTAGAGAGAATAGAGGAGAGAATAGAGGAGAGAGCTGTGAGTGGAGGAGAGAGCCGGGACTGGAAGAGAGAGACGATAGTGGAGGAGAGAATAGAGGAGAGAATAGAGGAGAAAACTGGGAGTGGTGGAGAGAGCCGGGAGTGGAGGAGAGAGACGGGAGTGGAGGAGAGAGACGGGAGTGGAGGAGAGAGCCGGGAGTGGAGGAGAGAATAGAGGAGAGATATAGAGGAAAGAATAGAGGAGAAAGCTGGGAGAAGAGGAGAGAGCCGGGATTGGAGGAGAGAGCTGTGAGTAGAGGAATAAGTCGGGAGTGACACAGACACACAGGAGCTGCACTAGCAGGAAGGAGGAGGGGAAGAGAGAGCACAGCCCACACTGCTGAGTGGAGAGTTTTCCAGGAGAAAGCCGGGAGTAGAGAAGAGAGCTGGAAGTGGAGGAGAAAGCCGGAAGTGGAGGAGAAAGCCGGAAGTGGAGGAGAGAATAGAGGAGAGAGTCGGGAGTGGAGGTGAGTGTCGGGAGTGGAGGTGAGAGTCGGGAGTGGAGGTGAGAGTCGGGAGTGGAGGAGAGAGTCGGGAGTGGAGGAGAGAGTCGGGAGTGGAGGAGAGAGTCGGGAGTGGAGGAGAGAGTCGGGAGTGGAGGAGAAAGTCAGGAGTGGAGGAGAGAGCCGGGAGTGGAGGAGAGAATAGAGGAGAAAGCCGGGAGTGGAGGAGAGAGCCGGGAGTGGAGGAGAGAATAGAGGAGAAAGCCGGGAGTGGAGGAGAGAGCCGGGAGTGGAGGAGAGAATAGAGGAGAAAGCCGGGAGTGGAGGAGAGAGCCGGGAGTGGAGGAGAGAATAGAGGAGAAAGCCGGGAGTGGAGGAGAGAGCCGGGAGTGGAGGAGAGAATAGAGGAGAAAGCCGGGAGTGCAGGAGAGAGCCATCAACACAAGCATGTGCCCAGTAAGCTGCACAGTGATTTTGACAAGCGAGAGACTGCTGGGCATAGGATACTCTAAGCTTGCACATCATGAAAAGGGAGAGGGAGGGTGCAGTTTGGCATCTTTGCCCTGGGCGCTGAATGACCTTGTCCCGGCACTGCCAATGAGACTTCTTTGGTGGCCAGTAAGGGCACTCTGATTGGAGAGGGAGGGGATAACAGTCAGCACTCAGCAGGGCTTAGCCTGAAGGAAGGATCCAGTTACAAAGTCAAACTAAATCAGAGAGGGGCACCATTTTTAACCAGTACATCTTATAGTAGCCTTAAAGTGACACTAAACTATATCCTTATTCTCCAAGACTAATCTAGACACATCCACTACTTAATGGTCCTGTAATCTCTCTTTTTTTAAGGTGTTTCTTGCTGTGTTTTTCTGGCTACTTGTAATGTCCTCCATAAGCTCCTGAACCTCTCCTTTTCCCTATCACTTCCATATGTTGAAACAAGCAGTGCAGGTTAGTTGCAGTCATGTGCAATGTTCTATGCACACTTCACTTCCCATAGTCCATCTCAGGAGCAAGGAAGAGCAGATGGCTATGTTTCTCTATAGAGTGGGACCATGGGGAACAAAAGTAGCCATCCTCTAACAGGAAGTCTGAATCTGGAGATTCGGAGGAGGCCGAGGGCAGTAAAATGGACTTTCCTGAGTCAAAGTGTTTGTTACCCTAGTATTTTATATTCCTGATATGTGCCTGCTGTACCATGTACATGTATGAGAAAGTATCCTGTTCTCTTTGTATTTCTTCCTTTGTGTGAAATCCCTTGTGTTCCTGACAGTCCCTTATCAATGAAAAACTGACCATACTAAGCAGGAGAACATACGTGGTCAGTTCTGTAGCTGTGCTGGGAACTCAGCCTACTCTCTTCCAATGATCAGACTTGTCCAGACATGCCCCCCCCCCCCCCCCCCCATAACAACCATTTACTGAGAAATTCAGTATGATGCTGTTTTTTCTCCCCCAGCTCTTGTGCAGCTGAGAACAGAGGGAATGTGATCGCTTATAAAAAAAAAAAGGAGAAAATGCATTTATGATGTTTTTTTTTGTTGTTTTTTTATATAAATATATATATATACGAAAATGTTTAGCCTTTCATTTCTATTTTAAACTGAATGGGTTGTTTTACATGGGGAGGGTTTACAATCCCTTTAAGAATACATACTTGAGTAGAATTTCTGATTTTTGTACCAGAGTTTAGTGTCACTATAAGGTCAAAACGGAGAACATGTTCACTTGTACCTCTTCTCCTTTAGAGTGCTAGCTCTTTGGGTTTCCCTTTCCTAGTGTTTCATGTGTTTAACTAGGTAGATTATTATTGCTTTGGCCCCTCTTTGTGCTGACATAAAATAAGATTGGGATAGATCAATCTCCAGTTTCTTCTGATCCATGTATTCTGTACTCACACTTTCTTCATTTCCCAGATGTCATCGCTGCGTCCCCAGATAAGGTACGATCGTCCCTCTTGGACTTTGACGGCATCCCTGCAGCCCATGTGGCTGTAGAACTGGCGCTCCATGCCAGGTCCTATTTCATCCGTTCCTAGGGAAGGATTTTATAAGAGGAGTCATGTGATGTGTTCAAATATGGAACAGCAAACCTTTACAATGCACTTTTCACCCAAAGAGGACCCAAAGCATGGTCTAAATATACCCATAGGACCCAAAGCATGGTCTATATATACCCATAGGACCCAAACCATGGTCTATATATACCCATAGGACCCAAACCATGGTCTATATATATATAAAAAGAGCTGCGCTAACTGATATGGCTTGATAGGAAGTCAAGTAAGTGTAAGACCGTGAACCAATGTTCCACCCCCAGGAAGACGTCAGTTGTGACGAAACGCGTAGGGAAGGCGTGCTGACGTCACCACGACGAACCCGGAAGCCGGGCGGCAGCGGTATACAACATTGTTAGACAAGCGCTTTTGAATCTACTTGAATGTAAGTGTTTTTACCCTTTTACAAATAAACTATTCATACATACTACACCATTGTTGCTCCCCTTTCCTTTACATTTGGTCCGTGGATCGGTGAGAGGTCGGTAGGATCTGTATGGTGTGTTTGCACATGATCTCCAGCGGTATTGGTACAGAGTGCTCTTTCCTGCTGCGCTAAGGAGATTACATGGGATCAGCTGAGAAGAGGTGCCAGTCTCTCGAGTGGATCTATTATAGTGATATGCCCACCTTTTAATGAGCTCTGGTAAGCCTGGTGTGAGCCCTTTGCATGCGGCACGGAATGTGGGTTTAGACACAAAGATGTGGTGAAGGATCCCTTTTCTACACCGGACACTCTCTGCTTGCCCATCCATGCTCTGTTGGGACTCTTTTGTTTGATGGACTTACTTGTTTTGACTTACATGATTTATATCTGGCTCATTATTGTCTGATGAACTTTCAATGATTGTTATATTGAACGAGCTAACATTTGTTCATGGTCTTACACTTACTTGACTTCCTATCAAGCCATATCAGTTAGCGCAGCTCTTTTTATATATTTCTGATTTTTAGTGACTCCCACTACAGCTGCAGCTTTTCACTTAGGCTTAGCGCAGTTATTACTTTTATATTCATGGTCTATATATACCCATAGGACCCAAAGCATGGTTTATATATACCCATAGGACCCAAAGCATGGTCTAAATATACCCATAGGATCCAAAGCATGGTCTATATATACCCATAGGACCCAAAGCATGGTCTATATATACCCATAGGACCCAAAGCATGGTCTATATATACCCATAGGACCCAAAGCATGGTCTAAATATATCCATAGGACCCAAAGCATGGCCTATATATACCCAAAGGACCCATAACATGGTCTATATATACCCATAGGACCCAAAGCATGGTCTATATATATAACCATAGGACCCAAAGCATGGTCTATATATACCCATAGGACCCAAAGCATGGTCTATATATACCCATAGGACCCAAAGCATGGTCTATATACATACTGAAGGAGACATGTTATCAACTCTTATAGGTCTTCTATTTACAGAGGAATGCGGGTATTTATAGGCTCGTGGTTGTGGTGTGGCCTCATTGATCTCAATGGACAAGTTGTGCTACCTGTCAGACTCTGCAGAGTTAAAATAGCCACGGCCACCGCATTTGTACAGCCCTACCTGGCTGTGGTGGGCGGCTAGAGGGTGGTATAACCACAGCTCAGTCACCTGTCTACACCTGCCCCATATTATTTTCTTTTCTTTTTTTACAAATAAGCCCCATATAATATTTAGTATACCGATGTGGTATTATCAGTGGAAATAGTAATCCATTTAATTTATATTTTATGGTATTATATGTACAATTCTTTGATATTGTATGTAGATAAAAATTGTCCTAACAATTTTAATTTTTATATTTAAAAATGTTTATCATTTTCCCCAAGGGGTACAATTGATACAATACTTACTAGGTAGGTGTATATAAAATGGCCAATGAGTTTTTTTTTTTTTTAAAAAGGGAGATTTGTACACTTAGTATCAAAATAATAATAGAGAATAAAAATAATAGAATAATAATAAGAATAATAGAAGTAATGATAGAATATTAGAAGTAATAGTAAATAGAAAAAATAATAATAATAGTTACTAGGCACTAGGCAGTTATAACTAATAAAATGGCCACTGCGTTTTTCTATAAAAGGGAGATACTGTATGTACACTCTGTATCAAAATACTATTAGCGAACAAAAATAATATAAGAATAATAATAATAATAATAGAATAATAGAACTAATAATCTCCTATACTATTGCCTTTTGTTTCACTTGACCCTCCCTTCTAGATTGTAAGCTCTAACGAGCAGGTCCCTCTAAATCCTCCTGTATTGAATTGTATTGTAACTGTATTGTCTTCCCTCACATTGTAAAGCGCTGCGCAAACTGTTGGCGCTGTATAAATTCTGTATAATATTAATAATAATAGACGTAATAGTAAATAGAAACAATAATAGTCATAGTTATTAGGTATATATACACTTACCAAGCTTAACAACTTGGCTGATTGTCATGTGGTAGACATCATAGGCACCTTTCTTCTCAATTTTAGTGACTTTGGTCTCGTACACTGGAAGAAAAGGAGATGTCAAATATTAAATCAGTACTTTCCACCATCTCACATCACATAATACAGCCCCCTCCCGGATCTTGCGAAGGTCTCAAGTCTCAATGCTTAGAAATACAGGTAGATACTTATCCATCATGCCATACCATCAGGAAGGTGTGTGATGGGCCCCAAATTTATTCTGCAGCAGGAAAATGACCATAAACATACAACCAATATCATTTAGAACTATCTTCAGTGTCCTGGAAGTGATGGTTTGGCCCCCACAGAGCCCTGATCTCAATATCATGGAGTCGGTCTGGGATTACATGAAGAGACAGAAGGATTTGAGGCAGCCAACATCCACAGAAGATCTGTGGTTAGTTCTCCAAGATGTTTGGAACAATCTGCCGAGTACTTGTCAAGTATATCTAGAAGAACTGATGCTGATTGGAAGGCAAAAGGTGGTCACACCAAATATTTATTTTATTTGAATTTCTCTTCTGCTCTTTTGCTTTCCATTTTGTTAATTGATAAAAAAAAAAACTAAAAAAATTGCATAAAAGTGTTCAATGGCAGAATCAGTGATGAGTCAATGATTGCACTTGAAATCTCCACATCACACCATGTGAAAAGCCTACCACCACTTCTCTATAGGGTATAAACTCACCAAAACATATTACCATACATTCTCATGCTCGGCAAATCAGGCAATGTACCCCTCGGTGTTAAATAACAGTCAACACCGATCTCCAATCTTCGATGGTGACTTACAGATGTATCATGTCTTTAAACAGAAGCAGTGAGGCAAATTCAGGATGGTTAATTCACAACCCCAGAGCAATCACCTGACATTCCTCCTGAACAGGGCCGGACTGGCCTACCGGGATACCGGGAAATTTCCCGGTAAGTCGGCAAGTCCCTCTGCCCTGGGGCTGCTTGAAGGGCAGTGGCACCCATAAAAAATGGCTGCGGCCGGCCCGACATGTCAACTGCGAATGCGTCGCCGATGCTCGGGAAACCCTGTACATGCTCAGCCGATCTCGGGCAGACGGCACATGCACAGTGACGTGATGGCGCTGCATGGCACCATTTTTAAATGTAAGGCGCTGCACCAATCAGTAAGTAAGACCCCTCCGCAGCCCTTGCATCTCCTGTACCATGCCCGCAGCCTCTGCATCTCCTGTACCATGCCCGCAGCCTCTGCATCTCCTGTACCATGCCTGCAGCCTCTGCATCTCCTGTACCATGCCCGCAGCCCCTGCATCTTCAGTACCATGTCTGCAGCCCCTGATTCTCCTGTAACATGCCCGCTGCCTCTGCATCTCCTGTACCATGCCCGCAGCCTCTGCATCTCCTGTACCATGTCCGCAGCCCCTGCATTTCCAGTACCATGTCTGCAGCCCCTGATTCACCTATACCATGCCCGCTGCCTCTTCATCTCCTGTACCATGCCTGCAGCCTCTGCATCTCCTGTACCATGTCTGCAGCCCCTGCATTTCCAGTACCATGTCTGCAGCCCCTGATTCTCCTATACCATGCTCGCTGCCTCTGCATCTCCTGTACCATGCCTGCAGCCTCTGCATCTCATGTACCATGCCCGCAGCCCCTGCATTTCCAGTACCATGTCTGCAGCCCCTGATTCTCCTATACCATGCCCGCTGCCTCTGCATCTCCTGTACCATGCCCTCAGCTCCTGCATCTCCTGTACCATGTCCATACAGCCTATGACCACTTCCTGTACCATGTGCACACTTTTACCTGGTGTTTGCACTTATATATAAATAAATAAAGCCCTATATGCTTTCATATTTAATACACTCTTCAAATGTGCTTTAAAATGCATGGTTTTCCCTTTTATGAACAAGAAAATAATGGCGTTATGCTGTTGGGCCAGTATAATAATGCTATGGGGCTGGTATGAAATTATTTCCAGGGCTGAATTGTATTCCCAGTCCGGCCCTGCTCCTGAAAAGGGAGCTGTTCCAGAGATTACTTTTCAGAAAAAATGTGAGTTTATTGCTCTGGGGCTGTGAATTAACCATCCTGGATTTGCCTCACAGGTAATAATTTATCATCATCAAGTTTTTGCACGTGTTTTGTTATAGTGCCACTATTTAATGTATATATATTTATGCTTTGGTAGATGTGTTATTATTTTTTGTTTATTTAAAGTGGCAGCTAGTTATTAATTTTTCTATTTTCTTTGCATTTAGTATGGCGCAGTGGTAGGATCAATAGTATAGGCGTGTTTAGACTGTAGATCCTGTGGATTGTAATATAGTGTATTTATATTAAAGATCGAACGATTATCGGCAACACCTACATTGTGTAGGCGCCATTTGTGGATGGACATTTTATGGTTACACAACCTATCACATTGCTATAAACTTTTTATTACACTTTATATACTTTGTTATACACTTAGAGGCGCCCCTCTTCTCTTTTATACTCTGTAGCTCCTGCTGGATTTTGCTTCTAATTCCCTCTCTTCTTTTTTATACTGACATGAAGCTTCTTGTATATCAAGACATCACTTGTTTATCAAGTCAAAATTTATAAAAAAATTTTGCTTGTCTTGCAAAACGCTCTCAAACCAAGTTACTCTCAATCCAAGGTTTTACTGTACCTGGAGGAACCCCAGGCAGGCACAGGGAGAACATGCAACTCCAGGCAGGTAGTGCCATGGTTGGGATTCAAACCGACGACCCTAGTGCTGCCAGGCAAAAGTGCTAACCCCTTAGCCATTGTGCTGCCCACATACCAAATCCTTCACTCCCCCTGCAAATGCCACTCCCACATGCTCCGGCGGTGGCCATCATCATCATCATCACGTCCAATGCCATTCTATAGAACTTGCATCATTGTTGATGATGTCAGGACCTTGGACCTCTGGAGCATGGTGGAGAAGACACATGGGGGGACCGTTCTAGCAACTTGGAGGAGCAGAGGATCGGAGGAGCAGATCTACTGTTCTGTGTCCACTAGGCCTAAATGAGCAATTAACCCTTGCAGTGCTGGTGCAGCCCCACTGCCAGGGATCGGTTTCAAGTTTCTTGGCATTGGCTTTTAATCTTGTAATAATAAGAAAAAAAAAATGAATTAAATTCCATTTCACACCACAATCCACATGTATCACTTGTCTATAAAGTATATTGTAACACAAGATTTGATGCTCTTACCATAATCCACGCCGGGGAGGCATGCAGCGTCCACCCGAGAGGCCGAATCCAGCTTCCCTTTGTAGGCGTTCTTCAGATTGCATTGTTCTGGAAGAGAGACATTCCGTGAGACCTCAGTATATGGACTTTTCACTTTGTTATAGAATTATCTGACCTCTAAACCTGATCCCTAGGGTTGTTTGTTGGCTGTATCTGTTGCCCCTCTATTCCCGTGCCAAGAAATAGGCAGCCTGCCACAGCTGACCTCTCCTTTTGAAAAATGCTATTTCGCCTGGCTGCCACATTGCACTCCTAGCTTCAATACATTTTAATAGCTGACCTTCAAGAAGACTGTAGATTACAGGTTCCAACACAGCCACTCCACCATGCTCCAACGGTGAACTGTCCATCAACATCGTCACGTCATTCAACATCATCACGTCCAATGCCGGTCTATAGGACTTGCATCATTGTTGATGATGTCAGGACCTTGGACCTCTGGAGCATGGTGGAGAAGACACATGGGGGGACCGTTCTAGCAACTGGGAGGAGCAGAGGATAGGGGGAGCAGATCTTCTTTTCTGTGCCCACTAGGCCTAAATGAGCAATTCACCTGCAGTGCTGGTGCAGCTCCACTGCCAGGGATCGTTTTCAAGTTTCCTGGCATTGGACTTCAATCTTGCAGTAATAAAAAAAAAGTTTGACACTAACTGACTCTGATTCTTTTAATCCTGCCTAAAATACACTGACCATGACCTTTAACCTTGACTGAGTATGACCTTTTACCCTAACCCTAACCTAAATCAAACCCTGACCTAGCTATTTTAACTTTATTTATTTTTTATTTATTTATTTCAGGTACTTATATAGCGCTGTCAATTTACGCAGCACTTTTACATATACATTGTACATTCACATCAGTCCCTGCCCTCAAGGAGCTTACAATCTAAGGTCCCTAACTGACATACATACACAGTAGGGCCATTTTTTTTTTTTTATACAGGATCCAATTAACCTACCAGCATGTCTTTGGAGTGTGGGAGGAAACCCATGCAGGCACAGGGAGAACATGCAAACTCCAGGCAGGTAGTGTTGTGTTTGGGATTTGAACCAGTGACCCTCTTGCTGCTAGGTGAAAGTGCTAACCACTACACCACTGTGCCACCCAGTTCATGAGGACTGAGGTGTTTTTTTTTTTTTTTTCTTAGTTCCTTATTAGCTATGACCTGATGAGGAGTAAAGAATTGGCTACAGACAGGTCCTATTTTTTTAACCACTTGACCTCCAGAAGATTTCTCTCTCTTCATGACCAGGCCATTTTTTTGTGATATGGCACTGCATTACTTTAACCACTTTACCACCGGAGGATTTTGCAGTCTTACGTCCAGACCACTTTTTGCGATTCGGCGCTGTGCGACTTTAACTGACAATTGCGCGGTCGTGCGACGCCGTACCCAAACAAAATTTACGTCCTTTTTTTCCCACAAACAGAGCTTTCTTTTGGTGTTATTTGATCACCTGTGCAATTTTTACTTTTTGCACTATAAACAAAAAAAGAGCGTTTATTTTGAAAAAATAATATTTTTAACATTTTTTTTTATATGAAATTCCTCCCAAAAAATATGTAAAAATCAAATATTTTTTAAATTTTTGGCCAATTTGTTTTCTGCTACCTATGTTTGGTAAAAAAAATCACAATAAGCGTATTTTGATTGGTTTGCGCAAAAGTTATTGCGTTTACTAACTAAGGGAAAGATTTCTGTCATTTTTGGTGTTTTTTTTTTTTAACGAGTAATGGCGGCGATCTGCGATTTTTTTTGCGGGACTGCGACATTGCGGCGGACAGATCGGACCCTTGACTGACATTTTTGACACTTTTGGGGGTACCAGAGACATTACTGCAGTAATCAGTGCTATAAATATGCACTGTTACTGTAAAAATGACACTGGCAGGGAAGGGGTTAATTTTATTACAGAGGGAGGGGTTAATGTATGCCTGGTGCTTACTGACGTGTGGGGGGGGGAGGTGACTGTGTGAGCCAGGGACAGATCGGATGTTCAGCTATGCTGAACACTCCGATCTGTCACTCCCTGTCACTTAGGAGATCCGCCCGCTCTGTTTACACAGGCGGGCGGGTCTCCAAACTAGATTCCCCGACGATCAGGGGAGAGCGATGGCGATCGCCGCCTCTCCTCCCCTGGCCCGACTCCTGCTGTGAATGAAAACAGCAGGAGCGCGCCTCCGGCGGCGCACGAGCGCCGCCTACAGGGGGAGGAGTCTAGCGGCGTAGGTCTACGTCGCTAGACGATAACGAGCCACTGTGCCGCAGTAGCAGCACAGTGGCTAGTGGTAAAGAGGTTAATGGTATTTGATCACCTCTGTGCTTTTTATTTTTTGCGCTATAAACTAAAAAGAAAACGACAATTTTGAAAAAAAAAACAATATTTTTTACTAAACACATCCAATAAAAAATGTTAAAAATCAAATTGCTGCATCAATTTAGGACAATATGTGTTCTGCTACATATTTTTGGCAAAAAAAATTCCAACAAGCGTATATTGATTCATTTGCGCTAAAGTTATCGCGTTTACAAACTATGGTATATATATATATACTGGAATTTTATTTTTAAACTAGTAGTGGCAGCAATCAGTGACTTATATCGGGTCTGTGATATTGCAGTGGACATTCTGACACTGACACTTTGCTGGAACCAGTGACACCAATACAGTTATCAATGTTAAAAATATCCACTGTCACTGTACTAATGACACTGGCTGGGAAGGGGTTAAACATCTAGGATGTAAAGGGTTACATGTGTGCCTAACCAGTGTTTTTGTGTGTACTATGTTGTGGTTTTACTAAGGGACAGGACAGGACAGAGCTCTGCCTTGTTTACATAGACAGAGATCTGTCCTGTCTCTCTCCTCGCTGATCAGCGGGTGCCGGTGGACATCCATTGGCTGGCACCCACTGATTGACTTGTGCTGTGTCTAATCACAGCACAGCCAGGTTGCCGGCGGCGCACACGTTCTCTACCCGGAAGTGCCAGATCACGTATTAGCTACTAGATCTGGCACAGAAGAGCTAAGTCTAATGGGCCATACACACTATAAGATTTTCTGAAGACTTTTTCCTTTAGACTTACCAAAACCATATAATATGAGGTCAAACCTAAACACTTTCAATTTGTATGCAATCTGGCAGGCCCTTGCACTACATAGAAAAGGTAAATCTGAAGGAAAAAGTCTTAGTGTGTATGGCCCTTAAGTGATGCGGTCAGCAAGCGGTTAATTATACATCCACTTGTGTATGATTATTAGGGAGCATTCACAAGTGCAGCCATACAGCCGCCCCTCTGAAAGGCCATCCATGGTGGCAGTAAGGAGGCAGTATGCCTGCTTTAACCATATAAATACCAAACCACCATGTGTACTGCATGCGGATGAAGGGTGGAGGCCTTATTCATATGGGCTGTGTTTGAAGTCGGTAGTGTGAGTACAGCCCTGAGTAGCTGCATTACTTTGTTTAGGTGGGTGGCTAGGGGTGTTAAAACCCAGAGCTCAACTGTCCTCTGACCACCCACCTAACGAGCCGGAAATGCCCTGAGAAACTCATAATATACAGCGATAAAGGTATTCGATAAAAACTCATTACTTTGAATTGGATTCCAGCATTTGGAAATTACTTTGTGTCTGGGGTCTGGAGCAACCCTTGTTCTAATCCTGCTGGAGAAGCTCCTCCGCCTCAGGGGCTCTGCCCCTCTGGGCAGACTGTTGGAGTTTGCTGATGTTCACCAAGTCTCTGCTGTGGGAGGACCTATTCTTATGCTAGCCATACACGCACAGAATTTCGGCCGGGAATATTCTTTGAACATTCTTTGAACATTCTTTGAACATTCTTTGAACATTCTTTGAACATTCTTTGAACAGACGAATGTCGTTCGAAAATTGTCTTTTGCTTTTCACATTTAATTTTAAAATGAATATCATTTCTGAACGACTACCACATACACTGCCCGAAAATTCGTTGATCGAGAAAAGTTTTCCCTTCTGCCCCTACGAATTTTCCCGTCGCTGCAGTCGAAAAAGGACATTGATTTAACCCCACTAACGATTAGAAAATCAAACGAATTTTCTTGAAACGAAAATTTCCGGACGAAAATCTATACGTGTATGGCCAGCATAAGTCATATTTGGAGCCAACTAAGCAGTCTCACCTAAGGAACTGGCCTGGAGGACCTAATGAAGAGTGCCACCTCATACCACCCCAACCCCTCTCCTGTTACAAGTTCTACAAGCAATAAACATTAAAAGACATCTTATAGATCAGCCCTTCTCAACCTTTTCAACACAGAGGAACCCTTGAAATAACTTTCTGGTCTCAGGGAACTCCAACTAAAAATGACAATATACAGCATATAACTCATGATACATTAGTGTGATGGTCAGTGGGAAGAATGCTCCTTCCACTTGTGGTCATTGGGACAAATTACCCCCTTACAGATAGATAAAAAGATCTATGGTATCAGTGGGAACTTATCTAAGAGGCAGAACATGCTCGTTGCTCAAGGAACCCTTAACAACCTCTGGAGGAACCCTAAGGTTCCATGGAACCCTGGTTAAGAAACCCTGCCATAGACTGTTTACTAGGACCATTGTGAATGGCTTGTTGCCTGTGTGAATAGTGCCCTCGGCACTGTTTTGGGAAGAATCAGTTAAATCTAGTGGCTCCCATGGTGGTGTACCTATCTATGGATGGACTGGATGGAACTGAGCCAGCCTTGGTTTCTTATATGTGTTTAATACTCCCAACAATGAGATCCCTCTGCCATATTCCCAACTGTTTTCCTGTCCACCTGGGAGTTTTGGATGCCTCCACCCACCTTTGTGTGTTACAGTCCCTCTAATTACATTATGCATAATATAAAATACATAATACATTAGGCAGGGATGGTGGGAACCCCTTATAATAAGCATTGAGGGTGTCCAGACCCAGGAACTCAAGTGCAAGTGTGCTGTGCACATTAAGAGCTCACCATGCAAGTAGTAATGCTTCCTGGTACCAGTTGTTATGGGATGGCCCATTCCAGTATCTGTTGAGAATCTGCCCGGAAGTTAACCAAAACCCTTGCAGTTTATATACCTGACCTGGAAATTGTTTTTTTTTTTCCTCAACAAAACCTTAGGTTAATTTCAGCCAAAACGTTTCCCAAAGAATGAAGCAGTGACTTAGCTTCGGAAATTGCTATAATCTGAAACCTGGCCTGATAGTGGTCCCCTAAGCCTGAGATGTTGTTTTATGCTTCTACGGCACCTGAAATGCAGTGACACTCGGCTTCTCTGCAGATCTTCTTCAGCTCTCCTCCTTCCTCAGTGGGATGGTAGAATTTGGTGCATGTATTCCCTGAACATCAATAAAAAGAAAAAGTGTGATTAGTGCAATGATTTTTCTTCATGAATCCCCGACCTTACATCCAATATTGCCAAGCAGAATCACCCCCCCCCCTTACATCCACGTGTGACCAGCATAGTCTCCCCTTACATCCAATATTGCCTAGAAGAGTCTCCCCTTACATCCTAAATTGCATCGCAGAGCCCCCCGTACATCCTTGTGTTCCCAGCAGAGTCCCCTCCCCTTACATTAATGTGCTCCCAGCAGAGTCCCCCACTTACATCAATGTTTGCTCAGCAGAGTCCCCTCCTTACATCAATGTGTGCCCACCAGAGCCCCCTGTACATCCATGTGAGCCCGGCAGAGTCCCCCCTTACATCCAATGTGTGCCCAGCAGAGTCCCCCTTTACATCCACGTGTGCTCAGCAGAGTCCCCCCTTTACATCCATGTGTGCCCAGCAGAGTCCCCCCTTACATCCATGTGTGCCCAGCAGAATGCCCCCTTACATCCAATGTGTATGTGTATTACGATCCACAGATCAGCACATCCGCTGCCAGCCAGCCAGCTGGGGCATTTTTCCTGGAAAGTTGCTGCAGGCTGTAGTTTGACAACCCCTGTAGGTACACCCCTGCCTTGTTCTATATGATATTAGTGGGTTTATCTAAAGTGTACATAAATCTTAATAATTTATTTTATTTACCCCCTTCCATATACAATTGAAAGGGTTTTGTTGAAGCTCCTTGTTTGTGGGGTGTCTGGCCCCGATGTGTGAAGTCCCAGCATGTTTGTGCGCCCAGGAGGCACAGCTGCAGTGTCCAAGCGCTGCGTTTCGGGCATTTGTTACTGAACACATAGGGCCTTAAACGCAAGACATACTCAGTACAGCATTTAGCCCTATCCTTCCGCAGTGTATTTCAGCCTGCCATAGACTATGATAGCCTAGAGGTAGCGGGACTGGAGCTGTGCCTTCTGGGAAATATAAAACACTGGGATAGGATGCACAGAATCCCCACGTGCAAGTTGTCCATCAATGTGCAGAGTGCAATACCAACCATCAGTCTAAATTATAGGGTATGTAGTGTACCCTCATAATATGCATACTCATAGTGGGATCCTGAGCCACTCTCTTCTTCTGCAAGGACTTATTCCTGTCCTTGCTATGCAGAGATTTCCCCCATGCTGTCTCTCTAGCAACCTATGGCCCCTTCTTCAAAATTGTTCATATCTTGGCCCTTCACCTTCTGTACTCACTGTGTGGACTCCATCCATTCCAACAGAAAGTGCAGACAGTGCACAAGGCACAAATCCCAACTTAGAGCATTTTGAAGAAGGCACTACCTAGTGCCAGGAAGGGTTCACACCTAAGATCTTAGAATGGTGGGTAAAATACGAATGCATGCTCAGCTATATACTGTATGTCCTGATCATCCTAAAGAACAAATCTTAGGCTATGGCCTCTTCCACCGTCTCATGTCTCTGAGTACCCTTGTTATGAGGCTTACCCATGGAATAATACTCATATATGGAAACCATTGCCGGCTGGAGGATCCCAACCTCAAAGTTCTGGTGGATCTTGAACTTCAGACATTCCGTCGCCGATCTGGAGACCTTCAAGAAAAGAAAAATGGATTCATGAGTTTGAAGCAAAGGTTGCAACAAAGGAGCGTGCATATTATTAAAGTGTATCTTAACCCAAGAACAAGAACAGAATATATTTCAGCCATGTCAGTCTTTTTTCCTTTTCACCTGGTGATGCTGCTACTAACACACTTCTTGTCCTAGGGTGGCAACGCTTATTTACTGTACTGTATCTATGGAGGAGCAGCGTTGTAACCCCAGGACAGGAAGCATGTCAGGACTACAGAACATGTCCCCCTGTCTATTCTACAACCTGGGGAAGGTGATTTGTATTCCACAGATGAGAACAGTGTAAGGCTGATGGCATTGCTTGAGATTTCAATGTGTCCCCTGTTGGTGTCAGTGGGAGGAATAGTGTCCCATTGTTGGTATCAGGAGAAGGAATAGTGTCCTCCTGTTGGTGTCAGTGGGAGGAATAGTGTCCCATTGTTGGTATCAGGAGAAGGAAAAGTGTCCTCCTGTTGGTGTCAGTGGGAGGAATAGTGTCCCATTGTTGGTATTAAGGGAAGGAATAGTGTCCTCCTGTTGATGTCAGTGGGAGGAACCGTGTCCCATTGTTGGTATCGGGAGAAGGAATAGTGTCCTCCTGTTGGTGTCAGTGGGAGGAATAGTGTCCCATTGTTGGTATCAGGAGAAGGAATAGTGTCCTCCTGTTGGTGTCAGTGGGAGGAATAGTGTCCCATTATTGGTATCAGGAGAAGGAATAGTGTCCTCCTGTTGGTGTCAGTGGGAGGAATAGTGTCCTCCTGTTGGTGTCAGTGGGAGGAATAGTGTCCCATTGTTGGTATCAGGAGAGGGAATAGTGTCCTCCTGTTGGTGTCAGTGGGAGGAATAGTGTCCCATTGTTGGTATTAAGGGAAGGAATAGTGTCCTCCTGTTGGTGTCAGTGGGAGGAATAGTGTCCCATTGTTGGTATTAAGGGAAGGAATAGTGTCCTCCTGTTGGTGTCAGTGGGAGGAATAGTGTCCCATTGTTGGTATTAAGGGAAGGAATAGTGCTCCATCATTTGTGTCAGTGAGAAGAATAGTGTCCTGTTGTTGGTGTCAGTGGGAGGAATATTGTGCCATTATTGGTATCAGGTGAAGAAATAATGCCCCATCATTGGTTTCAGTTGGAAGAATAGTGGTCTGCAGTTGGTGTCAATAAGAATAATAGTGCCGCAGGCTCCGGGAAAAGGCAAGAAAAGGGCCACATCCGGCCACTGGGCCACAGTTTGGAGACCACTTGTCTAAATCATCATGTACAATGCAGGACGCTGGTCCAGCATTGCACATGATAGTTTTGGTAAGAGGGATGTTAACAAGTCCACTTGGAGAAAGGCAAGAAGAACACCGTCAGGGGATTGGTCATCACAAGTGGGGGGGAAGACTACTGGAATGTGGAATACGGGAAGTATACATGTAATGACTTTAACTAATCCTCGTCTGGAAGATCGAGCATTTTATTCTTCATCTGCAAGGGGAGGGGCAAACATTTTAACCAGTCTGGAGTTCCACTTTGGGTGAGTATGCTTTTTTGCTTAGATATTACAATGTGTTAAGAATAAACCATGATTTTCTCCTCTAGGTTTGGGATTTTTTGGGCAATTAGTTAAACATCAAAAAGATATATAAAATATTTGAACATTTATTGAAAAAATATTTTAAAATATTACAATGTGTACTGTCAAGTACGGTTCAAGGCACACTCAGAATCCCAAAGTACAGGCTCAGGTATGGTGCAAATCCTTTCAGTGGCCTTTTTTTGTTAATTAATTTTGTGTTTCTTCTGGAGTTGGAGTTCCCCTTTAAATATTTGACAACCACAGAAAGTGCACAACCTCAGCCCAATGACCTAAATAAGAATGGTTTTGATGACAACAGATTTAAAGCCACACTAAACAGATGGGAGCTGGAGCAGTATGGATCTGATTTGCTGGTATTCTATCTGTCGGACACTTTGATACATCATATTGCACTCCATTGACCAAATGTAATCCCTACCTTATCCAGGTAGATGATCAGGGATCCTCGCTCAGAACGTTCCGTGTCCATTTCAAACTTGGAGATATATTTGTCTACCCGGTTTGTGAACTGCAGAGACAGGAGAAAATCAGTCAGAACTCATTTAAAGCGGAAGAAAAGCCCAATATAAATTAGCGCACGCGAGGCCGAATGTACATGACGGCTGACAGGCAGAAGGATGCATTTATGGTAGAATAGACAGATAAGGTCTCTTCTGTCATAAAAAAAACCCTGCCTGTCTACCATTTTTAAAAAAAAATATCTTTACCTCCACTTTAGGATATACAAAACACTTGGCCATGCTCTAAATACAGCAGAAATCACATGACCATTGCTCTGGCATTTGGTCACGTGACTGGTCTTGATTGTAGAATCCTAAGGAAGAGTATTTCTGACCTGTCTGTAAATTACTTGGGGGGGTCATTTACACTTGCTTCAAAATGTGGCATTGGATACGCTTTTTAAAGCACTCTGAATGCCAATTAATGCTCATGTCACTAAATAAAATGATTGCCTTACAGTCCTGTCCACACATTGCTTTGCTTCAAAAATGATACCCCTTGGTGCTTCACAGCGTCTCCAAAGCCTCCATAGAAGTCTATGACTATGCTCGCTAGCAGCACCTGCAGCTTTTGAGGGGCTTTTATTCAGCTTTGGCTTTGCTTTGTTTTGGAGGTAATGCAGGTATGAGATATCAAACCGGAAAGAGCCCATCAGCAGTCACTTCCACTTCATGAGCGGCAGGGGATCAGCAGAGCTGGGGACCAGAACAGAAGAAGCTAGCAGATGTCACACATGGTGAGCAGCTTGGGAGCAATATAGCAGGAGATGAGTGGGGACCAGAGAGGCCTTCTCTCACAGAGGAGGATCAGCAAACCAGAGTATCAGCAGAGCTGGGGTTTTCTACTGAGTGGAGGATAAGCAGAGCTGGGGGTTATTACTAAGTGGGGAATGAGCAGAGCTGGGGGTTACTACTAAGTGGGGGATGGGCAGAGCTGGGGGTTACTACTAAGTGGGGGATGGGCAGAGCTGGGGGTTACTACTAAGTGGGTGATGGGCAGAGATGGGGGTTACTACTGACTGGGGGGTGAGCAGAGTTGGGGGTTACTACTGAGCGGGGGATGGGCAGAGCTGGGGGTTACTACTAAGTGGAGGATGAGCAGAGCTGGGGATTACTACTGAGCAGGGCATCAGCAGAGCTGGGGGTTACTACTAAGTGGAGGATGAGCAGAGCTGGGGGTTATTACTAAGTGGGGAATGAGCAGAGCTGGGGGTTATTACTAAGTGGGGAATGAGCAGAGCTGGGGGTTATTACTAAGTGGGGAATGAGCAGAGCTGGGGGTTACTACTAAGTGGGGGATGGGTAGAGCTGGGGGTTTCTACTAAATGGGGGATGGGCAGAGCTGGGGGTTACTACTGACTGGGGGGGGGGGGGTGAGCAGAGCTGGGGGTTACTACTGAGGGAATGGGCAGAGCTGGGGGTTAGTACTAAGTGGAGGATGAGCAGAGCTGGGGGTTATTACTAAGTGGGGAATGAGCAGAGCTGGGGGTTACTACTAAGTGGGAGATGGGCAGAGCTGGGGGTTACTACTAAGTGGGGGATGAGCAGAGCTGGGGGTTACTACTGACTGGGGGGTGAGCAGAGCTGGGGGTTACTACTGAGCAGGGCATCATCAGAGCTGGGGGTTACTACTAAATGGGGGAATCAGCAAAGCTGGGGGTACTACTGAGCAGGGAATCTGCTGAACAAGGGCACTAATAAGCTGGGGATCTGCTAAACAGAGGTACTAATGAGCTGAAGATCTGGTGAGTGGGGTACTACTGAGCTTTAAAACAAATATAAAATCAACACCCACAGGGCATTTGTCAAGCTTCATTAAAGCTTCATAAAAGCATAGCAGAAGCATTAAAAACACATCTAAAAAGCATGAAATGGCAGGTGCTTTATTGTGTGTTAAAGTCGAAGCAAGTGTAAATGAGCCCTAATAAATTTTTAAAGTATAGTGGTTTTTGTAGGATATTTTCATACTTAATTTTCAATGGTCATTTTTTTAAATAAAGTGGAGTATTTATTGTTCACTCTTAGATGCTTCACTCTTAGATGCTTTTCTGAAAAAAAAAAAAAAAAAAAAGCCTGTTTACAGTGTCCAGTAGCTCAAGTTGAACTTTACACATACAACTGAATAAGCCAGCGCAGTGACACCTCCCCATTCTCCCCTCTCCCATTAGGTAGCTCTGTACATAGTTTTATTTGTAAGGGGTTGGACCCCCTGTCAAGTTTTTATGGTTGTCTGTGCCTCTGTTAGGGAGATTTACCCTTTCTATATGCCCTAGTGACCACTGTCAATGGGACTGAAAGTGATGGAGAAACTAAAATTGTCACCACAACAAAAATAGAGGGGAAGCCTACCAATGGGGACACATGTGATCAATCACGAGGGGATTTCCTCTCAGCTTAGGGAGTTTTGCTCTCCGTTTCTGTTGTGCCTTTTGGACAGGATGTAAGGGAATTCCCCCATGACAGGGATTTGAACCATTCCCTACTCTATTCAAAATGAAAAATTAAAATGTTGGCTTTGGATCTTCTTTAAGGTGACCTAAAGCTTTAAAGTGACCTTGCCAGCACGGGGTTCCCTTATATAACTAACCGCACTGAGATCATCCATATCTGGGGTGAATCCTGTGAGCAGCGTTAAATCCACCACTGTCATCGTAGCATCCGTAACACCAAGGTACCTGCAATAACAAAACGGCAAAGGTAAACATAGGGGTCAATCGATAAAACATTTGTTGGACAAATGTCACACACATTTGTGCATGCTCAACGATTTGTGGCTGGAATTTCTTTATTAGATTGATTTCTGAGATCTTATCGCCATCTAGTGGCCAAAATGCTGTACATTTTCTTATTGAGATATTATAGAAAACTATACCACATTTTGGCCACTAGATGGAACTGATGATATACAAATTATTCTATTACAGAAGTTACAGCTAAAATTCATTGAGCATGCACAAATTTGTGTGACAAACCAATGAAAATGTTTTATAAATAGACCCCAGATTATTCTTGTGGGTTCATACTGTAGTATTTGACTTAAATTTTGATGTTTCAATTTCTCTTATTGTTAATAAAACAACGACTTCCGGCAGCTTCGGGCTCATTCCCTTACCAGCTGTTTGTTGCCCTCTACCACCTATGGCTCCTGCCGCAAAGTGTTGTTTTTTTCATATACTTACCTTTTCCAAATGATATGAGCCCTGCCTGAATATACTAGGGCAGTGATCTCCAAACTGTGGCCCAGGGGCTGAACTCGACCCTTTACTTGCTTTTTTTTGGCCCTTGGGGCACCATTTCATTCACTGACACCAACAAAGGGGCACAATTTCTACCAATGATAACAAAGATGGGGCACAGTTTGACTTCATCCCAGTGACTCAAATAAGGGGGCCCCATGACACCAATAATGGGGCACAATTCCCCCAAATGACACCAATGATGGAGCACAATTCCCCCAAATGACACCAACAATGGAGCACAATTCCCCCAAATGACACCAATGATGGGGCACAATTCCCCCAAATGACACTAACATTGGGGCACAATTTCTCTCATTGACACAAACAATGGGGCAGAATTCCTACCAATGACTCCAATGATGGGGCACAGTTCCTCCGAATGACACCAACAATGGGGACCAATGACGCCAACGATGGGGCACAATTCCTACCAATGACACTAATGATGGGGCTCGATTCCCCCAAATGACACTAACAATGGGGCACAATTCCTACCAATGACACTAACAATGGGGCACAATTCCTCTCACTACAACAAACAATGGGGCAGAATTCCTACCTAAGACTCAATTAATGGGTCACAGTTCCTCCGTATGACACCAAGAATTGGGGCCCAATGACACCAACGATGGGGCACAATTCCTCCCAATGACACCAACAATGGGGCACAATTCCTCTCACTGACACCAAATATGGAGCATTGGTTTACTCCAACTGATGCTTGGACATTTTCTACTCTCAATGGGAAGTCGAGCCCCCCTAAAGTCTTAAGGAGAGTAAACTGGCCCTTTGTTTAGAAAGTTTGGAGACCCCCACTCTAGGGCAATGTGGTGATTCCTCCTCAGTGGGTGGGCCAGTGATATCCTGCACTCACAGGATGTCCTCAGTCTTCCAGGTTGAATGAAGCTGGTCATCATTCAACCTGGTAGACTGAGGACATCTTGTGATGGAAAGAAGATACTGCAGGGAAAATCACTGGATTAAAGGGGAGTATTGAGCTGATCTTAAAACCATTTAGAAAAATTAGCCTGTAGTTAGATTTCAAATATAAAGATTTGTAGTTTAACTAGTAGAGGTAGCTGAACTCCAGAATGGTATAGTTGGTGACCTGACATTTCTCTACTGCAGGTAAAGTGACCTTAAATTACATACTTTATTTATATTTATTTTATACTCCAAAAATAATTCATACACATCCACTATCTAATGGCCCTCTAATCCATTTTTCATTAAATTGTTTCTTACTGGGTTTTCTGTCTCCTTATAAAGTACTCCATGAGCTCCTGAACCTTTCCATTCCCCCCTCAATTCAGTTTTGTTTAGAACAAGCGGTGCACATTAGCTGCAGTACCATGCACTGCTTTATGTAAACCATAAATGCCATAGTCCATAATCCACCTCGGGAGTGAGCAAGAGAGGGGGGGCTACATTCCTACATACAGCGGGGCCATGGAGAATGATTGTGGTTGCCCTCTAACTGGAAGTCAGATCAAAAAAGCAAGAAAAAGGCATTTGGAAACTTGGAGAAGGCTGAGAGCAAAGGAAGAGAATACAAACTTTTTCTTTTTTTAAAACTAGAATTTGGTGTCACTTTAAGGTGGGGGTCAGAAAGCCATCAATTGCGATCTAACCATCAACCTGCTTTGTTGATCCTTTCCCCCAACCTCTGCCGCTCGCATCTTCAATGCAGAGTGGAGAGCGGGAGGCAGCACAGTGCTGGGTGGAGGGAGGGAGCGGAAGCTGCCTTAGTTAAACTTTCGAGTTACTAGAAGGTGATTGGGTGCTAGGATGTCAACCAATCGCCAGCTTGTTTAAATGAAAAATTAACTCTGGTAGCTCCTGCTCCCGCCCTCCATCCAGTAATGTGCTATCTTCTTCTCTCCGCTCTTCTGGGACAGATGACACTGCTGTGGGGGCACAAGACACTGCTATGAAGGGGAGGGGGCAGAGGGGCAGGTGACACTACAGTGGGGGGAAGATGGGTGAAGGTAGACAGAGGACACTGCTTTTGGGGGGCACAGGACACTGCTATGGTGGAGGCAGAGAACACTACAGTGGGGGGGTGAGGGGGAAGGAGGACAGAGGACATCTCTTTGCGGGGGCACAGGACACTGCTATGGGGGGGCACAGGACACTGCAGCAGGGGGGTGGTGAAGTGGGGCAGAGGGCACTCCTATGGGGGGAGGGGGGCAGAGAACACTGCTATCAGAGGCAGAAGGGCAGAGGACACTACAGTTGGGCAGAAGGGTGGGCGATGTGCAGGGGGCAGAGGACACTGTTATGGGGGGGTGGGGGCAAAGGACACTACAGTGGAACACTGCTATGGGGGGGGGGGCAGAGAACACTACTGTATGGGGGGGGGGTCAAAGGGATGGAGGTCAATACTGTGGGAGGCGGGGGTGGGGGCAGATGACACTATTGTGAGAGTGGGGGCAGAGTACTTTACTGTGGGGGGATATTGTGAAGGGCGCAGAAAACACTACTGTAGGGGTGGGGGCACAGGAAACTACAGTGGGAGGTTATGTGAAGGGGGGAAAAGAACACTACTGTGGGGGGGGGGGGGGTGATGTGAAGGGGGGTAGAGGATACTACTGTGGGGGGGGGGGTGATGTGAAAGGGGGCAGAGGATACTACTGTGGGGTGGGTGATGTGAAGGGGGCAGAGAATACTACTGTGGGGGCAGAGGGTGTGAAGGGGCAGAGGACACTACTGTGGGGGCAGGGCACAGGAAACTATTGTGGGGGGTGATGTGAAGGGGGGCAGAGGATACTAATGTGGGGGGGGTAGTGATGTGAAGGGGGGCAGAGGATACTACTGTGGGGGGTGATGTGAAGGGGACAGAGGATACTACTGTGGGGAGGGGGGTGATGTGAAGGGGGGCAGAAAATACTACTGTGGGGAGGAGATGTGAAGGGGGCAGAGAGTACTACTGTGTGGAGGGGGAGTGATGTGATGAGGGCAGAGGATACTACTGTGGTGGGTGATGTGGAGGGGGGCAGAAGATACTACTCTCGGGGGGTGGGGGTGATGTAAAGGGGGGCAGAGGATATTACTGTGAGGGGGGGGGGTGATGTGAAAGGGGGCAGTGTATACTAATGTGGGGGGAAGTGATGTGAAGAGGGGCAGAGGACACCACTTTGACACTATATGTTCTTCATGCCATCTTTTTATTGGAACCTTGATAGTTTTTATTTATTTATTTATTTATTATTTTAATGGCGCCACAAGTTTGCTATAGGGACACTTGGAGAAGAGGAAGAGCCAAGATCGCCAGCAAGGGACCCAAGAAAAGGAGGATCTGGGCTGCTCTGTGCAAAACCATTACACAGAGCAGGAAAGTATAAGTCATTTTCAGGAAAAAAAGCGTTACAATCACTTTAATTTTAGCAAAGCAATGTCACAAATACCTGTAGGGAATTTTTTTTTTATTATACACTTACTTCATGCAGATGTTTATGTACATGGATTTCAGGACTCCTATTGGCTTTTTTACTGTAAGATATAAAAAGAGCACATCATTAAAGAGAAGAGGAAACATACAGTACATAATGTAATACAGAACAGGATTTGTGTTACCGTATCTTATATCAGCGGTATTCAGTAATGCAGGAGATCTCCACCTTTTTGAGACCAGGGACTGGTAAATACTTTCAAAGCCTTTCATGCCCCGACAGCAAAAAATGAAATTTATACTCACACAATAAAAGTAGGAGAATACAAATCATTTATTGAAATTCTGGAAAGCTCTGGGTGGGGCTGGGTGTCATTGTGTGTGTGCACGTGTCTGGGTGGTGGGTGGGTTAATGGGGGCTTTGGAGTAGGTTAGGGGACATTGCATAATAACTGGTGGCCCTGTAGGGGATGAGGGGTTTAGAAAAGCTGGAGGCTCTGCTGCAGGCAGGGAGTACTGGGGAGGGCTGGAGGCTCTGCAACAGGTAGGGGGCACTGTGGAGGGCTGGAGGCTCTGCAACAGGTAGGGGGCACTGTGGAGGGCTGGAGGCTCTGCTGCAGGCAGAAAGCCATGTGGAGACCTGGAGGCTCAGCAGCATGCAGGGAGCACTATGGAGGGCTGAAAGCTCTGCTGCAGGCATGGAGCAATATGGAGGGCTGAAGGCTCTGCTGCAGGCAGGGAGCCCTGTGGAGGACTGGAGGCTCTGCTGCAGGCAGGGAGCCCTGTGGAGGACTGGAGGCTCTGCTGCAGGCAGGGAGCCCTGTGGAGGACTGGAGGCTCTGCTACAGGCAGGGAGAACTGTGGAGGGATGGAGGCTCTGCTGCAGGCAGGGAGAACTGTGGAGGGCTGGAGGCTCTGCTGCAGGCAGGGAGCACTGTGGAGGGCTGGAGGCTCTGCTGCAGGCAGGGAGCACTGTGGAGGGCTGGAGGCTCTGCTGCAGGCAGGGAGCACTGTGGAGGGCTGGAGGCTCTGCTGCAGGCAGGGAGCACTGTGGAGGTTGATAGCTCTCAGGGGGTCTGGAGGCACTGTAGACCACTATGGGAGGTTTGGGAGCACCATGGTTGTTGGGAGGCACTGTGGGAGGTTATGGTATCTGCATCTGGCAGAAGGCCAAGGAGAAAGGAAGACGCGGCTCTGCTTAGCAGTGAGCCGCTGCAGTAGTCTATCAAGGTAATTTGGTTTTTGCAAAACACATGAAGGCTTCTTGTTTGATGCCTGGTTATCTGTGCATGCCTGTACATCTTCACATTACATCTTGCCTTCGAGCAAAACAAAGAAGTAAAGCTCTTTCATTTTCTTGGAAATGTGGTCTTAGGAAACCACTAGCACGTTGTTAGCTGCGTGTAGGACCCTTTTTTTGGTGCGCACCAGAATCGGATCGCATGGGTGTTCACACTTATGTGATCTGATTCCTGTCCAAATTGACAGCTGGCACTGCAATATGCGAACTAATCTGGGGGTGTCATTAACTTTGCATTGACACCCCCAGCATTTCGCAAATGGCAGTCTGAACTGCCTGCAAATCGGGTGCGATGCGGGAACCCGCAGTGGATTCGCAGGGTTCCCACATCGCACCAGTGGGAACCTCAATGGATCTCCCCTATTTGGTAGGAGAGCACACAGGGCAGCAGAGCAATGTGTGACCTGACCACAGTTTTCACAAGTCCCAATTAGTCAGCAAAGTGTGGTCACTGACACGTCCCCATCACTCATCAGCAACATTATATTTACAGAGCATGTAGTGAGAGTTGAGGGGGCGGAGCATGTTTTCCAACCCCCCCCCCCCCCCCAACCTACCCAAACCAGTCCTCATATTATCGGCAGCAGGAGTCAATTCTCAAACAGAAACTGAAGCCAGTTAAAGGAAAAAAAAATTGGGTCCATTCACACAAGCCTGGTTCACTGTCATAAATGCACTCTTGTTAATGCACATTAAGCTATGCATTCATTTGTGTTGCGTTAGGACAGTCTATTTATTGGAATAGGCTTCCTAAAGGACCACGACAGACCAAAACATTTCTATAGAACATTTACGGAGGGACACTGCAATATACGCTAGTGTTTCCCTGAGTGCTGCGCTGCAACATATTTCTTCCAGCAGGGTGCATAGGGGTGACATTCAGAAGGAATGGCGCCACGTCGCACCACCAGCACATGTAATGTGTGTTACGAGCACGTTACCGCAATGCCATATGCAATAGGGTGAATGGGCCCTAACAACGGAATGAGGTTTCATAGTCCAGCTGATCTAATAATGGTAATAGTTTAGCTCGCAATGCTTAGCAGACATGCTTCTGTTTGCCCAGTTGTGAAAAAAAAAAAAAAATATATATATATATATATATACCCGTATATACACACATATAAATCAAGCATTGCTCAGCTGCTTACCTCCTTTTGGCACATCTTCAAGAGTGACACTGAATTCAAAATTCTTGCATGTTGCAACTCCTTCTGCCAGTGGCACATAGTACAAGGACATGACCTGGGAAAAGGAAATAGTGAATTTACATATATAGAGATATAGAAGATATATATATATATATATATATATATATAAATAAATAAGTATTGAACACATCACCGTTTTTCTTGGTAAATATATTTATAACGGTGATATTGACATGAAATTTTCACCATGTGTCGGTAAGACTCCGTTCACACTATGTCGGATCCGACTTCAGGGCGACCTGTGAAGTCGCGTGCAGCGCGACTTCGGCGCGACTTGCACGAACTTCATAAAATGAATGTCTATGCAAGTCGCTCCAGGTCGCCCCGAAGTAGTACAGGACCCTTTTTCTAAGTCGGAGTGACTTGTGTCAATCCTATTAGAACCGTTCCTGTACTACACTATGGGACGCGACGGACTGCGACTTGTCAGGTTGACCAAGTCGCGGTCCAAGTCGGATCAGTGTGAATGGGCTGTAACAACCCATGCAATCCATGCATACAAAGAAACCAAAACAAATAAGTTCTGAAATTAGGTTATATGTAATAAAATGAAATGACACAGGGAAAAAGTATTGAACACGCTAACTAAAAAGGAACTTAATACTTGGTAAAAAATCGTTTGTTGGTAATGACAGCTTCAAGACATCTCCTGTATGGAGAAACTAGTTGCATGCATTGCTCAGGTGTGAATTTTGGCCAAGTCTTCAAATCCTGAAGGGTCCGTGGGTCCGTGGGCCTCTTCTATGAACTCTGATCTTTAATTCTGTTCATAGATTTTCTATTGGATTATAGTCAGATGATTGGCTGGGCCATTCTAGCTGCTTTATTTTTTTTTACTTTGAAACCAATTGAGAGTTTCCTTAGGCTTTGTGTTTGGGGTCATTTTCTTGCTGAAATGTCCACCCTCGTTTCATCTTCATCATCCTGGTAGATGGCAGCAGATTTTTATCAAGAATGTCTTGGTACATTTTTCCATTCATCCTTCCCTCAATGACATGACATGATGTTTCCACCTCCAAACTTCACTGTTGGTATGGGGGTGTTTTTGAGTTGATGTGCCATTTGACCTCCAAACATGGTGTGCATTAGGGCATCCAAAGAGTTCAATTTTGGTCTCATCTGAGCAGACTAAATTCTCCCAGTATTTCACAGGTGTGTCTAAATGTTGTGCTGCAAATTTTAAACGAGTTTCAACATACTTTTTCTTCAGCAAAAGAGTCTTGCATGGTGAGCATGCATACCGGCCATGGTGGTTGAGTGCGTTACTTTTATTGTTTTCCTTGAAACAATTATACCTGCTAATTCCAGATCTTTTTGAAGCTCACCACAAGTGGTCCTTGGCTCTTGGACAACTCTTCTGATAATTCTTTTCACTCCTCTGTCAGAAATCTTGCGAGGAGCACCTGGTCGTGGGCGGTTTATAGTGAAATTATTTTCTTTTCACTTCCAGATTGTGGCCCCAACAGTGCTCACTGGAACATTCAGAAGTTTAGAAATCCTTCTGTAACAATGCATCTGTATATTTTGCAACAATAAGGTTGTGAAGGTCTTGAGAGAGCTCTTTACTTTTACCCATCATGAGATGTTTCCTGTGTGACATCTTGGTAATGAGACACCTTTTTATAGTTGAGACTGAACTGCTGAACAGCTGACAAGGGGCAGGATTGCTTTCTAATTATTGATCGACTTCAGCTGGTGTCTTGGCTTTCCATGCTTTTTTGCACCTCCCTTTCTTCATGTGTTGAGTACTTTTTCCCTGTGTCATTACATTTTATTACACATAACTTAATTTCTGGACTTGTTTTTGTTTCTTTGTATGTATGGATTGCATGAGCTGTCACCGATGTCAATAGAACCTTTAGAAATATAATTACCCAGAAAAATGTGTGTTTAATATTTATTTTACCTGATGTACAGTATCTCACAAAAGTGAGTACACCCCTCACATTTTTGTAAATATTTTATTCATGTGACAACACTGAAGAAATGACACTTTGCTACAATGTAAAGTAGTGAGTGTACAGCTTGTATAACAGTGTAAATTTTCTGTCCCCTCAAAATAACTCAACACACAGCCATTAATGTATAAACCGCTGGAAACAAAAGTGAGTACACCCCTAAGTGAAAATGTCCAAATTGGACCCAATTAGCCATTTTCCCTCCCGGGTGTCATGTGACTCGTTAGTGTTACAAGATCTCAGGTGTGAATGGGGAGCAGGTGTGTTAAAATTTGTGTTATTGCTCTCACTCTCTCATACTGGTCACTAGAAGTTCAACATGGCACCTCATGGCAAAGAACTCTCTGAGGATATGAAAAATTATTTTTTGCTCTACATAAAGATGGCCTAGGCTATAAGAAGATTGCCAAGACCCTGAAACTGAGCTGCAGCATGGTGGCCAAGACCATACAGCGGTTTAACAGAACAGGTTCCACTCAGAACAGGCCTCGCTTGGTTGACCAAAGAAGTTGAGTGCACGTGCTCAGCGTCATATCCAGAGGTTGTCTTTGGAAAATAGACGTATGAGTGCTGTCGGCATTGCTGCAGAGGTTGAAGGGGTGGGGGGGGTCAGCCTGTCAGTGCTCAGACCATACGCCGCACACTGCATCAAATTGGTCTGCATGGCTGTCGTTCCAGAAGGAAGCCTCTTCTAAAGATGATGCACAAGAAAGCCCGCAAACAGTTTGCTAAAGACAAGCAGACTAAGGACATGGATTACTGGAACCATGTCCTGTGGTCTGATGAGACCAAAATAAGCTTATTTAATTCAGATGGTGTCAAGTGCGTGTGGTGGCAACCAGGTGAGGAGTGCAAAGACAAGTGTGGCCTGCCTACAATCAAGCATGGTGGTGGGAGTGTCATGGTCTGGGGCTGCATGAGTGCTTCCGGCACAGGGGAGCTGCAGTTCATTGAGGGAACCATGAATGCCAAAATGCACTATGACATACTGAAGCAGAGCATGATCCGCTCCCTTCAGAGACTGGGCAGCAGGGCAGTATTCCAACATGATAACGACCCCAAACACACCTCCAAGACGACCACTGCCTTGCTAAAGTAGCTGAGGGTAAAGGTGATAGACTGACCAAGAATGTCTCCGGAACTAAACCCTATTGAGCATCTGTGGGGCATCCTCAAAAGGAAGGTGGAGGAGCGCAAGGTCTCTAACACCTCTAACTCCACGAGCTCTGTGATGTCGTCATGGAGGAGCGGAAGAGGACTCCAATGGCAACCTGTGAAGCTCTGGTGAACTCCATGCCCAAAAGGGTTAATGCAGTGCTGGAAAATAATGGTAGCCACACAAAATATTGGGCCCAATTTGGACATTTTAACTTGGGGGTGTACTCACTTTTGTTGCCAGCAGTTTAGACATTAATGGATGTGTGTAGTTATTTTGAGGGGACAGCAAATTTACACTGTTATACAAGCTGTACACTCACTACATTACATTGTAGCAAAGTGTCATTTCTTCAGTGTTGTCACATAAAAAGATATAATAAAATATTTACAAAAATGTAAAGGGGTGTACTCACTTTTGTGAGATACTGTGTATATATGTACATATATATATATATATATATATATATATATATATATATATATATTTTTTTTTTTTTTTTTTTCTGATAAAGTAGCGAATTTGTTTTCTGTGTCCCAATGCAGAGATTACCCTTCACTTCCTGTCTTGGAGACACCATAGTAAGTAAGTGGAATCTGTTCAAAGCAAGAGGAAAAAATCCCATCTTAGACACAGTTGCCACTAAAAAGAGGTGTCATCATTGTCCTCAATTACTGCTATGGGTGAAAACTGTATAACAGTCACTGGGACAAAAGAAGGGGGAATCTCCTGAGTGGGTCTGCAGATAGCAATAAAAAATTGTCAGGGGTTCTAACCTTTCTACACTCTAAAATTATGTAAATTAAAACAAAAAATACACTTTAGGGTCTATGTATAAAAAGTTTGCTGATTGAATGTGACACACATTCACACAACTCCAACGAAACTCACCATAGTGTATTCTGTGTTGTATAACTATCTTATATGATCAAAAGCTCCATCTAGTGGACAAAATAATTTATTTTCCTGATTGAGGTGTTTAAAAACAAATATCACATTATGGTCACTAGATGGCAGTTATGATCATTCAAGATAGTTATATAACACAGAATAGGGTGAGTTTGCTTGGAGCTGTGTAAATGTGTGTCACTTTCGTTCAGCAAACTTTCCATAAATAGACCCTTTTAAGTATTATTTTAATGATGATGTTGCCACTTACCGTTAGCGTACCCTGTCCCTTTCCTTTAGCTGTCACCGTGATCTTGTCTTTCATTTCAGCCTGTGGGAGATGCACATTTTTATGTTATCCATAAAGTCCTGACATAAAATAATGCTGAGCATACACTTTCCAACATTTTATTTAGTTTTCATTTTTTTACGGCAATCATTTGCTGTTTTCTTTCTATAATACCACAAACGTGTCTCATCTCTGGCCAATATATATACTGGACACTCCAAGATTCAGAAAGAGAGTCCAGTACAGTGGGATTTCAGAAACCAGCAAGCTTAAAGAGATATTGTCACCTTTCCTGTTCAAAGTAAACTGTCAATTTGTTTGTAAAGGGCCCCTCCTGCCCCAATTATACTTACCTTACCAGCGTTCCCTTGTGGGTCCTGCCCCTGCCACAGCCAGAGAAACTACCCGGCTGTAATCGGGTTGAAATCATGCCAGTTGGGTACTGCCCTTAAATGTCTGGGTAAAGGTTAATGTCTTTCATAGTTCTTTGGTTTTGATTGGTTATGTTTGGGTCCGACCCACTGGTCCTGTGATGGGGACAGTGGTCCAGAGCTGAGAGTCCCTAAGCCCCTGAGAAGAGGCCCAGAGCCCGTGATGGAGAAGATCGCAAAGCAGCACCGGGGAGGAGTAAAAGAATGTTGCTCGCTACTGCCATAATGTAAAAGGCTATTAGGACCTGGGGTTCATCCCCGTAAAATCCCGCACTCGAGAATGCTACTTTTGGATCCCTTGATCGTGCATACAATCTACCTTTGTAGGTATGCCGGGGCAGCACATAGCCTGAGTAAAAATTCTGGATTTAGGAGAAATACTTTTCTTACTCGTTCCCGTAGAATTTCGCACTCGAGAATGCCACTTTTGGATCCCTTGATCGTACATACAATCTACCTTTGTAGGTATGCTGGGGCATCACATAGCCTGAGTAAAAATTACGGATTTAGGAGAAATACTTTTATTACTCATTGGACTATGAGACATTTTTTGCACTTTTCTAATTAAAGCTTTGAAACCTTGTTCCCACCTGGTCTGAAGTTATTAAAAGGGTGTAATGCAAGTAACTAGCATCCTTTTACAGTTTGGGTCACTGGGGTATGAAGACATCAGTGCTAAAGTTGAGGTAACGTGCAGATATGAGTGGTTACCTAGAGTAACAGAGGTTCTAGGCAGCTTGTGTACACAATCTGGTCCGTTTTTTTATTTATTTTTTTATTTACTTAAGTCAAATCCTATCCATATTCCATAATCAAATACACTCTTGACACATGCATGCTCAGATTCCAAACTTCCAAGAGAATTTCCAGTTTCTTTCTATAATCAAATACACTCTTGACACATGCATGCTCAGATTCCAAACTTCCAAGAGAATTTCCAGTTTCTTTCTTTTACATTATGGTCTGATCACACCATGTTTTTTTGTGTTAATGTAAGGGATGTCCAAATCAGGTACCCCATAAAAAAAAAAAAAAATAAGTATCACATTTCCAGCTCCAGCAGTCCAGGATTATAGTTCTGTTCATAGAGAAAGTAAAACTCATGGCAGTTCTATTAAATCACCAGTATATGGCAGCATAGAGTTAAAAGCCTAAATGACGGAGAGCACATTTTAATGAAAACTGCTAATATAGCAGGGGGAACCAAAAAGACCGACCTTTGTTTCTGGTGGGAACAGAATAGCAGTTGCTATCCTGTTTATCAGACTGAAGGTCATGCTTTATGTCATTGCAGGTAAGAGGGAGCATATTTAGGGCTATAAACAGGGCGAAATTAATTTAATTTACATCCCTGTGATCAGTAAAGGCTGCTGTCGCTACTGTGTGAATAAATAAAACATTGCACAAACATTAGTGGATCACACTGAAGCGTCACATGGGGCCAGTGTACCGAGAATGGGATTATCATAGTGTTACGTTCTTATATTCCATTGGATTGTATTATTAGACCACGGTGGTGCAGAATGAGTTATAACATATTAGCACGTGTTAAATTGTTTGTTATTTTCTATGAGGATGTTATTCCTGTATATGAGAATATATTATTATTTATCATTATTATATATATAGATGTGTATTATTATTTATGAACAGAATAGCAATTTGTATCCTGTCTATCAGACTGAAGGTAATGCTTATGTCATTGCAGAAACTTTTCAATAAAAACACTTCTGGTTTCACCGGCCACACATTGGACTTATTGACCATACTTTAAGCATATGTGCAGTAACCATGCACGTTACTGCAACACGTGGTTGCACCTGCACCCAATGTTGCATGCACAGTCCCAGTGTAATGAAAGGACTTGTAATAAAATAATGCAAAGACAGTTCATAAATAACCTGGTGGGAAGTCAGCCCAAGCCTGGAGCAACCACAGCCAAAATGACCTGTTGAAAGGGGCGGAATGGGGCCTGGCTGTCTTGTGCTCAGGTAGGAAGAGAAGTTGCAAGTGCTACTCTTTCCCTTCTCATCAGGAACCTGCCCCTGCTCTACCCACTTGCAAAATGCATACTGATCCTGGGAGCCAGGGCCTTAAATAGGCTCTGCCTGACCCAAGATGGGTGCTAGAGCCACATGGGGCAGCAGCATCCAGTTAGATAGCTTCCCCAGTGACCCAGGGAACCATAGAGGAATTATGTTTCTCTTGACTTCCTGTCCAACTGCAATGCTGCTGTGAAACAGTGGATAAGGTGGACTGCACTTGCCTACAGACAGCTCAAAGAGTTGCCTGAAGGACCCTATGCCCAAGGCTGGCATCAGATGAGGCCACGGCATCTACCTGGTAGAACATGCAGAAGGTGTTAACAGAAGACAAGGTGGCAGCCTTGTAAACTTATGAAAACAGTTGCTTGAAACCAAAAGCCCAAGAAGCACTCATGGATCTAATAGGGTGCACCTTGATGGGAAAGCATGGAACCCAATTCTTATGACCATGAGCCTGAATGATGATTTTTCTGAGCTATCTACAGTTGGTGGAGAAAGAACCCAATGCACCCCTATAGGGACAAAGTCAGTCTTCTACACACCAGAGCTGAAGAGAAGATGTCTTCATCAGATGCCCTAGGACACTATGATGAAACATGCTGGTAGTTGGATGTATTATCCTGGGCTAGCCTACAGGTTTTTTTGTTTGACGGAGTCAAATCCTCCTGTATGTGGCAGTATAACCCAAAGCTGAATGATTTTCTATGTCCCTCAATGGACAAGAAATATAGTTTTAGAGATAAGACCTTTACCTCTAGGGTTTTTGAGGCATATATTTTCATAAAAGGTAGGGTCATTTAGGTTGGATAGTGGATAATGTGTATGATAGAAATGTAGAATTTGTAGAAAGCTGCAATGCTCCAAATTCAGGATTTTGGTACTTTGAATGTAGGGAAGAGAAATCATCAAACCTCGAATTAGTATTGAATTTAGACAGAGTTGATAGGTTTTTTACTAATCCAAGGAGAGAGGATACTCGTGTTATGTAGACATAATGGGAATTATCTTTAATAACCCGAGACATTATCTTGGATGTTGTTATGTATCTATTTCCAGTAACTATATTTTTGATAGCCTTGTTTCTATCTTCATATCAAATTTCCATATTGGACTGAGATAACTTATAGAAACATAGAATGTGTCGGCAGATAAGAACCATTTGGCCCATCTATTCTGCCCAATATATCTGAATCCTATGAATAGTCCCTGGCCCTATCTTATATGAAGGATAGCCTTATGCCTATCCCATGCATGCTTAAACTCCTTCACTGTATTTGCAGCTACCACTTCTGCAGGAAGGTTATTCCATGCATCCACTACTCTCTCAGTAAAGTAATACTTCCTCATATTACTTTTAAACCTTTGCCCCTCTAATTTAAAACTGTGTCCTCTTGTGGTAGTTTTTCTTCTTTTAAATATGCTCTCCTCCTTTACCGAGTTGATTCCCTTTATGTATTTAAAAGTTTCCATCATATCCCCTCTGTCTCTTCTTTCTTCCAAGCTATACATGCTAAGGTCCTTTAACCTTTCCTGGTAATTTTTTTACTGCAATCCATGTACTAGTTTAGTAGCTCTTCTCTGAACTCTCTCTAGAGTATCTATATCCTTCTGGAGATATGGCCTCCAGTACTGCGCACAATACTCCAAGTGAGGTCTCACCAGTGTTCTGTACAGCGGCATAAGCACTTCTCTCTTTCTACTGCTTATACCTCTCCCTATACATCCAAGCATTCTGCTGGCATTTCGTGCTGCTCTATTACATTGTCTTCCCACCTTTAAGTCTTCTGAAATAATTACTTCTAAATCCCTTTCCTCAGATACTGAGGTCAGGACTGTGTCAAATATTCTATATTCTGCCCTTGGGTTTTTACGCCCCAGGTGCATTATCTTGCACTTAATTACATTAAATTTCAGTTGCCAGAGTTCTGACCATTCTTCTAGTTTTCCTAAATCCTTTTCCATTTGGCGTTTCCCTCCATCAACCCTGTTACATATCTTTGTGTCATCAGCAAAAAGACAAACCTTACCATCGAGGCCTTTTGCAATATCACTTATGAAGATAGTAAACAAAATTGGTCTCAGTACAGATCCCTGAGGTACCCCACTGGTAACATGACCTTGTTCGGAATGTTCTCCATTGACTACAACCCTCTGTTGTCTGTCACTCAGCCACTGCCTAATCCACTCAACAATATGGGAGTCCATGCTCAATGACTGCAGTTTATTGATAAGTCTTCTATGTGGGACAGTGTCAAAAGCCTTACTAAAATCTAGATATGCAATGTCTACTGCACCTCCACCGTCTATTATTTTAGTCACCCAGTCAAAAAAATCTATAAGATTTGTTTGACATGATCTCCCTGAAGTAAACCCATGTTGTTTTTCATCTTGCAATCCATGGGATTTAAGATGTTCCACAATCCTATCCTTTAATAGGGTTTCCATTAATTTGCCTACTATTGATGTCAGACTCACTGGTCTATAGTTGCTCGATTCCTCCCTACTACCTTTCTTATGAATGGGCACGACATTTGCCAATTTCCAATCTTCCGGGACAACTCCTGTTACTAATGATTGAGAATACTTAAGAATGTTATATTTATGTTTACCATTATTTGTCTTGTTAATGTACCAACTCTCTTTGTACCACCATTTTCTGTTTCCTTCCAATAAAAGTTTGTATACAAAGAAATAAAGTTTTAGCTTTAACATACACTCTAAAGCACAATGACATTTTGCCCATAAAACCACACTGACCTTCTCGCTGCGTTGGACAAGAGCATTTTCTGGGTAGATTTTCCATGTAAAGAGTTCTGCTCTACCTGGTAAGGACAGGGTCACATCCATGCCAATATCATTTATTTTGGGTAAGTGAATCTGAAACTCTGATAATGCTTGGAACACCATTATGGTGGCCTGGAAGGAAAGTGGAAAAAGCCAACAGGTTACAGGGTCTGACAGAGTCAGTCTACTAAAGCCAAGACCAAAGACCAAAGTGATTCTGAGGAGCCAACCACAATTCATAGTTCAATAAAGGGAAAGGTAAATCTGATTGGTAGCTATAGATGTATCCATTTTACATGTCACTTTTTTGCTAGAAAATTTCTTAGAAACCCCAAATATTATTTTTTATTTTTTAAAGAAGAAAGCCTAGAGAATAAATTGGTGGATGTTGCAATTTTTTTTATGTCACAAGGTAATGGCGCAGCAGTTTTTTAAACGTCTTTTTTGGGGAAAAAATACACTTTTTTGAATTTCATTGCAAAAAAACACATTACATAACCCAATTATTGGTAAATTATAGAAGATGATATTATGCCGAGTAAATACTATTTATATATAATGTGGTTCCTGCACTATCTTGGGTTTTTCCAGTCACCCTGATGCTGCCCCACGATAACTGGTACTATAAAACAGTTGTGAATGTCAATAAAAAGGTGTTAAATTATCTTAAAATATTACATATATTAAAACATTTTTTTAATATATGTAATATTTTAAGATAATTTAACACCTTTTAAACACCCAGAAGCGCACCACAACCCCCCTAAATAAATGCTGAGTAAATAAATACCTAACATCTCACACTTTAGAATGGCACGCGCTGGTGCTACAGCGACAAACAGCCTACATTTTACTATCCATAGGCAACCTTTTAAAAGCCCTTACAGATTACCACTTTAGATTTTCACAGGAGGTCTGGTGCTAGAAAAACTGCCCATGATCTGATGTTTGCGGTGATACCTTACATTTTTGGGACAATCGATGTTTGCGTGCGTGTGGGACCAAGGCATGCGTTTTCCTTTGTGCGCGAGCATGGGAGGACAAGAGCGCTTTTTATAAAAAAATTCATATAATTAATTTTTACGCTGTCACTTTCATTTTTTTCAATCAATTTTATTGCTGTCACAAGCAATGTAAACATTCCTTGTGCCAGCATTAGCAATAGGCATGTAGACAGATCTGGGGTCTATAGGACCCCAAATCCCTCCTCTGCCCTTAAAAGCATTTCATCACACCAAGATCGGTGTAATGAAATTCTTTTCATTTTAAAAAATGGCGCTGTTTACATCCTGGGAAACTGGAGGAGATGTAAGCTCATTGCTTCCGGGTCCCTATATCAGAGAGGTGAACAAAGCGATTCCAGTCTTTGTTCGCCTCATGATCAGCTAGCGGAAGTGGCTGGTCGATCAGGTGTCCCAGTGGGATGGGAAAGCCCAATAAAGCCGTGGAAGGCCGACAGGAGGGGAGGGATGTCCCCCTCCCGCTGCTTGTAAAAACACTTTAGTGGCTATTAGGCACCAGGATTTCTTTTACAAGAGAGCCCGCAATCAGCTCTAAAAAACAGTACCAGTATGATGCCTGCAGCTGCAGGCATCAACCTGGTATAACCCCCTAAAGTCCAGCGACATGCCGGTATGTTGAAGTATTGCAATTGTTTAAAGAGGAAGTAAAGCTTCCCCTGTAACTTGTACCTATAGGTAAGCCTATGATAAGGCTTACCTATAGGTACTGTAAATATCTCCTAAACATGTACCGTTTAGGAGATACTTACTTTGCATGCAGCCAGTGACATCACTGGCGTAAGCGCTCTGAAAGTACGGCCACCAGTGCCGTTCCTTCAGAGCCCTGTGTCATGAACCGCAGCTCCCGCGTGCATGCATGGGAGTGACGTCATCGCGGCTCCGGGCAATCAGATGGCCGGAGGACGCAAACCCGGAAGGACATGTCGGTGGTATCTGCGTTGAGCGGGCGCCGCTGTGGGGGCTTTGTTCTAAGGTGCTCTTTATGCCTTTGTCTTTTGGTTTTTATTTTTATTTATTGGAGGTTTGCAACCTCTTTAGGGGTGTATTTTATTAAAATAAAATAAAAACACACCATTATGTTTTTGGATTGATGGAGGAAGCCGGGGACATGGGGAAGAACCTAAGGACTCCATGCAGACAGCATCCCTAGTGGAAAGTGAACCTAGGATACTTGCACTTCCCCTTTTTATTTCATCCTTCTACCTGCATAGTGTACTCTACCTGTGTGGATCCATAGCCACCGCCATAGAATCTTTGTTCTGTCAGCCATCTGGCTACAGGTTCAGCCAATAGGTACTGCTTGGAGTTGAGAAGAGCCAGTAGGCCATAGGATGTGGCTTCAATCATATAGAGATCTGAGGAATAGTCTGCCCAATGGGTGCCACCTAAACACAGAAGAAAACACATTTTGAACAAATGTAATCATTTTTTTTTTTTGGATATTTGTGAAGGATCTAAATTATTCAGTTCATGGTACTGTCTGTACTGAAGTTGTAGTGGTAGTAGTTAGTCATATTCAACCGGACATGTTCTTTAATGTTAAAGGCATTTCAGAGTTTCTCAAAGTGGCTTGGAGAAGCTACTAAACATCTTCAGCATTACGGAACAAGTCAAGTTGATTGTAGCTAATTACTACTATTTTTTTTTTTGTTATAGACAATAGGTATGCCACAGCTTAATAATATATTTAATGTGTGCTAAGGTTTTAAAAACCCTTGTTACTATGTACAGAAAAAAAAAAAAACAGGTAAAACAGAGAAGTATATCCAAGACTAGTCAGTAGAGCGTTTTAGAGTTGTTGAGAGAAGGAAAGGGATTAAAATCTAATAACTAATAATTTTGATTACATTAAATTCATTAAAAATTAAATTAAATATTCAAGTAAAATAATATACAAAATTTCTAGATTTACAATAATGGAGTTTTGTGGGTCATTTGGTGGTACTCCCCCCCCCCCCCCCCACCCCCCAAAAAAAAAGGAACTTTGAAGGTCAGTGGACTAGGTTATTGTAATTACCTGTTTTTTATTTTTATTTTGTTTATTTCTTGATTATGTAGAGTTACTCTAAATATAGTTTTTTTAAACAAATTGTTTTACGGGTCATTTGGTGGTACTCCCCCCCCCCCCCCCCCAAAAAAAAAAAAAAAAGGAACTCTGAAGGTCAGTGGACTAGGTTATTGTAATTACCTGTTTTTTATTTTTATTTTTTTTTTTTCTTGTTTATGTAGAGTTACTCTAAATATAATTTTTTAAACAAATTGTTTTACGGGTCATTTGGTGGTACTCCCCCCACCCCAAAAAAAAAAAAAAGGAACTCTGAAGGTCAGTGGACTAGGTTATTGTAATTACCTGTTTTTTTATTTTTTTTATTTTTATTTTGTTTATTTCTTGTTTATGGAGTTATTCTAAATATCATTTTTTAAGCAAATTGTTTTACGGGTCATTTGGTGGTACCCCCCCCCCCAAAAAAAAAGGAACTCTGAGGGTCAGTGGACTAGGTTATTGTAATTACCTGTTTTTCATTTTTTTTTATTTTGTGTATTTCTTATTATGTAGAGTTATTCTAAATATAATTTTTTAAACAAATTGTAGAAACATATGTACGTAGGGAAGCCAAATTTATCCATTGTATAATCAGGCTTTGCTTCCTTGCCACTTGACAGTTCCCATGCCAAATCCACCTATAAATGATTCCATGAACGCACCTTCTAAAAATCTCATTGGAAATCTGGAGTACGAGAAAACTCTATTGTAATTACCTGTTTTTTATTTTTATTTTGTTTATTTCTTGTTTATGTAGAGTTACTCTAAATATAATTTTTTAAACAAATTGTTTTACGGGTCATTTGGTGGTACTCCCCCCCCCCCCATAAAAAAAAAAAAAAAAAAAGGAACTCTGAAGGTCAGTGGACTAGGTTATTGTAATTACCTGTTTTTTATTTTTATTTTGTTTATTTCTTGTTTATGTAGAGTTACTCTAAATATAAGTTTTTAAACAAATTGTTTTACGGGTCATTTGGTGGTACTCCCCCCCAAAAAAAAAAAAAAAGGAACTCTGAAGGTCAGTGGACTA
This sequence comes from Pelophylax lessonae, assembly GCF_965119305.1. Taxonomy (NCBI): domain Eukaryota; kingdom Metazoa; phylum Chordata; class Amphibia; order Anura; family Ranidae; genus Pelophylax; species Pelophylax lessonae. Next base: position 616,250,179 of record NC_138771.1, on the reverse strand, counting down.
GGTTATTGTAATTACCTGTTTTTTTTTTTTTTTGTTTATTTCTTGTTTATGTAGAGTTATTCTAAATATAATTTTTTAAACAAATTGTTTTACGGGTCATTTGGTGGTACTCCCCCCCCCCCCCAAAAAAAAAAGGAACTCTGAAGGTCAGTGGACTAGGTTATTGTAATTACCTGTTTTTTTTTTATTTTTTTATTTCTTGTTTATGTAGAGTTATTCTAAATATAATTTTTTAAACAAATTGTTTTACGGGTCATTTGGTGGTACTTCCCCCCCCCCCCACCCCAAAAAAAAGGAACTCTGAAGGTCAGTGGACTAGGTTATTGTAATTACCTGTTTTTTTTCTATTTTTTTATTTTGTTTATTTCTTGTTTATGTAGAGTTATTCTAAATATAATTTTTAAACAAATTGTTTCACAGGTCATTTGGTGGTACCCCCCCCCCCAAAAAAAAAAAAAAGGAACTCTGAAGGTCAGTGGACTAGGTTATTGTAATTACCCGTTTATTTTTTTTATTTTTATTTTGTTCATTTCTTGTTTATGTAGAGTTATTCTAAATATAATTTTTTAAACAAATTGTTTTACGGGTCATTTGGTGGTACTCCCCCCCCCCCCCCCAAAAAAAAAAAGGAACTCTGAAGGTCAGTGGGCTAGGTTATTGTAATTACCTGTTTTTTTTATTTATTTTTTTATTTCTATTTTGTTTATTTCTTGTTTATGTAGAGTTATTCTAAATATCATTTTTTAAGCAAATTGTTTTATGGGTCATTTGGTGGTACCCCCCCCCCCCAAAAAAAAAAAAAAAAAGGAACTCTGAAGGTCAGTGGACTAGGTTATTGTAATTACCTGTTTTTCATTTTTTTTATTTTGTTTATTTCTTATTATGTAGAGTTATTCTAAATATAATTTTTTAAACAAATTGTAGAAACATATGTACGTAGGGAAGCCAAATGTATCCATTGTATAATCAGGCTTTTCTTCCTTGCCAGTTCCCATGCCAAATCCACCTATAAATGATTCCATGAAATCTCCTTCTAAAATCTCATTGGAAATCTGGAGTACGAGAAAACTCTTGCACAAACCTGTTGAACTTCTTATGAGCTGGCTGTTATCTGGAAGTTTTCCCACCAATGAGAGTGCATATGATGTGATGCAGATGCTATATGGATTCTTCAAGGTCTTCAGACGATCCACCAAGTAGGTGGAGCTCTTATCCAGTTTGGATTCCAGATCCTTAAGGGGAATAGTGAGGGCAAAAAAAATCAATGGAGCCTTCTAACATGGACACTAGTTACTGAGATACCACTAATCTGAGCTATTTCTACCTTTATCTTGGAAAATGCTATCATGCAGTGAATATATTAAAGTATAACTCCAGTTTAAGAATCAAGAGGCCAGAGTAATGAAAAAAATAAAGAAAAATATATCTTCTGCTGCAATTCTTGCCCTAAATCCAGGGCTGTCTCTTTCAGTATTTCTATTCCATTCCTCTAGTTGATTTCACTAGTGGTTTTAGAGATTAAATGATGGCCAATATGATCTCAGGTTGTTACATATACTAAACTTTATTTTTAAACAGACATTTCTAGTTACATAGTTAGTCAGGTTGAAAAAAGACACAAGTCCATCAGGTTCAAGCAAAGAAAAAAAAAAAAACAGTATTGAAAACCCAACCATACAATCCCATATACACAAGCTTATACCCGCTGTTGATCCAGAGGAAGGTGAAAATAAACCCCAGCAAAGCATGATCCAATTTGCTACAGCAGGGGAAAAATATTCCTTCCTGATCCCCCAAGAGGCAATCGGATATTTCCTGGATCAACTTTACCTAAAAAAAAATGTTAGTACCCATTTATATTAATGTACACCTAGGAAAGAATCCAGGCCTTTTTTAAAGCAATCTAGTGAGCTAGCCAGTACCACCTCTGGAGGGAGTCTATTCCACATTTTCACAGCTCTTACGGTGAAGAAACCTTTCCATATTTGGAGATGAAATCCGTTTTCCTCTAGACGTAAAGAGTGCCCCCTTGCCCTTTGTGTTGACCTTAAAGTGAACAACTCAACACCAAGTTCACTATATGGACCCCTTATGTATTTATACATGTTGATCATATCCCCCCTTAATCTCCTCTTCTCCAGAGAGAATAAATTCAGTTCCTCTAATCCTAAGGTCCTCCATGCCTCTTATCAGTTTGGTTGCCCTTCTCTGCACTTTCTCCAGTTCCCCGATATCCTTATTAAGAACTGATACCCAAAACTGAACTGCATATTCAAGATGAGGTCTTACTAATGATCTGTACAGGGACAAAATGATCTCTCTCTCTCTGGAGTCCATGCCTGTGTTAACCACTTGCCGACCGCCGCAAGTACATTTACTGCGGCAGTCAGCCGCTCCTGGGCAAACCGATGTAGTACTACGTCGCTCGCCCAGGAGCCTGTAGGGGGTGAGCGCGTGCCACCGGTGGCGCGCTCCCGCCCCCGCTCATTCACAGGGATCCCCGCGTGTGTGACCGGCAGCTCCGATGTCCGCCGGCCACTCGCAATCTCCCGCAGGAGAGGCAGAAAGGCAGATGGCTGATGTAAACAAAACCCGCCTGTCATTCTCCCTGATGTAAGTGCAGAGACTATGCGATCCTTCTATGTAGGATCGTATGTCTCTGTGGTTACATCACAAGCCACACCCCCCACAGTTAGAATCACGCCCCTAGGGATACATTTAACCCACTGATCACCAATAAAGTTAACCCCTTCCCTGCCAGTGTAATTTTTACAGTAACAGTGCATATTTATAGCACTGATTACTGTAGTAATGTCACTGGTACTCCCAAAAGTGTCAAAAATGTCAGTCAGGGGTCCGATCTGTCCGCCGCAATGTCGCAGTCCCGCAAAAAAAAATCGCAGATCGCCGCCATTACGCGTTAACAAAAACAATAAAAATGACATAAATCTTTCCCGTAGTTATTAAACGCGATATCTTTTGCGCAAACCAATCAAAATACGCTTATTGCGATCTTTTTTTACCAAAAATATGTAGCAGAAAACAAATTGGCCTAAAATGTTAAAAAATTTAGATTTTTACATTTTTTTTGAGAATTTCATATAAAAAATGTGAAAAATATTGTTATTTTTTCAAAATTGTGGCTCTTTTTTTGTTTATAGCGCAAAAAACAAAAATCGCACAGGTCATCAAATACCACCAAAAGAAAGCTCTGTTTGTGGGGAAAAAAGGACATCAATTTAATTTCAGTACAGCGTCGCATGACCGTGCAATTGTCTGTTAAAGTCACGCAGTGCCGAATCGCAAAATAGGCCCTGGTCTTTGAGCAGCCAAATCCTCCGGGGCTTAAGTGGTTAATACAAGAAAGGACTTTGCTTGCTTTGGAAACAGCAGATTGGCATTGCATGCATTAAGCTTATGATCAACCAGAACACCCAGACCCTTCTCCAATATGGATTCCCCCAGTTCTACTACACCTAGTATGTACTATATGATGCATGCATATTCTTAGCCCCCAAGTGCATAACTTTACATTGATCAACATTAAACCTCATTTGCCACATAGTTGCCCTATGAAACAGTACATTGAGGTCAACTTGTAAATTGGAGACATCCTGTAAAGAAGTTATTCCACTGCAAAGATTGGTGTCATCTGCAAAGACTGAAATGCTACTTTTAATCCCAGACCCGATATCATATTTTTAAAGATATTAAAAAGTAAGGGTCCCAACACTGAACCTTGGAGTACACCACTGATAACTTTAGACCATTCAGAGTAAGAATCATTAACCACTACTCTCTTAACTCTATCTTTTAGCCAATTTTGCTATCCAATTACAAACCGATCTTTCCAAGCCAGTAGACTATACCTTACACATTAGCCGTGTGTGGGGGAACTGTGTCAAACGCTTTTGCAAAATCCAAGTATGCTACGTCCACAGCCACCCCTCTGTCCAAGGTTTTACTTACCTCCTCATAAAAAGAAATCAGGTTTGTTTGACAACTTCTGTCTTTCATGAATCCATGCTGTCTGTTGCTTAAAATATTTTTTTCCAGCAAGAACTCATCTATGTGGTCTTTTATTAAGCTCTCCAATATCTTCCTGACTATAGAAGTTAAACTAACAGGTCAGTAGTTACTTGGCAAAGACTTTGATCCCTTTTTAAATATAGGCACCACATTGGCCCTACGCCAATCCAATGGTACTATTCCAGTCCTTAACGAGTCTCTAAAAATTAGAAAGAAAGGCTAAGAAATGACAGCACTCAATTCTTTTAGGATGTGTGGGTGGATGCCATCTGGTCCAGGCGCTTTATCCACCCTTATTCTGTCTAAATATTTCTGGACCATATCACTTTTGAGCCATTGTGGATCATTTGGGGCTGTGTCAATACTGTCCTCATTATGGTCATGAGCTCCCCCAGGCTCCTTTGTATATACAGAGCTCAAGAAAGTATTTAATAAATTTGCCTTCTCTTTGTCCCCAGTCACCCACTCCTGATTATTTTGTAAAGGGCCTACATGCTCAGACCTAACCTTTTTACTGTTAATATATTTGAATAATTTTTGGGGGTTTGTCCTACTATCCTTTGCAATCTGTCATTCATTTCGAATTTTTGTGTCCCTGATTTCCTTTTTACATATTCTGTTATATTCTTTGTAACAATTAAACAATTATAGTGTTCCCTCGTTTTTATATTTTTTAAAAGCTCTTTTCTTTTTATCTATAGCTTTTTTAACTTGAGCCACATAGGTTTTATTGTTATAGCCTTTTAAACTTATTACCTATGGGAATATACTTTGCAGTGAGTTTGCATAAAGTCTTTTTGAAAAATTCCCATTTCTGTTCTGTGCTCATCGATGCCAATATTCCCTCCCAGTCTAAATCCTGGAGAGCAGCCCTCATCCTTGGAAAATTTGCTCTCTCAAAGTTAAGTGTTTTTGTATTTCCTGTATGCATTTTTTGCTTACAGCTAACCTTAAATGAAATCATGTTATGTATGGGCCATAATGTTGGGGAGCTACCAGAAGGCCTAAGTATGAATAGGGCCCCCAATGTTGGTGCCACCTGTCCCATTGCTGTAAAAGGGAGATGAGATGAGGTTCAGGTCCACCTCTACCATGGGTTTGAGTTGAGTCCTACATGTAGACAGGCACAGGTTCTCCTCCAACCTGTAGGTGGCCCTGTGCTATTGTCACAGATAGAGTGAAGTCTGTTGAGGGAATTGTTCCCTAATGAACTCTGGACAGCTGGCTTCTGTGAGATCCTGACAAATTAACCCTGCATGCTCTTGAAATCTCAGACGGCCATCTTGACTGGGAACCTTATACATAGGGCCTCCTGCATCATTCAGGTGCTCTTGGAGCAAGTGGTAGGTCAGGGACAGAGACCCTGCTGGTTAGGGAAAATGCATAGCGCAAGGAAGGGTTCCTGATGAGTAGAGATGGTTCAGGTAAAAGAGGAAAAGAAAACATCCTGGTATCTGGATCAGTAATGTGGGGCTTTTCTCAACAGAATTGCTGTCCCGGTACACCACAAACTGCCACCTCACCAAAAAGAAACCATACTGTACTGTTTCATAATACCATTTACAGCTTTATTTATAGTAATAAATTGATAGGATTTGTGTATTTTCAATGTTGCCCTCGAAGCTGCATGAAAAGACCTCCCGGCTGTATGGCACTTTTATTTTTTTTATTTTTTTTTTTCGTGTTAGTACGTGCCCAGCTTCTCTTTTTTCGACAGTAGCCCCATTAGCCCTAAAAATGGCTAAAAGTTTGATAACAGAATTTGTTTCAATGGGAGTCCCCTCTATGTTCAAGCTTACCGAATTTCAAACAGGATTTTCTGAACCTTCGCTGGATGAAACCTGGGCAGATTTACTGATCCCACTGATAGTTAATGTGATAACACACATGATAACAAAGGAGGTTTCTATACCCTAAATGAGGGTATAGATTAAATAATTTAGGTCTATGCTAGAAGGACAAGATTCACCCCCTACACGCTTTAATTGGATTTGCCGCTTTCTTCTGGTTCATTGAATTTTAGGCAGAATCTGCTGAACCCTTTGCGATTCAAACCTAGGAGAAGTTGAACTAAAAGGCAGCTTGGTAACTGTCTCCTAGGAATAGCTATGTGGAGGGTTAGGCCTGCTATATGGGATTTAAAGAATTATCAGAATACATGCAGAACTCATAATTCATTGCATTCATTAATCATTACCATACAAAGGCAAGGCATTACTTACCGGAACTTCCTTTTCACAGAAACTCTTGGCTTCCACTAAGGCGATGAAGACAAATGCAGTGAGAGAAGCGTCGGGGTCGGTGTTTCCGGTTCCTCCCTGCAGAGGCAGGATAACATAATACCATCCATACAGAATACCCAGACTAGGCAATTATCCTATTACACACTAGTGATGTCGCGAACCTAAAATTTGCGGTTCGCGAAAATTGTTTCAAGGGGACTAACACCTGGACTGTGGCATGCCGGAGAGGGATCACGCAAAAAAAAGTTCTTAAAAATTATAATTTTTTGATAGAGAGCCAATTATTGGAAAAATTAAAAAAAAAATAAAAATAAAAAATTTCTTTGGATTTAGCATCTGGGGGGTCTAAAAAGTGTACCTGTGAAGTTTCAGCTCTGTAGCATGTCCAGAACCCCTAAAAAACAGCATTTTTCTTATATTTTCAGGAATATGGCTTCTCTGCGGCTGGCTTTTACTCTTGCAGGCATTTAGCGGGCATTTTTTTAGGCAGGCATGTCATTTTTTGTATTTAGTGTCTGGGGGGGTCTAAAAAGTGTACCTGTCAATTTTCAGCTCTGTAGCATGTCCAGAACCCCTAAAAAACAGCATTTTTCTTATATTTTCAGGAATATGGCTTCTCTGCGGCTGGCTTTTTCTCTTGCAGGCATTTAGCGGGCATTTTTTTAGGCAGGCATGTCATTTTTTGTATTTAGTGTCTGGGGGGTCACAAAAGTGTACCTGTCAAGTTTCAGCTCTGTAGCATGTCCAGAACCCCTAAAAAACAGCATTTTTCTTATATTTTCAGGAATATGGCTTCTCTGCGGCTGGCTTTTTCTCTTGCAGGCATTTAGCGGGCATTTTTTTAGGCAGGCATGTCATTTTTTGTATTTAGTGTCTGGGGGGTCTAAAAAGTGTACCTGTCAAGTTTCAGCTCTGTAGCATGTCCAGAACCCCTAAAAAACAGCATTTTTCTTATATTTTCAGGAATACGGCTTCTCTGCGGCTGTCTTTTTCTCTTGCAGGCATTTATCGGGCATTTTTTTAGGCAGGCATGTCATTTTTTGTATTTAGTGTCTGGGGGGTCACAAAAGTGTACCTGTCAAGTTTCAGCTCTGTAGCATGTCCAGAACCCCTAAAAAACAGCATTTTTCTTATATTTTCAGGAATACGGCTTCTCTGCGGCTGTCTTTTTCTCTTGCAGGCATTTATCGGGCATTTTTTTAGGCAGGCATGTCATTTTTTGTATTTAGTGTCTGGGGGGTCACAAAAGTGTACCTGTCAAGTTTCAGCTCTGTAGCATGTCCAGAACCCCTAAAAAACAGCATTTTTCTTATATTTTCAGGAATACGGCTTCTCTGCGGCTGTCTTTTTCTCTTGCAGGCATTTATCGGGCATTTTTTTAGGCAGGCATGTCATTTTTTGTATTTAGTGTCTGGGGGGTCTAAAAAGTGTACCTGTCAAGTTTCAGCTCTGTAGCATGTCCAGAACCCCTAAAAAACAGCATTTTTCTTATATTTTCAGGAATACGGCTTCTCTGCGGCTGTCTTTTTCTCTTGCAGGCATTTATCGGGCATTTTTTTAGGCAGGCATGTCATTTTTTGTATTTAGTGTCTGGGGGGTCTAAAAAGTGTACCTGTCAAGTTTCAGCTCTGTAGCATGTCCAGAACCCCTAAAAAAAAGCATTTTTCTTATATTTTCAGGAATACGGCTTCTCTGCGGCTGGCTTTTTCTCTTGCAGGCATATATATCAGTGGTGGGTGGGCAGTGGCACAGTACACTCTCTGTGGACCTGGCAGCAGTCACTGGCACCCAGGCAACTGCAATTTAAAAAATATATATATATTTTTTTACTTTGCAAGCTGCTGTGCCACTTTATATATCAGTGGTGGGTGGGCAGTGGCACAGTACACTCTCTGTGGACCTGACAGCAGTCACTGGCACCCAGGCAACTGCAATTTTAAAAAAATATATTTTATTTTACTTTGCAAGCTGCTGTGCCACCTTATATATCAGTGGTGGGTGGGCAGTGGCACAGTACACTCTCTGTGGACCTGACAGCAGTCACTGGCACCCAGGCAACTGCAATTTAAAAAATATATATATATTTTTTTACTTTGCAAGCTGCTGTGCCACCTTATATATCAGTGGTGGGTGGGCAGTGGCACAGTACACTCTCTGTGGACCTGACAGCAGTCACTGGCACCCAGGCAACTGCAATTTGAAAAAATATATATATTTTTTTTACTTTGCAAGCTGCTGTGCCACCTTATATATCAGTGGTGGGTGGGCACACAGTGGCACTGCAGTGGGCACAGTACACTCTGTGGACCTGGCAGCAGTCACTGGCACCCAGGCAACTGCAATTTAAAAAATATATATATATATTTTTTTTACTTTGCAAGCTGCTGTGCCACTTTATATATCAGTGGTGGGTGGGCAGTGGCACAGTACACTCTCTGTGGACCTGACAGCAGTCACTGGCACCCAGGCAACTGCAATTTAAAAAATATATATATATTTTTTTACTTTGCAAGCTGCTGTGCCACTTTATATATCAGTGGTGGGTGGGCAGTGGCACAGTACACTCTCTGTGGACCTGACAGCAGTCACTGGCACCCAGGCAACTGCAATTTTAAAAAAATATATTTTATTTTACTTTGCAAGCTGCTGTGCCACCTTATATATCAGTGGTGGGTGGGCAGTGGCACAGTACACTCTCTGTGGACCTGACAGCAGTCACTGGCACCCAGGCAACTGCAATTTAAAAAAATATATATATTGTTTTTACTTTGCAAGCTGCTGTGCCACCTTATATATCAGTGGTGGGTGGGCAGTGGCACAGTACACTCTCTGTGGACCTGACAGCAGTCACTGGCACCCAGGCAACTGCAATTTAAAAAATATATATATTTTTTTTTACTTTGCAAGCTGCTGTGCCACCTTATATATCAGTGGTGGGTGGGCAGTGGCACAGTACACTCTCTGTGGACCTGACAGCAGTCACTGGCACCCAGGCAACTGCAATTTGAAAAAATATATATATTTTTTTTACTTTGCAAGCTGCTGTGCCACCTTATATATCAGTGGTGGGTGGGCACACAGTGGCACTGCAGTGGGCACAGTACACTCTGTGGACCTGGCAGCAGTCACTGGCACCCAGGCAACTGCAATTTAAAAAATATATATATATATTTTTTTTACTTTGCAAGCTGCTGTGCCACTTTATATATCAGTGGTGGGTGGGCAGTGGCACAGTACACTCTCTGTGGACCTGACAGCAGTCACTGGCACCCAGGCAACTGCAATTTAAAAAATATATATATATTTTTTTACTTTGCAAGCTGCTGTGCCACTTTATATATCAGTGGTGGGTGGGCAGTGGCACAGTACACTCTCTGTGGACCTGACAGCAGTCACTGGCACCCAGGCAACTGCAATTTTAAAAAAATATATTTTATTTTACTTTGCAAGCTGCTGTGCCACCTTATATATCAGTGGTGGGTGGGCAGTGGCACAGTACACTCTCTGTGGACCTGACAGCAGTCACTGGCACCCAGGCAACTGCAATTTAAAAAAATATATATATTTTTTTTACTTTGCAAGCTGCTGTGCCACCTTATATATCAGTGGTGGGTGGGCAGTGGCACAGTACACTCTCTGTGGACCTGACAGCAGTCACTGGCACCCAGGCAACTGCAATTTAAAAAATATATATTTTTTTTTTACTTTGCAAGCTGCTGTGCCACCTTATATATCAGTGGTGGGTGGGCAGTGGCACAGTACACTCTCTGTGGACCTGACAGCAGTCACTGGCACCCAGGCAACTGCAATTTGAAAAAATATATATATTTTTTTTACTTTGCAAGCTGCTGTGCCACCTTATATATCAGTGGTGGGTGGGCACACAGTGGCACTGCAGTGGGCACAGTACACTCTGTGGACCTGACAGTCACTGGCAGCCCAGGCAACTGCAATAATAAAAAATATTTTTTTTTTCAATTTATTGCAACAAGATGCTGTGCCAACGTATATATATCAGTGGTGGGCAGTGCACTGCAGTGGGTACAGTGCACTCTGTGGACCTGACACAGCACTCACTGCAATTATGACAGAGGAAAAAAAAATATTTTTTAAAATGCAAGGTACTGTGCCTGTGCCACCCGAAATGAGTGTGGTGTGCACACAGTACAGTCTGTGGTAGGTCTGTGGCCTCTCACACACAGCGGGCAGGCAACTGCAGTGTACAATAGATATATATATATATATATATATAAAAAGAAAAAAATCTATTACCTTACCAGCCCTTAAAAGGGCTTTTGGGGACACTATATATATATATATATATATGTATATATATAAATAAAAAAATCCTCAATTACCAGCCCTTAAAAGGGCTTTTGGGGACACTAGATAGATATAGATATATATATATATGAAGAAACAACTCAATTACCAGCCCTTAAAAGGGCTTTTGGGGACGCTAGGTATATATATATATATATATATATATATATATATATATAAAAAAAAAAAAAAAAACACAAATACCAGCCCTTAGAAGGGCTTTTTGGGGTGCTGATATTACAGCAGTAGTGGACCAAGAACACTGCAAGACCAGGAACACTGACTAACTGTCCCTAGCTTAACAGCAGCAGCAGCAGCAGCAGCTCTCCCTACTCTCACTACACACACTGCTTCAGAATGATCTAAGATGGATGCTGCCCTTGCTTATTTATAGGAGGTGGGAGGGTGTGGGAGGGAGGTATGCTGATTGGCTGGAAATGTGTCTGCTGACTGTAAAGTTCAGGGTCAAAGTTTGCCTCAATGATGTCTTATGGGGGGCGGACCGAACATCGCATATGTTCGCCGGCAGCGGCGAACGCGAACATGCTAAGTTCGCCGGGAACTGTTCGCCGGCGAACAGTTCTATACATCTCTATTACACACTGCCTGGGTCACAGAGTGATGCTCCGTGCAGGCGCTTACCAATCAGAATCACTGTGATCTGTTCTGGAAGCCCTGCAGAAAGAAGAGGGAGAAGCTGCACGTGTACTAACAGCTCATCACCCATGCAGGTTAGTATGGCGGGGACCGTGGGGTGGGGGTGTAATGGGTGGGGGGTTAGGGAGGGTGTGCGCTGTTAGTTCACCTTTTCATTTTTTTTCAGAAAAAGTGAATGTATACTTTATGGAGGGGCCATAATTTACCCTGTCTGTACTATGTTGGCAGATCTTATTGTCAGTTGTAAACTAGATGGGCACAACAAAGGGCTAAAGATCTCAAGGCTTGCATGTTGCATTATCTGCTAACACACTTTAAAAAAATGTTCCTGTATCTCCTAATCGCACATTGCAGGCCATTCTATAAAATAGAAACTGTCTATAGGGTCATATGTATAAATCTGCTCCAAAGAAACAACTGAAATATGATTCAGCCAGTAAATCTGTTGTTTTTCAACAGAAAAGCTCTCTTGCAGTTACAGGGATGGGGCAGACTATTTTACACTGACAGGGGTGCCTACAATGATCAGACTTAATTTATTTATGTAAAATCTTTATTCCAAAAGAAAAAAAACTGTTTGCTGTAATCTAGTATAATGTATTAGGAATTTGATTTCAAGTTGTTAGTGTATTTAAATCTGCTAGTCCATCCCCAGATTGGCAATGCTACTGTCCAAAGGTGCCCCGTGTGCTCCTTCATCCAAAGTGGGGGCACTTTAATACAGGAGGTGTGTTACTGTCCAGATCACCAAGTAAAAACAGAGGGAAACAAGCCTAAAAAAAGAACACTAATGCAGCCACCACATCTAATGATCGGTAAGCTGCAATATTTTACATTTTTGGCTTTGGGTTTGATACTGTTTAAAAGTTTTTTCCACTAAATCAGAAAAAACAACATAACTCACATGCACCTTGCATAAAAAATGTGAATACATTTCTAAATCTGCTCTACCCCAATGCTAATGGGACGCAAAAAATTAATTGTTTCTTAAAACTAAAAACCCTCATGTATGGAAGCCTTGCTTTTATTCTTGGAATAACCTTATATTTCTAAATTTCCCAACATACCACCATCTCTCCATGTATGACTGGAGCATCTTCCTTGAACACTCCATTAGGTAACTGCTTTTCGGTAAGGAGCCAATTCATAGCCCCACACAAAATGTTTTTTTCTATGTTCATTATTCTTGTAGCCATTGCAAACACTTTAACCACATAGGCGGTGAGCCTATTGAAGGAAAAAGATTGGATAAAAGAGATGGAGGGCAACACATGAAAAGCAAGAAAGGAATGTGATGAGATGTATGGAAATAGTTGGCCAAACTGTGACTTGATGGTCTTACCAAGTGCTGCCAGGTCTGTTAGTAAATGCAGAGTAGGAGTTTTCAGGTTTCCGATATGTCATCTGTTGGATGTATCCTAGAGAAGTAAGTATGAACATCCATGTTAGCTGAGCCTTTTTTTTTTTTTTAACTGGAGTAGCATGAGTCGACTCTTGAACATTCTAGGCCTACCTTGTTCAATGTTTTTAATGGCCTCTGCTCTGCGTTCAACCCCTAGTCTTTCCCACTGGTTGGTGGTGTCAAGGTAACGAGTGGCAATCAGAGTTGGCGTCATACTCATCATAATCTGCTCTCCACAACCAGAGGGCACAGTGATTAGATGTTTCAGTTTGGCACCATCAATGGAATTCTCCAGAGTTTCGCCAAGAAGACTCCCTGTGAATGTGAAGGGTACAATATATTTTACAAGGTCATAGAGTATGCAAATAGTATGTTTATTGCTATCAAAAAGCAGTTTACATTTGGGTAGATATGACCACCACCCAGTAACTTTGCTTTTGGTTATCTACTGCTACTATCTTACATGGACCTTATTTGTATAGCGATAAATCTTCTCGCTGTCCAATACGACTGCCTTGGCGGACGGTAATAGACCTTTCCATGAACAATGGAATGACAGTTGGATGGGGCTTAGACATGCAGTCAGGTCCCTAGTCACAAAGTGAATATATGTAGTGCCACTCCCATAGGAGCCACATGATTACTGTCCAGGTCCCCCACAGGCTTTGCCCTGCAGCCAGGCACACAGGCTTATTCACAGGTTTCTTCAATGACCAGTCTAGGGCTGTTGTTATTGTTGTTTTTATTTTTGGAGAACTTGGATAGGGTTAAGGGAATTAGGTGGGAACCTTCATAAACAAGAACTATGTACACTTGAGGACTTCGGTATTCTTCAGGACAGGCTATATGAAAGTTGGTGCTTGTAGCAAACAGTAGACTTCAGCTTTTAAGTAGTAGTAGTAGTAGTAGTAGTAGTAGTGTAAAACCTCTTTTAAGTAAAGATTAGCTAGACAAAGCTCTTCAGGACATAAGTCGGTATCCCCTTTAAACAGACTCACAGCTGACTTTTTCTAGCACCAGAGGGGTGGCAAAAGCACAAAGGTCACCAAGATCTTTCAGAATGTCTGTACTCACACAAGACTCAAGGAACATCTGGTTACGTCCTTTAAACTTCCAAGAACACCTTACACGAGTGTTACCAGACTAGATCTTCTGCAGACAGCTTCCCCTCAGTCAGCTTTCTTTAGCTCTAGGGTCTCAGCATCCAGGCCCTCAGGTCCCTAACCTATGTCCCCATGACAGCAGATAAGCAGCAGTGCCTGGGAGGGCTGGACTAATCCTCTTCAGAAAAAAGACTCAGAGCTCAGTGTGCTCACAGAATGCATACAGTTTCCCAGCATGCCATCAGAACCTGCCTCTCTGGAATAGGCCAGGACTGTATCAATATTCATGCTACCATCTGCATAGCTCCACTTCTATCATCCAGAAACTTCTCTACTGTAGATGCAGAGTGAGCTATTAGATCTAACTGACAGCAGCTGAGCACACTAAGCAGACCTAACTTTCAGATTGCAGCTTCACTGAGTACAGTAAGCAAACTATGCTTTTGCCTAACAAACAATAACAGCCACACTGACTATAGTGTGGCAATTAAATTTAGCTAAAACTAAACTTTTTTAAAAACAAAACTAATTCTAACTATCTAATTTCTAGTACCTATCTAGGAAGGTGTTACATATAGTTTTAGAGAGGAACACACAATAATGTTTCCTGGTTAAAAAGTGTAACACAAGTCATCTTGTGGTGTATGCTCTTAGACAGGACATCGTCTAGATGTCTAACAGGTTCAGTAAAAGACAACTGATAAATGAGGCCAGCTGGAAGTAGCAAAAGTATTTCCTTTCATGACCTTTGAGATAGGACCATGAACTGGATCACATATTTGTAGTCTGTGTACAGTGCTCATATACTTGAAGTCCTCTGATGAAACGCGTTAGGGCGGTGACTTGCGCGGTCACCCAGGCAAGGGTACGCTGCACAGCTGAGATCAGGAACTTCCGGAACGCTGACGAGCGGGCGGGAGACCGGATATCGCAGCTGTGGGCAGGTCTCACAAGGGTTTGATCTTTTGGATGGTCCGGATGTGATCACATAACCTTACAGGCTTCAATACAGAGATATCTGGTAAGCGTGTATATTTGGGTGTTTCACACGTGGTGAGGTGGAGGGACCTATTGAATACTCACGTCCCACACTGGAAACATATTTCCCACTGCGACCCCGCATGAGGCTCTGTTGGTGATGGACTTGTCATATTACGGACTAGATTTTACCCATTTATTCATTTTATGAGCGATATATGATCTGTTATATTACGGACTTTATTGTATTTATTTATTATTTTATGAGCAATATATGGTTTTATGTGAGACATAAGATCTTAGAGTTATTGATTCAGACTAAGGATTTTAGTTGCAGCGCTGCTTGTTCATATTGATTTATATTTATATTTATAATATTTTAATACGCACCTCATTTATGATAAATAGATAAAATAATTTTGTGATATCCTGATGCCGTGGGAGCTCCACAGTGGTGAATCACATGAGATGCATCAAAGCCAACACATTGGCCTTGTTATGTCTATCACTGTTGGTACTTTGACACATGTTGGGAGAATCTCAGAAGTTGAGAATACCTCAATGCCAAAATGGTGGCTCATCGATCACTTTACAAACAAATGTCCACTGTCCTCACCAATAACTGACCTTTGAAGCAAGGAGTACATGGAAGGGCAACACATGCAAAACAAGACCAAAGAAATTCCCAGCAAAACCGACCAGCCTGCTAACCAACTGAATTGTCCTGTATAACAGTATGCATTAAAAACTTTCCCAGGGCACAGGGGCTCCAAGGTGATTGGTGGACAAAATGGCACACCCCATGTAGTTCCCTCAATGGGTTTTGCTAACTTTGCAGGGGCTACACAAACACCATCTTCTATAAACAGAAGGGTCAGCCTTTTCTTGAAGATAATTGAAAATTTATAGCAGATCAGAAAACACACTACCAATAACATACATAAAATCTGGCAATCCACAATAAGTGTGGACCTCATCACAAATCTTCATGTCATTTCAGGAAAACCGACTTACCTTTTACACTAACGTAGGTCTGGGCTTCAGAGTTCGGAACAATATCAGTTGGTGGAGAAGTATCAATGGTGATTACCTGGACTCCAGGTGCTGTAAGGGTTTACAGATAAGGAAGACAGTTATTGGTTGTGAGTAGATGGCTCAACAAGTATAATAGAGGTAGGGGACAGGGAATGAAGATTGATAGATGTCAAGAAAGGTTCTGAAAACCTGAAGGCTGCTTATAATTAGGTGGATCCTAATAAATTTGTTGAAACTTAAAGTGGGACTTTTAGTTCTAGATTTGTTTTCTTGTGGGACTTTTTTTTTTTTTTAATTTTGGGTGAAAATGAAGAATGCCAGACTGTCTGTATGTCTGCTAGGGAGAATCATTATCACTATCTGTCTTTTTCGCCTGCTTTTACCGGGACAGAAGTGAGAAACATTACATTTTTTCTGAAACAGGCATAGTGGGGCAAATCTTCCAATGTTGACACCTGTTTCAATAACACCTGTCAAAGATGGCTTTTCTCTACCCTTTGGGAACATTTCCTTTCACGTCTTGTATCACTGGTGTAGTGGGGTGCAATAATGCACACAGTCAGGTGCAATATAAAACTTGTATTGAAGTAATGCAGCAAAAGTTCACAACAAACCCAGTGAAAAGACTGCCCAGTTGGGTGCACTCACGGTTTCCAGCACGTGAACAGAGTGGGTTCCAGCCAGACTGACGTCTGTAGAGGGGGGCAGTATGTGGCCTGGCTGTCTCATGCCCAGTCAGGAAGATGTCCTGAAGAGCAGCGACCCTATGCTTTCCCTCCTCTTACAGAACCTCCCCCCCCTGCTGGAACTGTCCCTAACAGAGGGGGTACCTGTCCCTACTCTGTCAACTTGCAAAATGGGTGCCAATCCTAGGAGCCAGGGCCTTAAATAGGCCCTGCCTGACCCAATATAGCTGCTCGAGACACATGGGGCGGCAGCATCCAATAGGATAGCTTCTCCAGTGACCCAGGAAACCATAGAGGAACCCTGTTTCTCTTGACTTCCTCTCCAACAACAGAGCCCCACTTGCAGTGGAGAATAGACTTCACCTGCAAACACAGGGACAGGAAATAAATCTCAAAATCTTTTCAGTGGGATTCCTGAAAACAATAGAATCCTGAGAAAAGTTCCAAACCTGTCCTGGTCTATCAAAAAAAAAAAATGATTTTGGTAGAAGGTGCCCTTTAAACTATTATGGAACAACGAGGATCATTACTAGTGCTCCTAACATGTTTTCTAACAATTCATAAAAGAAGAATGCCATGAAATATAAAGATTGTTATTTTGTGATTTTCTCAGTATCTTATCCTAAAAAGCCTGTAAGACATTCCATTTTTCAACTTGTATGACCTACGTTTCCAAACATGAAGCAGATCTACTGTATATTACTAGTAACGAGTTTTTCAGCATGTTTTTTCATGCTGAAAATGCCCCCCTCGGCTTATATTTGAGTCATTGGCTTCACTGTGTTTTTAAAAATGGCACCGCTCGGCGCCGACGTGTCACTGCGCATGTGCCGCATGCCCGGGAATAGCCAAAAGTGTTCGGGCTTTCCCGAGCATCGGCGGCGCATTTGCGGTGACATAGTATTGGAGCCGGGCGGCGCGATTTTGAAATTGAAAGCGCCTCACCAACAGGTACGTGAGACTCCTCCACAGCCCCTGCATTTCCTCATGCAGTGCTGCGGGCATGGTACAGGACATTCTTCTGTACCATGCCCGCAGCACTGCATCTCCTGTGTCATACCTGTACATACTGTGCCATGCCTGTACTTACTGTGCCATGCCTATACCTACTGTGCCATGCCTGTACATACTGTGCAATGCCTGTACATACTGTGCCATGCCTGTACATACTGTGTCATGCCTATACCATTACCTGTGCTATTCCTATACCATGACCTGTGCCATGCCTATACCATCTCCTGTACCATGACTTGTGCCATGACCTGTGCCATGCCTGTACCATGACCTGTGCCATGCCTGTACCATCACCTGTGCCATGCCTATACCATCACCTGTGACATGCCTGTACCATGACCTGTGCCCTGCCTATACCATCACCTGTGCTCTGACCTGTGCCATGCCCTTACCATGACCTGTGCAATGCCTATACTATGACCTGCGCCATCTCCTGTACCATGCCCGCAGCCCCTGTTTTGTGTCTCATGGTGGTCCAGTAGCTGCTGCATTTCCCATCCTAGGCTTATACTCGAGTCAATAAGTTTTCGCACTTTTTTTGTGGTAAAATTAGGGGTCTCGGCTTATATTCGGGTCGACTTATACTCGAGTATATACGGTAAGCCCAAAATTCAAACTGTAATATATTGCAGCTTACTGGTCCTTAGATATGGTGGCTGCATTTGTTTCCTTTTTTCAGTTTTTATTTTATTTTCACATGGCAACCCCCCCCAGTAATGCACCTCCTATCCTACGGGTGACAATGCTCAATCATTGTTCTTTATCTATGGAGGAACAGTGTTGTCAACATAGTTTTCTCTTATTTTTTAGATTTCATTCACCTCCCTCTCTTCTCATCTCCATAATGTAGGGTGGAGATGGTTTGTAGTTATAAGAAACTAGCCAGGAAAGCGGATTACATTGCTTAAAATATCAGTTCCGTGCAAAAAAGACACAAGGATGCTACATTTCTGGTATGGTCTGGTCAGGAGTTTTTCCATAAACAATTGTACCAGCAACGGTAATGTTGCACATTGGGATGCAAATGAATCCTGCACAGACACGGTGCTTTCCCAAGGATTGTTTGAGAAAGCACGTAGCCTAGTGTGAAGCATGTTACAATAGAATTTATTCCTGCTGGCTATTTTAATAAAAGAAGAATATTATTTTGCATCTTGGTGTGATGCATTCCTCTTGCTGGTACAACTGACTGCCTCGGCGAAGACGAGCCAAGCCAGCACTTGAAATTTGATTGTGGAGTGTTGAGCCTGATCTTATATGGAGCGGCTTGTGAAATATTTGACAGAGGAATTTTTCTGTACCTTTCTGTACTTACAGGAACTGTTTTTACCCTGAAAAAATATGCAACCACTCACCACCCACCGACTTGTACTGATGATCATACCTTATCTGACCAAGTTGAATGATTGTTGGAAGTTTTCTTTGGTATACAGTATCCTGGACAAGAAGGTTATTCCTGACTATGCAATGCAATATGTTCGAAAATACATAAGTACAGCGCTAAAAAAAATACATAAAGTGATCATATATATGAACATTTATCACACAGAACCATCATATCAAATAGGTGTGAACTATAAAGTTCATAGAAGAGGCAACATGGAAGTGTCAACATGGAAGTGCCAACATGGAAGTGCCAACATGGAAGTGTCAACATGGAAGTGTCCATAAAAAATCCAAGTTCCCAAGAGTGCTTGGAATGAAGAAACAGATTCCACTAGCTACCAGCGAGACAATCCCTCCACCACAGATAGTGATATTGCGCTTACCAGAAGCTGTGGACCCAAGCATTATACGGCAAATGAGTCATACAAGCAGGGATGATTAACATCAGCTATGGAAGCCCCAATCGCTCAAGGAGTCTTCAGTGTGGATAAAATCAATATATCAATTCTGGTAAGGTGGATTGATTTTATCGACACTGAAGACTCCTGAGCGATTGGGGCTTCCATAGCTGATGTTAATCCTCCCTGCTTGTATGACTCATTTGCCGTATGGTACTTGGGTCCACAACTTCTGGTAAGTGCAATATCACTATCCGTGGTGGTGGGATCGTAACGCTGGTGGCTATTGGCATCTGTGTTTCTTCATTCCAAGCACTCTTGGGAATTTGTATTTTATATGGACAGTACCCTGTTGGTATTATGTGGACTGCCTCTTCTATCAACTTTATAGTTCACACCTATTTGATATGATGGTTCTGTGTGATATATGTTCATATAGACAGTATATGATTACTATATGTATTTTTTTGTTAACACTGCACTTGCGTATTTTTAGTTTTATGCAATTTTTGTCAATTGTGGTGTTAGCAGCTTTCTATTCCTTTCATATTAGCGTGGTAATTATTCTTTCTATTCTTGAATGCAATATGTTGTACTATTATGTCACATTTTTCTATCCTTTGGTGTAATTTTGATGATCTATTTGTTTTTTTACTTCAGTATGCTTGTAAAAAAAAGACTGGCATTTGCCTTTTACACTTATATTCATGATATTGCCTTTCAAGTCCCTTAGGGGATTCTCCATTTGTATTATGATCATTTAGGGTTGTTGGCAAGACACTTGTCTGCATGTACCACTCAGTTCCATCTAATTTTTGATTCAACCACCACAATTAAGGACTGGCATGCTGTAATATATTACACTTTTCCATGCTCTTCCTTCACACAAATAGTTTTAGCTTCTGTACTGAGCATCAAACAGCCACTAATGACCTGTGGTTGGCCTAGAAGTCTCCCACTCTCCTCACTTTTATTTGTATTTTTTCATATTTGTTTTCTCTTTCGTATCTTCTTATTACTTATTTTCCCCCTATCCTTTACCATAACCAGCTGGCTCCTTCATATCTTCAACCTTTCTCCTTCTGCCTTTGCTATGTACTCAGTACTGATGATTCACACTCCAAGGACATCCATTTATCTGATGTGAGCCTATTTCTGATGTAAGAAGCCTTTCCACAAACAACAATGGCTAATGCATTTAGCGTTTTATCTCTTAGTAAAAGAAAGAAAGGTTGAATCCAATAAGAAGAGTGTCAATATCGATAACTCACTGCCTTCTGAGCGTTGGGGGTCCAGGATGACACTCTGAATACTTTTAAGAACTTTTACTCCTTCAGGCTGAAAGCAAAAAAAAAAAAAAAAAAGATAAATAATTGGTGATTAAGGGAAAGTAGACCAGGGTATTAAAACTGACCTTCACCCGAAAGAGAGTCTCCTGTAGGTGTTACCTACAAAGGCTTAAATTTAAAAACAAAATTCTAAAGTGTAGTTGCTTATAAAATCAGTTCTCATTATCCAACTCCTCTTAATCTTGAAGATTTGTATTGGTTTTTGGATCCCTGTTAGAGGGAATTTCTTTTAACCTCTTTCCTGAAGTCAATGGTCACCCAAAATTGAGCAGAAACAAATTGCCGTTATAATTTGATACACTCACCACGACCTTCAGTTGCTTGATCACTCCATCGGTGGCGAAATAGTCTTTGACTGAAGCTTTGATTTCTATGGTAATATCTTCAATCACTAAAGGAACAATGACAAAGGGGAGGATCAGGGTCCCTCTAGGTTCTATTTTGACCACCTGACGGAAATTGCCATCTCGAGTTGCTGCGCTGCACATCTTCTCATTGTAGATCAGATCCACTACAGCCTACGAAAAACAGATGGATAGAACATTTCAAAGCTAAGGAGTGACGGAAAATCTTCCCTATTGGGTCACAGACAGAAATAAAAGCCTGGCAGAACCAGCTATCGCAAAGCCTACAATTATTAAGCATCCTTCTTTTGAAGCCTCTGTGGTCTTTTGGCACATTTCGCTTAAGATATAAATATTTGATATAGAAAAAGAGGATTCCAAAACTTTGTCACAGAAGTGGTGGGTTTTTGACAGGAAGTGAAGTGAAAACATTTCCCAAATGGAGCAAAAGTACTGCAATAAAAATCTGCACCCCCAAAAAATTTCAATGCACTAACAGGTGATGCTCATCAGCTTCCATGTGTTTTTTCATCATTCAGCACAATCAATTTTCACAGTCTCTGTTGTTTTTTAATAATTTTCTTTTTTTTTTTGTAATTTTTCTTTTTTTTATCCACTTGCAGATATAAGTAGTGGGTTCCTGGGTTAGGTATTGCAGTTATATAACTGTTTTAATTTTAATTATTTATTTATATTTTATTTGTGATTCACTTGGCCGGTTATAATATATAAATCATGCAAACCATAGATCAAACATTCTTAGCTAGGGTTCCTCCAGAAATTTCCAGGGGTTCTTTTAACTGTGGCTGATTGACCTCCCATTTATTAGTGCCTGCATAATTTTAAGACCAACATCCACTTAGCAGAACCAGTGGCATGGCACCAATGAACTTTTAATCTACCTGTAAGAGTGGCATTCTAACCAGGATAGTATTCCTCTTTTCCCGACTTTTCTCCATATAACTCATATTAGAAGGGGTTCCCTGTGACCTGGAAACTCTTTAAAGGGTTTCTTTGGGGTAAAAAGGTTAAGAATGGCTGCCAAAAAATGTCTGTGTCACTCAATTTGAGTTTCCTATCATATTACATCATTTTATAGGGACTGGTGCATTTTTTGTTTTTGTTTTTTTGGTGGGGTGGGGGGGGGGGGTGTTAACATTTTATACCCGTGGGATGTTATACAATTGTATGGCGCTTTGTATCTTATTGATTTCGATTTCATACTTTTGGTGGTGCAGATATTTGCTGCTGGTAGATACGCTTTTTTCGAGTGTGCTTTGCATCTCATGTCATTGTTCCCTTTGTCTGCACACTCAGTGGTGCTGGTTTGGGTATCTTTTCAATAAAGATCCAAAAAGGTTTCTAACCTTTCCCCACTCTGTCCAAGGCTAATATATATATATATATATATATATATATATATATATATATATATATATATATATATATATATATATATATATATAAATAAAACTAGTAAATGTTATTATTGCCAGCTGGTCCACTCTTTTCTGCAATTTTTTTTGCCCCCCTTGAATACACATCCAGTTCATCACTGAGACATATGGACCACACAAATACTAGGTTGACAGGAGTTTCTGTTATGCCGTGCAAAACCAGGTATAGCAAGCAGAATCTTTATGCTAAATATATGATTGTGCTGGTATGCATGGAGCATGTTAGAAACTCCATCTGCTTGCTATGCACATGTTTTTATGGAATTGCATTTAGAGCTTGGAGTGTCATTAACCTGATTTTGGTCCAACACCAGTTGAGGACACTGGATGTGCTACACATGCCCAAAAAGAAATACAAAGGATGTGTGTAGTACCTCTAGTTCTTCTGCTCTCTGCCGCATCGCCTACTACAGTTTGCACAAGAAAAAATGGGAACAATATGGGGCATATGTCGGGACTTTTTAGGTACCGTCTTAGACTAATACTAGTAGTATCACATTAATACAGTGTTTTGTATAAAAACATTTATTTAGAATGCAAAATTTATCCAAGAAAAAATTGACAACAGGACAGGAGAACAAATAATACATATAAAATCAATAATGGATGTCAAACAAACATAATCCTCATGTCTTGGAAATGGAATCACCGGGAAGTACCGCTGGGCCAGATTAATCCGGTACCAATCTGGTATTTCCTTAGGTGTACCACAACCCATAATATACTATAATACCGGTAGGCACTTTTTTACCAATTATTACCCAAGGCTTTGAGATTCTATGAGGAGTCCAATTCCCCTCTTTTTTCTATGGACAATATGGGCCTAATATGGCCATTTATTTACCTTGATTTCTCTGATTTATTGTTGCCCATAGATTATTTGGATCTCACATTTGCCTCGGTTTCTGGGTTACTACAGGCTGTCAATGTCCGCCTGGGGGGCTTGGTCGGTCCCTGGCGTGCTCCTCTCTCCTGTTCTCAAACCAGCAGCCATTCAGGTGGGAATATTCATGCTCTTTCCTGGCTCCATTGTCTATATGATGTACTGTGATTTTTATGAATATTGACTATAATGTTGTTTAAGAGGTAGTACGCACAGGGGTTTCATTTTCTGAACCCCTTGTGCGTACTGCAATTAAAGATGCTGTTAAACTAAATTATGTAATCTTTTGAGTTAATCTCCTTTGTAATAAATTTTTGTCTCAATTGTTCTGCAGTTATCCTCTTGAACATCTATCTGCACCCCTGTACCCCCGAAGAAGCGATTCGTACCGCGAAACATGTAGGGTAGTGGGTTGTGGTACACCTAAGGAAATACCAGATTGGTACCGGATTAATCCGGCCCAGCGGTACTTCCCGATGATTCCATTTCCAAGACATGAGGATTATGTTTATGTTTGACATCCATTATTGATTTTATATGTATTATTTGTTCTCCTGTCCTGTTGTCAATTTTTTCTTGGATATATTTTGCATACTAAATAAATGTTTTTATACAAAACACTGTATTAATGTGATACTACTAGTATTAGTCTAAGACGGTACCTAAAAAGTCCCGACATATGCCCCACATTGTTCCCATTTTTTCTTGAGTAAACTGGGATGTGGTACCTTCAACTTGCTAAATTTCTACTTTTTTCTTTCAAAGATTTTTATTAAGAGATATCAATACAGGTAACAACTGTAAAACGAAACATTTCGCTTTTTGTAAAGGGGGTAACAAACTATGTGCACCGCTTAACAAAGCATTACATGGTAAAATAACATCTTCAGTAAAACAAGGCAATACAGGTACCAAGGCTCCAAGGAAGAGGAGGCAACCGGCCTAGATAAAGAACCAAAACTTCGGGGGAGATTCACCCAGTCCCGAGGCAACCCCAATGGGATCAGAAGCTGTTACCAAGGGAACTGGAAGAAGCCCCACAGCGCAAATTATTCAACAGGTAACCAAGGAGCCTAAGAAAAATAATACTGTCTTATAATGAGTGGAAAGCAGCTTGAGCAATTAATAAGACTACAAAAGCAAAGGGCATAACCCGAAAGCAGACTGCTTTCACCTAAATGGAGTGGAGAACATCAGTATTGGGTATACCCCTAACGAGCCCTGAACTGAAAGATAACTGAACCCAAAGGAAACCCCTAAAAGCAATCTGGATGAAGATGTATAAGAACTCATGTGAGCGGTGAGGAGAACAGGAAACAAGAGGAGAGAAAAGAAGCAAAAGAGAAGCCAAAGAAGAAGAAGGAGGGAAGAAAGGAAGAACAAAGGAGGCTACATATGCCCTGGAGGTCTCACGAAACA
The DNA here is from genome assembly GCF_965119305.1 of Pelophylax lessonae. NCBI lineage: Eukaryota > Metazoa > Chordata > Amphibia > Anura > Ranidae > Pelophylax > Pelophylax lessonae. The sequence goes on along the minus strand of NC_138771.1, from coordinate 616,225,473 downwards.
ACAGAGAAGAGAGATGATTAAAAGATCAGGGAAGTATTTGTGTACTTCGCCCAAGGTTCCCATGTAATCTCAAACTTCTGGGAAGTATTCAAGAGACTACTAGCCAGTTTTTCTTGAGTCATGATCCAAGATATCTTTCTTTTCAGCAGAGTGAATGAAACTGTGGAGGATTTCCATGCTTTAGCAATAGTCAACTTAGCTCCCAGTAACATAAAGTGAATCAATCGCTTTTGGGATTTAGAAGCCTCGGCCGGTGCAAAGTTCAAAAGAGCTACGTGAGGGGATTGTGCCACCGGAACTCCAGTGACTTTGCGGATTAGATGGAAAACCCTGTTCCAGAAACCCCTGATTTTTGGACATTCCCACCATAAATTTCTACTTTTATGAGCCATTTCGATATACATACTACAGTTTGCAGGCAATTCTTAGCTTTGAAAATGAGGCCTTGATTTGCTGTGTGCATACAGCAGCTCTAGCAGCTGCTGCTGTTAAAAGATAACCATCTGACAAACTGTTTATCAACAATGTTCAGATACAAAAAAAGAGATAGAATGTAATATTATTACGTTTGTATCTATGTCTGTTTCAATAATTGGCAAATCAAAGGGATGAGCAACCTGACCAGTAAAACAGTTGTTTTTTTAATTTAAATAAAATGCTTCTTTTTTTACCCCTTATTAACCCTTAGTTTACACTAATCTGCCTTAAATAATACCTTCTTCCCCTTCTCCCTTCAGCTATTTTTCCCACTTGTTTAATACTATCTCATTAACCGTTATCATTTCAACTTTTTTTTTCTTTTGCTTGTTCATTTTATTTTGTCACATTTCAAAAAAAAGTACAAAATTGAGAAACAAAAGTGTAAATAGCTTTAGTGGAAAGAAGAAACAGGGGAGAGAGGCACCAGACATCCTTTGTCAGCTTTGATGGCTGAGAAAGGAAGCACAGAATCTTCCGAATTGCATAGCAGCTTCCTTTGTGGCTCATGGCATTTTACAGTGGCAGGGATTTCTTACAGAGGCAGCGACCCATAGCAGCAGCTCTAATGACCCCATTCAAGAGCTTCACCAAGCAGGCTCATCCATCCATGCCCTGGACTAACATCCTCTGTGCTAGGCTCTGACCATGTTTACACTTGTGAGTGCATTTGATTTGTTTTTATTTCCTATCTAGTAAACTAACTTACTACACCATACAGCTGTTTTTCTTTCTACAGAAGCCAGTCCCCCAAACCTGTACTCAGGCCCTGACTGGCCAAAGGGCACAACTGGCCAGATGTCCCAGGGCCAGGACAAGGGGTGGACAGAGAGGGGGCACGTGCCCTGGGCACAGTTGGTGTAATGTGGAGGGAGGGGTACCAGTAGCGTTGCTATCGTTGGGCCTTCAGCCTCTTCCCTTCTTCAATTGCCAGCACCTGCATCATCCCTTACCGCCTGTCATACTAATGAAACAGAGTCAGGGAAGCTTCCCCTAGGCTCCTCCTTGACTTTGATGTGCCCTGTGAGAGAAGATGAGGAGTAGCCTGGAAGGATGAATATCTCCTGCCCCAGCATTGAGAGCTGTGTATGGAGGTAATGGCAGTGGACTTTGATCGATGACAGAAGAGTAAAGGAGAGACGGTATGAAGGGATGTGGAGGGGAGGGATGTGGAGGAGAACAATCATAGAAAGGTAGAGTATGCATTGATAGAAAAGAATGATAGTGACCAGAGAGGGAAAAAAAAGAAGGGAGATAGAAGGGAGGTAGAAGGGAAGGAGAATGAAGCGTGGCAAGGATGAATGTAAAGGAGAATGTTCAGGGTGCAGAGCAGGCATTTATGGAGCACAAGGCTATATATATATATATATATATATATATATATATATATATATATATATATATATCTAAAAGACATCAAGAAACCAGTAATTGTCAATATTAGTAATTAGGTTTAAAAAATAAAATAAAATGGGCTGCTCAATCTAAAATGCCCAGGCCAATTTTTATCAAAGTAAGTCCAGTCCTGTCTTTACTAGAGACGACAGCCTGGTTCAGCCATTTTAATGTCTCTGATTGTCCAGTAGAAATGGGAGAATGGTTCAGGCCGAACATTGGCTGTTCGCCCATTCGACGAACACCCATATTATCGAGGCGTTCGACCGTTTGTTCGGCCCACCGAATAACCACAATGCACTGCGCTGCCGCACAGTGCATTGGAAGCCCTGATTGGCTGAAGCAATAAAAGCTTTGTCCAATCAGGGCACAGAGCACTGTCAGGGCCATGACTGGAGAAAGTAATGATGACTCTATCCAATCATGGCTCACTGTTCTTAGTCCCGCCCCACACTATAAAACTATTCTTTCAATAGTAGTAGTAGCCATTTGTAGTGTGATATTGGCGTGGAAAGAGATAGAACAGGGCTCTGTTCAGTGCTGCTAGGGAGTTAGTGTGCTATAGTGTGCTATTCTGATTCTATTGTCAGTGTAGAATATCAGTTTAGTGTGAATCTAGTGCATAGTTCAGTCAGTGTGATTACTTAAGTTGTAAGTGTGTTTTACTTAAAGCGGAGTTCCACCCAAAAGTGGAACTTCCACTTTAGGTAGTTCTAACCCCCTGACATGTCATTTTTTTTGGATGGGGGAGCGGGTACCTAGTTTTGACAGGTACCCGCTCTCACTTCGCTCGGAGCGCCGCGGCGCCCTGAGCGGAAGTTCTCCTCTCTCCCTCCCTCCCTGCAATCTTCTGGGACATGTCAGAGGTCCCAGAAGATTGCCGGCCAATCACGACGCATAGCGCAACTCGCGCATGCGCAGTGCGTACCCGGCTGTGAAGCCGCAAACTGTCACAGCCGGGCACCCACATCAGTGATGCCGGCGCCACAGAGCAGAGAGGGAGAAGACGGCGCATCGCTGGACCGTGGGACAGGTGAGTGTGTGGATAGGCTGGAACTCCGCTTTAAGTTGTGAATCTAGTAATAGTTCAATTTGAGTGTAGTGAGTGACCATTAATTTTTACTTTAGTGTCAGTTTTTTTTGTCAGGGCATATTTACTCCATTATAGTTCAGTGCTTAAGTGCACGTTTAACACAGTATATTTCTGTGCGTTGCGGGCTGTTTAACGCAGTATATTTCAGTGCGTTACTGCATGTTAAACACAGTATATTTCAGTGCGTTAGTGCACATTTAACTCAGTATATTTCAGTGCGTTATGTACCGTTTAACGCAGTATATTTCTGTCTGTTACCTGCCATTTAACGCAGTACATTTCTGTGTGTTATGCACAATTAACACAGCATATTCTTGTGCTTTCCTGCAAGTTTAACGCAGTATATTTCTGTGCTTGACTGCACGTTTAACGCAGTATATTTCTGTGTGTTACTGCATGTTTAACGCAGTATATTTCTGTGCGTTACTGCGCGTTTAACACAGCATATTTCAGAGCATTATGTGTCGTTTAACACAGTATATTTCTGTGCTTTACTGCACGTTTAACGCAGTATATTTCTGTGCGTTACTGCATGTTTAACGCAGTATATTTCAGTGTGTTACCTGCCATTTAACGCAGTATATTTCTGTGTGTTACTGCATGTTTAACACAGTATATTTCTGTGCTTTACTGCACATTTAATGCAGTATATTTCTGTGCATTACTGCATGTTTAATGCAGTATATTTCAGTGCGTTACGTGCCAATTAACACAGTATGTTTCTCGGCGTTAGTGCACATTTAACGCAGTATATTTCAGTGCGTTACAGGCTGTTTAACCCAGTATTTTTCTGTGCGTTACTGCACGTTTTTAACGCAGTATATTTCTTTGTGTTAGTGCACATTTTACGCAGTATATTTTTGTGCGTAACTTCTATCCAAAGTCTGCGGAAGAGATTCCAGAATTTATCCAAAAAATCCCTAAGGCTCCATTCACACCTGGGCGTTTTTGAGCGTTTTTCAGCTCCAAAAACGCTAAAAAAAACGTTCCAAAACGCCCAACAAGTAAAACCCCATTCATTTAAATGGCCCCTGTTCACATCTGAGCATTTTAACACCTGAAGCAAAACGCCTGTAGCTGAAAAAAGTACATGAGCTTCTTTTTGGGCTGATTACCAGCGTTTTTGATAGATGTTAATGCCTGCCTCCAAAAACGCCTGAATATCGAGGTAAAATTGTGGTAAAAATCGCTGTAAAAAAATGCACGAAAACGCTACGCTCAAGTGTGAATGCAGCCTAATATTGTTCCCAGTGCACTACATTGTGGCCTCATCATACAGAATGGCTCCCCAAGCCGTTGTTTACAAAATAAAGAAAGCTTGCAGGGAAAATGTCATTTTTATGGCTTATAAGGCCCCTTTCACACTAGTGCGACTTGTCCCGCGATTTTGGACCGCAAAATCGCATGACAAGTCGTTTTCCATTATTTTCAATGAGCCCCATTCATATCAGTGCGACTTGAAATGTGTTGGGATTCAAACCCCAAACACCAGAGCTGTAAGTGCTAACCATTTTCATACATTGTAGAAACAATAGAGCTTTACATATTCCATTCCAGTACCTCGATTTCCTCATCTATATAACTGTACAGGATGGCCCGGATCTCCACTTGCTCATTGCGCACGACGGAATATGGGAGACGCAGGTCAATGAAGAAACTTTTCCTCACAAGCATTTCAAAGGGTTTAGCGACACAAATACCTATGAAGAGACGATGATGAGACAATGTACAAATGGATGAAGGAATTGCGTTAGGTTGGACTTTCGCAACCATTGTTATAGGCCAAAGGCAGAGCCAATACAATGAACTGTAAATTATATATCATGTAACCCACAACACATTGAAATAATAATTTCATAATTTGAGATATACTGTAAAAGGGTTTCCAGCATAATTCCCTCTTTTCAGAATATATCTGTGTAGTGGTTAAACTATGTTTGAAACCGCCATATTCCCTTTAAGCATGCACCTTCATTTGACGTGGTGGCAGATACCTGAGTTAGGAGAGAGGCTGATTGCCGTGAATTCCCAAGTAGTGATGGACTCTGGTAAGTTGGCATTGATAGTCTTTGATGCATACCTGAGACAGACAAATGGAAACCATTAAATATTCCTGTACAAAGTATATTTGATTTACAATTGTAATTCTTTCAAGCTCCTGGACATCTCTCTTGCCTGCCTGATCGTCGTGCTTTAATATCTCTGGCACCCAAGGAAAAGCCTTAAGAAGATCTTCCTTCATTCCCTTGGCTTGATTTGACCGCCTGATACAGGGGTCAAATCATTCTGGTAAGCAGCCAGTATTTTCACTAGCCTGGGTGGAATTAATTCCTGTACTTGGTGGAGGCTATACAAGATCTGTGTGAGCACGGGTGACCAAATATAAGGAAGAACTATGTACATATGGATTGGGACTGTTTTCATACTAAATAGAGACTTAATACATTGATGCCCATAAGTGCACATATTTACTTTGGTTCAATCCTTTTTGGGAATACTATTTGTCTTTAGCACTTTTGCACTTTATAGTATATTATATTTTGTTATCACTGTGGAATATTTATTGTGGTATAATCACTATATGCACGTTTATGAGCTTGTCATTGATTAATTTATGTGAGCGCGGTCTACACCCCACTGTATACCCATCTTACAGTATAGGCTTCTTTTCTTTCTAGAATCCTTTTCTACCTGCCTTTCAACCCTCCAAACCATGAAGTGCACACCTAAAGAAAACCTGTGCTTTTCCCATTCATAGCAAAAGTAACAAGTATGCTTTATCTCCCCCAACCCACCAGCTAATATTTGCCTTTCCTTCACTATTTCCCCTTCTCTGTTCAGTCTAGGGAGCAGACAGAAACACCCGATGCTTGTAAGCAAGTGCAGTTAGCAAGTCTGCCACTTGGTGGCTCTATCCCAAAATAGTGTGGTAATAGGAAATTATGCAATTGGGTGTTAGGTACCCTTTTAGACAAAGCCTTCTTGCAGTGATGCAATGGGTTGAATTAGTGCCCATATATATTCCCGGATGGGAGGTGCATAGTGAAGTGGGGCATGGGAGCCAGATACCCCACAAAACTTGTGAATGTAGTCTAGTCAGCTACTTTAAGTGCCCTGCACAGGGGAGAAGGCCTGGGTGAGATTGTCTAACACTCAGAAGAACCAGCTGTAGTATTCCTGACTCGAAACATGGTCTAAGTAAACTGGAAACATGGTCTAAATGGACTAGGAGCAGGATGCCAAAGACTTTTTCAAGCCAGGCTCAGTGTTCTCTAAAGTGAGTACTAATGTTCCTGGGACTTATAGTGACATCTGGGAGCATACCCAGAGCTATGGGTAGAAGTTTGGATTACAAGACATAGTGATAGACTGGTATACTACAAAGGGCATCTTGTTAACCTCGGCTGATAGAGCAGACTGCTACAGATTTAGTATACAGTGAGATGGGTCCCAACACTGTGGTGCTCCTAAGGATAGGAGATGCTAAGGGAAGATGGCTAATGAGTGATGTGTAATGTGCACCTTTCACAAATGACAGCTTCAACTTGTCCACTTTTGTGTATGATGATGTATGCCGAAGTCAACTTGTCAGTATGTCTATGTGATGTAATTTGTCACTGCCATCTTTGAATAACATCGGTGCAGAAAATATCTTTCTTGTGTGGACATTCCTTTCTTGTGAATATAAAGGCTAATGGCTGAAGATGTCGTGGGCAGGCCTATGGCAAGAAGTTGGACACAAGATGGCGAAGACCAATAGCTACCAGTAATGGGATGTTGTCCTATCCAAGAAGGAGTGGGGCAGGAGCTTGGGTGACTTGACACCAATAGTCGGCAAAGCAAAAGCCCTCCCTACATACTTCTGCCTCATGCCATGTAACAGCGCTGAGCAAACTATAATATGCAGCTTACGTAAGGCTTTTTTTTAAGCGGAATGGAGTGAGGGTGGGGGGTAATTATATGTGTCGGTGGGGTCAGAATTAAATTGAACATGTTAATTTCCCCTGCAAAGGCAAATCATGTTGAGAAGAGTCCTTGTGAGCTGCAAAATCATTGAGCTGATTCTTTCTCTCTATGGTAGGTGGAAGGTAGGAAAACCAAATGTTGGTGGATGAATGGTCTTCTTTAAGAAAAACTTCACTTCCCTCTTTTTTTTTTTTTTTAACCTCCCTTACTTGTTATGCTGGGTTGTCCTCGTTTCATATACTCACCAGAATATCCAGCTTTGTCTTGCTGTGATCTGCTGCTCAGATGACACAGCTTAGCTCTTGTGCCACCATCTTCTTTTCTGACATCATTAGGGGCCTGGCTGCCCCCTTGGTGGCCACTGATGATGTATGCCACCTTGGTTCACCGACGTGTCTCTCTGCTCCGGCAGCCTCTTGGGTTATGTGACATGCATAAACCAGGAAGCTTCAAAGAGGAGACATCATTTTCACCTAGGCTAAAATGAAGGCTGGGGCGAACTAAAAAAATTAAATGTTTTTTGCCAGTTAGATTGCAGAGGGGGGTATGATGCCTAGCGCATCTTTTGAGTGAAGGTCCGCTTTAAGTGTATGTAACAACCTCCATATTGGAAGACTTCAGACATGCAAGAGTTCTGGTAGCTCCTCAAAAGAACAGGAAATTACATAAATGCTCATTCTGAAATGGGGCACCAGATAATCCTATATAATAAAGTACAAGTGTCTCTGCGTCCAGTCCCTGTGTCCGTGGGATTGCGCTACTGCGCATGTGCCCCAGGGACAGCCGTTGGGACTTGGAGCGCAGAGACTCAGGATGGTGCTGTCGGCCGGCCCCTAGCTGTCATCTCACGGATCCTCCCACGTTAGTCCCGCAGGCAGAGCGCCCTCTGGCAGCTGTCCCCGGCACAGTGAAGCAGGGCAGGAGCTGGTCCTCCCCGTGGCTGCTCCGCTCTGCTCCAGAGCCGGTTCTGCCAGCCGTCCCCCGCCACCGCCACCATGTGATTCTACGCAACAGCCGGCTCAGCCCTGTGCACACGGAGAGCAGCGCTCAGCCTGGACCCGGCATGGCTTCTGGGGACCTGTACGAGGTAAGCACCCCCCCCTTCCTTCCCTACCGAGCCGCATACAGGGACGCAGGATCACCGGTACACCGGGGGGCTCTTCATTCCAGACCTATCACCCGAAGAGGGGGTCAGAGGACGAGCTGAAGGTTGTTGTGATGAGGGGCGGGGAGTCCGGCCAGGATGGGGGGTGTGTGCCATGAGCTGGGGAAAGTGGGGGGCTCTGAGCGCCCTTCAGTGCTGCCACTGTGCACGTGTGCTGCCCACAGGGGACCCACACCATCGCTGCTGCTGCAGAACCTCTTCTATATCACCAGTCACTCATCTCTCATCCTATATAATAAAGTACAAGTGTCTCTGCGTCCAGTCCCTGTGTCCGTGGGATTGCGCTACTGCGCATGTGCCCCACGGACAGCCATTGGGACTTGGAGCGGAGAGACATTGGGCGGCCGGGCGAAATTGTTGAAGTGGGTGTGCGCGGGCACGCGACGGGTGCGCGCTCGCGTGGACTTACTGCTAAGCAGCAGCGGCCATTACAAGTGGCGGCGGGCGAGCGATGTCACACGAGAGCCACTCGGTCAGCTCTGCGTGTGTCCCCGATGTTGCTATGAGCTGGCTACGTCATGCGGCTCTAAGTTCTAGCGCCCGTTAATTTAACAGGCTTAATGTCTAGTTATATAATAATTACATGGCTCTCCAAAATATGAGGTCTGATGACTAAGCACCCTTAAAATGTACCCATAGCCTAGTTGTGGACATTAAAATGGACACATCTAATTGCAAGGCCCTTTAATTTTGTTAACCAGTTCTTGACCCCCACCCTCCACCTACCTCTATAATGTAAGTTCAACACTAGGGTGATGACCAAACTTCCATAGCGTATAATACATTACATCTAGATTAGTGTTGGGCCCATGTCGCCTCAGTGTGTACACCCCCTCTTCTTTTCCTTCTTCCCCGCTTTTTGTCATGCCCCACCCCCTACACGCTCTGGCAGTGAACACTGTCTTTGTTATGCCATGATTCTTCACTTATGTCATAGGTTATACTTGTTATAAAATCGTTAAGCTCTCACTCCCAAGGCAACACTAGATGCCACCTTTGAATGCCCTGCCCTACAAGTGCCTTTTTTTTACTATTATATTAGTCTATATTTACATATTCTAAACAGGCATTAAAAGAGCCTTGCAAGCTAAGTCCATCTTTCTGACCATGCTTTATGTTACACCCATATTTAGGGTGTAAAATAAAAACGTGAGAGTCTGCCGCCCTCAAACCCTTATCTTCCCCCTTGGAACAGAATTAAGCCATTCTGCTACCTGCTGGCACCGGTCAAATTTGAATATGACATTATTTACAGCTCCGTAACTGACCATTAGACCTTGGTATGGACCAGGGGCTCGAGGAATAGTCTGCAGGAAACATAATATTACACCTGCAACCGACTGATTGCAGTTGTAATGCTTTGCTTGTCCCAATGCAGAAAAATAATAATTGCACATTTTTGCCTTATGCAATATGTGTGCACTTATTTTTAATTATTTTTTTGCAAAAGAGGCAATTGGCCTAAAACACAAACCCCCACTGATCTCTGTAGCTGCATACACTGTAAAGTAGTTGATTCTCAAATTTTAAAACAAGGACTCAGAAGTGGCACCTGCTACTTCTTTACATTGCAATGCTGGCATACTGCCAAGTTCGTGTTTCTATACAAAATAAAGGGAGAAGAGCTGGGATTTTAGGGTCTGTGTAATGAACTTTAAAAATGAATTGCTCCACATTACATATATTATATATAGGTCGATAAGGGCAGTTTTCAAGCCCATTTACTGCTTGTACTTTTTGCTTCAATTGTCAATATCCTGGTTACAGGCTCCCTTTTTAAAACACTGGACTTCCAACATAGGTGTGTTCAGTCTACTGCATTAATTATTGCATTGTACCCAAAGCTCAAACTCACATGCGTGTGTGTGTGTGTGTGTGTAAATATATATTTCAGACATGCACACTCTTATAAATAAATATAAACACATATTTTAAAATGTATTAAAACATGGACGGTGTCAGTAGGTTTTAGTTTTCCTTTTTATTTTTTAGTGTTTTTTTTTTTTTCTGAACAGACCCCTGATATCTTATTTTTGAAACAGAGAAAGGGACTGAGGACAGAGATTCCCCAGTCCTTTTTAATAAATGAATGGGAAGTGCTCTATGCTAAGCAGTTTTCTGTTCATTCACAAACTGAAGCATAGTTAACACAGTGAGGGCCCAGGCAGCAGGGGTAATCTGCGCCACACAGGGTGATTAGGGTGTGCTCAGGCACACCCGGCACACCCTGTACGCATACCTATGAATTTCAATATATTATTTATCTATTTCAGGTACTTACAGCATATAGCGTTGTCAATTTATGCAGCACTTTACATATACATTGTACATTCATAGCAGTCCCTGCCCTCAAACAAATTCTTTTCCTGATCTCCTGAACCTGGTACTACTGAGATAATGAAAACTCAGCCAGAGCTAGGACCAGTTCTAGATCTGGTGGGCAACCTGGACCAGTGGTGCAAGGGTAGTGGCACCTTTAGCCTCTAAGGTTAAAGCAATCCTGAGTGGTTCCAGTAGCAAACTTTGGCAAACATGGGTTGTTATGTATGGTGTAATGCCAATGGTAGGTTACGCTTACCCACTGCTGTCTGATCTAGTGGGCAGTCTCTCAATCTTCCACAACCAGCTCTCATAAAAGATACTCCGTGACCTAAAATTATCCATGGATTCATAGCTGTCCGGATCAAGATTCCCTGCCGTTTCTGTGACAATGATATTGGAACCAGGACGGACTGGAAAGAGGAGACAGAATGGCAGAATGTGACATTAAGTATAACAGTAAATGCAATAACCATCTGCTATTTTGCAAAATGATAATAAAAGGTAAAATTCTGATCATTTTTGGGTCAATGGTACCTTACTTTTCAAAGCAGACTATGTGTGTGTGTGTGTATATATATATATATATATATATATATATATACATACATACATACATATACATATATATATATATATATATATATATATATACATATACATACATATGTATATATATCTTACTTGTATAAAATCTTTGTTTAACAAAAGACTAGCAACCTGGAGATCGATGCCAGAGGAAAAGAAGGCCAGTGTATTAAAACTGGGCATAATAGCTTTTGCAATGGGCATATTAGCACCTATGAAGGGTTTAAACAACTATTAGGCTGCTTTTACACTGATTTGCAGTGAACCTCTGGCTTTCTTGCATGTTGGCTGCATTGAGCCATAGACTTTTATTATATCCTGCGGGTTTGGTGCGCTTCAGAAAGTGCACCACGCCCACAAGGTGTAATTGTGGGATTGGTCCCTTGGAAAATGATAATCCTTACTTTTGCTTATGCACTTAAGGACCAAGCCTATTTCTAAAACTTGTTGTTTGCAAGGTAAATATATTATTATAAATGATAAATTTATTTATATATATATATATATATATATATATATATATATATATGTATGTGTATATATATATATATATATATATATATATATATTATACATATTTATATATATTTTTATATATATTATTCTAGAAAATTACTTAGAACCCCCAAAAATGATATATATATTTTTTTTAACAGAGAACCTAGAGAATAAAACAGAGATCGTTGCAATACTTTATGTCACACTGTATTTGCGCAGTGGTCTTACAAACGCAATTTTTTTTTGTTTAAATACACTTTTTTTAAATAAAAAAAAAAGAAAAAACAGTAAAGATAGCCCAATTTTTTTCTATAATGTGAAAGATAGTGTTACTCTGAGTAAATTGATTATGTCAAGCTTCAAAATTGCACACACTTGTGGAATGGTGACAAACATTGGTATTTTAAAATCTCCATAGGCGATGCATTAAAAATCATCGCTCCGGTCCTCCAAGGCCATAGGGTCAAGTGGGGGCCATCTTGCCCTTATTCGACTTCCTGCACAGCACCTCAGAGGATCTGATTGTTTTCCCTGCTACCGACGGCTCTGGTAAGCCGAGAAAACGAACGGGAAGTGGCGGGAGGGGGGTGGGCACCTCTCCCGCCGCTCATAAAGATCTTATCGCGGCGAATCTGCCGCTGGGACCACTTTTGTGTCAAAGAGGACCGCCCGCTGTGTAGAAAAATAGCGACGTAAATACCTGGTGGGCGTTCCCGAAGTGGTTAAAATCTTGATTATGCTATTCAGAAAAAAAAATTCTAAATTCTGAACCATTTTATTTCATTGTGGCCTGCAACCGGTTACCAAATCACTTAAGTGACCCTCGCTCTTCCAAAGGTTGAGCATCCCTGCTGTATATAGATTCCAATGTTGAAGAAAAGGGTTGCCTGGAGTTCCAATTAAGATGGACAAAAAGGATTGTTGTGTATATTTTACATGTTGTAATGGGGTTGATTTACAAGGCAAATAGACGATTTACTTTGCAAGTGAAGTGGCACACTGTAAGGGAATTTTCCCAAGAACTTGGTGAATAAGTTACAATTTTACGTTGCAAAGAATACAAAATATTGTGCAAGAAAAAAACAAAAGACAAAAACTGCACTTTTACTTGCACATGATTAGATGATGTAAGTCAGAAAAACGTCACCTCATTCACTAAACCATAGCTCCCAACTGTCCCTGATTTCGAGGGATTGTCTCAGATTTGGAACAAAGTCCCTCTGTCACTCTTTCCTCCTCATTTTTCCCTCATTTTGGCCTGATCCATAAAGTTGTATATAATGTACAATACTTATCCACTTCTGGACCGGAAAGATTTGCCCCCTTAATGACCAGGCCTTTTTTTGCGATTCGGCACTGCGTTCCTTTAACAAACAATTGCGCGGTCATGCAACCCTGTACCCAAATAAAATTGATGTCCTTTTTTCCCACAAATGGAGCTTTCTTTTGGTGGTATTTGATCACCTGTGCAACTTTTATTTTTTGCGCTATAAACAATAAAAGCGACAATTCTGAAAAAAAAAAAAAAACAAGATTTTTCACTTTTTTGCTATATAACATTCTCAAAAAAATTATTTAAAGATCTATTTTTTTTAACATTTCAGGTCAATTTGTTTTCTGCTACATATTTTTGGTAAAAAAAAATCGCAATAAGCGTATTTTGATTGGTTTGCGCAAACGTTATCGCGTCTACTAACTACGGGAAAGATTTATGTCATTTTTATTGTTTTTTTTTACTAGTAATGGCGGCGATCTGCGATTTTTTGCGGGACTGTGACATTGTGGCAGACAGATCAGACACCTGACTGACATTTTTGACACTTTTAGGGGGGAACAGTGACATTACTACAGTAATCAGTGCTAAAAATATGCACTTACTCTAATAATGACACCTGCAGGGAAGGGGTTAACACTGTGGGTGATCAAGGGTTGAAATGTGTACCTAGGGGCGTGTTTCTAATTGTATGTGGGTGTGGCTTGTGAAATGATCACAGTGACCTGTGATCCTATATAGAGGGATCACAGAACTGTCGGCTGTGTTTACAACAGCTGACCGTCCTTCTCTCTCAGCGGGGAGCGATCGCGGGTGTCAGGCAGCAATCAGATCCACCTGCCCCGTGCATCGGAGTCCCTGCTGACGAGCGGGGGCGGGAGTGCGCCGCCGGCGGCGCGCGCCCTCTAGCTGCAGGCACGCGACTGACATATGCCTACGTCGGTTCGCACAGGAGTATAACTGCGGCGGGCAGTCCGAAAGCGGTTAACGGGGTGTGGCAGGAGGTGTGTCCTATGCCTATGTACTTTTGCTAAAAGGTGTCTCTTGTTCCCATCTCAAGAAGTTAGGAGGCATGGCAAAGCTTTGGAGAAAATTCCCTTACAAAATAAACAGCCTATTTTCTTTGTTAAATCCACCCCCAAATGCTGTTAATTTGCAGTGGAAGAACTTACAGGAGAGGCCACCAAAGCTGTGTGCATGCATAGTTTTCTTTCTTCTCTGGACTAAAAATACAATTAAAAAATATTTTTATTATTGCGTAGATGTGACATATTGTATATGAATATTTTGGATTCTCATTTTTAGGCATCAAGTGTAGTGTAGCCACCCCGCCTTAAAGCGGAGTTCCACCCTGGGAATACTTTTTTTTAAAAAATACCCCCGGGACAGTCAGGGCTAGTACATTCCACAATGGCTAGCCTCTGATCTGTCCCGGGTTGCACTTACCTTATAGAAGAAATACTTACCTTGAAAATGTATTCTCCAGCGCTGCCATCTCAGGTGTGGGCAGCTTGAAGCCAGCGCGATCCTCTTCTGCGTCCTCTTCAGTCTTCTTCGGTCCCACGATGCACTGCACCGGCCCCGCCGTCACTTCCGGTGCCGCAGCGTCATCCCTCCACAGCTTCTGGGCATGCCCAGAAGCTGTTTAGAAGGGAATGACGTGCGCGCCCCGGAACGGACGCCGGGGCCGGTGCAGGCACATTGATTCCTGGGAGCGATGAGAGATCACACAGTAGGTATGAATCATGAATATTTATATCTTTTTCCAACCAACCACTAAGAGTGTCCTGTGCCAGTGGTAAATTATGGGAAAAGGTATTAATATTTGGGGCTGGCTGATGCTAACTTTATTCCCCCCAAGCCTGGGGAGGGTGCATGTGATGGAGCTGCTTCTGGAATTACTTTAGGCCTCATATCAGGCCTGATAGCCTAGATGCAGGGCCGGCCCTACCAGGGGTCCCGCTGGGTCCATTGGACCCAAGAAGACCCTTGAAAAGGATGTAAAATTGATGCCCAAGATTTCGTTTTCAGCAGTTTTTGTGTCATCAGTTTGTAGTGCATTATGGGCGGCATTTCCCCATCTCATACTGCCGCCCGTACTGCAAACTGACGAGTATGAGGAGGTGGAGCGTCTCCTCTGGGGAACGTTCCTCACATGATCGCGGTGTGAGCAATGACATCAGACATCAGTGCACTCCATCTCACGCATGGCAGGCTGGATCTTCTAGGATGGTGCTCGCGGCAGACACAGGAGTGACACAAGGACTGAGGGAAATCAGTGGGTGTTTGGTGGATCGGTCCGTTGGTGAGTTATGGAAGAAGATAACAGTACATATAATATTTTCTAAATGTTATACTTATTTAAAATAATGGATGTGGGGGCCTTTTGATGAGCTTTTTTTTTTTGAGGGGGCGGGGGGCGGTGGGGCAGCATTTTATTCTTGGACCCAGGCAGGACAACGTCTAGGGCCAGCCTTGCCTAGATGTGATGAGGCCTGGTGATGCTGATCCTATCTGGAGACAGGATGGAGTCCCATGGAGGTTTGTTGACTCTCCTGCAGAAGCTCAGTGTGACAGACCCAACCGGGACAGGGGCTTTTGGAGAGGAGGACTAGGGGCAAGCCTACCCACTAATTATGGCCCATGGAGAGAGCAGAGCATTCTCTAATGATGGACAACCATTTAATAGCGCCTGAGAGCGAGGCTTGGATTACTTTTCTGAATAAGGACCATAAAGCTTCCCTTCTGGAGTGGATGGAAAGAGGTAATATTACCCACTTGCCGATCGGGCCATAGCCGAATGACGGCTACAGCGCGGTCAGCTAGATCTGGTAGGGCGTTCAGGGACGTTCTCCCAGAATCACGCTTCCCAAACGCCACCTGGGGCATTCACATGGAAGTGTTTGTGCTCGCCGGGTCCCATGGATCCATATGATGGATCGTGGTAAAGGGCAAAGGGCAGCAGCCTTTTACCTCCATGCAATGACGGAGGAATCACTTGTCAACAAACCGGCGCATGTCCGTTTCAGTTCTCTCCTCTCCTCGCACTCTGTACACAATGATCGGTACAGCGTGCGAGAAGAGGAGGGAGACCGCCTCGATCATGCCTCGATCATACCTCAATCATGCCTCAATCATACCTCAATAATGCCTTAGTCATGTCCATCCTTGTCTCAATCATACCTCAATCATTCCTTAATCATGTCAATCCATGCCTCAATCATGCCAATCTGTGCCTTATTCATGCACATCAGTGCCACATCCGTGCCCACCCATGCCACATCTGTGCCCACCCATGTCACATCTGTGTTCATCCATGCCAAATCAGTGCTCATCCATGCCACATTAGTGCTCATCCATGCCACATCCGTTCTCATCCATACCACATCAGTGCTCATCCATGCCACATCAGTGCTCATCCATGCCACATACATGCCAAATCAGTGCTCATGCATGCCACATCAGTGCTCACCCGTGGCTCATCCATGCCACATCAGTGCTCATCTGTGCCACATCTATGCCACCTCAAGGTTCATCTGTGCAACATCCATGCCACATCAGTGCTCATCCGTGCTACATCAATTCCATATCAGTGCTCATCCATGCCACATCAGTGCTCATCCGTGCCTCATCCATACCACATCAGTGCTCATCCGTGCCACAACAGTGCTTATCAGTGCCCTACAATGCCTCACAAAAGTGTAATAGGTAGTCAGGAAATTAGATTTGTAATTTTATGTCCCTAGAGCACCTAACGGCGCTCCCTGAATGTTTGACCTTTGTATTTGGCCAGGCTGTGTAAAATCCTCACACATGCGGTATCGCCATACGGAGTAGCAGAATGTATTTTGGGGTGTAATTTTTGCTATGTATATGCTATGTGTTAGAAATATCTTATGCGTTTTTAGTTTCTTTCCACATTTTCCAAAAACTTGTGGAAAAAAAATGACATGTTTAAAAGACTCATAATGCCTCCTAGATTATGTGTTGGGCTGTATTGGGGTGTTTGATTATAACTCCGGTCATACTGATTAAAGCTGATCAAAAAAGGAAAGGGTTAAATACTCCATAGGTGAGGATTGAAAAGCCTGTACATGACATTAGTTTAGAATTAACCATGAATGATGTTTCTAGAATTATTGCTCTTACTCTGATAATTGTGGTGACACCCAACGTGTGAAGCAATCATTGTTTATGTTCATGTGCATGCCCTACGAATGTTTGTTCACGTGCAGATATTAGGGTGTCACTGGTACCCCCAAAAGTGTCAAAAATGTCAGTTAGAGGTCTGATCTGTCCGCCACAATGTCGCAGTCCCGCAAAAAATTGCAGATCGCCGCCATTACTAGTAAAAAAATAAATAAATTAAATAGAAATGACATAAATCTTTCCCGTAGTTAGTAGATGCAATAGCTTTTGCACAAACCTATCAAAATACGCTTATTTTTTTTTTTTACCAAAAATATGTAGCAGAAAACAAAATTGGCCTAAAATGTTAAAAAATTTTGATTTTTAAAATTTTTCTTTTGGGAATGCCATATAGCAGAATGTGAAAAATATTGTTTTTTTTGTTTTCAAAATTGTCGCTATTTTTTTGTTTATAGCACAAAAATTAAAAATCGCAAAGGTGATCAAATAACACCAAAAGAAAGCTCTATTTGTGGGGAAAAAAACAACATCAATTTTATTTGGGTACAGTGTTGCATGACCACGCAATTCCATACTGTTTTTGGTTCCATGCCAAGTTTCAATCAGAGAGAGACAGTCTGCAGGTAAGCAGTTTCTGCTATGCTCTGTTTACAAATCCTTCATTTCCTTGGAGTCCCATGTCATCGATGTATCCTGTATTGAATGTCTATTTGTAGACAGAGCAGAGCAGAGCAGTGCTCCTTCTCCTCCATACTGTTTTTGGTTCCATGCCAAGTTTCAATCAGAGAGAGACAGTCTGCAGGTAAGCAGTTTCTGCTGTGCTCTGTTTACAAATCCCTCAATTCCTTGGATTTGTGTTCTTGCTACACCCTGTATTGAATGTTTATTTGTAAAACATACATTTTTTTTAAACAAGAAAAAACATCAGTTCAAAAGCATGTCAGCCTTAAAGTAGATGTAAATCCTATCACTTAGGCTCCGTTCACATGTCAGCGTATGGATCACGGGCAGAACCGCCGCGGTTCCACCCGCGATCCGGAGATTATTGCAAATCGCGGGACGCCTTCGCGTTGCCCGTTGATTTGCAATAGACCCCCAAACGCTGAGCGATGTTGCCGCGATTTCCGCCTGCCAAATCGCGGTAACATCGCGCAAAAAAAATTGCGGGACTCTGTACTTTTTTGGTCGTAATGCGTCCCGCGATTTTTTTTGCGCGATGTTAACGCGATTCGGCAGGCGGAAATCGCGGCAACATCGCTCAGCGTTTGGGGGTCTATTGCAAATCAACGGGCAACGCACAGGCGTCCCGCGATTTGCAATAATCTCCGGATCGCGGGCAGAACCGCGGTGGTTCTGCCCGCGATCCATACGCTGACATGTGAACGGAGCCTAAAAGATAATTTATGCTTCAACATGTTAATGCAATTTAAAAAATAATGATTACTCTTTTTTAATCTGCAGCTTTAAAGTGATTGTAAAAGGTAAAAAAAACCACACAAACAAACATGTCTATACCTACCTGCTCTATGCAATAGATTTGCACAGAGTGGACCCCACCAGCGCTCCTGGCCCCTCCTCTCTGTCCAGTGCCCCCATGGGAAGCTGCTTCCCATAGGGGCACTAATATGAGCTCATTCCATAATATGAGCTCATTCCATAATATGATCTGATTCCATTGACACAGAGCGTGGAACGCAAAGCGGAACACAGCATAGCTGTTGCTGTTCATCTGTTCGATTCTTATTGCTTTCTACAAGTGTCATTTGAGGCACTTTTAAATGTGAGTTCTCATCTTTTATCTTTTACTATTATATTTGATGTATATATGATATATTTGATATATACTATATAATAAAACATACTGCACCATGAGTTTTTCTCCCTGCATTTTTTGAGACACTATGGATAGATGTCCATTTGAGCCATACACATAGGAGACATATTGGATAGATGTACCCCTGAGTCTTCACCTAGGTGGAGGTGGTTGCTGCAAAGACCAAGGAGTTCTACTAGCACTGTAGGTCCCCAGAGGCTTCTGGTAAGTGGCCACTACTTACTGGGTGGAGGACCAGATATTCCACGCCATCACTGAACCTCACCAAGGGAAGAAGCACAGCACAAGCACAAGATTTTACATCACTTCACTTGATAGTTTTATGGACACTCTCATATATATTTTTTGTGTAATTATCAACTAAATGTTCATTTGTCTGGCACCTACTTTTTGGTGGTTCTACATAAGTATATATCTATCTATATATATATATTTATCAAATATATTTTCATTGCACTGAGCACCTTACCTCGGAGTCCCTTTTCGTATATTTTAGAGCACACACTTCACTTATAGCACTATTATTATTCTTTTGTCATTGGATGATTATTGCACACGTGACACTATTGGTTTACTTTAATATATTTTTGTAGTGCACTTTTTTATCAGCATTTATTGCCGTCACCACACGCTGTTGCTATCTGCACTGGTATTATCCTATTTTATGTATTTCAGCTTCAATTTTTTTTATACCTTGATTCTCACACTATCTCACGTCACAGTTGGTGATATTTGCAGTTGTATTGCGTTTAGTACTGATCTTGGTGTATTATATTTTGTTGGTTTTTTATTTATGCTCATGGCATAGTGTCAGCGCCTCACTACACCTACTATCTCTTATTTAAGTTTACTGTACTTAAATTGAAGGCAGCTCTACCCTACACAGTGCTATACTACTGAGGGAGGCGCCGTTACTCTTTACCATTGATCGACCAATATCGTTTTTTTTACCGCGGATACCGATATTTTGGTGATCGGATATCGGGATCGGCCGATATTGGCCGATATTTTCTGACATTAAATTTTTTTTTTTTTAAATGTCTACAGGTACTGTGGTGGAGGGATTTGGGGGTCTAAACCCCCTTCTCTGCACTTAAAAGCATTCAAAACGCCAAGTTTGGCTGTTTTGAATGCTGTAAGTTTTTTAATTCGGCGCTGCCAGTATCCGGAAGTGATGTCATGACATCACTTCCGGGTACTTGACGGCGCCGAATTCAAAGAAATGGAGACCCGGTCAGATGGCGGTGGTGCAGATGGAGACCCGGTCAGACGGCTGCGGTGAAGGTAGGATGCCCGGGTCTCCCAGTGGGACAGGAGACCCGGGCGAGCAGCGGAAGGCGGCGGAAGGGGGGGGGGGCACGTCCCCTCCCACTCCTTGGAATGGCAGCCGAGCGGTTTCTCAGCCGCATCGGTTGTCATTACAAGACAGCCGACCGTCGGCTATGGACACCGGTACATTGGTGATGCCTCTAGCTGCAGGCATCACCCCGGGCAAAGTGTATATCGGCCCTCGATATATCGGCTTTGCCTATAATCGGTCGATCACTACTCTTTACACTATCTTACGCTAAATTTAACATAAACATACTTTGTCCCAAGAAAGCAAATTAATAATGAACAATTCTGTGACTGTGAATATACAGTACAGTATACTCTTATGTACTAATTTGGTTTTCCCCTAAGCTCAGTGTTGCAATTGTTTCTCTTTGCTGCCAGCATGTGTCACTGGTACCCTTGGCAATAGAATGAGATGCCACAGTAATGATGGGTTATGCATATTTATGTCCCTTCTGGCCAACCTGTACATCTATATTGCTACTGGTGCATGCTGGGGGGAAATAAATATTTTGGGAGTGGCCTAATGAGCTTTCTTTCCACTGGGCTTTGGCTTGGGTACTGCTGAAATATTTTGTTTGGTAGGCCTGTAGCCATGTGCTCTGTGCTAAAAGCTCAAGTTAGGCCAGCCGTTGACCTCTAGAGCTGTCCTGCCTGGTGGACTTTGGACCTGATTGAGCCTTGTAGCCCTATTTTTTGCATTTTAGGGTGCGACACACACTTGAGACTATCTCAATCAGAAAACATGCCCTGAAAAATGCCATGCAGACATCGCTGGAGTGTGTATAAACCGAAAGTAGCAGAAAAGAGGCTGTAGGAGACCAGCAGCTTTGAGATGTTACAAAAGATTAAGTAAAAAAAAAAAAAGAAGAAGAAAATATATAAAATACATGGCAATTGTTTAAAATACTCAGTGCTATAGCAAACTAAATGTCATTCAATTGGGGTTACATTTAAAAAAAAAAAATCTAAAATTGACTCAACGCCATTATAGTTTCTCTTTAAAGCTCAGATAGCACATTGGTCCACTAATTGTAGGAGATTGGTCTATTTCAATGTAGGCAGTGGTACTTACAGATGCTAGGCCTTCCGGATGTTGGCCTCTTAGGCTTTCCCCGGATTATTTTTGGCTCAAAGATGAACTGGCAGCACTCAAGGAAGACCTTGACACACTCTCCTTGCTGCAGGACATACTCCGATCTCTTCTGGCAGGTATAATTCATGTTGGTTTCCTTCATGCCATCTTCACAGCACTTGCGTAGATTGGCATCCTGGTACTTTTGTGCTGGTTTTACAAACAAAATATTATAATATATAATATTATAAGCACACTTATTCATAATTCTTTTCCTATTGACCGTAGTGGTGGAGAATGCGGGCAATGCTCTTATTTTTTTACATTTATGAAGGTATAGAGTAATTTTGAGGTTATACTAGTCTAGTGGGTTTGCTATAAACTCCCCTGCACAAACTAACCTCACCTCCTGTATGGAATAATACACATACTAAACCTCAGGCTTTCTGAATATCAGAATTTACCATGGATGACCCACCGGGCTGATCCATTTATCACAACTGAAAAATCTGCTTACCCTAAAGCCCAACCAAACTTTTTGTGTAAAGAAGCTAAAAACATTTTAGATGAAGATTAATATCTCTGAACTTTGACTCAGCTGCTGTAAAACAAAAATACCAATCTGTTGACTAATAAATATAAAATCTTTACATTTTAAAATGTTGCTAGGTATATAGGATATCCGGAAATATGCAAGCTACATGCCAAGTAGTGATAAGAGATGAAACTGGTGACACCCATAACTCACCTTCACAGCACAATCAACTATCTGCCAAGCAGTGAAGTGCAGGGAATAGGGGATATGACCTGGTTCATAACCCAACACTGTCACTTAGCAGACATCTGGCTGGACATATTATGGGCCGCTACATTCAGATAAATTACCTTTTTCTTTTTTCCGTGCAACATTATTCGTAGAGCGTCTCTTTCTTGCTGATTCTTCACAGCGCCATTCTGCAAAATGAAGACAGACCAATATGGGGACACCAAAGAACAAATGATCATAATAAAAACATAATTTTAGTATCTTACACATTCCATTCAGAAGTCAAAAAATAGTTTTCCAAAATGTGATGCAAAGGTGGGCACAGAGGCGTAACTAGAACCTTCAGGGCCCCGATGCAAGAAACCATGAAGGGCCCCCCAGACCCCTGGCCGGGGCCCTTCCCTTCAAGCCCAGGGCTCTTCCCACTAATCCTGGGGCTCTTTAATCTCATTGCATGGCCTTTTATTATGGTCCCGCATCAGGATCCTTTCACAAGTTCTGCAGTGGGCCCCCTTCCTGCAATCTTGGGGCCTCCCCACAGTGGTGAAATGCCAGGGCCCGGTCGCAAGTGTGACCTTTGAGATCCTAGAAGTTCACCCACTGGTTTGCTACCGGGCCCCCTGGAGCATGGGGCCCGGTAGCAATTGCAACCCCTGCAACCCCTGTAGTTACGCCCCTGGGTGGGCATAACTTTTTTTATGAACTTACAGAGGTTGTTCATATTTCACATGTTGGTAAAGTAACTCTTCCTCTATAGTAACTTCAGTGGCGTCACTAGGATTGGTGCCACCTGGTGCGGTAAAACATGGTGTTACCTCCCACCCCCCCATCACAAGTGTAACCTTTGCGACCCTGCTAGTTCTGCCACTGGTACCATAGCTTTAAAGGTAGCTGGTTATATAGTTTCTAATGGCTTATACTCTAGTGTTGGCAGTAAGTAGTGGCTGCAAGGCCCTCTCACCAGATCCAGTGACACAGCATCAGTGGTTCCTTCAATCAGGTGTCCACTTACTCTGGGATGCCCGTGACAACTCCAGAAGGCAGTGCAGCAAGGTCCACATCCTGGCAGTATGGTACTCCCCTGGTGGTTTTTCAGCAGCACAGTCCCTCTCTGGGGGCAACTGTACCACATGTTCCCCTCTCTAACTTCCCCCAGAACACTGCACTTTCCTGGTGAATTTTTGCCCCAGCAAATCTTGCTTCCTCCTCCTTTACCTGTTGCTGACCGCCCAGTGTACATTTACTGCGGGGGGCGGCGGCTCCTCTGCACAGAATCACCTACCTGTATGTCATTCTGCACTTTTGGGGTTTGGGATGCGCATGCACACCGCCGGTGACCCGCTTTGATTGGACACAGCGGAAGCCGGCGATCGTAAGGGAGACAGGCAGAACAGCAATCTTCCTAAGTACACAAGGCAGCTCGCTATTCTGTGACAAGAGAAGGCTGTGATCCTGTGTTGCTACAAAGCAGAAACACGCGTCTATGCCTTCCCACAATACAAACACCACCACCCATACCGAGTAAGCAAGCACTACCTAGGAACACATTTAACCCTTTTATTGCCCCTGATGTTAACCCCTTCCCTGCCAGTGTCATTAGTATATTAGCATATTTTTAGCACCGATAGTAAGCGAATAAAAAGTTATGCCCACTTTTGCATTAGTTTTGGCACAACCCTTGTATTAGTCAAGAGGGAAGACGATTTAAAGCTTAACTTCACCCAAAAGGGAAAGTTAGGCTTGTTTGCATCCTACCCCCCCACCCCTATTTTGGGGGTGGAGGGGGAGTGGGTAGCTGGTTTTGACCACTTCTGCGCCACGGCGATCTAGGAGGGTGTTCAGCTCCTTCCCCCCGTAGCCTTCTGGGACACACACAGGTTCCAGAAGACTGCAGGACTATTCACATAGCGTGGTGCGGCTTTCACATGCTCAGTAGGAAGTCGGCTGTAAAGCTGGAAGGCTTCACTGCTGGTTTTCCTTACCTAAGATCCCGGTGCCTGCACCCAAAGCCGATTGAAGAATGACATCACTGGTTTCCTGGACAGCTAAGCTTCCTTTTATTAAAAGTCATCAGCTACAGTATTTGTAGCTGCTGACTTAATTTTTTGGGGGTGACTGGATCTCCTCTTTAATGACCTATGTAAATTAATTAAAAAAAGTTATGCCCACTTTTGCAAAAAACAATAAAAAGCTTTGGCTGAGGTTCAACTGTAATACCTAATAATTTTACATTGGCCTTTTTTAAATACATATACATAGCACATATACATATTTCCATCCCCATATCTCTTTGATATATACCATTGCGAGTTGGACTGGTAAGGCCAAGGTTGGATTCGACACCAAGTCCGGCATCAGCAAAAACCCCAGCACTGTCGATGCCGCCTCCTGGCGTACAGCCGAGATCGCTCCGCTCCACCTCGCCCCAGACCTGGCAAAGAACGAAAAAAGTTTCTCTAATGAGCGCTGAAATGTTGGACAATAAATGCAAGGCTGTATTTTGGAAATAAGGATGAGGGGAGGGGAGTCAGGCAATATACTTGGCTCCTCTAAGGATAAAGTTTTTTTTGTGTATTTTATGTGCATGTCATGTTTAAAGTGAAACTGTCATGTTCAAAAACTCCTTCATCTCTGAGCTAATCAATCTGTGGCTTTACCAATATTGGATAGGTGTGTGTGGGATTATTCTTATAATGCATGGTGTTGTTGAAGCTAGGGAAGATTGTCCACATATTGTACACCTGGATTACTCAGAGCTGACCAAGAACTGAGCGATCAGCGGTCATGTAATCGTTTAGATCTTGGCCTTAGACCCAGCAGGGGACAGCTGCAGCATTAGACTGATGCTGCAGCATGGAAGTGAGTATGGATGTTTTTTTTTTATTACCACAAACTCATTTAATCCCCAGCGGCTCCTTCAGGGGTCATAATGAAGTCATAAAATCACCAATGCATTCTTCCAGACACCAAGAATAGTATTACTGTAATTAGATGGGATGTCTCCAGGGCCAGCCCTACCATGGGTCCCGCTGGGTACATTGGACCCAGGCAGAACTTGGAGAGGGGCAGCAAATTGACTTCCTAGATTTTTTTTCAGCAATTTTGTGTGTCATCAGTTTGCAGCTTGTTACGGTTGGCATTTCCCCATCCCATACTGCCGCCCATAGTGCAAACTGATGAGTATGAGGAGGTGGAGTATCTCCTCCAGGGAACATCCCTCATGTGATCATGGTGTGTGCAATGACGTCAGACATCAGCGCACTACATCTCAAGCAGGGCAGGCTGGATCTTCTAGGGGGGCACAACTGACAAAGGAGTGACAGGAGGACAGACAGTGGGTGTTTGGTGGACTGGTCCGGTGGTGGGGCATGGAAGAAGATAACACTATATATAATATATTCTACCTTTTATATTTATATAAAATAATGGATGTGGGGGCCTTGTGTTGGGTGTGATTTTTTATTTTCTCTTTCGTTCATTGAAGAACACAGTTACGTATCTTCATTAGTTGGATAGGTTATGCTGCGCTTTCTAGGAGTAGGACACTAAGCGGAAAAGGGTTAACAAAGTTAACAGAGCTTTAACTACGCCCATGGGGCAGTCCCAGGTGGTATGCTCCCATTTCCTGCTCTAGGATTCAGTTTTTTTCTGCCTAGTCAGGAGTAACGACCTAGCTCCCTGAGATCCTGGCATTTTTTCAAATTTTTAAACCAATTTTTTTTTTTTTTCACTTTTGTTATTTTTCTAGTTTATTTGTTCCTATAAAAACTACAATCAACTGTCGGACTGGGCACAGATTCAGCCCAGGGGTTTTGGTCCTGGGAGGAGTCTGCCAATCAACATCCTGGAAATTCAGGCCATAAGACTTTGCCTGTTACGATGGACATATCGTCTGCGGAGGTGTCCAGTGAGGATTCAATCTGACAACGCCACTGCTGTGGCATATATCTATCACCAAGGGGGCACCAGAAGGGGCATAGAGGCAAAAGAAGTGGCCGGTATTCTACAATGGGCGGAGCGTCTTGTTCCGGCTCTATCGGCAGTGCATATTCCAGGGGTGGAGAACTGGCAGGTGGACTACCTCAGTCGTCAGCCTCTTTGTCCGGGCGAATTGTCTCTTCAAAACATATATTTCTTGGTGTGAGTCTCGAGGAATTTCCCCCTGCTCCTTTTCGGTATCACGTTTTCTGGAGTTTTTACAAAAAGGTGTTGATCAACGTTTGGCTTTGGGCACCATTGAGGGTCAGATTTCGGCTTTTCCTCCAAAGACCGTTGGCAATGAATTCCTTGGTTCGCACATTTGTGCAGGGAGTTCGTCATTTGGCCCCCCCGGTGCAGTCCCTGGTGCCTCCGTGGGACCTCAACCTAGTAATGTTGGTCCTCCAAAGACCGCCATTTGAGAATATTTGTGAAATTCCTTTACTTACCTTGTCACAGAAAGTGGCCTTCTTGGTGGCAATTACTTCTGCACGCAGGGTCTAGGAGTTGGCTGCGTTGTCTGGTGGTTCATTGGGACAAAGTGGTGCTTCACCCCTGTCAGCCGTTCCTTCCTAAGGTCGTGTCAGATTTTCACTTGAATGAAGACATTATGTTGCCTTCGTTATGTCCTAAGCCTAGGAATTACCCCAAGGAGGTTGCTTTCGTTAGACGTAGTTCGGGCCATCAGGGTGTACTTGATGGCAACTGAGTCAATTTGGAAGTCGGATTCCTTGTTTATTCTTACGGAGCAGCGTCTGCTGCTACCATATCCAGATGGATCAGGCAGACGATGGTGCAGGCCTATTCAATTAATGGTCAGGTTCCTCCTTTCCCTGTTAAGGCACATTCTACGAGGGCGCTCAGTGCCTCCTGGGCCTTCCATCATAAAGCGTCAGTGGTTCAGGTTTGCAAAGCGGCCACCTGGGCGTCTGTACACATGTTCACTAAGTTTTACAAAGTGGATATTTTTGCATCTGCGGATGCTGCTTTTGGCCGCAAGGTTTTGCAGGCCGCGGTGGCAGAGACTTCTGCCTCTTGAGGGTGTTTTTCTTCTGATACATGAGCTCCAGTTGTTCCTGGTTGAGCTCCTTGGTTACCTGGTTGGCTTTGTTTAGCCCTGTTGGGAATTGTTTTCTTGCTGTGCTTGTTTCCCACCCCTCATGCTGATACTGCTTTGGGACGTCCCATCCGACTAATGAAGATATGTTGCTGTGTCCGTCAATGAACGAAAAAGAAAACTGGATTTTTGTCGTACTGTAAAATCCTTTTCTCTGATGTTCATTGACAGACACAGCACCCACCCCTCTGTGGAGTTGGATTATGTATTCTTCTGACACTGCTTGTTACTAAACTGAATCCTGGAGCAGGAAGTGGGAGTATACCACCTGGGACTGCCCCGTGGGCGTAGTTAAAGCTCTATTAACTTTGTTAACCCTTTTCTGCCTAGTGTCCTACTCCTAGGAAATGCAGCATAACGCATCTGACTAATAAATATATGTCACTTTGTCTGTCAATGAACATCAGAGAAAAGGATTTTACGGTAAGACAAAAATCCCGTTTTTGTTTTTGGGTGGGGGGGGGGGGGGGTAGAGCAGCATTTTATTCTTGGACCCAGGCAGCACAATGTCTTGGGCAAGTCCTAGATGTCTCTTTGCTGGATTGGGTGGTCTCTGCTGCATATATGAGGATGTTGTCTCTTTGCTGGATTGGGCTTTCTCTTTGCTGAATATATGGGGATGTCTCTTTGCTGCTCTTACTGTTAATCTTTGAAAGCACTGATGACTTGGAATACACTTTTCATTTTCAAATATTAAGTTGTAATAGTGTTAAAATAAAAGTGGGTGCACTGTGGAATGACCAGTGGGCGGGCCCTGGGGAATGTTGGTGGTCAGGCCTAGGGGGGCCCAGGCCTAGAGCTGTGTAAGGGGCCCCAAAATTTCTGATGGCTGCCCTGATTCCAGGTGCCCCTAAACACATTTGAGGGCACTTGGTCCGACTGTTGGTCCAAGGGAGCTGCTATGGGATGCCATTTAGGAGTTCTCCTGAGGAAGCAAAGTTTCTGAAACATATCAAAATCTCCCGCTCATCACTAAAAGCTGTGGGATCAGAAGGAGAATGCAATCATGGTATTCACTCTGTTGAAACAAAGGATTCTAATGCTGGACATTACATGGATCAAAATTCGGTCAGTTTAGCGGGAATCGGATGAATTTTGAATGTCAATCAATCAGTTACCTTCTTATGAACTGGCTTGTTGGAAAATGTTGCTTTGTTCAGTGCATTTTTTTTGTAAACCTATTGTTAACAATTATTGGCATGTTAACCCCCAACAGCGCTACATATAAATGCCGCAGCAGGGCAGTTGGGCCTTAATGGCCAGGAGAAACATATATGCTTTGTTGTCTTGTTCTGGGGCATGCTCCCTTGAAACCCCCTGAACTGTGACCGAGCTGTAACTAACAGCCTGCCCTGTGCAGCCACTCACAATGTGGCAAGATTGGGAGCCCTGCCTATCAAATCATGGCACCATGGCCCATTTATAGTGCTGGCGTTTGAGTAAAGGGGATAGAAAGAATCCTATGTGAAGAGAAATCTATATTAATTTTGTTGTAGATTTTTAGAAGGTGTTGGAGAAGAACTATTGATAATAGAGTTAGAAGTTAAGTTTTGGAATTTAATCACCCCTGGTCTATACTGATGCTCCTACCTTGTTTTGTGTCATTCGATTTTTCTTGTTCAGGACGAGGACACCCTTATCCAAAGCCAGCATGGCGACACTGGCTCCAGGTTCTCCTGTGACTTTCAGTACCACACGTGTCCCCGGCTCGGGGTTCTGGACGATATTCTTTGGATCTTCAGACAGTTCAAGCTGGCAGAGAAGAAACAAAGATGCGCCAATGAACTTGATTACACAAAGAAAATGAATTTCCTACAAGGGCAGTTCACCAAAATGAATATTTCAATGGGATTTTATATTTGTTTAAAATATGGAGAATGTACCAGAAGGATTTGGAATACACAAAGGTAGGCAAAAACACCTTAAATTTCCAGGTGGGATTTAAAAGCATTTAAAGCATGTCCACTACAGATACTGGCACCAAGTGGGCTAGTTATACCTGAGTTCTTCATAGGATCATGCTGAATGGTCTTCCAGTCTGTACTCCTGTGGTTCCTGATCCTGAACTTATGCCTGACTTTGTTACTGACCCGGCTTTTACCTGACCTGCTCTTGGATTATCCTTGTCTGCCTATGATTGAGGTTATACTTCATTATGACCTTGGCATGGACTTTTGGCCAAGATTCTGCTTGTAGACTTGGTACCTTGCTGCCTGCACGTTGCCAAACTCTGCTTGTTCCTGACTTTGATCCAGCTTATGATTTGACTTGCTTGGCTGCTACTAGACTTGCCTTCTGATTCGACTCTGTTCTTAACTGAACTCAGCGTTTCCATGGTCTACCACCAGCTGTACCCTTGCTCCTCTGATACCACCACTTCCAAGTACCAGTCTTCAGTTTCTGCACCCTGGCATGTGTACCCTTCCATCGCCCTTGCAGACCCCATCTCAACTTCTAGGAGTGCTTGGACAGAAGCTGTGCAAGAGGCCACACTCGTCATCTCAGGCTCCTCATACAAGTACATAGAAATATTCCCTATGCACATGTTCCTGGAAATGGCTGTTAAGTAAGTGGGTGCTGCAGCAACCACCAGCTAGAAATTAAAAACACTCAGAATGAAGGCTTTGTCACCAGCACAACAAGGATCTCTGAAAAAAGGGTCCAATGCTTTATTTGAAAATCACATCAAAGCTAAACTGATGTTTTGGAGCCACGCAGGACCCTTTTATCAAGCATGTGATGAAGGCTTTGCTACCTCGTCTGACCAGGGGCTGGAAAGGCAGAGAGCCCATGGTGGTAAGCGCCCCTTGGGTGATGTCCTGGAGGTGCTCTGAGTATTGCTATGGTTTTGGGAACCCACTGTGAGATAAGGCACTTGCATAATGCCTCATGGACTAGACTTTTTGGTCAAGACCAGGGCAATTTTTGTTATCAGGTCGCAAGGCCTAGACATAGTATCGCATTTTAGCACTTTTTATTTATTTTTCTCATTATCTATCACTGAACTTTTTTTTAGTGTCACCTTTTATTTGTAGGGTATGGGTCATCAGGCCTACCCTGAAGTCTATGTTCACATGTACTTTTTTGGTTGTTCTAACTCCTCACCACTCTATCCAAAATTCAAAAAGGGTTTGCTTTCGATACACTTTAAAGTATTCAAAAAGCCAAACCTTTTACCGTTTATTTCTCATTAGGGCCCTTTCACACGGGCACTCCGTATGTCCGCAAATCATCCTATTTTTTTGCGGATGATTTACGGACATAATGTAAGTCTATGGCATTGCGGATGTCAGCGGAATACCATCCGCTGACATCCGGTTTTCTTCCTTTCAGTTCTGTTCCGTTTTTTGGAACGGAACAGAACCCTATTTTTCCTCCGTTCAAAAAACGGAAAGGAAGCAAAATCGGATGTCAGCGGTGTCATCCGCTGACATCCATAATGCCCATAGACTTACATTATGTCCGTATATCATCTGCAAACGGATGGGATGATATGCGGACATATGGAGCGGATGACACAAGTGTCATCCGCTCCGTGGAAAAAAAAAGGACCGCAGCGGAGCAAAAAACCGGAGCGGCCGTGTGAAAGAGGCCTTAGGGAGATTTCCCTTCACTTCTTGTCCTGTAGACTCAACTGGAAGTGAGAAAATAGCTTGCCAATTTGAGAGAAATCTTGACAGTTGTCATGGGAGCAAGTGTCCCCATTGGAAGATTTCTCCTCTATTCCTGTTCTGGTGGCAGTTAAAAAGATTTGGATTTACACAGCTTTCTTTCTTGGTAATACAGTATGTTGATCAAATAATGGGAGTTATTCTCCCTAAGAGGGACAAAGGCAACAATGAACACCTGACAGTGACTCTAAAGCTAGGCATAGTCAAATGAAAATTTTGATCCATCTTGGGCCAGGCTGGTTGTACTAAAGTCGATTGACTTCACCAGCCTGTCGGGTTCTTCGTGTACAATTACTGCTGTCAGCTATAGCCGGCAGCAGTAATCACTGCATTCTGAGGGCGAGGAAACCTCCTGCCGTCAGAATACAATAGCGCAGTGGGAGGGATCCCCCAGCAACACTAATTGACTCTAGCAATTTTATTAAAATTTGATAATGTACGGCCAGCTTAACTCATCACCCCTCTATCCAAATCTAAAAAAAATGTTGTCCTGAGAACGCTAGGACTACTCTCAAATTTGTTTCATTGTCTGTTTCTCTGTTGCAGATTTTCCCTCCCTTCCTGTTTGACAAAACGCTCTGCCAAGAACTGGGCCCTAGGTAGCAGTAACCCCTGCTAACAGGGGTTCTAACCTTTCCTTACTCTATCAAAAACTGGCAAAAAACTATTTGGTATTTGGCTTATAATATAGACACTTTAAATATTAGCTCAAGCTCAGAAAACATGTGAAAATGAGTCAGGAGCACCACCTATTGGCTTGAAACAAGAACACAATATATTCAGTAAATATATGCAGTATTTTATATTTACCTGACTGTAATTTTTTCCCCAGACTATAATTAATAAAGATAATATATACATAACCACCATACATTTCCTTCACAGCCAGCCTCACCTGTTTAATGCAGGAATTCACTGTGTTCACCCACACAGAATCGGACACAATCTCTTTTTGGGAGCCTGGCACCACGTAGTAGGCCACCATGCGAAAGGATGGAATGTATTCCCCTGTGATCACAATTGATGCAGCAATAATAGTCTGATCTTGCTGACGCTGCACACGCTCCAGTTTTATAACCCGACCCTTGCTGAGGATCTGTGGAAAGGATGTGTTTTACAGATCATTATTCTAAGAAAAAGGATGAGATGGCTGAAAATTACAGAACAGGGTTTAAAAAAAATAGGCTTAAAAACTATTCAAACACCATTCATTCAAACTGTTTATAGATTTGTCAGGACTGTAATAAAAAATCTGCCACTGCTGACTTGTTTTGAATGTACCAACTCCAGTGCTTCCCTTTCTTCCTTGAAAGTCGCTGAATTTGAACAAGCATACAACCCGCGAATTCTGGGCTCTTGGCCTGCATACTTCTTCTGGGTCATTGAATCATTAAAGTGAACTTGCACTTTGTCCATAATGTCTGCTTTAAAGGAAGTATTATCCACAGTGTCTGTCTCAGACAAATCAACTAGCCCCCATAGCTGGACTCCAGTGCTTTCAAATGCATATGCGCATGTGCATAGATATGTTCACTGAATTGTACATAGTCATGTTTCTGTGTGCCTGTGCACATGCATAATCATTGAGACCACTGGCAAGAGATGCATCCATTACTGCTCTGGCTTGTTCCATTACTTCTCTTTGGTTCTCCTCTGTCTGTTGATCTGTTTCTGTATTGGCCATGGCTAGTAATACAACTGACTTCTGCTTGCAACTCTGGTATTTTGCTGCACCAAGACTCTGCCTGCCCCGAGTTGCAGACCCTGACTCTGTCAATGCCTGCCCCAAGTTGCTGACCCTGACTCGGTCAATGCCAGCCCCAAGTTGCGGAACCTGACTCTGTCAATGCCTGCCCCAAATTGCTGACCCTGACTCATTCAATGCCAGCTCAAGTTGCTGATCCTGCCTCTGTCAATGCCTGCCCCAATTTGTTGATTCTGACTCTGTCAATGCCTGCCCAAGTTGCTGATCCTAACTCTGACAAAGCTTGCCCCAGGTTGGTGATTCTGACTCTGTCAATATCTGCCCAAGTTGCAGACCTTGACTCTGTCAATGCCTGCCCTAAGTTGCTTTATCCTGACACTGTCAATGCCTGCCCTAAGTTGCTGACCCTGACTCCGTCAATGCTTACTTCAAGTTGCTAAACCCTAACTCTGTCAATGCCTGGCCCAGGTTGCTGACCCTGACTCTGTCAATGCCTGCCCCATGTTGCTGATCATGACTCTGTCAATGCCTACCCCAAGTTGCTGACCCTGACTCTGTCAATGCCTGCCCCAAGTTCCTGACCCTGACTCCGTCAATGCTTACTTCAAGTTGCTGACCCTGACTCTGTCAATGCCTGCCCCAGGTTGCTGACCCTGACTCTGTCAATGCCTACCCCAAGTTGCTGACCCTGACTCTGTCAATGCCTGCCCCAAGTTGCTGATACTGACTCTGTCAATACCTTCCCAGGTTGCTGAACCTGACTGTGTCAAGGCTTGTCTTACGTTGCTGACCTTTGTCAGTCCCTGCCATATTGGTGCCACTTGTCAAGCTGATGCTGACCCAGACTTGCTCCTGTACTCTTCTTTTCAGTGTCAATTCGAGCTACATGACATTAGCTTTGACAAGTTCCAGTGACACCAGGGGCATCACCATCCACAGACATTCTTGCCACTTCATCACTGGACTCTCTGTCTTACTACCTGGGGGTGCTTGGACTGGAGCAGTAAGAGAGACCACACTCATCATCTCAGACTCCGCCATTGAGCTATATAACAGTATCTACCTACCTGTGACCTTAAGTAAGCTTTAGCTCTCTGAGCTTGTTAAATCTTATATATCCTAAGCAGGCTTCTTCTCTCAATTCCACATGACAGCACTAGGGCCAGTTATTGGCATTGCAAGAAGGCAGGGGGGATGTTATGTATCCCCAAGTATTTCTGTGAGTGAATCAAGGTAGTGAGGTAGTGTAGACAGTAAGTAAAATCTGCTGATACATCCTCAGGATAATGGATCCTGTTTCTTTACCCAGTATAATGGGTATATATATATATATATATATATATATATATATATATAAAAGTAAAGGCATACCACACCCTGTGTACTTTAATATTGTTTTGTTTGGGCTTCTGAATCACGCTCAGTGTTCACAACTGGTTACGAAATAGATAAACAACAAAAGTATTTTTTTTTACAATAGGATAGATAGTTTGAAGGTTCTACCATGTACGTGATGTGGGTGATGCTTTTTTGGACACTTGGGATTGCATTCTTCATATAAAACTGAACTTGCAAGTTTTCACCCGGTTTGACCTGCGTTGCCGCGAGACTGATGTGAAGGTAGTTTTTAGATCCGCTTGATGGCTTGTAAGCTGTCACAGTCAAAGAGCCTACAGTCTGCCGGTGATCAGGAATACCTACAGCCTTAGTCCGCACCTAGAGTAAAACAAAGCGTCAAACCAGTTTTATTGATCGATAAAGATGTGAAAAAAAAAAAACCTTTACACATTCACATAAGTCTAAAAAGTTCTGGAGAGGAAGAAATAATAAAAAAATGTCATTAGGCTAATACAGTGTTTAATATAATATCTCATACTAAATGTGTCCAACCATTATAATAAATGTCCAAAGAACAGTCTTTTTAAAGCTAGCTATTCACTTATAGATTTTTTTCCCATCCTGCCTATGGTCTACAGCATGGATGGATCATTCTCCCGTTGCAGCTATTGTATTTTGGCAGCCGACCCGGTCAGCTGTCAAAATACCCGAACAATGAACGATGAATAGGCCAGTATATTTCGGCCTAGCTCCTTCATTTTTTAATCGAGGGTTGTCCGGTGGTAGGTGGCCGACAGGCAACCCTCTGAGCAAGTTTTGGCCACTGAGTTCATCGGGAACTTACCAAAATTCAAAACCTGTATGGCTATTGTAAGGGCAGACATCTGCATTGTGATGTGGCATTCTGTGAATCAAGGTGCATTGCTGTGATGAATAGTAAATTATGGCTCCCTTGTAACCCTTAATGTACTACGCTTACCATGTCAAACGGTCTATGGTTGCTCAGTTGTATTGGTATTTCAATATTTTTTTTCCTTATAAAAGTCCTGTATTGAAAAAAAAATGTGCATTGCTGTAAGACAGCCCATTTATTTTTAATAGACTGTCAAAGTACCATGATGCAGGTGTTAAGGGAAATGCAGAGTACCACATTGCAGAGATAGTTCACTGGCAATGTGCATAGGGATGTCATCCAAACTTAACGGCAAAGCAATGCCCTGTACTGCATTACCAAGCAATGCGATAATGCACTGTAAAATGCATCATAAAACACACAGGTCTGAATAGAGCCTAATTTGATTTATGCTAAATCGATAGACTCATTAGTAGGGTTGAGCGGACACCTAG
Source organism: Pelophylax lessonae (assembly GCF_965119305.1). NCBI lineage: Eukaryota > Metazoa > Chordata > Amphibia > Anura > Ranidae > Pelophylax > Pelophylax lessonae. The sequence continues at coordinate 616,190,384 of NC_138771.1, read as the reverse complement.
ATGTCCGTGTTCGACGGGTTCGGCCGAACTTTAAAAAAAAGTCCGGGTCCGTGTCCCGGACTTTTACCGAACTTTTCCCGGACACCGAACCCCATTGAAGTCAATGGGGACCCGAACTTTAAGGCACTAAAATGGCTCTAAAACACCAAAGGAAAGGGCTAGAGTGCTGCAAATGGCAGCAAAACGTAATTAAGAGCATGGCAAGTGCTCTGCAAACAAATGTGGATAGGGAAATAACTTAAAACAACAAAAAAAAACAGAAAAATAAAACAATGTTCTTCTTCATCTCTGAAGGACGAGGCCCATATGGAGTAGGAGGGAGGTTGAGGTGGTGGTGGATGTGGCGGTGACATAGGCGTGCGCACAGGGTGTGCTGGGTGTGCCTGGGCACACCCTAATCACCTAGGGCACATAGCATTGCCAGTGAGGAGATGGGAAAGATCTCCCTGGGACCTGCTCTGCTCTATTTCTCCTTGCCTACAGGTACATGGCCCCGATACATTACTCTCCCTGCTGGCAAACACATGCATGTGTATTTCAACTTTGGGGTGCACACCTTAATGCAATAGGCTGCGCACACCTATGGGCGGTGTAGGTGGAAGCGGCGGTGGAGGAGGACCAGGGCCGGATTAACAGCATCATGGGCTTGGTGCTGAGGATTTTGAAGGGCCTTAAGGGCCGTGCCTTGCCATGCACCCAGAGGAGGAAGGGTGCAGCCATGCATGCCTAATTCAACATGGGATGCTGTCTCTGAAGCCCATAAACACATCCATGCATCGCCAACTGTCCCTCCTTGTCCGGCCTTCACGCTGTGTGGGGAGGTTCTGAGGGTGCTGCCTGGGGAAGCGAGCATAGAAGCCAGACTTCTGTGTTTACAAGTGACAGAAGAGCGGTAACAGTGAATATGGCCAACCCGGGGCCTATATAAAAGGTAGGGGCCTGGAGCTGCAGCTCCAATAGCCCCTACATTAATCTGGCCCTGAGGAGGAGGACGAGGTAGCCAACACTGCTTCTTTTCAAAAATTTTAAATGAGGGTACACCCCAAAAGAGTGAGAAAGAGCAAAAATGGAACAATGGGTGGGTAAGGTCGGTATCCATTGCTATTCTGCATAAGGTACGGAAAAGTCCCGTGGGATCCATGCCTGGTTCATTTTAATGAACGTGAGCTTGTCCACATTGTCTCTGGACAGGCGGCTGCGCTTGTCTGTTATAACGCCCCCAGCCGTGCTAAATACCCGTTCAGATAATACACTGGCTGCAGGGCACGCCAGCACCTCCAAGGCGTAAAGGGCAAGCTCAGGCCATGTGCCCAATTTGGAGACCCAGAAGTTGAAGGGGGCAGACCCGTCATTCACTACATGTAGGCGTGTGCACACATACTGCTCCACCATGTTGGTAAAATGCTGCCTCCTGCTAAGACGTTCCATCTGAGCTGCTGGTGCTGCTGTTTGTTGTGGCGTGCTGACAAAGCTTTTCCACATTTCGGCCATGCTAACCCTGCCTTCTGAGGTGCTGGCGGTGCCCTGGTTGCGTTGGCGACCTCCTCCTCCTCCTCCTCTGCCTTGTGCTTCCACTGTGGCCCCGCTGTCAGATGGGAATGCCAGCAGCATGGCGTCTACCAGCGTGCGCTTGTACTCGCGCATCTTGCGATCGCGCTCCAGTGAGTGAATTAAGGACGGTACGTTGTCCTTGTAACGGGGATCCAGCAGCGTGGCCACCCAGTAATCAGCACAAGTTAGAATGTGGGCAACTCGGCGGTCGTTGTGGAGACACTGCAGCATGTAATCGCTCATGTGTGCCAGGCTGCCCAGAGGCAACGAAAGGCTGTCCTCTGTGGGAGGTGTATCGTCCGTGTCCTCTGTATCCCCCCAGCCACGCACCAGTGATGGCCATGAGCTGGCCTGGGTGCCACCCTGCTGTGAACATGGTTCCATCTCCTCCTCCAGCTCCTCCTCATCCTCCTCATCCTCCAGAACTGTGCCCCTGCTGGACAATTGCGTCCCTGGCGTTTGCGTGTGCAGGAACCCACCCTCGGAGCCCCTTGCGAATGACTGCCCTGAAAGCCTTGGAAATGTTACCTCTTCATCCTCCTCCTCCTCCTCATCCTGTGCCACATCCTCTTCCATCATCGCCCGAATTGTTTTTTCAAGGAGGCATAGAAGTGGGATAGTTAAGCTGAGAACGGCGTCATTGCCACTGGCCATGTTGGTGGAGTACTCAAAACAGCGCAACAAGGCACACAGGTCTCGCATGGAGGCCCAGTTATTGGTGGTGAAGTGGTGCTGTTCCGCAGAGCGACTCACGCGTGCGTGCTGCAGCTGAAACTCCACTATGGCCTGCTGCTGCTCGCACAGTCTTTCCAGCATGTGCAAGGTGGAGTTCCACCTTGTGGGCACGTCACATATGAGGCGGTGAGCGGGAAGGCCGAAGTTACGCTGCAGCGCTGCCAGGCGAGCAGCAGCAGGGTGAGAACGCCGAAAGTGCGCACAAACGGCCCGCACTTTCTGCAGCAGCTCTGACATATCGGGGTAGTTTTTAAGGAACCTCTGCACCACCAAATTCAGCACATGCGCCAGGCAAGGGATGTGCGTCAAACCGGCTAGGCCCAGAGCTGCTATGAGATTTTGCCCGTTATCGCACACCACCAGGCCGGGCTTGAGGCTCGCTGGCAGCAACCACTCATTTGTCTGCTGTTCCATGCTCCTCCACAACTCCTGCGCGGTGTGTGGTTTGTCCCCCAAACAGGCAAGTTGTAAAACTGCCTGCTGTCGTTTACCCCTGGCCGTGCTGAAGTTGGTGGTGAAGGTGTTACGCTGTCCGGATGAGGAGGCGGTAGAGGATGAGGAAGCGGAGTAGGAGGAGTTAGGAACAGGAGGCAAACTGAAGCGCCCTGCAATCCTCGGTGGTGGAAGGACATGCGCCAAATTGCTATCCGCCTCAGGCCCATCCGCCACTGCATTTACCCAGTGTGCCGTTAGGGAGATATAACGCCCCTGACCGTGCTTACTGGTCCACGTATCCGTAGTTAGGTGGACCTTGGCACAGATGGCGTTGCGCAGTGCACACCTGATATTTTCCCCCACTTGGTTGTGCAGGGAAGGGATGGCTTGCCTGGAAAAGTAGTGGCGGCTGGGCACGACGTACTGTGGGACAGCCACCGACATAAGGTTTTTAAAACTGTGCGTCTCCACCAGACGGAATGACAGCATTTCAAAGGCCAATAATTTTGAAATGCTGGCATTCAGGGCCAGGGATCGCGGGTGGGTAGGGGGGTACTTCCTCTTCCTCTCAAGTGTTTGGGAGATGGAAAGCTGAACGCTTCCACGGGACATTGTGGAGATGGTTGTTGGTGACCCAGGTGGTGGTGTTGCTGACAGATCGTCTGTTTGCGGGGTGGCAGGTGCCGGTATCACTACAGATGTGGCTGGAGCGGCCGAGACTGCAGCAGAAGAGGAAGCAGGATGAGCCAGAGACGTTTCTTGGTTTTGAAGGTGTGTACTCCACTGCAGCTCGTGCTTTGCACTTAGATGCCTGATCATGCAGGTTGTGCTCAGGTTGAGAAGGTTTATGCCTCGCTTCAAGCTCTGATTGCACAGGGTGCAAACCACTCGTGTCCTGTCATCAGCACATTTTCTAAAGAACTTCCACGCTAGAGAACTCCTTTGAGCTGACTTTGGTGCGCTCGTTCCCTTGCTGCGTTGGGCAGTAGCGGGCGTAGTGTCTAGGGCACGGCCGCTCCGCTTCTGCACCCTGCTCCCTCTTCTGCTGTGCTGGTGGCTCTGTGCGACCACCGCCTCTTCCTCCAAACTACTCAGGTCACCTGCATGACGTTCATTCCATGTGGGGTCGAGGACCTCATCGTCCTCCACATCATCTTCCACCCAGTCTTCACCCCTGCCCTCCTTGTCGGTCTCCACAATGCTGAACGCCGCAGCAGTTGGCACCTGCGTTTCGTCATCATCGGAGACGTGCTGCGATGATCCTTGCATGTACTCATCTTGAGAAATAAGTGGTTGGGCATCGCTGCACTCAATCTCTTCCACTTCTGGGGCAGGGCTAGGTGGATGGCCCTGGGAAACCCTGCTGACAGAGTCCTCAAAAAGAATAAGAGACTGCTGTATGGCTTGGGGCTCAGACTGCTGGCCTGATTTGCAAGGGGGTGAGGAGAAAGACGGTTGGACATTGGCTGCAGGTGCCAACTCTGACCTTTCTGCAGTAGACTGGGTGGGAGACAATGTGAAGGAACTGGAGGCACTGTCAGCAGCAAACCAATCTACTATCGCCTCAACTTGTTCTGGCCTCATCACTTCTAGGGGCGTTTGATGCCCTACCAAATACTGATGCAGGTTCTGTCGCCTACTCACACTTGAGGAAGGTGTTTCACTTGTGCGTGTAGCTGGCACAGATCGACCACGTCCTCTCCTTGCAACAGGAGCTCTACCAGCAGCACCACGACCCAGGCCACGGCCCTTATTTGACGGTCTCCTCATATTTCTGTAATTTAAGATCTTGCCCTAGAAAGGTTTTTATTGAATAGCGGAATAGGAAATATGATCCAAAAAAGTGTATGTATCTCGCACGTACAAAACCACACTAGGCCCCAATTACTATTGTTTCTACCCCTAAAAGGATGGATGAGGAGTAGGAGGAGTATGGAACAGACAGCACCCTCAAATCTTCAGAAGTATGAGATGAACCCCAAAAACTTGGAAAGGTGGATCTCACACGTACCGACACAGACTATCCCGCAATTCAATTGATCCTCAAAGGTTTTTATTGAATAGCGGAATAGGAAATATGATCAAAAAAAGTGTATGTATCTCGCACGTACACAACCACACTAGGCCCCAATTACTATTGTTTGTACCCCTAAAAGGATGGATGAGGAGTAGGAGGAGGAGTATGGAACAGGCAGCACCCTCAAATCTTCAGAAGTATGAGATGAACCCCAAAAACTTGGAAAGGTGGATCTCACACGTACCGACACAGACTATCCCGCAATTCAATTGATCCTCAAAGGTTTTTATTGAATAGCGGAATAGGAAATATGATCAAAAAAAGTGTATGTATCTCGCACGTACACAACCACACTAGGCCCCAATTACTATTGTTTGTACCCCTAAAAGGATGGTTGAGCAGTAGGAGCAGGAGTATGGAACAGGCAGCACCCTCAAATCTTCAGAAGTATGAGATGAACCCCAACAACTTGGAAAGGTGGATCTCACACGTACCGACACAGACTATCTCGCAATTGAATTGATCCCCAAAGGTTTTAATTGAATAGCGGAATAGAAAATATGATCAAAAAGAAAGTGTATGTATCTCGCACGTACACCACCACACTAGGCCCCAACTACTATTGTTTGTACCCCTAAAAGGATGGTTGAGCAGTAGGAGGAGGAGTATGGAACAGGCAGCACCCTCAAATCTTCAGAAGTATGAGATGAACCCCAAAAACTTGGAAAGGTGGATCTCTCTCACACGTACCAACACAGACTATCCCCCAATTTAACTGATCCCCAAAGGTTTTTGATTAAATAGCGGAATAGAAAATATGATCCAAAAAAAGTGTATGTATATCACACGTACACAACCACACTAGGCCCCAATTACTATTGTTTGTACCCCTAAAAGGCTAGATGAGGAGTAGGGGGGGTATGGAACAGGCAGCACCCTCAAACCTTCAAAAGTATGAGATGAACCCCAACAACTTGGAAAGGTGGATCTCTCTCACACGTACCAACACAGACTATCCCCCAATTTAACTGATCCCCAAAGGTTTTTGATTAAATAGCGGAATAGAAAATATGATCCAAAAAAAGTGTATGTATATCACACGTACACAACCACACTAGGCCCCAATTACTATTGTTTGTACCCCTAAAAGGCTAGATGAGGAGTAGGGGGAGTATGGAACAGGCAGCACCCTCAAACCTTCAGAAGTATGAGATGAACCCCAACAACTTGGAAAGGTGGATCTCTCTCACACGTACCAACACAGACTATCCCCCAATTTAACTGATCCCCAAAGGTTTTTGATTAAATAGCGGAATAGAAAATATGATCCAAAAAAAGTGTATGTATATCACACGTACACAACCACACTAGGCCCCAATTACTATTGTTTGTACCCCTAAAAGGCTAGATGAGGAGTAGGGGGAGTATGGAACAGGCAGCACCCTCAAACCTTCAGAAGTATGAGATGAACCCCAACAACTTGGAAAGGTGGATCTCTCTCACACGTACCAACACAGACTATCCCCCAATTTAACTGATCCCCAAAGGTTTTTGATTAAATAGCGGAATAGAAAATATGATCCAAAAAAAGTGTATGTATATCACACGTACACAACCACACTAGGCCCCAATTACTATTGTTTGTACCCCTAAAAGGCTAGATGAGGAGTAGGGGGGGTATGGAACAGGCAGCACCCTCAAACCTTCAGAAGTATGAGATGAACCCCAACAACTTGGAAAGGTGGATCTCTCTCACACGTACCAACACAGACTATCCCCCAATTTAACTGATCCCCAAAGGTTTTTGATTAAATAGCGGAATAGAAAATATGATCCAAAAAAAGTGTATGTATATCACACGTACACAACCACACTAGGCCCCAATTACTATTGTTTGTACCCCTAAAAGGCTAGATGAGGAGTAGGGGGGGTATGGAACAGGCAGCACCCTCAAACCTTCAGAAGTATGAGATGAACCCCAACAACTTGGAAAGGTGGATCTCTCTCACACGTACCAACACAGACTATCCCCCAATTTAACTGATCCCCAAAGGTTTTTGATTAAATAGCGGAATAGAAAATATGATCCAAAAAAAGTGTATGTATATCACACGTACACAACCACACTAGGCCCCAATTACTATTGTTTGTACCCCTAAAAGGCTAGATGAGGAGTAGTGGGAGTATGGAACAGGCAGCACCCTCAAACCTTCAGAAGTATGAGATGAACCCCAACAACTTGGAAAGGTGGATCTCTCTCACACGTACCAACACAGACTATCCCCCAATTTAACTGATCCCCAAAGGTTTTTGATTAAATAGCGGAATAGAAAATATGATCCAAAAAAAGTGTATGTATATCACACGTACACAACCACACTAGGCCCCAATTACTATTGTTTGTACCCCTAAAAGGCTAGATGAGGAGTAGGGGGAGTATGGAACAGGCAGCACCCTCAAACCTTCAGAAGTATGAGATGAACCCCAACAACTTGGAAAGGTGGATCTCTCTCACACGTACCAACACAGACTATCCCCCAATTTAACTGATCCCCAAAGGTTTTTGATTAAATAGCGGAATAGAAAATATGATCCAAAAAAAGTGTATGTATATCACACGTACACAACCACACTAGGCCCCAATTACTATTGTTTGTACCCCTAAAAGGCTAGATGAGGAGTAGGGGGGGTATGGAACAGGCAGCACCCTCAAACCTTCAGAAGTATGAGATGAACCCCAACAACTTGGAAAGGTGGATCTCTCTCACACGTACCAACACAGACTATCCCCCAATTTAACTGATCCCCAAAGGTTTTTGATTAAATAGCGGAATAGAAAATATGATCCAAAAAAAGTGTATGTATATCACACGTACACAACCACACTAGGCCCCAATTACTATTGTTTGTACCCCTAAAAGGCTAGATGAGGAGTAGGGGGGGTATGGAACAGGCAGCACCCTCAAACCTTCAGAAGTATGAGATGAACCCCAACAACTTGGAAAGGTGGATCTCTCTCACACGTACCAACACAGACTATCCCCCAATTTAACTGATCCCCAAAGGTTTTTGATTAAATAGCGGAATAGAAAATATGATCCAAAAAAAGTGTATGTATATCACACGTACACAACCACACTGGGCCCCAATTACTATTGTTTGTACCCCTAAAAGGCTAGGAGTAGGGGGAGTATGGAACAGGCAGCACCCTCAAACCTTCAGAAGTATGAGATGAACCCCAACAACTTGGAAAGGTGGATCTCTCTCACACGTACCAACACAGACTATCCCCCAATTTAACTGATCCCCAAAGGTTTTTGATTAAATAGCGGAATAGAAAATATGATCCAAAAAAAGTGTATGTATATCACACGTACACAACCACACTAGGCCCCAATTACTATTGTTTGTACCCCTAAAAGGCTAGATGAGGAGTAGGGGGAGTATGGAACAGGCAGCACCCTCAAACCTTCAGAAGTATGAGATGAACCCCAACAACTTGGAAAGGTGGATCTCTCTCACACGTACCAACACAGACTATCCCCCAATTTAACTGATCCCCAAAGGTTTTTGATTAAATAGCGGAATAGAAAATATGATCCAAAAAAAGTGTATGTATATCACACGTACACAACCACACTAGGCCCCAATTACTATTGTTTGTACCCCTAAAAGGCTAGATGAGGAGTAGGGGGAGTATGGAACAGGCAGCACCCTCAAATCTTCAGAAGTATGAGATTGTGTTCACTGTACCCCACAAAGATTGAGTTCACTGCACCCCACAATGATTGTGTTCACTGCACCCCACAAAGATTGTGTTCACTGCACCTCACAAAGATTGTGTTCACTGTACCCCCCAAAGATTGTGTTCACTGCACCCCACAAAGATTCTGTTCACTGTACCCCACAAAGATTGTGTTCACTGCACCCTAAAAGGATGTTGTTCACTGCACCCCACAAAGATTGTGTTCACTGCACCCTAAAAGGATGTTGTTCACTGCACCCCAAAAAGATTGTGTTCACTGTACCCCCCCAAAGATTGTGTTCACTGCACCCCACAAAGATTGTGTTCACTGCACCCCAAAAAGATTGTGTTCACTGTACCCCCCAAAGATTGTGTTCACTGCACCCCAAAAAGATTGTGTTCACTGTACCCCCCAAAGATTGTGTTCACTGCACCCCACAAAGATTCTGTTCACTGTACCCCACAAAGATTGTGTTCACTGCACCCCAAAAAGATTGTGTTCACTGTACCCCCCCAAAGATTGTGTTCACTGCACCCCACAAAGATTCTGTTCACTGCACCCCACAAAGGATTTTGTTCACTGCACCCCAAAAAGATTGTGTTCACTGCACCCCAAAAAGGATTTTGATCACTGCACCCCAAAAAGGATGTTGTTCACTGCACCCCAAAAATGATTTTGTTCACTCCACCCCAAAAAGATTGTGTTCACTGCACCCCACAAAGATTGTGTTCACTGCACCCCAAAAAGATTGTGTTCACTGTACCCCCCAAAGATTGTGTTCACTGCACCCCACAAAGATTCTGTTCACTGTACCCCGCAAAGATTGTGTTCACTGCACCCCAAAAAGATTGTGTTCACTGCACCCCAAAAAGGATGTTGTTCACTGCACCCCAAAAAGGATGTTGTTCACTCCACCCCAAAAAGATTGTGTTCACTGCACCCCACAAAGATTGTGTTCACTGCACCCCAAAAAGATTGTGTTCACTGCACCCCAAAAATGATTTTGTTCACTGCACCCCAAAAAGGATTTTGTTCACTGCACCCCAAAAAGGATGTTGTTCACTCCACCCCAAAAAGATTGTGTTCACTGCACCCCAAAAAGATTGTGTTCACTGCACCCCACAAAGGATTTTGTTCACTGCACCCCAAAAAGATTGTGTTCACTGCACCCCAAAAAGGATGTTGTTCACTGCACCCCAAAAAGGATTTTGTTCACTGCACCCCAAAAAGATTGTGTTCACTGCACCCCACAAAGGATTTTGTTCACTGCACCCCACAAAGATTGTGTTCACTGCACACCAAAAAGGATTGTGTTCACTGCACCCCAAAAAGATTTTGTTCACTGCACCCCAAAAAGATTGTGTTCACTGCAGCCCAAAAAGATTGTGTTCACTGCAGCCCAAAAAGATTGTGTTCACTGCAGCCCAAAAAGATTGTGTTCACTGCAGCTCACACACAGAAAAATGGATGTGGATCACTGACACCTGCCTATCTCCAATCCCACACCACACAGCAATATCGATTGTAGTTTGTAGAACACAGTTTCCCTAAAATTCAGCAGACTCTGTCCCTAACAGGATTGAGAAGAGATCGTAGATCAGGATTGAGTGCAGATTCACCCCACCCCCCACACAGCAATATCGATTGTAGTTTGTAGAAGACACTGACCCTATAATTCAGCAGACTCTATCCCTAAAATGCCTACAACTCGCCCTGCCTAAACACTCCGACCTGTCCCTCAATTCTATCCGGACACAAATGTTTTTTTCCTGCCTATCTTTCCCTAATCAGCAGCCAGCACATTGATGTGTGCTCTGTCCCTTAGCTAAGCAGCAGAATGACGCTGCTGCGGCGGCTGCCTCGAACTTATAAAGACTTGGTCACATGCTTCAGACGGCCAATCACAGCTACTAAGACATTTGCAGGCATGGCTGGGATGGCTTAAGGCACACCAGTTAAACGATTGTTGATTGGCTGTTGAAAGCCCGCCATGAAAAGAGCGCCAAAGCATGCAAAACCCGGAAATAAAACGACCGAACACGGATTTTTACCCGAACATACAGTAAAGTGTCCGTGTTCGGGTAAAAAAAATCCAATTATTCGGTACGAACACGAATAATACAGTCCGTGTTCGCTCAACACTACTCATTAGTCTAATGTTTACAAATTCTATGATTGTGCAGCACCCTCCTAGGTAGGTGCTAGTGAGAAAGTATAGTTTTGAGCTCTGTTTGCTTACCAGAAGGGCTGCAGGTAAATATATATTGTTCTCTGCCTACCAGAGAGCAGGAACTGTTAGTGAGGTCTGCTCATTGTGCTCAGGATGCAACTCATTCTGTCTGGAGAGTGTTTTGCACTGGTCCAATAGGGAGGCATATTGGACAGTGGGAGCAAACCTGACAAATGGGTGCACAGGCTTTTGATACAGCCCTGGTGATTTGGCAGAGGAAAAGTGCCTCGGTGCATGCTGGAATACTGTATAAAAGCCAGGAGCGCATGTGCTTGAGGTCTTTCGGCTGGATAGTGTAGTCCCGGAGGGAGAAGGTGGCTCCCTCATCCTCTGTAGAGGTGTCACGAGGCCTCAGGAGGGTCGTCCTGTGGGCCTGGAAAGTAGCAGTGAGGAACTGAACCCGGAGATCCAGAGGAGCTTATTGAGAGGGGAGACACTGGAGGATCTGGCTCTGCAGTACAGTGAGTACAGAATCTCGTATCAAAGAGCCTGACCAGAGGGGGGGCCACCCCTGCTCCTAGGATAGTCAGTGGTGTCGGTTGAAAGGGGATGCTAGTGAGAGTGTCCTCAAGATAAGTTGTCATCCATTAAGTTGCATGCTAGGAAGTGAAGAACAAGAGACTTAACCCTTTTCACACTTGTGGCAGTGTGGATCAAGAAGCCCAGCTCTTTCCAATCAACCTATGAGGTCTAGCGAAAGATGTCCCCAGCTGATGTATATAGTTTGAATTGGAGTATCCCACTATTCCCTTCTCCTATCCAAGTTCCAAATAAACATAAAAAACCAACACCCCTAGATGGTTTATTGTGTGACGAGCCAGCAGGAGCAAAGAGGAATCAATGAACTATATCTCAAGGCAACCATGTGCTGGTAACTGGGGGAGCCCATCAAGTCATCATCCACCAGGCCCTACAGGGACAGTGTTACAATTGTATTTTTTTTAGGCTGTAGGCACTCACAGCTGGGGACCGTGAAGGAATCTTTATGAACAGTCTCAAAGCTTCACAGCTGGGGACCATGAGCAGGGCCGGATTAAGAGCATCATGGGCTTGGTGCTGAGGATTTTGAAGGGCCTTAAGGGCCGTGCCTTGGCATGCACCCAGAGGAGGAAGGGTGCAGCCATGCATGCCTAATTCAACATGGGATGCTGTCTCTGAAGCCCATAAACACATCCATGCATCGGCAACTGTCCCTCCTTGTCCGGCCTTCGTGCTGTGTGGGGAGGTTCTGAGGGAGCTGCCTGGGGAAGCGAGCATAGAAGCCAGACTTCTGTGTTTACAAGTGACAGAAGAGCGGTAACAGTGAATATGGCCAACCCGGGGCCTATATAAAGTTAGGGGCCTGGAACTGCAGCTCCAATAGCCCCTACGTTAATCTGGCCCTGACCATGAGGCTGGTTATCCTGCACAATTGCACAGCTGTAGGTACCCAGTGCACGTCAGGAACACTGAACTGCACAGGAGGGCACTCTTTGTAAAGCTCACAGTCCAGGATTCTGCTAAGGATGGGTAAATGGGCAATATCTAAGACCCTAGGAAACCTGTCTCAGTCCAATCTATCTCTGGCACTTATATCCAAAAACCAAGCGGTCAAAATGAATCAACTCAGCTTCTGAGCTACCTTCCAGCTTCCTCCAGACACGATCCAGTGAGTAAGACAGTCCTTTAGACAAGATCCATTTGGTGAAGTCCTGCAGTCTGTTCTAGATCACTTCCAGGTCACACCTGTGCCACCGCTGAGACCTTAAAGAACAGTAACACAGTCCACAGGCTGCCTCAGGGGCATTAGCCCCCTGGGACTTGGAACTCTCCTTACTGGGGAAAGACAATCTCCCCAGGGCTCCAGACTATTTATCAGCTCCTTAGCCACCATCTGGGCACACCTCCCCCAGGAATTGGCTTCGCCCAGATCAATATTAAGGCTGGGGATTGAATTCAACCTCCCTAGGCTCCAGAAACTTCCTCTAGAGGCAGGAGGAAGCAATCCAAGCCTGTGACAATCTGAACAGACCATATCATACAATCCCTGCTCCGTTAATTATAAAAGAATGTCTGGTCTACAACTGACTGTGCGACCACCTTGCCGAGAATAGCCTCCCCTTCAGTCTGGATTTTGGCCTCAACACTCCACTGAAACTGCTCTCCTAAAACTGACAAACAATCTAGTAACAGCCAAAACCAATGGACACTATTCTTTACTCCTACTCCTGGACCTTTCTGCTGCCTTTGATATGGATTACCATCACCTCCTCCTCAAAAAACTCCATGCCTTTGGTCTCCGTGACCGTACTCTTCACTGGTTATCTTCCTACTTATCCAACCGCACCTTTAGCGTTACTCACAATTATACTTCTTCCTCTCCTCTTCCCTTCTCTGTTGGGGTCCCCCAAGGCTCTGTTCTTGGACCCCTCCTATTTTCAATATACACCTCCTCTCTGGGTCAGCTGATAGCCTCCCACGGCTTCCAATACCATCTCTACGCTGACAATACCCAAATCTATTTATCCACCCCTCAGCTTTCTCCTTCAGTCTCCTCACGCATCACTAGTCTACTATCAGATATATCAGTCTGGATGTCACACCACTTCCTCAAACTCAATCCATCCAAAACCAAGCTTATAATTTTTCCTCCACCACATGCCCCTTCCCCTGATCTCTCTGTCAATATCGATGGCATTACCATCAGCCCATCCTCGCATGCCAAGGTCCTAGGTGTTGTCCTGGACTCTGAACTCTCCTTCAAGCCCTACATCCAATCGCTGACCAAATCTTGCAGCCTCAAACTGCACAATATCTCCAAAATACACCCCTTTCTAACCAAAGACACAATAAAGCTCTTAGTTAACTCCCTGGTCATTTCGCGCCTCGACTACTGCAAATTCCCTTCTCATTGGCTTACCTCTACACAGGCTATCCCCCCTTCAATCCATCATGAATGCTGCTGCCAGACTCATCCACATTACCAATCGCTCAGTGTCTGCTGCTCCTCTCTGTCAAGCTCTCCACTGGCTTCCACTCACCCAATGAATTAAATTCAAAATACTAACAACATCTTACATCCACATCAACAGCCATCCACAGCTTAGCCCCCAGCTACATCACTAGCCTTGTCTCAAAATACCAACCTAATCGCTCTCTTCGTTCCTCTTAAAACCTCCTGCTCTCTAACTCCCTCGTCACCTCCTCCCATGCTCGCCTACAGGACTTTACCAGAGCCTCTCCAATCCTATGGAACTCCTTACCCTTATCTATCCAATTATCTCATACTCTATTAGCTTTTAGGCAATCTCTGAAACCCCCCCCCCCCTTTTCAGAGAAGCCTATCCTACCCACACCTAACAACTATACCTCCATTTTATCCATCAGCCCATCCCCCATGGTTATTGCCTTTTGTTTCACTTAACTCTCCCTTCTAGATTGTAAGCTCTAATAAGCAGGGCCCTCTAATTCCTCCTGTATTGAATTGTATTGTAACTGGATTGTCTTCCCTCACATTGTAAAGCGCTGCGCAAACTGTTGGCGCTATATAAATCCTGAATAATAATAATAATAATAATAATAATAATAATAAAGGAGCCAAAAACTAAATATACCTAGCATTCTACTCTAGGAGGATGCTACATGTAGTTCCTCGTACTAGCCAATACATCCTGTAGTTTCATATAAAGTGTAATATTCTCTGTGTTCCCGTTGGCTACAAAATGACAATTACACATTAAAACAAAATCCATTACTCCTTCACTGGTTTCTCTTCAAGCACTTACAAGAATTTTCAACTCCTGGATGTCAGACTGGGTGTTAAGGATAATTCCAGTTGTGCCATCTGTGCTGGTTTTAGAACATTTGTCTTCCACTGTACAAATCTCAACATCTGGGGCTGGGGAGCCATCAGGATTCTGCAGCAAAATCTGGAAAAGAAATAATATAAGAGTAGGGCCTCTTTTATACCTGAGCAGTTGAGTTTAACAGAGCACCAATTAAAAACTGCATATGAAAACTGGACCGTTTTATTCAATGGCAGTTTTGGTGTTTGCGTTTTTAAAGTAGTGCAATTGGAGAGCTAACACATATTTTAGACATATAATGAAAAAAAATGAGAAGTAAATGAGGATTGTTTTTTTCAGGTGGGAAATGGAGTATACATATAGTAACTAAATAAGATTGTCAACAAACATTTCATAAACCACAGGACTGTGCTATGTATGTCACAATGTCAGGGGGGTTTGGTGTTACCCAGGGTTCTCGTCAATGTAAGTTGAGCCAATTTTCTCCAGGATTGTTGGTATGGGTTTTTGAGTCTAGAGGCTTTAAAGAGTCTTGTGTGGGAAGCAAACTCCCAATCTAGGTCCAAATTTTGATGATGACTAGTAACTATTGTTTGTGCAAATGTTGACAGGTCTTATGGTATGAAAACTGAGTAGAGTTCAGTGATCCACCCTCCCGAGGAGACCATTGTGCTGCCCATGAGCAGCAGGTGCATAGACAGGCTATGAGTGTCTGACTTTCTTCACTGACCAGACCAACACCTGAGAGATACAGTTGCTGTAGGAGCATCCTGTGAACACTGCAATGTTCTGGCTAGAGAGATCTAATAGGTTGAAAGCCAGTGTCGTCCGAATGAGGCTGCTTTAGAGCCAGGAGGCTGTAGTTTTGTGTTGAACACTGTGTAATGGTGAAACCCCTGCATGGAAAATCTGAGTGTAAGCAAATTTAATTTTAATTAAAATTGGACAAAGAAAGCCCTTAACCACTTCAAAACCGGGCACTTTCACCTCCTTTCTGCCCAGGACAATTTTCAGCTTTCATAGCTGTTACATTTTCAATGACAATTTCTCGGTCATGCAACACTGTACCTAAATAACATTTTTATAATTTTTTTGAGAAAAATAGAGCTTTCTTTTTTGTGGATTTTAATCACCACTGGGATTTTTTTTTTTGCTAATAAAAACAAGACTGAAAATTTGGAAAAAAAACCCATAACGTTTTTCATAGTTTCTGTTTTAAAATTTTGCAAATAAGTAATTTTTGTTCTTCACTGATGGGCACTGATATGTTGCACTGATGGGCACTGATGAGGCTGCACAGATGTGCACTAATAAGGCTGCACTTAAGGGCACTGATGAGGCAGGACTGATGGGCACTGATTGGTGGTACTGATGGGGCCGCACTGATAATCAGGGCACTGATATTCAGTGTAAACAATGAACTTATCAGTGTAAACATGGAGCCCCCACAGATTGGCTCTTCTTTCCTTACGCTGTCTCTGTGTGAGGAAAGGAGAACTGATAACCGGCAAGTCTGTTTACATTGTGACGGCTGGGATTGGACACAGCTGATCACATAGTAAAGGGCCACTGTGGTTGACCCTTTATCCTGATTTTCAAGGCACACAGCAGTCACAGAGCGCACCTTGTGCACACTCCAGGGGGCGTGGGAGAGGCACACATGTCCAAGGATGTCCTCTCAGAACTGGGGAGCTTTAGCTGTCTGTCAGCTATTGTGCAGGCGGGAAGCGGTTAAACAAATGTTGGCAAGTGGACTGTATCCTTAAAATAAAACTAAAGGCAACAAATGTTTGGCGTCAGATAGATTGGAGAGGGACTAGAAAATCTGTTAGGTATTTATTACTGTCTGTGATCCTGTAATGAGACTAATGGCTGGAATACACGATAAGAAAATCGGCCGAAAATTTCCGTTCACAGAGCGATCGGCCGATATTCTACTTGTTAATGTCCAGCCATCAATGAGCGTTATCGATATTGTGAACGAAAAATACCGTTTGAAAAACCCGAAAAATTCTGTTGTCTCGTTTGCGAAAGAACGATATGCTATACGTTGGTGTTGAGGTCGCTCAGTTTAAATCTGTATAACCTCATCACGCATGCCCGAAAATATTTTCCCGGAATCGTTAATGTTGGCAACGTTTTCGACCGACGAACACTGTTTCGGTGGTCGGCGGGCAACGGTTGAGCGATATTCAGACCGTGTATGCTGGCAACGTTTTCGACCAACAAATACTTTTTCAAAAGTCGGTGGTCGAATGATCGGGCGATATTCTAATCGTGTATTCACACCATCACCCACTCTATTTGCCCTGTTTACTGTTACCACCAAGAACCTAGAACAGGAATAGGGGGGAATTATCCAACGGGGGCAACCGAGGTGACAACCAGGGATTCCCTCAGTTTGAAGGATTTTCTCTCATTTGTTTTGGCTATGGTACAGGAAGTAAAGGAAAACCTCCACAATGGAACAGATGGCAAAAACTCCCCAAAAACTGACAAGCATTATTACCCTTGCTTACGCTATCCAAATAAAAATAGAAAGGTTTAGTTCTACTTTAAAAGCTTCACAGCTATTTAACTATAAAAAGAAACAGAATGGGGTGGCTAAACCAAATGTTCTTTCTTAGTTTAAGTTGGCCCCTGGCTTCTTAGGGTATTTGTCCTAAATGCCCCAGTAATGACCTCCCCTGCCATAATTCCAGACTCTGTGCCTGTCTACTTTGGAACTTTGGGTGTGCCACCCACCTTTGTGTATTCCAACATCTCCTGTTACATTCTCCATAATATAAAATGAATATAAAATCCAGCAGGAAGAGTGGGAGCCCCAGCATAGCTGGTGTGGAGACCCAGAACCTCAGCACATAACTCTCACCAATAGAGTCTCCCAAGTGATAGAAGAATCTGTAAGGTGGTTCAATTCTCCAACACACACAAAATCCTGAAACGTCAGTTCTGCAACCTGCTGTCCTGAATTGAAGTAAAATGTGTTGAGGGCATAGCAGTATGGCATTCTTGTTTTTGATGTAATTATGCAAGAATCAATGTAAAATGGAAAGCCCCTTTTAAGATTTAAAAGTTTGATTCACAAAAACTTTTTTTGGGGGGTGAAAGTCAGTGGACTAACTCAACCACTGGCTGTTTATATCTTGGTGTGACTATAGCAGCAAGATCTCTCTGCCAGTTTTCCACTTTGCTACCATCTACCATGGAGTTTCACACCTCTCAAGGAGACTCTTGCCACATTCTCTGTAAAATAAAATAAATTAACCATCTGCAAGAACTAGTAAGTGTAAGCCCTCCATGTACTGCCAACAGTAAGTGTTGGGCAACCTTACCTTGGCCAGATAGGGCATTGAAGGCTTGAAGAACTTGGAGGTCTTGGTGAAAAGTATCTTGAATGCGGTGTTTACCACTGGAATCCCAGCCTTCTCCGCCTCCACCATATCACTGCCTGGAAGACACAAGAAAATGTTAGAGCCCACCTTTTTTTTTTTGCTGAAACTCCAGACCAATACTGGGTACTCTTCCTACCTGCATTGGTCAACACAGTTGCAGCGACATAGAGAGATTTTCCAATGAGGTAGGATAGGTCAAAGTATCGTCCAGTGATCATATACCTTTGCAGTTTCACTTCTGCTTTCCCATCTTTAAGCTAAAAATACAAAAAGTTTGCATTCATGGTCTTGTAAAAACTGTAAATGTTTATAGCCTGTAGATATTTGGTTATGTAGGTGGGGTGTATCTATCCTTCGGTTAAAGGAAGGTTGGGACTAATCAGGTTGAAGGTGGTTGGAGAGAGTACATAAATGGTTCTTTGTTGGAGCTATACATACAGTATTTAGATTTTTTTCTTATCTGATGTTCAACTGTGAAGATTTGCACAGGTTTTGGATTAAAAATTTTATGATCTGCAAGATGTCATTTGGATCAAGGCACTGTCTGCTAATTCTATTGAGACTGTAATGTACAGATATCTTGTCAGAACTTAATCAGTTATAGAGATCACACTTTCAGTGCTTAGATCGGAGAAGCAGAACAATAATTGAAGTATAACTAAAGGAAAGTTTTAGTTCTGGATAGAGAAGAGAAGGATTAGAACACCTGTCTGGCTTTTATTGCTGTCTGTGCCTCTGTTAGGGAGATTCACCCTCTCTATTTGCCCTGTTTACCATTATCATTGAATGTGAAAGTAAAAGAAAATCTCAAATTTTGGGTTGTCCCCAGAAAAGTAGTAGAGGGGAAAATCTCCCAATGGGGACAGTAGTTCTAGTGACCTGGGAGTCCCCAAGGAATGCCCTTAATTTGGAGGAATTTTCCCTCACTTCCTGTTTGGCTATGGAATAGGAAGGGAAGGGAAATCTCTGCAATGGGACAGGGTGGGGGGAACCACATCCTCAGCGATGTGCACCCTCTGGTCTACCTCATGGCAAGAGGAAGCTGTATTTTGTACAGCCATGGAAAATGCATTTCTTTCCCATCCTAATGGCAATCCCCTTTCTGGGGAATATAGTTCAAATCTCTTGATTACACAGTAGATTCTCTCTCCACCGGACTACAATTCCCAAAGTTCACTGCTACCTGAATCAGTCTGTTGAACTCTTCCTGCTCAGCAGCTCCTTCCTCTGATTGATACAGCTGTTAACCAGTTCAGCACTGCAGGGCAGCAGTTACAGAGAGCAGCTGCAACCAGTGTTTCTCTGTCTCTCATTCTTAGCCAAGCACCTGGGTTCATCTGTATTCAACATTTTTTTAAGTAACTGGAAACTACCCTTTACTTTGTCTGAACTTATTACTGGCAATTGCAATTTATCCTATTTTGTTTGAAGTAGGAAAAGGGACTTTCACCCCTGACAGACACCCTGGAAGGAGATGACCACCCTGCCACTAGTACAGCTGTTTCCACTATTCCTTGCAGAGTCCCTAGAGGTTACAAGGCACATCAATTAATTTGGTATCATTAGTCCTCTGGTGGAGTCAATGTGTTATTATATGGGGCACTCAGGGCAATCATGGTCATAGCGGAGAAAAAGAGAGATCTCTAAACATCAGTGGATAACAGATGTGAGGACCCCATGGACCTCATGCTCCACTTCACTGCCCTACCTCCTTCCCAAAATGAAAGCATTCATCCTGAGCAAAATGTCTCGTGACCATTCCCTATAACACATGGACATTTTCTCAATCGTACTTTCTGAGCCATAGGTGTTCATTGTTCTTACCGTAATGTTGGTAAGAGAGTCAGGAAAACTCTTCTTCTCATTATTATCAATAGCTCCGAATATCACATATCCAGAACCTTCCACCGGCTTCCCATGCAGAAAACTAGGATATGTAGAAATTGTTAGGCATTGATGGTGAGCAAAAATGGAAGTTACAGGGTATGAAAAAATTATATTACTCGGATGAGGGGTAATTACAACAGTTAGCTTTTATTGATATTGTTTAGGTCTGTTTAAAACTTCATGTTCATCCAAGACTACACTGTCCACAGGGTGACAACACTGTTGTGCGATTGCACTGTAAAACAAATAGTGTTGTCACCCTGGTACAGGAAGTTCAAAATAAAGGATCTACAGAAAGGAACAATAGATAATAAAACTATATTACAGAGTGGATTTAGAAAACCAAATACTGTTGTGCTAATGCTAGTCTCCTAAAAGCATATCTAAGAGGCACTGGGACTTCCAAATGTATATTCGTTTGATAATACAGAGGAAATGTACTGTAAGAGCTCATGAACACTGCAGCTAAAAATAAAAAAGCTGCTTTTACAGGAATTTGAGCTTTTTTTTTTTAGCTTGAAGAAGGTTGTACTTTTTTGAGCTCTTTTGCACATTTTTATTGAGCTTCTTTGAGCTCCTTTGAGCCTTTTTTTTTTTACAAACCTTCCACTCAGCTCATTTTTTAAAATTTTCTTTCTGTGCTTTCAAGCTTCTTTGAGATTCTCCATGCTTTTTATGCTCTTTCATGCTTTTTTGCACACTTTTGGGCACTCTGCTTAAAAGCTCCTCTCAAAATGTGAGTTTGGTGAGTTTTTTACTGCCTATAGCAGCATATGCCTGTAAACTCCTGAAAAATCCATAGTGTGCATGGACACATTGGCTAACATGAAGGAGAGTTTCCAGGCAGAAAAAATGAGAGCTTAACCACTTCCGGGCTGCCCACCGCACGTTTGCTGTGTGAAACAACGTACCTGTACGTCACATCTACTTCCTGGTATAGGGTGCGCGTGCGCCCCCCCGCCGGCGACCCACTCCCACTGTGATTGGACAGAGCAGGAGCCAATCAGAGGGTCCGGTGTAACTGCGGTCTGCCTATGTAAACAAGGCAGATCGCCGATCTGTCACAGGAGAAGATAGAGATCTTGTGTTTCTGCTAAACAGGAATACAAATCTCAGTCTTCCCCCAGTCAGACCATCCCCCACACACTTAGCAAGCACCCCTTAGGGGCACATTTAACCCTCTGATCGTCCCTGATGTTAACCCCTTTCCTGCCAGTGTCATTAGTACAGTGACAGTGCATATTTGTAGCACTGATCACTGTATTAGTGTTACTGGTGCCCAAAATAGTGTCAAAAGTGTCAGTTAGGGGTCCGATTCGTCCGCCACAATGTTGCAGTCCTTCTAAAAATCGCTGATCCCTGCTATTACTAGTAAAAAAATTAAGATAAATAAAAATGCCATAAAAATATCCCATAGCTTGTAGACGCTATAACTTTTGTGCAAACCAATCAATATACGCTTATTGGGATTTTCTTTTACCAAAAACATATAGCAGAATACATATTGGCCTAAATTGATGAAGAAATTAGATTTTTTTACATTTGTTTATTGGATTTGTTTTATAGCAGAATGTAAAAAATATATATATATTTTTTTCAAAATTGTCGCTCTTTTTTTGTTTATAGCGCAAAACATAAAAATCGCAAAGGTGATCAAATACCACCAAAAGAAAGCTCTATTGTGGGAAAAAAAGGATGTCAATTTCATTTGGGTACAGTGTTGCACGATCAAACCACTGTCAGATAAAATAACACAGTGTCGTATCGCAAAAAAATGGCCTGGTCATTAAGAGAGTAAAACCTTCCAGGGCTGGAGTGGTTAAAAAAGCTCAAAAGCCTGTACGAGCAGCTTCTTTGAGTTGCAGTGTGCATGAGCCCGACTATATCAGCAAGCTCACTGTCTCTAGTAAGGCAGCTAGTAAGGCAGCTCACATAAAGCAAGGCTCCCCTTGGTGGATGTCCAGAATGTGACTCAAAGTGTAAAAACACGATGGAGTGCCAAACCAAATGGTGGAAGTCCAATATTTTTATTTTTCCACTTTAAGCTGTTTGTCTTCTTTATAATTACATTACATTCTTAAGGAGATTCTACAGACATTGTAAAATGTATGTTGCAAAGTGCTGTGCAAACTCCTGGCGCTATATAAATCCTGTATAATACTGCAAGCAAACAAAAAAGGAGGCACAAATGCCTAGTGCATTACCCTTGGACACCTTTAGAAAATGTGTATTAAAAAGCCAAAAACATACAAAACAAAAATTGCATATCACATATCGATTCCTATGTGGAGTAGGACACATCCTTCTTCAGAGCTCTGAGGAAATAAGCTTGTCTCCCGAAACGTGTTACCAGTCCAAGCACAGGAACGTGTCCTCCTCCACGTAGGAGTCCAAGCACAAGGATGTGTCCTCCTCCACATAGGAGTCCAAGCACAAGGATGTGTTCTCCTCCACATAGGAGTCCAAGCACAAGGATGTGTTCTCCTCCACGTAGGAGTCCAAGCACAAGGATGTGTCCTCCTCCACGTAGGAGTCCAAGCACAAGGATGTGTCCTCCTCCACGTAGGAGTCCAAGCACAAGGATGTGTCCTCCTCCACATAGGAGTCCAAGCACAAGGATGTGTTCTCCTCCACATAGGAGTCCAAGCACAAGGATGTGTCCTCCTCCATGTAGGAGTCCAAGCACAAGGATGTGTCCTCCTCCATGTAGGAATCCAAGCACAAGGATGTGTCCTCCTCCACATAGGAGTCCAAGCACAAGGATGTGTCCTCCTCCACATAGGAGTCCAAGCACAAGGTTGTGTCCTCCTCCACATAGGAGTCCAAGCACAAGGATGTGTCCTCCTCCACATAGGAGTCCAAGCACAAGGATGTGTCCTCCATGTAGGAGTCCAAGCACAAGTATGTGTCCTCCTCCACATAGGAGTCCAAGCACAAGGATGTGTCCTCCTCCACATAGGAGTCCAAGCACAAGGATGTGTCCTCCTCCACATAGGAGTCCAAGCACAAAGATGTTTCCTCCTCCACATAGGAGTCCAAGCACAAGGATGTGTCCTCCTCCATGTAGGAGTCCAAGCACAAGGATGTGTCCTCCTCCATGTAGGAGTCCAAGCACAAGGATGTGTCCTCCTCCATGTAGGAGTCCAAGCACAAGGATGTGTCCTCCTCCACGTAGGAGTCCAAGCACAAGGATGTGTCCTCCTCCACATAGGAGTCCAAGCACAAGGATGTGTCCTCCTCCACATAGGAGTCCAAGCACAAGGATGTGTCCTCCTCCACGTAGGAGTCCAAGCACAAGGATGTGTCCTCCTCCACATAGGAGTCCAAGCACAAGGATGTGTCCTCCTCCACATAGGAGTCCAAGCACAAGGATGTGTCCTACTCCACATAGGAGTCGATATGTGATATGCGATTTTATTCTTCATGTTTTGTGACTATGTTTTTTGGCTTTTTAAACATTTTTTTCTAAAGGTGTCCAAAGGTAATGCGCTAGGCATTTGTGCCTCCTTTTTTGTTTGCTTGCAGTATTCTGGAGTTTCCCCACTTGAGGAGAGCAGCATGCCTATGGTTCCCAACTAAGTGAGCGCTTGGGTTTAATAGATGAATCCTGTATAATAATACAGACAGTTATTACCTTTTGAATCTCTGGACCCCCCGTCTTAGATTGTAAGCTCTAACGAGCAGGGCTCTAACTCCTATTGTATTAAATTGTAAATGTAATTGTACTGTCTGCCCTTGTTCTGTAAAGCGCTGCTTGAGGGCCGATCACCTCAGAAACTGCACACAACTGTGCGTTTTTGACTGCGTCCTTAAATGCATTTGAAGTGCATTTGAAGCACACTTGATGCGTGCTTGAATGCCTTTTGCACTGCATGTAGCAATTTTTTTTAGGCTTGGCTTTCTTGTCTTAAGGGGTTGCGGTGCATTTGAAGATCACTTGCATCACGTTTGTAGCGTGTTCCCTGTATTTGCAGTGTAGAAAATGCAGCATGCTCTCCTTTTTTTTGTTAACTGTGTTGAACTGTACTGCAATGATGTGAACTGTGTTCATAGAATTACCTAGGTTTTGGGATGTCTACGCAGTTGGAGTGCAGTTCAAAATGCATCAAACTGCAGCCAACTGTGTTCAGTGTGAAAGGGTCCTACTGTCAGTGCTACATATATCCTGTATAACAATAATAATATTAATAAAAATAATGTATGGGCAAAAAATGTATCAATAAAGGTTCTCACTTCGCTGTAATGGTCACAGTAAAGTCATTGTCATCCACATAGTAGTGATTCTGTGGAGTCTCCAAATTGACTTCAAAACTTGGCAGAACTATAAACAAGAGAATGTAAGCATATTTTAATACCTTGACATTAGGGATGCACCGAAATG
Source organism: Pelophylax lessonae (assembly GCF_965119305.1). Classification (NCBI taxonomy): domain Eukaryota; kingdom Metazoa; phylum Chordata; class Amphibia; order Anura; family Ranidae; genus Pelophylax; species Pelophylax lessonae. Next base: position 616,166,222 of record NC_138771.1, on the reverse strand, counting down.
AAATTCTTGGCCGAAGCCGAATAATAATGAAATGCTTGGCCGAAGGCCGAAGGCCGAATACCGAACGCGGTGTTTCGCATTTTTTCCATTTATTTTGCCAATTTTTTGTCCTCTCTCTTGTCCTCTCGTGTCTCTCTCTCTTGTCCTCTCACTCTCTCTCTTGTCCTCTCATGTCTCTCTCTCTCTTGTCCGCTCACTCTCTCTCTCTTGTCCTCTCATGTCTCTCTCTCTCTCTCTCTTGTCCTCTCACTCTCTCTTGTCCTCTCATGTCTCTCTCTCTCTCTCTTGTCCTCTCACTCTCTCTCTCTTGTCCTCTCATGTCTCTCTCTCTCTCTCTCTTGTCCTCTCATGTCTCTCTCTTGTCCTCTCTCTCTCTCTCTCTCTTGTCCTCTCACTCTCTCTCTTGTCCTCTCACTCTCTCTCTTGTCCTCTCACTCTCTCTCTTGTCCTCTCACTCTCTCTCTTGTCCTCTCATGTCTCTCTCTCTTGTCCTCTCGTGTCTCTGTCCTCTCATGTCTCTCCTTACCTCCCTCCCTCCCATCTGCAGAGTCGATGTTTGCTGTATGGCTCCTGTGCCCTGTCACAGGCGGAGGCGGAGTACATTTGGTATCACTCGGCCTGTGACAGAAGGCGGCGCTAAGCGGCTATACAGGAAGCATCCGCTCTGCTTCCTGTAGTGCCTCCGGCTATGTTTACAGTGATGCTCGGGGATGGCGGGTCGCCGGTCGGGTGAACAAACGTCATTGTTCGGCACAAATTTATTCGGCCTTTTTACTTATTCGGCCGAACACCGAAAGTGCTTTTTTTGCTATTTTCGGCCGAATAATTTCGGTTGCCGAACATTCGGTGCATCCCTACTTGACATTCAATACTTCTCAAACACAATACATCTGGATATTAACATTTATACTGTAAGTAATAACACCAGAGTTTGTTGATCCAGGGCAGTGTTTCTCAACTCCTGTCCTCAGGACCCACTAACACAGGCCAGGTTTGCAAGAAAACTGAAATACATCACAGGTGATATCATTTGCTGCTCAGTGATTGCAGTATTCTAGTCTGCATCTCCCCAAAGTAATACTTAAAATCTGGCCTGTTAGTGTGCCCTGAGGACCGGAGTTGAGAAACACTGATCCAGGGAATATCTGATTAACTTGGGAAATCAGGAAAGAATGCCCCCCCCCCCCCCTTCCCTGGAGCAAACTGGACCATGCTTAATAAATAATTTTTTGCCTTCCTCTGGAACAACTGTGGGTATGTATATGGAAGCTTTTTATTTATTTTTCTATTAATTGAATTAAGTGGACTTTAATGTGTCTTTTTTCAACCTGACTGTGTAACTAAGGGGTGGCTATGTACAGTATGTGATCTATGGGAGCACAACCAAGAATTACTCAATGATGGCCCACATGCTGAACTTAATACCAATACTCTCCAGTATTTACAACATGAATTAAGCCAAGAAATTTGCTCATGTGATCTCTGTTGAAAGGAAGAATCAAAGTTAAGATTGGCCAATGCTCTTCTTTAGAGGCCATATGGCAAGTGCCCAGACAAGTGGCCGGAACTGAGCTGAGCTTGGAGCTACATTTTCTCCAGGAAAAGTATAAGCCTTTCAGTTATTCTTTAAATACCCAATTATGCAAAATTGTGTAAAAACTGTATGTTAACATTTAAGAACCTTTCCGCTTTTAAGGAGAAATCCATCTTACTGTTGTTCCATAGAAGAATTTATCCTGAATTAGGCTGCTTAGCTCAGAATGCAAAATAACGGATTAGGGTATATATAGTGAGTGGAGGATAATGCTTATCTGATGAACACATGGAAAATAGGTGGACTGCCTAAGTAATATTCATAATGAAACTGTAGAAAGACTTTTGGTGGGTCGAGTTGGGAGTCCCTATCTACAGCATTGTGGGCTCAGTAGTAAAGAAAAGTCCTGGGCAGGTGGACAATGTCCTCTATAGGTATTGGCATATGCTACCCCTCTTCCCACTGGTGCCCCTGAGAATCAAATTCAACACCTCAGCAACTAATTATCAGTTTTGGTTTGACAAAAAAGCATATTTTTTTCTTTCAAATAGATTTTACATGAAAATACTGATTATCAACATTGATGTACTTACCATATTCCTTGACCTCAAACTCTGTGTTGAAGGTTTCTTGAGGAGCCACCTGGAATCTGCAGGTGATTTTCCATATTCCCTCACTGCAAGAAAAACATAAGTCTTTACTGACAGGGTGGAGCAGTGACCATGTGGGCTGAATTATTGAGGCACAACAACAATGATGTTCAGAGAGCAGTAGCCTCTGGGAACCAGATTTTGGCTTATGGTATGATACATTTCTTAGTGGTTGTTGTGGGTCACCACACGTTGCATTCTACTTAGTTATGTTTCTCTGTGTGTAAAGGTCATTTTTATAAAGTGTGTCAAGGCATAGTTCACATGGATCAAAGGATTTAATGTATTTTTTACTGGAACCAAATACATTTTGATATTTTTTGATGCCGGACAAGAAATTTTCAGTGTTTGTGTAATTGTATATATTAGATAAAGTGATGTGATGGAGCATGTGATCCCATTGGAGAGTATCATCCCTAATAGAGTGCAAGACAAAAAATATTCCTCTAATAGGAGGGACTTTAAGTATATGTGCAACGGTTTTACAAACAAGAAAAAAACATGATTACACATAAATCTTTATTTATACATGTTAAAAAGTGTTTTTTTTTTTTTAAATATTGACACCAGTTAAATTGCAAAAAAAAAATATGTGGACTCAAATTATAGGGTCCCCAGAGACCATTATGTGCAGGTCGATACATTTAGCGGTAAACCCGCTTCCTGAAATTTAGATTACAGTCAATGATGTTAAGTTCTCCCATGAATGACACTAGAAAAAAAATCACTTGAACCAGTCCAAAATATTAAAACGTCATCAATATATCTGCGACATAATAAAAACATGGCACAGATAATGAGACATGTATTCTTATGAAAATAGCAACCGATCCCCCCCCCCCCGGTACAGTTTTCTGTACAATGGGGCACATGTAGCCCCCATCGCCACTCCCTGCATCTGGAGGTAGTGGGAGCTATTAAATGTGAAAACACTAAGCATCAAAGTAAACAGAAGCAGGTCCAATACAAATTGGTTATATGAGCCAGATTCAATACTTTTTTCACTTCTTTAAAAAGGTGTCTATCAACAATACCCTTCTGTTATGAGGGATAATTGAATATAGTGCTTCTACATTGATTGAGGCAATAGTAGTCTCAGAGGGAGCATGCATGTTGTCCAGAATATTGAGTAGATGGATTATGTTTTTGAGGTAGGACAGAAGGCTTTCAACATGTGGACAAAGGTAGTCGTCAATTATACACCCTGCTTTATGCGTAAGTGATCTTATTCCCTAGATGATTGATCTCCCAGGAAGTGCATAAAACATTTTGTTTTATTAGAAAATAAATTATTCTTTATTTTTTGTAATGTGATGATATAAATATGATATACTCTGTCTATATACATTTTTGTAACAATACTTAATGTGTATTTATTCCTTCCTGTTCCCTCTTACAGATAGCTACAAAGCCAAAAGTGGTCCATCATTACTCATCTGACAGAAAGAAGCTGTTCATTGCCCAAGAAATCCCTAGATACCTCTTGAGGAACCCCATGCTTCTATGGAACCCTGATTGAGAAAAGCTGGTGTACACTGTGGACGCATGGTGTCAGAGATGTATGGGTGTAGCTATAAATTTTAATTTTGATATTGTTCTTTGCAAAGTGAATTTTCACAACATTCACTAAGCTAAGTAAAAATTCCATTGAAAAGTGAACACGCTTATTTCCTTTAGTAAATCAGGGCCATCAAGTAAACTTTTGCTCACTTATTATCTTGGTGGCTACAGGGAAAGTAAAGTAAAAAACATGACAGAGTTGACAATTCTTTTCCACTTTCTCTGAAACAAAAAGAAAATGTGATTGGCAAATTTGATTTGAGTCATGCTTTAAAATAAGTCCTGCCTAAAAGGAGACATGATTTCGGCTGTCCAAGCAGGACCAAAGTAAATATGCAATTAGTTTCATACCTGGAGTACAGCTTTAACTATTTAGAGACCGCCTGCCTGCAATACGAGTGGCTGCTGACAGGTGGCTGCTATAGGCAGTGGTGTATTTTGAATTTGGGCTGCCCTAGGCAGGAATAAAAAAAAAAGGCTACTTTGAAATTGCGCACGTCGGTGCAACAATGTCATGCGACGTAAGTTTTACTACTCATAGGGGATGTTTGAAAAGCCTTTACAGGTTAGATTTACAAAAGGAGTTCTGGTGCTAGAATTACTACCAAGACCTGACGTTCGTGGTGATACCTCACATGTGTGGGACCAACACACGCATTCACTTTGCGTGCGAGCATGGTAGGATGGGGACACTACATTTTTAATTATTAATTGTTTTTTATTTTTACACTATTGCTTTAATTTTTCTTTTTTATCACTTTTATTGCTGTCACAAGGATTGCAAACATCCCTGTGACGGCAATAGGCATGTAACAGGTACTCTTTATAGAGAGATCTGGGATCTATAAGACCCCAAACCCCTCCTCTGCACTGAAAAACATTCTAAACACCAAGACCTGTGTTTTTGAATGCTTTGGTTTTTTATAAAATGGCGCCAATGGTTCCCTAGTAAACCGAAAGTGATGCCCTGTCACCGCTTCCCGGGATACTGTTATGAACAGCTGTGCAAAGCCAATTCCAGCTGTCGCTCGGGTCCCCCAGTGGGACAGGAGTGCCCGGTAGAGCTGTGAAACATGGCGGGAGAGGGGGCGTCCCCTTGCACTGCTTGTAATAGCAATTGAACAGCTAGTAAGCCACTCCAATTGCTTTTACAAGAGGACCGACCGCCGACTCTAAAAAACAGTACCCGGGGTGCTGGTACAGACGCCAAAAATGCTACCCCAGGCAAATACCTCCTGAAAATGCTACCCCAGGCAAATACCTTGTTTGCCTCGCAGTAGATACGCCTCTGACTGTAGGCAAAGCGACCCGTACATTGCTACCTACCTCTAATTTAAAGAGGGCGCATGCGTGCCCCCGCCTGGCTCCCACTGTGATCATACACAGCGGGGGCCTGTCAGCAAGTCCCAGCCAATGATTCACAGCTGTGACCTACTAATTGGCTGTGTCCAATCACAGTTCTTGTGTTGGTAAACAACACGTAGCTCTGTACGAAGGGATCGATCTGTCAGTTTCTCATCCTTGCGAAGCAGATCAGTTAGTAAAATCAGCACACTGCACACACATTACACATGGTTAGGCACATATTTAACTCTTTGATCGCCTTAGATGTTAACCTCTTCCCAGCCAGTGTCATTAGTACAGTGACTGTGTGTATTAATATAACTGATCACTGTAAAAATGTCACTGGGGATGTCAGTTAATTAATTCCCCTCCCCAGCGTCAGTTAATGTCAGATTGTTCGCTTCAATATCATTGTCGTTGATCGCCACCATTAGTAGTATAAAAAATTCCAGTAGATTTACCATAGTTTATCGGGGGTATAACTGTCATGCAAACAATCAATATACACTTTTTGGGATTTTTTATCAAAATGGTAGCAAAATACATTTTGGTCAAAATTTATAATGAAATTAGACCTTTTAAATGTTTTTTATAGGATGTGTTTTATAGCAGAAAGTAAAAAATACAGTTTTTTTACATTTTTTTTTTATTTTTGGTCTCTTTTCATTTATATCGCAAAAAATAAAAAACACAGTGATCAAATATCACCAAAACAATTTGTGTGAATTTTTTTTTTTATAAATTTCATTTATGTACAGCGTTGCTAAAACGCGCAATTACCAGATAAAGTAGCACAGTGCCGAATAGCAAGAAATGGCCTGGTCATGAAGGGGGTAACATCTTCTGGCGCTGAAGTGGGTATAGTAAGGAAAAGTCAGGCTCCCTAAACAAAGTGAAGCCAAACCAGAAAGGGGCACAGTAGAACCATTTCTGACTAATAAAGGAAATGGCAGTTATCCTTGCAGACAGGAGTTTGGGGCTGGTTAAGTGAAGAGACCCTCTTTTTTGTGGGACTTTATGGCAAGGTGAAATGTTTTTGATCCCATGGAGGTAAGTTATAAAACTCTATGGGCTACCAAGTAGGCTACATGTGTGGATACATCCACACATTTGTATATGCTTGCAAATCTATAGATGTGTATGTACTTTTAGGCATAAATCGTTGAAACAAACAGGATCCGTCAGGAAACTATACACCTTGGCTCTTGCATCTTTTTTTGGCAGAAATTAGTGTTTGGGAGATCCATATGAGTTGGCTTCTAGGTATGTTGTGTGTGGGTCGGGGTGGACACTGGGAATGCCCTTTTGGGGTGTGCCTTTAGTTGCATGTATATAATTGATGGATATTTGGTAATCTAAGTAATTTTGCATTTATATTGACTGAATGTTATGCCTTTCAGGAGTGGCGTATTAATTCCCTGATGAAGATATCTATATGTATTGCTATCGAAACGCGTTGGAACTATATACCACTCCAATCAGTAGTCCAACAATTTTTTATTTCATTTTTTGTATATTTATTTTCTTGTTTATGTATCACCAGATGTATGTTGAATATATTTGTTCGCACCATTTAATACTCACATGGTTTTGCCAACAATAAATATCAAGTTTTTACTATTTCCTATTGGATGACACTTTAGTTGGAAATTCTTGTTGCCATAAAGTCACACAAAAAAGAGGGTCTCTTCACTTAACAAACTAGTTTAGGGATTAAGGCAACACTTATACCCCCCGGACGTGAACTTATACCCCCCGGACGTGAACATAGTCTTGCACGGACTTTGGGGCTGGTTCCTGCTATATCGGAGGAGTGAAGGCGTCACTACATTGAATTAGCTTTGCTGGGAAGTGATCATTGAATCACTTCCCTCTTGTTTAGCAGCATTAAGAAATATGTTACCCCAACATTTCATATTCCTGATATGTGCCTTCTGTACCATGTACTTGTATTAGAAAGTCTCCTGTTACTTTTGTATTTCTTCCTTTGTGTAAAATCCCTGTTGTTCCTGCCAGTCCCTCTGCTTTCCTAATTCAAACTGACCATGCTACACATCCATCCCAGTGTGGGTAGTTTTCTGGCTGTGCTGGGAGAACAGCTTGCCTATCCTCCAATGATCAGAATTGTGCTGACCCCCACCATCCCTGCACAGGCATTTACTGGGAAGATCAAAGTATTGCTGCTTCTCCACCCCCAGCTGTCTGAGCTGCTTATGTAGCTGAGAACTGAGATTATATGATTACTGTACTTATAAAAAAAGAAATAGAAGGTATTTTCAATAATTTTTATATTAATACGCAAATATTTTGCTTTTTCTTTTTCTATTTAAATCTGAATAGGTTATTTTACAAGATAAGGGTTCACATGTTCTTTAAACAGAGTGGCCACATGACCAATGTTTACTACTGGTGCTGGATAGAGCCCAGCATAGTACTAATTTGTCCTCTGCCATGTGCTCCAGGCACCATATTGGGAAAGCCAATGTCAAGTATTGACACAGAGTTCTTACAAGAGTGTGCCAGTTTTGGGACACAGATGTGTGTCACCAAGGGGCTCAGAATGGGAAGTGTAGACAGGGACAGGAAGCCTTCTGATAAGGACAATACGACTCTTTGGATAGGAAAAGGAACCTGGAACCCTGGAAAGGATTCACCCTTATAGCTGGGATTGGGTAGAAGCCCAGGAGATTCTGAGAGGCCTAGGTGTCAGATATGGTTTGGGTAGTTTTGTGAAAGTCAGAAGAACTGACTAGTGTTTGCAGAGGTTCCCTTGGTAAGGAAACCTTTATGCTTCAGACCTTAGGAAGGAATGCTTTGCTTGGTCTCTACTCTAAGAACAAAGGACTTTTAACCTGAATTTATGTCAAATTTACCTTACCCTTTGGAAGTGAAATTAAATAATCCTTGATGGTACTGTACTTTTCTGGGATAACAACTACTAAATAGGTACAGTTGTGCTTTATATTTCCACTGCCCAGTTTCTTCCCGCTTCATCTTGGCCCAAACAGTCAGACGTTTACTAGGTACACAAAGCCCTTCAAATGTCTCATCACTTTTCCCTTGCTCAGTTGCACTGTCTAATCCTTGAACATTCTCTTCCCGGTAATCATTCAACAACAATTTAAACATAGATCACCACAACCAGATTGTGATGATTTAAGACTTGCAGGTTTAGTCACGACTAAAGGAATTGTCAACTTGGGTCCTTAACCACTTAAGCCCCGGAGGATTTGGCTGCTAAAAGACCAGGGTTTTTTTTGCGATTTTTTACTGCGTGACTTTAACGGACAATTGCGCAGTCGTGCGACGCTGTACCTAAACTAATTTGACGTCTTTTTTCCACAAACAGAGCTTTCTTTTGGTGGTATTTGATCACCTGTGCGATTTTTTGATCATGCGCTATAAACAAAAAAAGAGCGTCAATTTTGCAAAAATAACAATATTTTTCACATTTTTTTTATATGAAATTCCCCCAAAAAAATGTAAAAATCAAAATTTTTTAACATTTTCGGCCAATTTGTTTTATGCTACATATGTTTGGTAAAAAAAAAAATCGCAAAAAGCGTATTTTGATTGGTTTGCGCAAAAGGGAAAGATTTTTGTCATTTTTGGTGTTTTTTTTTTAACGCGTAATGGCGGCGATCTGCGATTTTTTTTTCGGTACTGCGACATTGCGGCAGACAGATCGGACCCTTGACTGACATTTTTGACACTTTTGGGGTTACCAGTGACATTACTGCAGTAATCAGTGCTAAACATATGCACTGTTACTGCAAAAATGACACTGGCAGGGAAGCGGTTAACTGTATTGGACAGGGAGGGGTTAAGTGTGTCCTAGGGGCGTGATTCTAACTGTATAGGGACATTGCTATTGGTGTAAAAACAAAGATCAACGGTCCTACATAGTAGAACCGTCTGATCTTTATTTTTACACCAGGGAGAATGACGGGCGGCTTGTTTACATAAGCCGCTCCGCCTTTCTCCCTTCACCGGAGCGATCGTAGTGTGACCGGCGGACATCGGGTCCGCCGGTCACACGCACTGACTTGTCAGTGAACGAGGCGCGGCGGGCGCGCGCCTCGGCGGGCTCGCGCCCGCCCGCAATTGGCTCTCAAGTCAGTGACAGGCGAGTGACGTATCCATACGTCACTCTGCCTGGCCGGGGCTGACCGTCGCATGTATATAGTCGTGCGGTGGTCGGCAACCGGTTAAGCACTAGAATAAAGACGCAGACTGCGTGACATGGGTTTATTACAGCCACAGCAGCCAATTTATTAATCAAAGAATAAATAACATCACATTTACCATAGCAATAAGTACAAAATTCAACAATGAACTTCTAACAATGCCCAACAACAAGGGGTCTTTGGGTGTCCTTAAGGCACAATTTTAACCCCAATGGCTCGAAGACGTTACAACCTCACACATACTTCCAATTTTTCCCCCCAGGGGACCTAGCTCCTGGGAGAACGACCACAAACCAAATGAGGAGTGCCATACTCTAGACGGGCCCCAACCATTAGGCAAAATGTAGGTAATCACTGACCCCCCAAAGTCCCCCTGACCCGCCAAATGCTGTGACAAAACGCGCAACATACATAATCATGTATTCATTTTTTTTTATTTTTTTAATATATATAAACTCAATTAGAGTCCAAAACACAAAATCATTCCCACCACCCATACACCTCAGCAACCCTTAACAGAAGGGCGGGTGGGAGAGAAGTTACCTCTCCTCCTGAATTCTTTGGACTGAACCCTACCACCTATCTGCATTGCCCCTAACATCTGCTACCAGCTCATCCAGCCTTTTCCTCCAATCAGGTAAGGACTACTCCCTTTGCCACCCCTCTAACCCAGCTGACCCTTCCCTGACCCTGTTCCTCCTTAAGTCATGCCGCAACATTTGTCAGGGGGCGGCGTCTGTACCGGGATGAGGCCTGCAGCTACAAGCCTCATGCCGGTATAGTTTTTTAGAGCCAGCAGTCGGCTCTCTGGTAATAGCAATCAGAGAGGCTTACTAGCTGCCTCCCACCGCCATCCTGTCACACTGGGAGACCCAAACGACCAGCCAGTGGTCGGACTGCCAAGCAAAGCCGGGATCGCTTTACTTGGCTGTTCGTAACAGTACACTGGAAGCGATGACATAACCTCACTTCCGGTTTACTCTGGAACCATCTGCACCATTTTTAAAAATCTAGACCATTCAAAAACGCTGATCTTGGTGTTTTTGTATTGCTTTTAAGTATAGAGGAGCAATTTGGGGTCTTACAGATCCTAGATCGCTCCATAAAGAGTACCTGTCACTGCCTATTTTTTTACTTTCAATAGTTTTTATTGAATTTTCAGAAAACAAGGAATACAAAAACAAAAAGGCAGCAAAAATATTGCAAATGTACAGTCTGATATAACAGGAACAGTAAATCACCAAACCATATAAACTGTTGTGGGAAGCACAGGTGAAAAACAACAAAATCCGTCCTTGTGAATCCCAACAAACGATGAAGTGGGAGCAAAAGGGAGGACTGGTTCTAGAAGCAATAACATACTGCAAACCAGGCACATTCAGTCCAAGTGGAGGGGAAGGGGGTGATGACCCTACTGGACAAGGCCCCCCCAGCCAGCCTCCAGCACCAGAGGACGTGCCCCTAGAAGGTGGCGACACATCCGCCCCCCGAGCGGGAGGACAGAGGCGGAGATCCTGCCCAGAGTACTGGGTGGATACCATAACACATTAGAAAGACACTGCCTATTTTTTTAAATCACTTTTATTGCTGCAACTTTTATTACTGCAGCAATAAAAGTGATAAAAAAAGCAACTGTGTAAAAATAAAATAAATGAATAATAAAAAAAAAAATGTAAAGTGCCCCGTCTTCCCAAGGCACACGTGCGTGTCAGTCCCGCGTGCATGTAAACAGCGATTGTCCCACACATGTGAGGTATCACCTTGAACGTCAGATCATGGGCAGTAATTCTAGCATCAGACATCCTCTGTAAATCTAAAGAGGTAGCCTGTAAAGGCTTTTAGATCATTGCCTATGGATAGTAAAATTGCCGTTGTTTGTTGCCCTTTCCTGGCATGCACAATTTTAAAGCGCCTGGGGTGGGACAAATTTAGTTGGGGGGGGACCCATGTTTAGTCTTGCATAGAGCAGTTCAAAACCAAAATACACCACTGGTAATTATAGTAATGAACTGATTGGTAGGGAGGCTCTAGGAAGGTAGTTCCAATGTAGTAGGAGTTATGGAATATGTTCACTTCCCCATTTTATGTTCTAAACTCTGTTAATAACGATTTGAGGGGAATCTTCTCAAACTGAGGCACAGCTGGCAATAAAAAACCAACAGGTTAATATACAATAAAAATCTATTGAAATTAAAAAAAAAAAAAAAAAGGGATCCGGGGGGCAGTCGGGGCTAGACCTGGTCTGGGTGGGGCTCTCTCTCCCTCCACAAGAACTTCTATTATCCTTACGTTATATTTTAATGCTCCATCATTTGTACCTTGGACATTGCATGTTTTCTTTACTTGTTTGTTCATGTTATGCTTAATATACAATAAAAAATCTATTGAAATTTAAAAACCAACAGGAGTTTAAACACTTTTGTTTCTCTAAACCAGGGATCCTCAAACTACTGCCCTCCAGCTGTTGCAGAACTGCACATCCCATGAAGCATTGTAAAACTCTGACATTCATAGACATGACTAGGCATGATGGGAATTGTAGTTCCTGAACTGGAGGACCATGGTTTGAAGACCCCTGCTCTCAATGGAAAAAAATTAAAGTATAACTAAAGGCAAAACTGTTTTTTTTTATTTTTTTTTTTTTTTTTTTTTTTTTTAGTTTAAGATAGAGTGGAGAGGGATTAGATCACTAGTTTGTTTTTATTGCTGTCTGTGTCCCCGTTAAGGAGATTCACCCTCTCTACTTGCCCTGTTTACTATTATTAACCTCTTGCCTACTCCCCTCCTGGGCAAAGTGACGTAGGGGTGTCACTCGCCCATGAGCCTCTAGGGGGCAACGCGCATCGCCGGAGGTGCACTCCCGCCCCCACTCGTTCCCTGACATCCCCGCGCGTGTGACCGGCGGCTCCGATGTTCGCTGGCCACTCGCGATCTACCGCTGGAGAGGGAGAAAGGCAGGCGGCTAATGTAAACACAGCCGTCTGTCATTCTCCCTGATGTAACTGCAGAGACTATACGATCCTGCTATGTAGGATCGTATGTCTCTGTGGTTACCTCACATGCCACGCCCCTTGACAGTTAGAATCACGCCCCTAGGGACACACTTAACCCCCTGATCACTAATAAAGTTAACCCCTTCCCTGCCAGTGTCATTTTTACAGTACCAGTGCATATTTATAGCACTGATTACTGTAGTAATGTCACTGGTACCCACAAAAGTGTCAAAAATGTCAGTCAAGGGTCCGATCTGTCCGCCGCAATGTCACAGTCCCGCAAAAAAAAAAAAAAAAAAAAAGAAAATCGCAGATCGCCGCCATTACTAGTTAAAAATAAAAACAATAAAAATGACATAAATCTTTCCCGTAGTTAGTAAATGCAATAACTTTTGTGCCAACCAATCAAAGTACGCCTATTGCAATTTTTTTTACCAAAAATATGTAGCAGAAAACAAATTGGCCTAAAATGTTAAAAAATTTAGATTTTTACATTTTGTTTTTTTTGGGGAATATCATATAGCAAAATGTGAAAAATATTGTTATTTTTTTCAAAATAAACGCTCTTTTTTTGTTTATAGCGCAAAAAATAAAAATCGCACAGGTGATCAAATACCACCAAAAGAAAGTTCTATTTGTGGGAAAAAAAGGACGTCAATTTTATTTGGGTACAGCGTCGCACGACAGCGCAACTGTCCGTTAAACTAACGCAGTGCCGAATGGCAAAATAGGTCCTGGTCTTTGAGCAGCCGAATCCTCTGGGACTTAGGTGGTTAAAAGAGAAAGTAAAAGAAAATCCCGCATTTTGGGTTGCCCCCAGAAAAGTAATAGAGGGAAAATCTTCCAATGGGGACACTAGTTCTGGTGACTTAGAGGTCCTCAAGGAATTCCCCTAATTTGCAGGGATTTCCTCTCACTTCCTGTTTGGCTGTGGGACAGGAAGTGAAGGGAAATCTCCGCAATGGGACACAGATGGTGCAACAAAAATCTGACAGGGGTCCCTTGCTCTATCCAAAATAAAAAATAAAAAGTTTTGCTCATAGTTTAAGTTATGTCTGGTGTTTTACTATACACTAAAGCTGGACTGTGATGAAACACAGCTGCTTATATTAAAAACTGCTATTATTGTTGAACTAATGAACTCCTCATGGCTTTGCTAACTAAATAGAACTTCTGACAGATCTCTACAAAGGATAAAGACTTACTTGGTGATCTCTGGAATGTTGAAGGTTTTTTCAACAATGCCAACATGTTCACCAGAGGAGAACTGGTCTTTTTTCACCACAATCCCATCAGGGTTCTGAAAAGAAATAGGGTTTATGTTAGAACAGCGGTAAAGGCATAAGGGATACAAACAATAATAAAAAAAAGTGTTCTATCCTCCTTGTGCTACAAATAGCTTCATAAATCACATAAGAGACACAATAAAAGTGCATTAACCACTTCTGGACCGAAAGGATTTGCCCCCTTAAAGCGGAGGTCCGGGCACAAAATCTACCTTTTTTTTTTTGTGCCCATCCGCTTGGTCTCCTTCACCTGAAAAGGAATTGGATAGTTAGGCATTTTTTTTTTTTCACTCACCTTGTAATTGTAGATTGAAAATACTCACCTCAGTGTACTTCCTCCCTCTGAGCCGCGGCTCCGCCATCACTTCCTGTCTCGCGATGATTCCTGGGAGCTGAACGTCATCGCTCCCAGGAATCAATGCGACGGCACCGGCCCCGCTCGTCACTTCCGGGGCGACGCCGCATTCCCTGCTAAACAGCTTCTGGGCATGCCCAGAAGCTGTGGAGGAATGCGGCGCCGCACCGGAGGTGACGAGAGGGGCCGGTGCAGGCGCATTCTGGGACAAGAAGACGCGGAAGAGGACGCAGAAGAGGACCGCGCCGGCTTCAGCTGCCCACAACAGAGATGGCAACGCTGGAGAAGAAATTTTAAAAGTGAGTATTTCTTCTTGTAGGTAAGTGCGAACCGGGACAGATCAGAGGCTAGCCATTGTGGAATGTACTAGCCCTGACTGTCCCGGGGATATGTTTGTTGAAAAATGGTTTCTGTGCCCGGAACTCCGCTTTATTGACCAGGCAATTTTTTGCGATTCAGCACTGCGTTACTTTAACCACTTGACGACTTCCCGCCGCAGATTTACTATGGCAGGCACCCTCTCCTGGGCAAAGCGTCGTAGCTCTACGTCGCTCGCTCGTCCGCCGGGGAGCCAGTGCGTGTGTTCCGATTGCCGTCTGACAGAGAAGGACGGACGGCTGATAAAAACACAGCCCTCAGTCCTTCTGCCTGAAATGATCACAGAGACTATGTGATCCTGCTATATAGGATCGCATGTCTCTATGGTCATCTCACAAGCCCAACCCCCCCACAGTTAGAATCACTCCCACGTTTAACCCCTTGATCACCAGCACTGGTAACCCCTTCCCTTCCAATGGCATTATTACAGTAACAGTGCATATTTTTAGCACTGATTACTGTAGTAATGTCACTGGTACCCCCAAAAGTGTCAGAAATGTCAGTTAGGGGTCCGATCCGTCCCCCGCAATGTCGCAGTCCCGCAAAAAATAAAAAGAAGATCGCCGCCATTACTAGTAAAATAAAATAAAAAAACAATAAAAATGACATAAAGCTTTCCCGTAGTTAGTAGACGCAATAACATTTGCGCAAACCAATCAAAATACGCTTATTGCGATTTTTTTACCAAAAATATGTAGCAGCAAACGAAATTGGCCTAAAATGTTAAAAAATTTAGATTTTTAGATTTTGTTTTTTTTTTTAATGTTATATAGCAGAATGTGAAAAATATTGTTTTTTTTTTTCAAAATTGTCGCTCTTATTTTGTTTATAGCGCAAAAAATAAAAATCGCACAGGTGATCAAATACCACCAAAAGAAAGCTCTATTTGTGGGAAAAAAGGACATCAATTTTATTTGGGTACAGCGTCGCACGACCGCGCAATCATCCGTTAAACGAACACAGTCTAAAAAGGTGCTCAGATTTTCTAAACTATAATAGTTCCTCTTTCTTTGCTGTGAAGGAAGGATGATAATGTGCACCGCTGAAGAAAGAGTGCTTCCAAAAGGAATTATCACGAACAAATAAATGAGCTCCTTACCAGCTGATCTGATCCCACAAGGAGACCATCAGATGCCTTGCTGCATAGCATCCATATACACCATGATCTCATATGCAAAGGTTCCACGCTCTCCTAAACCAAGATAGACTCCATGGAGGAAGTTAAAGGAGTTTTTTTTTTTTTATCCTAATGCATTCTATGCATTAACCACCTAAGGACCAGGCCTATTTCTGACACTTGTTTATAAGTGTAGCACCCTCCTAGGTAGGTGCTAGGGAAAAGCATATATGTGGCCTTTTCTGCTTATCAGGGGGGCCTGATCTTTTAGTTAGGCTGTCACATGTTTCCAGGTGTGACCTGTTGACTCTGGGGAGTCTTCCCACTGTCTCCAATGAGGACTCTTATTGGGCAGTGGAGGAAACCTAGCCAATAGCACACCAGGGCTTATAGCTGTCTCAGTGGGCGGAGTTTGCCGCACCCTGGGATGAGTTATAAGTCTGAGGGGAGCATGTGACAGGGCGTCTTCGGCGGGAAGCAGAGTCCCAGGAGGAGGCTGATGTCTGTCTCTTCTCCTGTGAGAGAGTGAAGGTGTCCTGGGCAGGCGGCCTAGAGGACCAGGGGTTGAGCTGGGTTGCAGAAAGGGATCCAGAGTGCTGTGGACCGAGTGGAGCTGCTGGGCAGAAGTTTCAGGAAAAACAGTGTCGTGAGTACTTGAAACTGCCCAGGGGTCTGCCTAGGAGAGGGGACCACTCCAGAAGGTCAGAGGGATCCGGGGACCAGCTAACCAGTAGAGAAGGCTTAGAAAGGGGGTGCCAGACTCTAAGCCCTGAAGATAAGAGAGAGAAAGGGGGCGCTGGTGTGGACCCTGAAGTGTTCAGCAGTGCAGCAGAGTATACATGTAGCTACCTCAGCAAGGAGTGCTTTAAGGGAGCTTAAAGAGGACTTCCTCATTCAGGAAAGAAGTCAGAAGTCAGTTCATCGTTAACAGGCAGCAGGCCAGTGTTAACCAGCGTTAATAGGCGTTGACCGGCATCCAGCCAGCGTCAAGTCAGCGCCAACTGCCATTTTTCAATTGTCCCTAACAATTTTTGCATAGTTGAGCCAAAGGAGTATCCCACTCATCCCTTCTTCTATCCAAGTTACCAAATAAATACAAAAACCCAAAGACACTGGACTGATCATTGTCTCAGTGCTCACATTTGGATAAACATGCTTAAATGTGCTGTTGTTGCTAGCGGTAACCCAGGGGGACCCATATCCAGCAAAACGGCTGGGAATTGTGCTACACAAGTTAAAATCATATGTATATAAATAACCAGCGCTAAAACCTCTTAAAAACGGTGAACCATAAGTTACTGTGTATAGTAAGAAGAATAAATATTTCAAAGTGCAATATAGTATAATATAACCGGTATAAAAATTTGAAAGTGCCAAAGTGCTAGATACGTGTAGAAAATGTGCAGTGACCTAAAATGTTCAAATATTCCAAGATGATAAGTGGTGTAAAATAGTAAAATAAATATATGTGCAGATAATGAGCTAATTGTACAGGTTCTATGGACCTAGAACTCGTCAAAAGCTTGGACTGAAGCAATTGATGTGAAAATTCAATAAAATACCATAAGAAACATAAAATTGCTGGTGGCTGTGAGCAATGTGCAAAAGGTACAAAAAAACCTTGCAAAGATAAAAAGGAGCAGGTTGCCCAGCTTCTATGAATAGAGGAACTGTTCACATGCTCCGAAATCAAATAAATTAAAAAGGAAATATGCCCTATAAAGGGTGAACTAAAGAAGTGCTATGAAAGTAGTGGTGTAATTTCACAGTAGCTGTGATACAAAACAATAGGTGGAAGCGGTTAATAGAAACAAAATATCAGGGTGCACAATACCCTAAAATAGGTAAACCCCTGTGAATAGATAATAATCACTTTATAATGAAGAATCACAATAATGGCAAAACGTGATACGTCTTCCAATCATTAAGGGTAAGAGTTCATAAAAATTACAGCCAGCGATTAATAGTGATCCCAGTACCACAGTGAGTGAGCAAGATATCCTCAAAATAGGTGCAATGGCCGCTCACCTCACTTGTCTTTCATATACGCGTGTCAGGTGTCTTGCGTCAACCTGCAGACCTAAAGAGCCGTTTCCCAGGAAGAAATGGGATCTCCACAAGTGTTATGGGAGCCAGGGTCCTGCTCACATAAGCTGGTCTGTCACTCTTATATGCATATAGCTCAGACACTCGATAGTTCAAGGGGAAGATATAAAAAAGGGTCTCATAGTGCAGTATGTTCCAATATGATTTATTTCCAAGTAAAATATAAATTTTGAACTCACATTTAAGTAGATCAATGAATGCCAGTAGTAGAAATGCAGCCGCCGATGCGGTTCCTGTATTGTCTCACAGACTTCCGGTCTCGCCTGTAGACCAGGAAGTGACGTCACCACAGCGTCCCGACGCGTTGCGTAACCAATCAGGTTACTTTATCAAGGGTCCCCCTCAGCCACCCTAATACTTACCTGAGCTCCCTCTCTATCCAGCGATGTCCACGAGTCCCTCGGCCGTCCGGGACTCTCTCTTCTGATTGGCTGAGACACAGCAGCAGTACCATTAGTTCCTGCTACTGTCAATCAAAGTCAGTTAGCCAACCAGGAGAGAGAGGGGTGGGGCCGAAAAACAGCTCTGTGTCTGAATGGACACACAGAGCTGCAGCTCGGCTCTGGTGCCCCTATAGCAAGCCGCTTGCTGTGGGAGCACTCGACAGGAGGGAGGGGCCAAAAGCAACAATGGGGGACCCAAGAGGAGGAGGATCCGGGCTGCTCTGTGCAAAACCAACTGCAACAGAGGAGGTAAGTATAACATGTTTGTTATTTAAAAAAAAACAAGACTTTACAATCACTTTAACCGCTTGCCGACTGCTCACAGTATATTTACTGCGGCAGTCAGCCCCTCACAGGCAGAGCGACGTAGGTCTACGTCGCTAGCCTGTGAGGCTCTGGGGAGCGAGCGCGCGCCCGCGGAGGCGCGCTCCCGCTAAAGCTCGGTCACGGACCCCCTCGCGCGTGTGACCGGCGGACCCGATGTCCGCCGGTCACTCGGCGATCGTCGGGGGAGAGGGAGAAAGTCAGGCGGCTTGTGTAAACAAGCCGCCTGTCATTCTCCCCGGTGTAGAAACACTGATCACACGGTTCTACAATGTAGGACCGTTGATCAGTGTTCCTACAGCTCAAGCCACAGCCAATCACAGTAAGAATCACGCCCCTAGGGACACACACAGCCCCTCCCTCTCAAATAAAGTTAACCCCTTCACTACCAGTGTATTTTTACAGTAACAGTGCATATATATAGCACTGATTACTGTAGAAATGTCACTGGTAACCCCAAAAGTGTCAAAAATGTCAGTCAAGGGTCCGATCTGTCCGCCGCAATGTCGCAGTACCGCAAAAAAAATCGTAGATCGCCGCCATTACGCGTAAAAAAAAAAAAACAACAAAAATGACAAAAATCTTTCCCTTTGTTAGTAAACGCAATAACTTTTGCGCAAACCAATAAAAATACGTTTTTTGCGATTTTTTTACCAAACATATGTAGCATAAAACAAATTGGCCCGAAAATGTTAAAAAAATTTGATTTTTACATTTTTTTGGGGGGAATTTCATATAAAAAAAAAGTGAAAAATATTGTTATTTTTGCAAAATTTACGCTCTTTTTTTGTTTATAGAGCATGATCAAAAATCACACAGGTGATCAAATACCACCAAAAGAAAGCTCTGTTTGTGGGAAAAAAAGGACGTCAAATTAGTTTCGGTACAGCGTCGCATGACCGCTCAATTGTCCGTTAAAGTCACGCAGTGCCGAATCGCAAAATACCCCCTGGTCTTTTAGCAGCCAAATCCTCCGGGGGTTAAGTGGTTAAAATACAGAGGAAAACCACATAGTGTAGTATTTCACCAAGAGTTTAATAAAATGATAAAATCACACATACAACGTTGAAGGGATTACACAGCATGTGCTACAAACAACCAGCAGGTCCAAGCAGTCAGGCCGATTTTCAGAATAACGTCACGTGTGAGGTCCCTCCCAACGCGTTTCTCTGTAACCAGCATTGTCTGGGGATTTGAGGCTCATATCCTGATCACTGATCACTTGGACCTACTGGTTGTTTGTAAATTGTAACAGATGCTGTGTAATCCTTTCCAAATTTCGATCTTAACTTGGGAGATTGTGGAACCTTTGTATGCGAGATTGTGGTATATGTATGGCTGCTATGCAGCAAGACGTCTGATGATCTTCTTGTGGGCAGCTGGTAAAGGAGCTCATTTAATCGTTTGTGGTGATTCTTTTTCGGAGCACTATTTTTTCAGTGGTGCACATGGTCATCATTATTTCATGGCAAAGAAAGAGGAACTATTGATGTTTAAAAAACTGAGCACTTTTTTGCAATATAGATACTATATACAGTATCTCACAAAAGTAAGTACACCCCTCACATTTTTGTAAATATTTTATTCTATCTTTTCATGTGACAACACGAAGAAATGACACTTTGCTACAATGTAAAGTAGTGAGTTTACAGATTGTATAACAGTGTACATTTTCTGTCCCCTCAAAATAACTCAACAAACAGCCATTAATGTCTAAACCGCTGGCAACAAAAGTGAGTACACCCCTAAGTGAAGATGTACAAATTGGGCCCAATTAGCCATTTTCCCTCCCCGGTGTTATGTGACTCGTTAGCGTTACAAGGTCTCAGGTGTCAAAGGGGAGCAGGTGTGTTAAATTTGGTGTTATCGCTCTCACTCCCTTATAGTTGTCACTGGAAGTTCAACATGGCACCTCATGGCAAAGAACTCTCTGAGGATCTGAAAAAAAAGAATTGTTGCTCTACATAAAGATGGCCTAGGCTATAAGAAGATTGCAAAGACCCTGAAACTGAGCTACAGCACAGTGGCCAAGACCATACAGCGGTTTACCAGGACAGTTTCCACTCAGAACAGGCCTCGCTATGGTCGACCAAAGGAATTGAGTGCACATGCTCAGCGTCATATCCAGAGGTTGTCTTTGGGAAATAGACATACGAGTGCTGTCAGCATTGCTGCAGAGGTTGAAGGGGTGGGAGGGGTCAGCCTGTCAGTGCTCAGACCATACACCGCACACTGCATCAAATTGGTCTGCATGGCTGTCACTTCTTCCAAAGATGATGCACAAGAAAGCCCACAAACAGTTTGCTGAAGACAAGCAGACTAAGGACATGGATTACTGGAACCATGTCCTGTGGTCTGATGAGACCAAGATAAACGTATTTGGTTCAGATGGTGTCAAGGGTGTGTGGTGGCAACCAGGTGAGGAGTACAAAGACAAGTGTGTCTTGCCTACAGTCAAGCATGGTGGTGTGAGTGTCATGGTCTGGGGCTGCATGAGTGCATTCATTGAGGGAACCATGAATGCCAACATGTACTGTGACATACTGAAGCAGAGCATGATCCCCTCCCTCCAGAGACTGGGCCGCAGGGCAGTATTCCAACATAACGACCCCAAACACACCTCCAAGATGACCACTGCCTTGCTAAAGAAGCTGAGGGTAAAGGTGATGGACTGGCAAAGCATGTCTCCAGACCTAAACCCTAGTGAGCATCTGTGGGGCCTCCTCAAATAGAAGGTGGAGAAGCGCAAGGTCTCTAACATCCACCAGCTCCGAGATGTCGTCATGGAGGAGTGGAAGAGGACTCCAGTGGCAACCTGTGAAGCTCTGGTGAACTCCATGCCCAAGAGGGTTTATCCAGTGCTGGAAAATAATGGTGGCCACACAAAATATTGACACTTTAGGCCCAATTTAGACTTTGTCACTTAGGGGTGTACTCACTTTTGTTGCCAGCGGTTTAAACATTAATGGCTGTGTGTTGAGTTATTTTGAGGGGACAGCAAATTTACCCTGTTATACAAGCTGTACACTCACTACTTTACATTGTAGCAAAGTGTCATTTCTTCTGGCCCCGTTCACACTGGGGCGACGCTACTTCCTGGGGCGACCTCATAGGTCGCGGCGCGCTGCTCGTACCGTGACCTCGGAGCGGCCGGCACGGACTTCATAACATTGAAGTCAATGCAGGTCGCTCCAGGTCGCCCCAAAGAAGCTCCGGACCCTTTTTCTAAGTCGGAGCGACTTGTGTCGCTCCTATTAGAACGGGTCCACAGCTTCTCTATGCCAGGCGACCGTAGGTCCATCTGAGGGGATGAACTCACTTTTGTGAGATACTGTATGTAACTGTATGTATATACAGTATATATACTGTGTATATATATATATATATATATATATATATATGTATATATATTTTCTTTTTTTTTTGCACATTTTATATGGAATTTATTTGCACAGATATGTTAAAGGATAAATCCACCCTAACACTAAAATCCCTGCATCTATAGACCTCCACGATCTAACACTAACCTATCTTGCCCTGTAAAGAAGAAATCAGTATACATACCTTTTTTGAAGCCGATCCGATCTGATCTCCAGCGGCGGAAGCTCTGCAGAGGACACGACTGACAACGGCTGTGAAATGAATGGGGAGTGACGTCACCCATAGACTTACTGCGGCTGACAGTTCAGCATGGGATTGGGTCGCATCGGCTTCAAAAATGTGCGTATACTGATTTCTTCTTTACAGGGCTAGATAGGAGGAGTGGGTGAAGATGGAAGCCCTCTCAGCAGTGACATGGCTATGCTGGAGGGCTTTGGTTAAGGTAAGTCTCTCATAATGTGCTAGTATGTGATGCATACTAGCACACTATGACATTACCTTGCAGGACATTTTTTTTTCTTTAACTGCTGTTTACTACCGTTTTAATGGCACCCCAAATCATCTGTCAAATGTGTGTGCATTTGCGGCCGCCAAATTGCATGATACCACAGTACCATTCAGTTTGGTGTGATGAGATTTTAGAAATCACGCCTGCATTACTTTTTGTGCGTTCCCTTCCATTTGGCTGCCCTTTAAAGTTATTGGGCTGTTCTAAATTCCGCCCAGGAATGCACAACAATGCACATTTATAGTATGAACGAGCCCTTAGTAAACAGATAGGAAGAGATATTATTTTTACTTGTTTTAAATGTTGTTTTACATTTTCTTTTCAGTTGCTTCCTGGTTTCTGGTCTAGGCCCAAATTGAGGTCATACGACGGTACAGCCTGCTGTATATGACAGGGGTCACATGACCACAAAGCAAAGCACCATGGCTGTGATGTGTACAACCTTATGGTGGTCAGGGGACAGTATAAGTGGGGCACATCTTCCTATTTTTACCCACCCCAGCCATAAGTGTGAATGAGCCCTAACAGAGCTGGCTGTAAAGGCGGTTTGCCAACTATTATGAGATAATGTCCTTTTTCTCTTTAGATTTCCTGGTCCTTTAAACACGCCAGTCCGGTTTCCAAACCGGGGTAATTATTTAAACAATCCATTCTGTACACATTGTGCAACAGCCAACAACACAAGAGGCAAGGTTACGGATCACCAACTGCAAACACAGCAGTTACAAAATACCCCGGGCCTGAAAAATACTAGAAATGGGGGATTTTCTTGTAGAAGAATGTTTTTTTCACATTTTAGCTTTTATGTGTATAGTGAACATACAGTATCTTTAGAATCCGATTTGTGGGGAGTCCATTCACACTGCCGTGACTTGTGAGGCAACTTGTGTGCCCTCAAGTCGCCCCAAGTCGTTTGACATACTAAAAGCAATGTTAATCAATAAGTGCCGTCTTAATTGGCACTACTGAAGTCGCCCCGACTTCAGAAAAGGGTCCTGTGCTACTTTGAGGCGACTTGTATCCGACTTGTCCCATAGACTTCAATGGGAGTCTCCTCCTTATCTTATTTGAAGCGACTTGTGATCCGACTTTCCATTAAAATGGTCCTAAACCAGAAAAAAAGATCATTTTTCTTAGAATTTTTTGTAGCGCAGGGATGGGGCTCCGCTCCAGACTTGTATAAAGTACTCTAAATTTCTACTTGAGTAAAAGTACAAGTGCTCGATCAAAAAGTGACTTGAGTAGAAGTGGAAGTGCTCGCAGAAAAAGTTACTTAAGTAGAAGTACTAAAGTATTCAACATTTTTTTTACTTAAGTATTGCAAGTAGTTTTTTCAAAAAATTTGCTACTTAAGTACTAAAAGTAAAAAGTACCAGTAGTTTTGAAAAAAAAATTCTACTCAAGTACTGAAAGTAGAAGTACAAGTACTGTGTTATGTAGTTATTAAAGAAATAAGTCAAAAGTTTGAACATCATATTGTTTTTTATTATTTCAAATGATTTATTCAAATGATTAACCTGTGTTTTTTAGCAGTTTCTTGATGCACTTTAAGCGCTGTAGCACCATTTATTTGTTTGCTTCATATTTTCTTTTTATTGGAAAGATTTGGTATAGCAGCTTTTATTATACACAGCCTTTATTTTCGTATGCGCTGATTTACAAATGACATTATACACATTTTTTTGAGCTTTATGCAACCTGCCATCTACTGTTCTGGCAGTGGTAATTTTTTTAAAAGTAACGAGTAACTATGCAGCGCAAAAAAAAAAATACTTGAGTAGAAGTATCGAAATCATCGAAAAAATGTAGTGAAGTAAAAGTAGAAGTAGGAGAAAAAAATTCTACTCTAGGAAAGTACAGATACCGCATTTCGGTACTTAAGTACAGTACTTAAGTAGTTCTACTTCGTTACTATACATCTCTGCTCCGCTCCACCTGGGCGTTTTTGTTGCAGGCGTTTATCGGGCATTTTTTGGGCGTCTTTGGAGGCAGGGATGACTTTTGAACTTCTGTGTAGGGGTATATATACACACACACACATATATGTATATATACACATACACACATATAGGTGTGAAAGGAGCGGAACCCCATCCCTGCGCTAATGAAATTATTTGCAGGGATGGGGTTCCGCTCCTATCACACCTATATGTGTGTATGTGTGTATATATATATATATATATATATACATATATGTGTGTGTGTATAGATACCCCTATACAGAAGTTCAGATGTCATGCCTGCTTCCAAAGACGCCCAAAAAATGTCCAATAAATGCCTGCAACAAAAACGCCCAGGTGTGAAAGGAGCGGAGCCCTATCCCTGTGCTACTAAAAAATTCTAAGAAAAATGATCTTTTTTTTCTGGTTCTGGACATGCTACAGAGCTGAAACTTCACAGGTACACTTTTTAGACCCATCAGACACTAAATCCAAAGAAATCTCATTTTTTTTTTTTTCAATAATTTTTTCAATAATTGGCTCTCTATCAAAAACGACAATTTCTAAGAATTTTTTTTTGTGTGATTGAGCATGACCCAGAACCATCATATTCTGATTGGCCAAATACAAAGTCGTACAAAGTCGTCTATCGTACAAGTCGTGCTGAATTCATGCAAAGTCGCACTGAAGTCGCGCTGAAAGTAGCCCCTTATGAGGTGACTTTCTGGTCGCGGCAGTGTGAATGGGGTCGATTTGTTAAAGCTGAACTGCAGGCTGATCTAAAAGATACAAATGAATGCATCTCTGTAATCATTAATTAAATGCATTTTGTTTAATGAAGGCAGTCCCAAAGTGTAAGTCCACCCTACTAAAATCCCTGCATCTACAGGCTCCCACGATCCAATACTATCCTATCTATCCCTATACAGAAGAAATTGGTATATGTAACTTTTTTAAAGCCGATCCGATCCGGTCCCCAGCGGCAGAAGTTCTGTGGAGGGCACGGCCTACAACAGCTGTCAAAGTAATGGGGAGTGACGTCACCCATAGACTTACTACGGGGCTTCCGTTGTCGGACGTGTCCTCTGCACCCGCTTCCACAGAGAAGCTGCGGCTGACAGCTCAGCGTGGGATCGGGTCGTATTGGCTTAAAAAAAGGTATGTACTGATTTCTTGTTTACAGGGCTAGATAGGTTAGTGCTAGATCGTGGAAGTCTGTAGATGCCTGGGATTTTAGTGTTAAGGTGGGATTTTACTTTAAGTACCTGAGTTTGACTTGTCAACCTTTTGTAAACCCATGTACAGGAAAACTCAGAAACACAAAGCACCAAACAGTTCTGCAACAGTGCAAGGAACATGTTGAAGGGAGGAGAGAGCAGAGAGCAGAGGGATGAGCTCATCAGTCTGCTGCTCCTCCTTTCACTGTCCATTCACAAGGTGGGAGAAGGACAAGACCTGTAAGAGAAAAACCAGGTCTCCTGTTCTGCCAGACAGGACTGTGCTCTGTGGCAGAGCTGTGTAAATCTCAGAACTGGATGGGCAGAAATACAAATCCTTTGGCAGATAAAACATCTCCTATTTGTGTATTTAGCTGTTTGCTTGGAGTTCAGCTTTTAGGCAGTGAATATATTACCAAATCATATAAACATACTAAAACACCATAAATTGTATTTGTCTCATTTAAAACGCTGGAAGACCAGGTAAAGAAATAGTGTGACCCCGCTATAAAGGTATTTACAAAAATCTCTTACTTGTTAATAATAACAATGTATATATTTATATATGATATGCTCTGTTTTAAATGGTGTTTTATGCATTTGAAGAAACCGCCTGAGATCCAGTCTGTGCAGACAGTATGGCAACTTTCAGACCTAGCAGAATCCACAGGCAGCCTCGGGCTCCGTTCACACTGCCACGTCCTGAAAGTTCCATGACGGTGCGACTTTGCCAGGCAACTTCCTGGTGACTTGAGTACTACTTTGATAGAAGTGTAAAATAGAAGTCGCCTTGAAGTAGTACAGGAATCTTTTCTAAAGTCGGAGTGACTTCAGTAGTGCTAATTAAGACAGCTCTCATTGACTAACATGGGATTTCACATGTTATGTAAATTGGGGTCTCACAAGTTGGATCCCAAGTCGCAGCAATGTGAACTGGGCCTCAGAGTAAAACCAATGTATCTTTTGTAAGGCTTGCCAGGTTGCAAGAATATTTTCTTAGCCTTTTTTGAAGGTCAAAAAATGTAATGGAACAATGTGCCTTCTAACCTCTAAGAGATTTTGATGAGCTGTATTTTGGCCTAGGCCAACAAGGCCCAGGCCTAGGGCAGCACTTTGCAGGGGGGGCAGCAAAAAAGCCACCCCCCCTCCACCTGAGACACTTTTGGCCACTGGTTGCTAGAGCCGCCTCTCACTCACTCACCCCCCCTCTCTCTTTCTCTCTCTCACCCCTCCTTTCTCTCTCATCCCCCCTCTCTCTCACCCCCTCTCTTTCTCTCTCTCTCACCCCTCTCTCTCACCCCTCTCTTTCTCTCTCTCTCTCTCACTCACCCCCCCTCTCTCTTATCCCCTCTCTCTCTCTCTCTCATCCCCTCTCTCTCTTTCTTTCTCTCACCTTCCCCCCCTCTCTCTCTCTCTCTCTTTCTCTCACCTTCCCCCCCTCGCTCTCTCTCTCTTTCTCTCACCTTCCCCCCTCTCTCTCTCTCTCATCCTCTCTCCCTTTCACCCCCCTCTCTCTTTCTCATCCCCCCTCTCTCACTCTTCCCCCTCTCTCTCTCTCACCCCCCTCTCTCATCCCCTTTCTCTCTCCCTCCCCCCTCTCTCTCATCCCCCTCCCTCCCTCACCCACCCACCCCCCTCTCTCTCTCTCTCATCCCCCCTCTCTCTCTCTCCCACCCCCTTCATCCCCCCTCTCGTGAGATCTCAGGGGTTCATGCTGGAACTTGGAGTCCTTCAATTTTGGAGGGAGTCACATCCGTTATAGAGGAAGGAGTGGGGCAAATTGACATAGGAGTCGGAAGGGGGGCGCCCAATTTTAGTCTTGCCTAGGGAAGCACAAAACCAAAATACACCACTGGATGGGTCCATAAGTAGCCCCGGTTGCTTAGTGTTCAACATTTTAGGGAAAAACAAAAAATTCCTGTACTTTTCCTATTTTAGGAAATCGTAGGAAATAGGTAGATAATCTGTTTGGGTTTTAAATGCCATATGTGTCTACTTTAAAGTACATCTGCCCATGCAAGAGGTTCATGGTAAGACAGACCTTCACAGATTCTAGGGGCGTAGATGAGGAGGTAATATGCTCAAAAACCTCCCCAGAGCATCCATGGTGCAGCTGCCTCTCCTGACACTTGTCAGGTCTGACCCAGGCATCTGCAGTTCAGAGCAAGGGAGGATTTCCTTATCTCCTCCGGGGATCTGACACATGACAGGACCTCCACTCACTCTGAACTGCCTGGTTTGACTGGTGGGTGTTGCATAGAGGGAGGAGATCTTTACTAGCTGTACTACGAGCTGTATTAAGAAGAGGAACTGACCTGGGCGGAGCTTCACAAAGGGGAGGAAACTCTGTATTGGGGAGCTGTACTGGGGGTAGGATTCTTTACTGGAGGAAAGATCTCTACTGGAGAAAGCTGTACCAAGGGAAGGCTGTACCAATGGGAGAAAATCTGTGTGGTGGGGGGGGGGGGATCTGTACTGAAGGAGGAGATCTGTATCGGATGGTATGGTCAGGATCTGTATTAAGGGAAGCTGTACTGGGAGGAGATCTGTACTAGGAGGAAACAAAGGGGAGGGGGGACATGATAGTAATTTATAAATATCTCAATGGGGATCTTAGCTTAGAAAAAAAGCTGTTCATTCAAAGGGATTGCATGAGGACAAGAGGGCATACCATGCGATTAGAGGAGAAGCGTTTTAACCTCAGGCAACGAGGGGGGTTCTTTACTGTTAGGGCTACAAGATTGTGGAATTCTCTACCACAAGAGGTGGTTTCTGCAGGTAGTATGGTGTCTTAAAAAGACTCTTAGACTTACATCTCAAGGATCAGGACATTAAGGGCTATGTGAGATGATTACAGCCACACACACCCACACAGGTTGAACTGGATGGACTATTGTCTTTATTCAAGCTCACCTACTATGTAACTATGTAAAGGGTGGATCTGTACTCGGGGGAGCTGTATTAAGGGGGGGATCTTAATTGAGGGGAAGATCTGTAGTGGTTCTGCACTCCTGACCTTGGCACACTGTATGTTATGCACTCTTGCCCCTGAATTATGTGTGTTCTGCAACCCTAACCCCTGCACTTTGTGCTTTATGCAGTCCTGATGCCTGCACTCTGTGCGTTGGGCACTTCTGACCTCTGCGCTCTGTGTATTATTTTTCCTATTTTCCTTTAAATTCACAAACCTGACAGATTCATATTAGCTTTCTTACACCCCCTTGTCTCTGTGTTAAGCCACCAGGAGAAAAAATGTACTTACAATGAACTCCACATCCACAAATCGGGCATCAGGCTCCAAAGAATGTCCAGTGACAAAGAGACGGTATTTTACTAAAAACAAATAATACAGAAGAATAGAATCAATATAGAATCACACACGTTGCCAGTTCTTTTATCCTCAGATTACAGGACTTGGGTACTTTCATCAAGAATTCCTTCTGTTGAAGGATTCATGATGAGCGGAGGGGGAGAAGACCCTGACAATTATTGTGCTTCCAAGCATTCTACACAATTATCCATCCCATCTCTACTTCTGGCTCCATCTACAAAGCTCGAAGGGCCTTTAATGGCCACATATGTTTGGCGAGTGAGCATTTTTAGCACATGTGGTGAAGCACCTGACTGGAATTAAGGAAAAAATACACTATATTACCAAAAGTATTGGGACGCCTGCCTTTACACGCACATGAACTTTAATGGCATCCCAGTCTTAGTCTGTAGGGTTCAATATTGAGTTGGCCCACCCTTTGCATCTATAACAGCTTCAATTCTTCTGGGAAGGCTGTCCACAAGGTTTAGGAGTGTGTCTATGGGAATGTTTGACCATTCTTCCAGAAGCGCATTTGTGTGGTTAGGCACTGATTTGGATAAGAAGGCCTGGCTCGCTGTCTCTGTTCTAATTCATCCTAAAGGTGTTCTACTGGGTCGAGGTCAGAACTCTGTGTAGGCCAGTTAACCACTTGCCGACTGCCTAAGGACAATTTACGTCGGCAGTCAGCCCCTCACAGGCAAAGTGACGTAGTACTACGTCACTAGCCTGTGAGGCTCTAGGGAGCGAGCGCGCGCCACTGGAGGCTCGCTCACGCCCCCCCCCGCGCGTGTAAGCGACGGACCCGATGTCCGCTGGTCACTCGCGATCGTCGGTTACACCAGGAGAAAGGCAAGCGGCAAATGTAAACAAAGCCGCCTGTCTTTCTCCCCTGTGTAACAGCAGAGATCATACGGTCCTGCTATGTAGGACCGTAGATCTCTGCTGTTACACACACAACCACATCCAATCACAGTTAGAAGCACGTCCCTAGGGACACACTTAACCCCTCCTTCTCCAATAAAGTTAACCCCTTCCCTGCCAATGTCATTTTTACAGTAACGGTGCATATGTATAGCACTGATTACTGTAGTAATGTCACTGGTACCCCCAAAAGTGTCAAAAATGTCAGTCAAGGGTCCGATCTGTCCGCCGCAATGTCGAAGTCCCGCAAAAAAAAAAAATCGCAGATCGTCACCATTACTCGTTAAAAAAAAAACAATAAAAATGACAAAAATCTTTCCCTTAGTAAACGCAATAACTTTTGTGCAAACCAATCAAAATACGCTTTTTGCAATTTTTTTTTTACCAAAAATATGTAGCATAAAACAAATTGCCTAAAATGTTAAAAAATTTAGATTTTTACATTTTTTTGGGGAATTTCATATAAAAAAATGTGAAACATATTATTTTTGAAAAATTGTCGCTCTTTTTTTGTTTATAGCGCATGATCAAAAAATCGCACAGGTGATCAAATACCACCAAAAGAAAGCTCTGTTTGTGGGAAAAAAAGGACGTCAATTTCATTTGGGTACAGCGTCGCAAGACCGCGCAATGTTAGGAGCCTGAAATTGTTCAAAATGTCTTGGCATGCTGACGCCTTAAGAGTTCCCTTCACTGGAACCAAGGGGCCAAGCCCAACCCCTGAAAAACAACCCCACACCATAACCCCCCTCCACCAAACGATTTGAAGCAGTGCATAAAGCAAGGTCCATAAAGACATGGATGAGCGAGTTTAGGGTGGAAGAACTTGTCATGCCTGCACAGAGTCCGGACCTCAACCCGATAGAACACCTTTGGGATGAATTAGAGCGGAGACTGTGAGCCAGGCCTTCTGGTCCAACAACAGTGCCTGACCTCACAAATGCTTTTCTGGAAGAATGGTCAGACGTTCCCATAAACAGACTCCTAAACCTTGCGGACAGCCTTCCCAGAAGAGTTGAAGCTGTTATAGCAAAGAATGGGCCGACTCAATATTGAACCCTACAGAATAGGTCCCTCCCACAGCTCTGTTTTCTGCACAGGATATGTACTGTACAGCACAGTGATGCTATCCCCACTACTTCTAGATAATATGGATTTACAAAGACATTTGGTGCACACAAAGTTTATTTATATATTTTTTTGCCTGTAGGTGAATATATTTAAAATAACTTCTTTGTGCCCAGGATTCAACTTAAATAAAGGAAAATGTACATAAGATTCCTTCTAAAGACAAAAACAACATTAAAAATTGACGTAGAATCTTCGCTGCTGCAAGGGGTCGGCTTAACATGTCTGACACTTAAAGGATTATAGCTTTGCCTGGTCTTTATATGTTCAACAAAATTCCAGTAAAATGAAAACACTTCATTCTCTTGTTTCTCTTGCATGACTGCAATATTTATTGTAAAGATCTACAGGCATGCACAGACAAACAGACATCAAAGAAAAAACCTTGGCATATTTGGCACAAAAGCAAATAATAAAACATTACAGTGCAGCGCATATCTAAATCAATATAAGAAAATTGTGTAAATGAAAAAAAAATCATAAAACGTAATATATATAAAGTCCATAGGTAACGTAAAATTCAGCCTCTTGTGGAAAGGAGTGATTCCAAATATCATGCAGTTGTGTGTGGTGAAAATCAGCCCATCCACCAAAGGCAAACACTGCCTCTATCCTCACACATTCGACCCTAAAAAGGGTCACAAAGCTAAATCCCAGGCTTTCTTATGGTATGCTCCAAGTAGGAAATCCCAAGAGGAAAAGAAATCTTCGTATGGCTCCGTGTGGGTAAAAGGAGACAAATCTAGTGCTCTCTGTATGCTTAATACGGGGGGAGGAGTTACGCATTACGTCACCCACCTCCATCACTTTGCTCTGATTTATATGCACTGGAACAGTGCTCTGTTTGTTGTACCTTCTTTGCTGTTTTGGTAAATTTGTATTAAGCATACAGAGAGAACTAGATTTGTCTCTTTCCTTTTACCCACACGGAACCATACGAAGATTTCTTTTCCACTTGGGATTTCCTACTTGGAGCATACCATAAGAAAGCCTGGGATTTGGCGTTGTGACCCTTTTTAGGGTCGAATGTGTGAGGTGAGAGGCAGTGCTGTATCTTGGCCTAGGCTAACAAGGCCCAGGCCTAGGGCGGCACTTTGCAGGGGGGGGGGGCAGCAAAAGCTGCACCGTGCACGAAAAAAACAGCCTCCTCCCGGCACGAAAAGGGTCCCCGCCGGCTTGCGCTACACTTTTTGTATAGTACCAGTCTTATGTGGTGAGTTGGGCCGGAGAGCAGGGTCCAGGAGGCAAATCAGTCTGGTACCCCCATAAAGCGGTCACACTGCTACCTACCAGTATGATAATACCGGCCGGTCAGGACATTCGGACAGACCGCAGGCCGCCGACCACACTTAACACAACTGGCCTGATGGCCGCCAATGCTAATAAGTGTGGCACTGCAGCCAAATGCTCCGCCTACTCCCCTCTGCCCCCAGGCACTGATGGGCACTCATATGCTGCACTGATGAGCGCTAATAGGCTGTACTAATGGGCACTAATATGCTGCTCTAATGGCCACTGATATGGCGGCAATGGTGGGTACTGATAAACTGCACTGATGGGCACTGATGAGGCTGCACTGATGGGCACTGATGAGGCTGAACTTATGGGAACTAATGAGGCTGCACTGATAGACTGTGGCTGTGGTCTGTGGTTTAAAGATGACAGGGCGGGTCATAAACAAGAAGGGGTGTGGCCTTTACAGGAAGGGGTTGGCCATATTTAAATTAGGGGGTGCACAAGTTTAGTCAGGCCTAGGGCAGCACAAAACCTAAATACACCACTGGTGAGAGACAGTGTTTGCCTTTGGTGGATGGGCTGATTTTCACCATACACAACTGCATGATATTTGGAATCACTCCTTTCCACAAGAGGCTGAATCTTTCCTTACCTTTGGACTTTATATATATTAAGTTTTATGATTTTTTATTTACACAATTTTCTTATATTGATTTACATATGCGCTGCACTGTTATGTTTTGTTATTCACTTTTGGGGTTTTAGGTTTGACAGTGTTCAGCTGCTATTTGCATTCTTATTTTGATTTTTCGATTTGCGCTGAATATTTTTTTCACTTATATTTCGCACAAAGCATTTCATTATAAGGATGCTTATGTTTAAAGCTGAGCAGCTCCAAGCATGATCTTTATTGGTCCATCTTGGTCCAATGTAAATATTCAGTGCTACTACAGTGATAGCCCTGATCTTCCAGGTCCTGTGCGGAGCAGCTTCCCTTCCACACACTGACTACCGGGGTTCGCACCCACGACACCGCTACCATTCATGGCACGCCTTGTATTGTTTTCAGTAAATAAAAGGTGTTCTCTGATTGGATGAAGTGGAAATTGTGATGCCACTGCCTCTTCTCTTCACAACGCCCAAAAAAAGAAGTAATTGTATTCACTTTGCCAACTACTACAATGATTGTCAGCTTACCCAGTGATCCCTCAATAATTATGCAATAAAGATACCTTCCAATTTGATTTTCAGCTTGAAGTGAAATGCGTGCTAGAGGAAAAGAGGGACAGAGGCAGGGCAATCTAGTCATTTTCATGCAAGCCACTGCAGAAACTGAGATCTGCAATCTAAAAGACCGAAGCTAGGTGTGGCTGTTCACTGATATGACTATCAATGTTGCCAAAATGTAAGCAGCTACAGCAGCAGCAACGGAGACAATAGGTATTTACAAATTGGCTTAGGAATACAGAAGGTCTAGTCTTAGACCAGCCATACACAGTGCAAATTTATTTCCTGCAACCACAATTCCCCCATCAACACAGACAGCGCTGACTGGGGAATAAGCAATTGTCTTCTCCCGGCAGAGAAGACAGTGATTATCGCTAGTGGACTGGTATAGTATCGTAAGAGAATCTGGCAGGCTGGTTATACCCAAGTTGATCGATCAACATGGTACTTTCAGCCTGCCCAATAACGGTTCTAATCTCGGTCAGTTCCTGCTAAACCGGCCGAGGTTTGAACTGTGTATTGCCGGCCTTACTGGTATGGGCAGTCTAAATCACATATGTCAATTTAAAGTTTGACTATAGTTCTACTTTAGTAGCAGAGAATCATATTCATACAAATGCCTGTTCTTCATCGTTCCCTTTAAATTTTAGAGTCTAGACTTTGATTTGTGCTTGACAACTAATAGTTGGATATGGTGGCCTTCAAAGGCTTTAGTCCATTATCAAGCTTACTATGTGACTTTCAAAGCACTGGTGTGGTTCAATTGTAGAGCTACTGAATGGACAAATAAAAAAACTTGTTGAAATGAAATGTTAATTGGAAAGTCAAATTGCTGATAAATCTACCAAAGAGAACAATACATCAAATGTCATCTTTATAGTAAATGTTTAGTTCTGTATGAAGGTCTATTACAAAATGTCCAAACACATAGCATATTACCTTGAGTTCCAGG
Source organism: Pelophylax lessonae (assembly GCF_965119305.1). NCBI lineage: Eukaryota > Metazoa > Chordata > Amphibia > Anura > Ranidae > Pelophylax > Pelophylax lessonae. The sequence continues at coordinate 616,132,122 of NC_138771.1, read as the reverse complement.
GTTGTAGATGGGCTTGTCTGTCTGTACGAAGATATATCCACTGTGGAAGGACAACAAAACGACTTTCTGAAGGGAGCACTCCTTCGACCTCACCAGCACCGACACATATTGTTTTTTTTTTGCGTCCTTAAACAAATCTTTGCCAGGAATCTACAGAACAAAAAGATCAATATCTTCACTTAAAGTGTATGCAAACCCTAACATTGAAATTCTTTTATTTGCTCCCTTTTGGTCTCCTAAATATACCAATAAAAGGGCTTTGTTGTATTTGTTTCATAGGTGCAAAAATACCTGTTAATTTGGTCTGGAATCGTGTGAGCTGATAACTTTGTGTGTTCTCTGACTGTAAGCAGGGAGGGGTTATAGGGATGAGGAGGGATGGAGAGGAGATGAGGAGGAGGCATGGAGATGAGGAGGGGTTATAGGGATGAGGAGGGATGGAGAGGAGATGAGGAGGAGGCATGGAGATGAGGAGGGGTTATAGAGATGAGGAGGGATGGAGAGGAGATGAGGAGGAGGCATGGAGATGAGGAGGGGTTATAGAGATGAGGAGGGATGGAGAGGAGATGAGGAGGAGGCATGGAGATGAGGAGGGGTTATAGAGATGAGGAGGGATGGAGAGGAGATGAGGAGGAGGCATGGAGATGAGGAGGGGTTATAGAGATGAGGAGAGGTTATGGAGAGGAGATGAGGAGTAGTTATAGAGATGGGGAGGAGTTATGGAGATGAGAAGTGGTTATAGAGATGAGGAAGGGTTATGGAGAGGAGATGAGAAGTGGTTATAGAGATGAGGAGGAGTTATAGAGATGAGGAGGGATGGAGAGGAGATGAGGAGGGGTTACGGAGATGAGGAAGGGGGAGATGTGGAGAGGTTATGGAGATGAGGAGGTGGAGGAGATGATAAGGGATTATGGTGATGAGCAGGGGGAGGAGATGAGGAGGGAGTAAGAAGGAGATGAAGAGGGGTTATGGAGATGAGGAGGGTTAGGGAGGAGATGAGAAGGGGTTATGGAGATGAGGAAGGGGAGGAGATGAGGAGGGATAGGGAGGGTATGAGGAGGGGGTTATGGAGATGAGGAGGGTTAGGGAGGAGATGAGGAGGGGTTATGGAGATGAGGAAGGGGAGGAGATGAGGAGGGATAGGGAGGGTATGAGGAGGGGGTTATGGAGATGAGGAAGGTTTTTGAAGATAAGGAAGGGGAGGAGATAATGAGGGGTTATGGAGATGAGGACAGGTTATGGAGATGAGGAAGGGGAGCAGATGAGGAGAGGTTATGGAGATGAGGAGGGGTTATGGAGATGAGGAGGGGTTATGGAGATGAGGAGGAGTTTTGGAGATGGGAGGGGTTATGGAGATGAGGAAGGGGAGGAGATGAGGAGGGGAATGGAGATGAGGAGAGGTTATGGAGATGAGGAGAGGTTATGGAGATGAGGAGGGGTTATGGAGATGAGGAGGGGTTATGGGGATGAAGAGGGGTCGGGAGGAGATGAGGAGGGGGAGGAGATGAGGAGGGGGAGGAGATTTCGAGGGGTTATGGAGATAGGAGGAAATGAGAATGTGTTATGGAGATGACGAAGAGGAGGAGAGGAGAAGGGGTTATGGAGGTCAGGAAGTGTAATAGATAAGGAGGGGTATGGAGATGAGAAGAAGTGGGGAGGAGATGAGGAGTGGTTATAGAGATGAGGAAGGGGAGGAGAGGAGGAGGGGTCATGGAGGTTAGGAAGTGTATTAGATAAGGAGGGGTATGGAGATGAGAAGAAGTGGGGAGGAGATGAGGAGTGGTTATAGAGATGAGGAAGGGGAGGAGAGGAGGAGGGGTCATGGAGGTTAGGAAGTGTAAAAGATGAGGGGTTATAGAAATGAGGAGGGGTGTAGGGGTATGGAGATGAGGAGGGGTTATGGAGACGGGGAGGGGCTATGGAGATAAGGAAGTAGGGAAATGAAGAGAGGTCTGTCTTCTCTGTAATCCTTCAGAAGTGAAGTGGGTAGGGCTGACACCATGTGCTTTGAAGACCAGAGCCAAAATTACACTGTGTTGTCCTGTCAAAGTGGTAGGAGTACACTACATTTCTGGTACATCAACAGGTATTTTTCTGCACTTGTGTTTGAAGGGATAAACATGGTGAATGTACATGTATTGCAGAAATATACAAAATATGTTTTTGTTTTTTTTTTTACTTTCACCTTTACATGTGCTTTAAAGACAGAAATTCACAATAATAAGTCTGTAAAATGGAATATTTTATATGAAAATTTGAATTCCTGATGCTTTATTTTGCTTGATGCTTGTTTTTTTGTATCTCCCACAGGATGGAGTGTATCATAGCTCCCAACTGTGCCTCATTTGTAGGACTTTCCTTTTTTTGAAACCAAATACCTCAGTCCCTTTTTCCTCCTCAGTTGTCCCTCTTTTAGTCTGCCATATTGACCTCTATAAAAAATGTATTACTTGACAACCAAAAGTTATATTAAACATTAATAAGCTTGGGTTAGGTCTAAACTGGGTTGGGTTTGAACCCGGAAGTTAGCTGTGGGCAGGAGATTTCCTGTCCCACAGCTGCACATACAGTATACTGTACAAAGGGGAGGGGGAGGGGATGCTCCTATATCCTATATGTAGCCATATTAGGTCATTGATGTCCCCTTTGTGCAGCTGCAGGTGAGGATTTTCCGAGCTCATTGGTCCACTGGAGATGCGATCATGTGACAGCTTCCTGAGGGTTCGTGAATATTACACTAAACCTTTTATCCAACCTTCACATGATTGCATTCGCTAGTTTCAAAGCTAGTATATAGATAAAGTAGTAAAAAAAGTAATTTATGGGTTTTACTGATTATTTTCTCCGTATTAATTCGTCATGATTTATGTAACTGGTGGCATGGCTGGAATGTGTCTTTTGCCTACATATTTTGTTCTTATGTGTGTTTCTCTTTCCCATGTGGGTAAAAAGGATGCCGCTCTCTCAACCAGCCCATGTGAGATAAAGGTATAAAGAGTCCTCAGCCCTTGCTCCTCGGCAAACCATGCCCACTGACACATTTCACCCCACCCACTTGGGCTTAGTCATAGAGGTAGGAGCTTTTAAGCAGCACAGTTTTTCTTATGCATCATTAGCCGCTGTGGGAAGCCTGATGCACTATCCTGCTTTGGGCTCCTACCTTTACGACTAAGCCCCGGTGGGTGGGGCAAAACTCGTCAGTGGGCATGATTTGGGGAGGAGTGATGGCTGAGGCCGCTTCTTTATCTTACATGGGCTGTTCAGTAGAGTGGCGTCCTTTTTACCCACATGCCTAACACTTTGGATGACGTGTTGCAGGTATGTAGTCTAAAATGGCTACCTATAGCACTTGCTATAATCAATTCATTCAATAATTATTATTATACATAAAATTCATACATACATTTCATAAGGTGATAATGGTGCCAATATGGTGATAAAATAAAAATTTACCGTACATAAAATTCATATAAAAGATTCCATAATTCCCGGATCTCCAAAGACGTCACCGGAAGTGACGAAACGCATAAGATTTGGAACGCACAGCGTACGTGATGTGGGACGCAGGTGGAATGCAAGCCGGAATTCTTCCCGCTCGCTACCCTGCAATTGGTTTGCACCGATACCCATGCTCACGAGCGGCCGCTCTTGGCCTTTTTAATTGGCAAACTCCCTATATATAATATTTTGGCTCTAAAGACCCTGTACTATTATGCTTTTTATCCAATTTGGAAAATAAAATTTATCAAAGTTACTACACTATCTGGAGCTTTTTTTGTCTTTCTTCATACCTGGCCCAAGGTGAGAGGAGAGAGAGGGGGAGCCCGCCATCCTACCCAAACTTAGCAAGCCACGAGGAGACTCCATCATAGCCTGGATGGCTACCCAAGCTTGGTTGGTCTTGGTGCTATAAGGCATACATGACCCACGCTATTTGGTAAGTGATTCAATCTTACCATTTGTCACGGTGAAAATAAAAGCTACACTGAGCACTACAGAGCGGATTGAGAAATCACCACGCTGAGCACTTACACCTATGATTTGGAATAAGCACCGTATGCACAAGAGACTCACTGTATTTATTTATTGGATTATTTATTGGATTTTAAACTTTGAAAACATTTTCTGGACTTTTATTCACTACAGTCACTTTATGGAATCTTTTATATGAATTTTATATACAGAATAATTTATATTTATCACCATATTGGCACCATTATCACCTTATGAAATGTATGTATGAATTTTATGTATAATAATAATTATTGAATGAATTGATTATAGCAAGCGCTTTAGGTAGCCATTTTAGACTACTTACCCGCAACACGTATACCATTTTTCTATAGCAGCTGCTACAAACCCACAACTTTGTATTTATTTAAATTATTCACTATATTAATTTACTATTCACATACCTACTCACATATTTATTCTGAACACCGGGCGCGGGGCATATACCAAGTATATTCCTTACATAACACTTTGGATGAGTCTCTCTGAAAGCACCCCTTCTTCTGGAGACCTAAGGGAAAGAATCTCTCTTCCTGCTTCAGTGCGCCACCTCAAGTTTCTTTTCTCTTTCCCATCTCAGAAAGTTGGAGCTATTGGTGAGCATCAAAGGAAATATTCTTCTTGAATGCTCAACTCCTACTCCATCCATATCTTTCTTTATTTGGTTTTAGATAGAGCAAGGAGATTTGGGGCCTTTGTGAGGTTCCTACTGCTATGTTTCTTTGCTAGGAGTCTTGACTTACCATGCCATGTTCTGCGCCGTGTCTTTGGGGTATGCTCATCTGGGTAGAGGCAGATCTGACCAGGTCTGGTACAATACAGAGCATTCTGAGCAGCGTTGTCAAACTCTGGTGCCCAATGGACTGCCCAGTCATATTTAGACACACTGCACAACTGCTATAGAAGACTATGGAAGTAAAGGTGCAATTTTTTTTGGTTGATTGACTAAATATCTTTTTGTTATGTCATGTGGGCTTCAAATGTCCAAAGCAGTTTGGAACAAAACAATGGGTTATGTTAATAATACATTTGTAGTAATGTCTATGGCATATTTTATGTACTGCTTCTTCTGAACACACAACCATCTGTTGTAACCTCACCTTTATATCGACTTTTCCAAGGAAGCCGTTGGCGCTGTTCAGTGAAACTGTTGCTTTTGCCATATCACGTGATTTCAGCGGGAAATCCTGAATAACAATTTCTGCATCAAACGGCGTGCTCTGTAACTGTGCGTCCACTATGATAGTCTCTTGGGTCTCCACCCGCAGGATGCTGGGCGTGATAAGGGCACATCTGTTGGGGGAAGAATGGACCCATGTCAATGCTCGTCTCACAGGCTGCAATCCTGAGCAGTTTAATTGTGATGTCTGTCTGTATATACATACAACTATCATAAACACCAGATCTGTCTTGGTATCAGCCTCCTGTTCTGCACAGCAGCAAACAGAGAATGCATTAGGCTACCCATACATAGATCGAATCTTGGCCGGTTCAGCAGGGACCAGACGAGATTTGATCTATCTTTGGGCAGGCTGGTTGTACTGAAGTCAATTCATTGATTGACTTCAGCACAACCAGCCTCTTCAATTTTTTTGTATAGTTGCTAGCAGAGATCATTGAATTCTGCCTGCCAGGAAGGCACCCCGTCAGCAGAACACATAATTGCCGCTGGCGGGATTTTCTTTCCTTCCTCTCATAGGCACTAAGTAGTGCAACCTCATGAACACAGTCTAACTCTAATAGGAAAAATTGATATCAATTGATATAGCCCTCCTGTGCTATCTGGCAGAAGTGTATGCAACCCAAAAGTGACTGTACAAAATGACAAATCCCTTGGCAGATAACACCATTCACCAATGTACAACGTATATTGCAGTTATGTATTTAGCTGTTACCCTTTTTCTGTTGTGTTACACAACAATCTGTTAAAGTCCATTTCTACAGTTGAACATGCCAGGAATTGGATCTGTGGTGTTAGCAGAAACCTGGCAAGGAAACATTTGCTGTTTTTTGTGCTTCATTAAAAGTTCTAAGGACATATTGAGCAATCCTACGGATATCTAGAGATCAATAGCCCGGCCTTCTAAATACATTTTTCTCTCTAGATGTCCATATTAGCACTATTGGTATTTAAGTCAAATGTCCCAACCCAAATCTCTGGTGGCCAAAAAATGTCATTAAAAGGCTAATATCACCCATCACCAAACAGTCAAGGGCCTGATGTACCCCTGGCTGTTTATAACTGCCCAGGTGAATGACAGACAGATTGATAAGGCTGCCTAAACAAAGACATTCCTCAGAGACCCACTGGACCTATTTTAACTGGACTTTGTATCTCTATTCACAAGCCCAACAGGGAAACGTCACTCTCTTACAGATAGAGTACCAAGTTATTTATTCATTATGAAGAATACACATGGGAAGCATGCCACCATCACTTGACCTTGTACTGGCCATTAGTCACCAATCCAGTCAAACCAACTGGTCTGTGCTTTGCCCATTGAACTGGTAAAATGGCCCAGTAGGGTTGCTTACTAGCTCACCCGGGTCTTTGCAGAATGGACGGTGATATAGGAAGATAGAAAGCACAAGCTTCAAAAAAAGGGTGAGCTCGCTACTTCCTATGTGACCCAATTGGATTAAATTGGAATGTTACTGTTATTGTTGCATGAGGTTATGCGTGGCATCGCTGTCCAAATAAGACTTATGATAACTTTTTATTGGGGCAGTAGGGTTGTATACTACTTCCCTATTGGCCAAAGGCGTCACATATGACAACTTATAACTCCATCTGACTTTAGAGCCCAATTTCACACATTTTAGTTTTTGATAGTGTGGAAAAGAGTTAAAAAATTAAAATAATAGAGACAGAAAGTTAGAGAGAGAACATTAGAATTAGGCTTTTTTTCACCAACATACAACAGTATAATAAAAATGGTGGTGTGCTTGATAAGTAATACTGTCATGGGAGAAAATATACTTTATGTAAAAAAAAAATATATATACAATATATGCTTTCTCTGGTCCTTTGAAAATATTGCAGGGACAGTAATGAAAAATGTCAAAATTGTCAACAGAACAGGAGATAACGAGAATCTTTTAACAATGACACCTGTAACGGTTCCAGATTCTCCACTTACCTCTGTCTCATGGTTAGGAAGGGAAATCTACAGCCCCTTTGCTTATTTCATTCTCAGTCTAGCTATAAGTTCTGCACCCCTTCACCCCCTCTCCCCCACCCCACCAATACACACACATACACATTTCCGTTTCTCCTTTCATTCCTAAGTTTAGCAAGCAAGGCCCCTTGAAGTTCTACAGACTTGGTTCTTTACTGGTCGTACGATAACTCTGAGAAATCCATATATCTACTACTGTATGTTTTCGCTCAGAATGGGGATTAGTGATGAGCACGACAAAAAAATGTGTTTAGTTTCGAATCCATTCGTTAAGTTAATCATTTTGTTCATATTCGTTATGTTCGAATGATTTGTTTTTGGAATTTGTTTCGTATATATGAATTTGTTTCGTATATTTGGATTTGTTTCATATATTTGGATTAGTTTAGTATATTCAGATTTGTTTTTGCATATTCGTTTTTCTGAATTGATTCGTATTTTGAAAATTACTTTGGAAAACTGGCTATACAGGCAGCTCCAAACATCCGACTTCCATACTACTCATACTAAACGGAGACAAATGGGCATTAGAGATGCACAGGACAAAAAAATGTTACGTTTTGGATCCATTCATTAAGTTAATCATTTAAATTAGTCATATTAGTTATGTTAGAATGATTGGTTTTTGGAATTTGTTTCGTATATTTGGATTCATTTCATATATTCAGATTCGTTTAGTATATTCAGATTCGTTTTTGTATATTCGTTGTTCTAAATTGATTCGTATTTCAGAATTTTTTTCGGAAGATTGGCTATACAGGCAGTCCCAGAGTTACAAACATCTGATTTACAAACAACTCATACTTACAAACGGAGGGAAGCAACAGGAAGTGAGAGAAAATCTACCCCGAGGAAGGGAAATTCACTCCTGTAAGAGTTCCCATGGGAAAAGGGTGTCTCCACTGAAGCTTTATCACCAATCCTTCTTTCCACAACAACCCAAACTTTTCAAAATCCAATTGTCATAGGGACAGAAAGTGAGGTAAAAGCTTCTGAACAGGGGCACAGACAGCAAAATTATTGTTACAGGGGTGTTAACCCTTCCCTATTCTATCCATAAAAACATATTTTTTTGGCTGGAGTTACACTTAAAATATGTACTTGTTCCAACTTGCATACAAATTACGAGAGTAAAGGGCCCCAGAATCAGTGGGAAGAGCCCCAGGCTTGAAGGGAAGGGCCCCGGCCAGGGGTCCGGGGGGCCCTTCATGGTTTCTTGCACCGGGGCCATGAAGGTTCTAGTTACGCCTCTGCTGTACAACCATAAGTTCTGATTTCTTTTAATGAATTTTTCTATTGAAAATATGGGAAATACTTACTTCACTAAAGCTTGCCATAAATAACTTGAATTTCGGTTGATTCCTGTCAGTTGACTGGGAAATGGAAGGACCCGGCAGAGGAAAATCAGCAGAACAGTTACTATAGATGGATTGGAAATCTTTACGTGTTTGTCCAATTTAAGTAGAAGTAAGCTTCCTGCCTTCCCTCTCCAGAGCTTTAAAGCAAAACTAAAGACAAAACTTTTTTTTCCAGTTTTGGAAAGAGTGGAGATGGTTTAGAACACCTGTCAGGTTTTTATCGCTTTCTGTGCCCCTGTTAGGGAAATTCACCCTCTCTACAATATTTGTCCTGTTTACCCTTATCATTAAAAATGAATGTTAACATACAAAATCCAGAATTTTGGGTTGTCACCAGAAAAATTGAGTGAAAATCTTCCACTAGGGATACTAGTTCTGGTGACCTGGGAGGCCTCAAAGGATTCCCATTATTTGTAAGGATTTCTTTCCATTTTTTATTTTGAAAATGGGATAGGGACTGAAGGTAAACCATTCCAATGGAACACAGATGGCACAGAAAAACAGACAGGGGTTATAACCCTCCCTTAGTCTTTCCAAAATTTAAAAAAATAAAAAGGTTTTGCCTATAGTTCTACTTTACGTTGGCATAAATGAGTATCTGACACTCTTCTCTATACAAGTGTCCTCATGTGCACTCCTTAAAGGGGTTGTAAAGTCAGAAGGTTTTTTTTCTTAAAGCATTCTATGCATTAAGATAAAAAACCTTCTGTGGGCAGCAGCCCCCCCTCAGCTCCCCTAATGCTTACCTGAGCCCCTCTCGATCCAGCGATGTCCTCGAATGTCTCACCCTACCAGGACTCCCCTCCTCATTGGCTAAGACGCAGCAGCGGCGCCATTGGCTCTTGCTGCTGTCAATCAAAGTCAGTTAGCCAATGAGGAGAAAGGACCACAGCCTCGTGTCTGAATGTGAGTGATACACGGAGCTGTGCCTCCACTCGGGTGCCCCCATAGCAAGCTGCTTGCTGTGGGGGCATTCAAAAGGGAGGGAGGGGCCAAGAGAGCCGAAGAGGGACCCCAGAAGAGGAGGATCCAGGCTGCTCTGTGCAAAACCAACTGCGCAGAGGAGGAAAGTATTATATGTTTACTTTTATTTAAAAAAAAAAAACTTGACTTTTACCATTATCATTGAAAATAAAAAGTAAAAGTAAAAGAAAATCCTAAATTTTGGGTTGTCCCTAGAAAAGTATTAGACGGTTATCTTCCAATGGGGACACTAGTTCTGGCGACCTGGGGTTTCCTAAGGAATTCCCTTAATTTGTAGGGATTTTCTCTTATTTCAGGTTTGGCTGTGGGAAAGTGAAGGGAAATCTCTGTTTTGGGACAAAGATTGCAAAAATAAATCTGACAGGGGTTACTAACCTCCCTTGCTCTATCCAAAAATGAAAAAAAAAATGTTTTTTGCCTACTTTAACTACTTCAATACTAGGCGCTTTCACCACCTTCCTTCCCGAGCCAATATTCAGCTTTCACACATTGAATGACAATTGTGCGGTCATGCAACACTGTACCCATATGACATTTTTATCATTTTTTTCGCATTTGGTGGTATTTAATTACTGCTGGGTTTTTAATTTTTTACTAAAATAAAGAAAAAAAGACCGAAAAATAAAATCAAGTTTCTGTCAGTAAAATTTGTAAATAAATAATTTTTCCTCCTTCACTGATGTGTGCTGGGGAGGCAGCACTGGTGGGCACTGATAGGCTGCACTAATGAGGTGGCACTGAAGGACACTGATTAGGTGGCACTGATGAGGAGGCACTAATATGCCGTACAGATGGGTGGCACTGATGAGCACTGATAGGTGGCACTGATGGGCACGGATAGGTGGCACTGACGGGCAGCACTGATGGGCACTGATGGCAGCAGTGATGGGCACCACTAATGAGCACTGATGGCCATCACAGATGAGCAAGCGAAGATGGGCACTAACTGGCATCTCTAATGGCCACTGATTGGGGTCACTGATGGGTATTGATTGGTGTCACTGATGGGCATTGTTTGGTGTCACTGATGTGCACTGATTGGTGTCACTGATGGGTACTACTCTGGCTTTTCTGTAATCAGGGCACTAATGATCAGTGCCCTGATTACCTGTCCTGGACTTTCCTTCGAGGAGGAGCCGCTTATCGGCTCTCCTTGCCACACACTCTGCCAGTGTGAGGCGAGGAGCGCCGATAAACGGCACTTCCGCATTTACATGTGACCATCTGTGATTGGACACAGCCGATCACATGGGTAAAGAGCCGCGTCATTGGCTCTTTAGCAAGATCCGGGTCGTGCCGCGTCCTAGGACATGCAATCGCGGGCGCGTGGGAGTGGTCGTTCTGGGACACTGTCATATGATGTTGACCTAAAACGAGAGCCACACAGCTCTGCAGTCATTTGACAGTGGACGGCAAGTGGTTAAAATTCAGAGAGTTTAATACATGCGTGCGGGGAGCCGCCTGTTTACAGCACGGGTTCTGAATAGTGATTGACCGATTATTGGCAAAGCCGATATATCGAGGGCCAAAATGCACTTTCCCCAATATATCGGAATCGGCCTTTTGATTTACTGATATTTCGGGAAAGTGCTGCACCGGAGTGATGCCTGCAGCTAGAGGCATCACCCCGGTATCGGCGTCCATAGCCGACAGTCGGCTGTCTTGTAATGACAAACTATGCGGCTGAGAAGCCGCTTGGCTGTCATTTCAAGGAGCGGGAGGGGACGTCCCCCCCCCCCCCCGCATCCTTCCGCGGCTCGCCTGGGTCTCCTGTCCCACCGTGAGACCCGGGCATCCTACCTTCACCGTCGCCATCTGACCGGGTCTCCATCTGCACCGCTGCCGTCTGAACAGGTCTCCATTTCGTTGAATACGGCGCCGCCGAGTACCTGGAAGTGATGTCATGACATGACATCACTTCCGGGTACTGGCGGTGCCAAATTAAAAAAACTTACAGCATTCAAAACAGCCAAACTTGGCGTTTTGAATGCTTTTAAGTGCAGAGGAGGGGTTTGGGGTCTTTTAGACCCCCAGATCCCTCCACCACAGTACCTGTAGTCATTAAAAAAAAAATTTTAATGTCCGAAAATATCGGCCAGTATCGGCCAATACCGATATCCGAAGACCAAGATATCGGTATCGGCGGTAAAAAACGATATTGGTTGATCAATAGTTCTGAAGGTCCGGCATTGTAAGCCGGACCTTCAGAGCGCATGTGCCGGTGATGCCATCAGGTTCATGTACTCTAAGGCTGCATTCACACTTGAGCATAGCGTTTTACACCGCGATTTTTACCGCGATTTTTGCGCGATTTTTAGGCGTTTTTTTCAGGCGTTTTTGGAGGCAGGCATTGACATCTATCAAAAATGCTGGTAATCAGCCCAAAAAGCTCATGTACTTTTTTCAGCTACAGGCGTTTTACAAAACGCTCAGATGTGAACAGGGGCCATTTAAATGAATGGGATTTACTTGTTGGGCGTTTTGGAATGCTTTTTTTAAGCGTTTTTGGAGCTGAAAAACACTCAAACGCCCAGGTGTGAATGGAGCCTAAATATCTCCTAAACTTTGCAAGCTTAGGAGATATTCAGAGTACCTACAGGTAAGCCTTATTATAGGCTTACCTGCAGGTACAAGTGGTGTAAGAAAGTTTACAACCGCTTTAAGTTGATCTACCTGATCTGTGTATTTGTTCAGTGACTCAAAAAAGAATGAAACCAAACAGCCTGCATAACAGCCAGGCAATAATCCCCCTCCGCTCTCCTCCCTCTCATTAAAATGTAAAATCTCCTTTTCAGTGATAGTAGGACATTCCATTGTCTCCTTACTCTTTCCTTCTCCACCCATAGTGAGAACAATTAGCTCTCCATCCTGTTCTCTTCTTCCTAAAGACCCTCAGTCCTGGAATGTCCAATCTGTATTGTCCTAACCCGTACGGTCAATATTTACCCACATTTTGAATTCGGCTAAGTAGTAAACAGAGGACTCCAGATCCGAAAGTTTCCTGGTCAAACACCAGAAGATCTTTTCTCTACTCTGAAAAAAGATAAGACTAAAGCCTCGTACACACGCACCGATTGTTGGCCAACCGATCGGCTGTCTTTTGTCCAGTGTTGTTGTGTTGGTTGAAAAGTGCTCTAGACTGCACACGAATTTTGTCTGCCAACAACAACCGACTGCAGAAGTGATGTCATGTGCTGGTCTACTTTTCGTGTGTTTTTTCTTCACTGAGCATGCCCAGTCTTGATCATCACATTTTTGTCGGCCGAATTCTGTACTGACTGACGAACAATCGGCCGTTCTGTTGTTGGCCAACAAAAATTTTATAGCCTGCACACCAGATTTTGTTCGGCCGGAAAGTCGCAGTCGGTTGTCGGAAGCATTATACTAACAAGCCGACAATCGGCCGATCGGACGTTGGCCGAAAATTCACGGCCAACAATCGGTGCGTGTGTATGGGCCTTAAATGAACGAGTGGGTGGCCACCAGGAAAAAAAACAAACGCAAGCAACTGGTGGCATATTTTTTTTTTAATTCTAAATTTTCATTCTTCAACCCCATCATTTGTTTGTAGCAAATTTGATTCAATGCCACAGCACCTACACCCTCCACTTATATTATTTGAATCCAGAGATGTATAGTAACTAAGTAGAACTACTTCACTACTGTACTTAAGTACCGAAAGGCGGTGGAAGTAGGAGAAAAGAAGTAGTGGAAGTAGGTATCTGTACTTTCCTTAAGTAGAATTTTTTTCTCCTACTTCCACTTTTACTTCACTACATTTTTTCGATGATTTCAATACTTTTACTCCGATATTTTTTTTTTTTGTGCTGCATAGTTACTCGTTAAAATTATAAAAATTACCACTGCCAGAACAGTAGATGGCAGGTTTCATGAAGCTCAAAAAAATGTGTATAATGTCATGTGTACTTTTGACTTCTTTCTTTAATAACTTTAACTTTAATAAACGTTTGACTTCTTTCTTTAATAACTACATAACACAGTACTTGTACTTTTACTTTCAGTACTTGAGTAGCAAAATTTAACCACTTAAGCCCCGGAGGATTTGGCTGCTAAACGACCAGGGGGTATTTTGCGATTCGGCACTGCGTGACTTTAACAGACAATTGCGCGGTCGTGCGACGCTGTACCTAAACAAATTTGGCATCCTTTTTTCCCACAAACAGAGCTTTCTTTTGGTGGTATTTGATCACCTGTGCGATTTTTTGATCACGCGCTATAAACAAAATTAGAGCGTCAATTTTGCAAAAATAACAATATTTTTCACATTTTTGAAATTCCCCCAAAAAAATGTAAAAATCAAAATTTTTTAACATTTTCGGCCAACTTGTTTTATGCTACCTATGTTTGGTAAAAAAAAATCGCAAAAAGTGTATTTTTATTGGTTTGTGCAAAAGTTATCGCGTTTACTAACAAAGGGAAAGATTTCTGTAATTTTTGTTGTTTTTTTTTTAACGCGTAATGGCGGCGATCTGCGATTTTTTTTGCGGTACTGCGACATTGCGGTGGACAGATCGGACCCTTGACTGACATTTTTGACACTTTTGGGGTTACCAGTGACATTACTACAGTAATCAGTGCTATACATATGCACTGTTACTGTAAAAATACACTGGTAGTGAAGGGGTTAACTTTATTTGGGAGGGAGGGGCTGTGTGTGTCCCTAGGGGCGTGCTTTCTACTGTGATTGGCTGTGGCTTGAGCTGTAAGGACACTGATCAACGGATCTACATACTAGATCCGTGTGATCAGTGTCTTTACACCGAGGAGAATGACAGGCAGCTTGTTTACACAAGCTGCCTGACTTTCTCCCTCTCCCCCGCCGATCGCAGAGTGGCCGGCAGACATCGGGTCCCCCGGTCACACGCGCGGGGGGGGTCCGTGACCGCGCGGGAGCGCGCCGCCGCCGCCGGCGCGCGCTCGCTCCCCAGACCCTCCCAGGCTAGTGACGTACCGCTACGTCACTCTGCCTGTGAGGGGCTGACCGCCGCAGTATATAGTCGTGCGGCGGTCGGCAAGCGGTTAAAAAAAAAAAACACTTGCAATACTTAAGTAGAAAAAATGTTGAATACTTTAGTACTTAGTACTTTAGTCACTTTTTGATCGAGCACTTCCACTTTTACTCAAGTATGGGTTTTGAGTACTTTATACAACTCTGTTTGAACCCCAATGCAGTCATATTGATGATACTGTATCTCTTCCTAACCTCCATCTGCAGACCAAGATTTTCCGTCGTCAATCATTTCGTATGATATTTGCCAGTTTTTTTTAGTTTTTTTGAGTGTGATTTTGTACAAGAAATTGCCAAAATTTGCCAAACTGACTAAATGGTAGCATTCAAGCTTCAACAAACAACAGCAAACATGTATGGCCAGTTTAAGACTAGGTTCACGCCTATGCGTTTTTTAGTGCGCTTTGCAGAAACGCACTTCAGTCCATTTAACCACTTCAGCTCCGGACGGTTTTACCCCCTTAATGACCAGGCCACTTTGTGCGATACAGCACTTTAACAGACAATTGCGCAGCCATGCAACGCTGTGCCCAAATAAAACCAATGCCCTTTTTTCCCCCACAAATAGGGCTTTCTTTTGGTGGTATTTGATCACCTCTGCAGTTTTTATTTTTTTGCGCTATAAACAAAAAAAGGTTGACAATTAAAAAACAAAAAAAAAAAAAACAAACAAAAAAAAAATTTTTTTACTTTCTGCTATAAAACATATCAATCAAATTTTTTTTTTTTTTTTTTTTAAATTGAATTTCTTCATCAATTTAGGCCAATATTTATTCTGCTACATGTTTTTGATTTTAAAAAATCCCAATAAGCGTATATTGATTGGTTTGTGCAAAAGTTATCACGTCTACTATGGGATTGATTTATGGACTTTTTATTTTTTTATTTATTTTTTCTATTAATGGCGGTGATTAGCAATTTTTAGCGGGACTGCGACATTGCAGCGGCCGAATCTCCGTGACACTTTTTGGGGACCAGTGTGACACAAATACAGTGAGCAGTGGGGGCGCTTTACATTTTTTTTTCTTATTTATTTTATTATTTTTACACTGTTCCTTTACTTTTTTTTTATTTTTTATCACTTTTATTGCCGTCACAAGGAATGTAAACATCCCTTGTCACAGTAAAAGGCAGTGACAGGTACTCTTTTTGCAGTGATTTGGGGTCCCAAAATCCCTCCTTTGCACTTGAAAGCATTCAAAACTTCAAGTTTGATTGTTTTGAATACTGTTATGTTTTTAAAATCTGGTGCCTTTAAGGTTTCAGTAACGGGAAGCGATGTCATGACATCGCTTCCAGGTTACTAGATCAGAGACCCGATTAAAGCCGATTCCAGATTTGTTTGGGTCTCTGGCTTGATGTGCTCGCTGGTCGCTCGGATCTCCTGGTGGGACGGGAGACCCGGGCAGAGGGGGGAACATTCCCTCCCGCTGCTTGTGATAATGGCCGAGCGGCTGGTTAGCCAAATCACAAGAAAGCCGACCATCTGCTCTAAAAAGCTGTATCGGGGTAATGCTTGAAGCTGCAGGCATCACCCTGGTATGATACTAGGACATTATGAAATACTTACTTAAAACATAGCCCTCTAGCAGCACGCTCTCACCGCTGTGGAGGCTTCCATCTTCACCTGGCCTTCCTTCCGGGTTTGCGGTCCCTGGCCGTTTAAATGGCCGAGGTTCAATGATGTCACTCCCATACATACTCCCAACCGTCCCTGATTCGCCGGGATCGTCCCGGAAAATGTTCTGTGTCCCGAGGTCCCGGCGAATCAGGGCTGAGTCCTGGAATGCCTGCGGTGGTGCGGAGTGGCTTGGTTCCCACACGCTGCAAGCAACAAATGGCAGCCGGTCTCTCTCCCCCGGCTGCCTCTGACACAATGCAGAGAGTGGAGTGGACTGAACCCACCCCTCCTCCTTCCTGTATTCTCCTGTACACAGAGTATGCCATCCCTTCTGCATGCGCTGGTGTTCTATCAGAAAACCCTACCCCATTAGAAATCCATACCTTCGTCATTTCCAGTTCAGATCAGCTGTGGATTCGTCAGGCATCAGCTGTAGCCGCGTCACACGTCCTAGTGCGCATGCGCGCAATAGGTAGGGAAATGTGATAATATTGCAACGGGTCGGCACACGTCCTAGTGTGCATGTGCGGCAACGGGTCGGGCAGTGGGCAGGGAGATCTCCTATAACAAATATCCATCCGATCTCCATGCCCCACACAGCACCGACCCAACAATGGGACAATCCGATCTCCATGCCCCACACTGCACTGACCCGAAAATGGGACAATCCGATCTCCATGCCCCACACTGCACCGACCATATAATGGGACAATCCGATCTCCATGCCCCACACTGCACCGACCTTACAATGGGACAATCCGATCTCCATGCCCCACACTGCACCGACCCAACAATGGGACAATCTGATCTCCGTGCCCCACACTGCACCAACCCAACAATGAGACAATCCGATCTCCATGCCCCACACTGCACCAACCCAACAATGGGACAATATGATCTCCATGCCCCACACTGCACCGACCTGACAATGGGACAATCCGATCTCCATGCCCCACACTGCACAGACCCAACAATGGGACAATCCGATCGCCGTGCCCCACACTGCACCGACCCAACAATGGGACAATCTGATCTCCGTGCCCCACACCGCACCGACCCAACAATGGGACAATCCGATCTCCATACCCCACACTGCACCGACCCGACAATGGGACAATCCAATCTCCATGCCCCACACTGCACCGACCCAACAATGGGACAATCCGATCTCCATGCCCCACACTGCACGACCCACCAATGGGACAATCCGATCTCCATGCCCCACACTGCACCGACCCGACAATGGGACAATTCGATCTCCATGCCCCACACTGCACCGACCCGACAATGGGACAATCCGATCTCCATGCCCCACACTGCACCGATCTGACAATGGGACAATCCGATCTCCATGCCCCACACTGCACCGACCCGACAATCGGACAATCCGATCTCCATGCCCCACACTGCACCGACCCAACAATGGGACAATCCGATCTCCATGCCCCACACTGCAACAACCTAACAATGGGACAATCCGATCTCCATGCCCCACACTGCACCAACCCGACAATGGGACAATCCGATCTCCATGCCCCACACTGCACCGACCCAACAATGGGACAATCTGATCTCCATGCCCCACACTGCACCGACCCAACAATGGGACAATCCGATCTCCATGCCCCACACTGCACCGACCCAACAATGGGACAATCTGATCTCCATGCCCCACACTGCACGACCCAACAATAGGACAATCCGATCTCCATGCCCCACACTGCACCGACCCGACAATGGGACAATCCGATCTCCATGCCCCACACTGCACCGACCCGACAATGGGACATAACCATCAAATGGACAGTGGGCATATTGTCCCATTGTCGGCTTGTAAATGAGCGCCGTGCATTCTTCAGTAAGAACGAAATAGAAAAATCAGCATTTTTGGACTGTAATGCGTGCAAAAATGCGCAATTGCGCACAAATGAACGCACACAAACATACTGTTGATCTGAAAAGTTGCTAATTTGCATATTTTACAAAAACGCGAGAATACATTTGCACGAAAAGACACAAAATCTGCGCGAACGCATATGCGCGAAAATGCAGGCGAATGCGCGGAAGTGCGCGCATTTCAATAAGACAAATAGCCCTGAAATTTACGGCTGAAAAAGGAGATGCTCAAACAGGAGTATCGTGTGTAAGAGGCCTTATCCTCATTATTTACATTTTTTTTCCAAAAAGAGAAAAACAAGACAGCAAAAAAAAAAAAAAAGTCAAATAAAAAATGCAAGACCCCATTCAGACAGGGGCGACACAACTTGGTGGGGCGACCTGTGAAGTCGCGGCGCACCTCGGCGCGACTTGCACGGACTTCATATCATTGAAGTCAATGCAAGTCGCCTCCAGGTCGCCCCAAAGTAGTACAGGACCCTTTTTCTAAGTCGGAGCGACTTGTGTCGCTCCTATTAGAATGGGTCCTGTGCTAATCAATGGCGAGCGACCCACCACGACTTGTAAGGTGACCAAGTCGCCTGACAAGTCGCGCTAGTGTGAATGGGGGCTAAAGCATCAGTACACAAATAATGATCACATACACAAAAAACAAACAAGAAAAAAGAAATTAATAAAACTAAACTATATCAAAACTAAAACTGAACTACCCAAAATACACCGCCCTAAACTACCCCAAATAAACCGCCAAACCGCCAAACCTTTAAAGAAAATGAAAAAAAGAGTATATTTCCCCTAAGCAGATCAAAGAGTGAAAATCAAAGTACAAAATAAATGAGAGCACTTGTTATTAGTATAGTATGAAGCAATGTGCTCCAATGCAGTCTCATCTCTTTGTAGACAGTTCTAGGCGTGTTTTTCACTTACGGTAACTGTGCGTAGGCTGCGGTCAGTACAGCGAACAGTGTCAGGCTCAGTACTCCTCTCTTCATGATGCAGGCAGGTGCTGTGCACAGTCCCTGATGGACTGGGGGTTATAAAGGATTAAGGCTTTCAGCAAACAATCCCATTAATCAGTAACTGGGACAAAAGCCAAAATCAGCAGAGGGGGAAAGTACAAACTTGTGCAACTCCCCACACAAAAACATCCACTGATACCGTTAGAGTGATACGGATGGGTACAACACAAGTTCCAGAGAAAGTTTAGGGCGCCACAAGTTGGTTTTGTATATTTTTATGGTTTGGGGGGGGGGGGGGGGGCTATAAAAATAACAATGAAAAAAATTATCTTTTTTGAATTCCATGACAAGTGGTCCGTGAATTCTGTGCAAAGGATGCTCTCTGTATTTTTATTTATTTATTTGTGACAGGTACTTACAGTGCCTTGAAAAAGTATTCATACCCCTTGAAATTTTCCACATTTTGTCATGTTACAACCAAAAACGTAAATGTATTTTATTTGGATTTTATGTGATAGTAAATATACAATAAGTCGCGCTCAATAAGTGAAATATGAACAAAATATATAGTCCAAAAATTTAAATAAATTATAGTTCATAAATATTGGTACGAAAAAAGGTTGACACCGTGACACAAGAAAATCCACATCTGATGGGGAAACTGCTTACCAGAGATGAGTAAATAAATGGCATGTAACTCAATCCTTCTGTTTCTTTCAAGAAATGCAGAATCCGGTTGTGTAATGCGAGTAAAGTGGAATGGCGTCAAATAACCAGGAATAACCAGAAAAATATCGCCCAAAACGATGAAACAGAAGCTGCCGGCCGGATGGCTTACCGCCCGCACTTCCTGGTAGCGAGAGGGTGACGTCAGCACGCCGTGACCCGACACGTTTCGTCAGAGATGACGTTATCAAGAGTACTTATTGTATATATAATTTTTTGGGGTGTTGTCACACTTGAATTTGCAGCTTTTTTATTGTCACACTTGCGCGGTTATTTTATTCTGGTTTATTTTATGTGATAGACCAACACAAAGTGGCACATAATTGTCAAGTGGAAGGAAAATGATAAATGGTTTTCAAAATGTTTGACAAATATGTGAAAAGTGTGGCCTGCATTTGTATTCAGCCCCCTCTGAGTCAATATTTTGTAGAACCGCCTTTCTCTGCGATTACAGCTGCAAGTCTTTTTGGGAATGTCTCTACCAGCTTTGCACATCTGGAAATGTTTGCCCATTCTTCTTTGCAATATATCTTAAGCTCTGTCAGATTGGATGGAGAGCATCTGTAAGCAGCAATTTTCAAGTCTCGCCACAGATTCTCAATTGGATTTAGGTCTGGACTTTGACTAGGCTATTCTAACACATGAAAGTGGATTTTCAGCCTCAAAGTGAAAATTTGACATCCGCTTGCTCTAAGTAACCTGAAAAAGAATTGGATAATCACAATTTTTTTTTGCTTTACTTACCTTGTTTTTGAAGAAAATATACTTACCTTCCTTCCACTTCCTCCCTCTGCGGCTGCGGCCCGTGCCGTGACTTCCTGCTTGCATTGACTCCTGGGAGATGAGCGTCATCGCTCCCAGGAATCAATGCGCCTGCACCGCCCCTCTCGTCACTTCCGGTGCAGGCGCGTCATTCCCTGCTAAACAGCTTCTGGGCATGCCCAGAAGCTGTGCAGGGATGACGCGCCTGCACTGGAAGTGACGAGAGGGGCCGGTGCAGGGCATTCTGGGACTCCAACGTCACCGAAGAGGACACCGAAGAGGACGCTCTGGCTTCATCCGCCCACACCTGAGATGGCAGCGCTGGACAAGACATTTTCATGGTAAGTATTTCTTCTAAAAGGTAAGTGCAACATGGGACAGTTCAGAGGCTATCATTGCTGAAATGCACTAGCCTTGACTGTCCCGGGGATATTCTCATCGGAAAAAAATTTTGAGGCCGGAACTCTGCTTGAATATGCTTTGATCTAAACCATTCCATTGTAGCTCTGGCTGTATGTTTAGGGTCGTTGTCCTGCTGGAAGGTGAACCTCCGCCCCAGTCTCAGGTCTTTTGCAGATCCACAGGTGTCAAACTGGCAGCCCTCCAGCTGTTGCAGAACTACAAGTCCTATGAGGCATTGCAAGGGTGACAGTTACAAGCATGACTCACACAGACAGAGGCATGATGGGACTTGTAGTTCCGCAACAGCCAGTTTGACACCCTGAGGTTTTCTTCTAAGGTTGTCCTGTATTTGGCTCCAGCCATCTTTCCATCAACTCTGATCAGCTTCCCTGTCCCTGCTGAAGAAAAGCATCCCCACAACATGATGCTGCCACCACCATGTTTTACGGTGGGGATGATATGTTCAGGGTGATGTGCAGTGTTAGTTTTCCGCCACACATAACTTTTTGATTTTAGACAAAAAGTTCAATTTTGATGTCATCTGACCACAGCATCTTCTTCCACATTTGCTGGGTCCACACATGGCTTCTCGCAAACTGCGAATGGGACTTCCTATGGGTTTCTTTTAACCACTTCAGCCCCGGAAAGCGTTTTACCCCCTTCCTGACGTGGCCCTATTTTGCAATTCGGCACTGCATTATTTTAATAGACAATTGCGCGGTCGTGCGACGCTGTACCAAAACAAAATTTACGTCCTTTTTTACCCACAAATAGAGCTTTCTTTTGGTGGTATTTGATCACCTGTGCGATTTTTATTTTTTGCCTTATAAACAAAAAAAAGAGCAACAAGTGTGAAAAAAACCCAATATTTTTCACATTCTGATATAGGACATTCCCAAAAAAAAAAAAAATGTAAAAATCAAAATTTTTTAACATTTTATGCCAATTTGTTTTCTGCTACATATTTTTGGTAAAAAAAATAGCAATAAGCGTATTTTGATTGGTTTGCGCAAATGTTATCGCGTCTACTAACTACGGGGAAGATTTATGTCATTTTTATTGCTTTTTTTTAAACTAGTAATGGCGGCGATCTGCGATTTTTTTTTTGCGCGACTGCGACATTGCGGCGGACAGATCGGACCCCTAACTGACATTTTTGACACTTTTGGGGGTACCAGTGACATTACTACAGTAATCAGTGCTATAAATATGCACTGTTACTGTAAAAATGACACTGGCACGGAAGGGGTTAACTTCATTGGTGATCAAGGGGTTAAGTGTGTCCCTAGGGGTGTGATTCTAACTGTTAGGGGTTGTGGCTAGTGAAGTAACCACAGAGACATGCGATCCTATATATATCCTAAAAATATGCACTGTTACTGTAATAATGCCAATGGCAGGGAAGGGGTTAACCCTGTGGGTGATCAAAGGGGTTAATGTATGCCTAGATGCTCACTAAAGGCCCATACACATGATACGAAATTCGGAAGTAAAATTTCGTCTGACGAACGATCTGCTGATTTTCGAAATTGTTTGTATAGTGCTTTCGACAGCCAATTACGGATTTTTGGACAACAAAAACTGGATGTGCAGGCTATAAAATTTTTATCGTACGTGAACACAACGTTCGATTTTTGTTTAATTAGTACAGTTTTCGTCTGAAAAAAATCGTAAGAGCAAGACTGGGCATGCTCAGAGACGAAAGAACACAAAACAATCCAACACATGACATCACTTCTGAAGTTGAATTCTGTCGTACGAGAATTTTCGTATGAAAGTAACCTCTTCACTTTCCATATGAGACTAGCATGCAATGAATATCGGACGCAAGATCTTTCGATAATCTGATCGGCCTAACTGTGTGTGGGGGTTCTGTGACAGGCTTAGCTGAAACTGCGATCTGTCCCTGCCTGTCTCACAGAAGATCCGCCTGCTTTGTTTACATAAGCAGGCGGGTCTTCTCTCTGTTTACCGGACGATCAGGGGAGGAAGGCGGCAATCGGCACCTCTCCTCCTGCGGCCCGCCTCCCGCTGTCTCTAAGCACAGCGGTAGCGCGGCTCGCGCCGCCGGAATCACATACACTCCAGTCATGTAGTACTACGTGACTGGACGCAGGGGAGCCGCACTGCCACAGTAATATTACTGTGGGCAGTCGGCAAGTGGTTAACAATGCTTTCTTCTTGCCACTCTTCCATAAAGGTCAGATTTGTGGAGTGCATGGCTAATAGTTGTCCTGTGGACAGATTCTCCCACCTGAGCTGTGGATCTCTGCAGCTCCTCCAGAGTTACCATGGGCCT
This sequence comes from Pelophylax lessonae, assembly GCF_965119305.1. Classification (NCBI taxonomy): domain Eukaryota; kingdom Metazoa; phylum Chordata; class Amphibia; order Anura; family Ranidae; genus Pelophylax; species Pelophylax lessonae. The sequence goes on along the minus strand of NC_138771.1, from coordinate 616,108,896 downwards.
CTTGGCTGCTTCTCAGATTAATGCTCTCCTTGCCCAGCCTGTCAGTTTAGGTAAACGGCCATGTCTTGGTAGGTTTGTTGTTGTGCCATACTGTTTTTATTTTCAGATGATGGATTGAACAGAGCTCTGTGGGATGTTCAGAGCTTGGGATATTTTTTATTACCTAACCCTGCTTTAAACTTCTCCACAAGTTTATCCCTGACCTGTCTGGAGTGTTCCTTGGCCTTCATGATGCTGTTTGTTCACTAAGGTTCTTTAACAAATCTCTGAGGGCTTCATCAAACAGCTGTATTTATACTGAGATTAAATTACACACAGGTGGGGACGACAGCGCAAATTAATCTCCCCTATGACTTGCATTCTCCCTCCCATTTGTTACTCTACACCCCTGTTAAACGATGTTACTGTTAACGATTTTGTTCCGCTCTTTGTTTTCATACCACAGTTGAACAATTCATTGTTGTTGAATCCTTGTCTTTGGTACCTACTGCCTTATGCTGGGCTCAATGCCACGCTCTGTACCACTGCTCCCTCTCGATTGTTCACCCTTTATTCTTAATTACATTTTTGAACAAGAAATTACACCCAGGTGCACTCTATTCACTAATTAGGTGACTTCTGAAGGCAATTGGTTCCACTAGATTTTAGTTAGGGCTATCAGAGTTAAGGCCCATACACACGCACAGATTGTTGGCCGTAAATTGTCAGCCAACATCCGATCTGCCGATTGTAGGCTTGTTAGTATGATGCTTCCGACAACCAACTGCGAATTTTCGGCCGAAAAAAATCTGGTGTGCATGCTATAAAATTTTTGTTGGCCAACAAAGAACGGCCGATTGTTCCTCGGTCAGTACAGATTTCGGGAGACAAAAATCAGATGAGCAAGACTGGGCATGCTCAGAGAAGAAAAAAACACACGGAAAGTAAACCATCACATGACATCACTTCTGAAGTTGGTTTTTGTTGGCCAACAAAAGTCCAGTGCAAGTCTAGAGCACATTTCAACCAACAAACAACACTGGACAAAAGACGGCCGATCGGTTGGCCAACAATCTGTGCGTGAGTACGGGGCTTTAGGCCCCTTTCACACATACGGTCCGTTCAGATCATCAGTTCAGTCACGTTTTTTGTCTTCAGTCAATGTCCGTTTTTCATCCTTTTTTCGTCAGTCGTCATCTGTTTTTCATCCGTTGTCATCCGTTTTCATAAATTTTTCATCCGTTTTTCATTTGTTATCATCCGTTTTTCATCCGTGGTCATCCGTTTTTCGCCCGATCCGTTTTTTGACAGATGAATAAAGGGCATTCATCCATTCAAAAAAACGGACATTGATGGAAGCGGATGAAAACGGATGTTAAAGAGGAAGTAAACCCTCCTCAGGAAGTTGTACCTATAGGTAAGCCTATGATAGGTACTGTAAATATCTCCTAAACATGTACCGTTTAGGAGATATTTTTACCTTTAATGCAGCCAGTGACGTCACTGGCGCATGCGCTCTGAAGGAACGGCTGATCGTGCCGTTCCTTCAGAGCCCCGTGCCGTGACCGTCGGCTCCCGCGCGCGTGCGCGGGAGTGACGTCACCGCGGCTCCAGCCAATCAGATGGCCAGATGCCGCGATCCCGGAAGACGGGCGACTGAACATGTCGCTCGTCATACAGGTAAGAGAGCGGCACGGCGGGGGCTCGTTCTAAGGTAAGTATCTCATAATGAGCTAGTATGCGATGCATACTAGCTCATTATGTCTTTCTCTTGCAGGTTGTAAAAAAAAAATAAATTTTTTGAACGAGTTTACAACCTCTTTAACTGATGATCATCCGTTGTCATCTGTTTTTACATAGAGATACATTGATGTCCGTTTTTCATCCGTTAACAGATGGATGAAAAACTGACAAATGGACAGCATGTGTGAAAGGGGCCACTGGCCCCTTTCACGCATACGGACCGTTCACATCCGCCTGTCAGTTTTTTAGGCGGATCTGATCGGATCCTCCATGCATCTCTATGGGGCATCGGATGTTAGCGGAGACATGTCCGCTGACGTCCGATCCAATCCTGTCTGTCAAATCCGGACGGATGGAAACCCTATTTTCCATCCGTCTGGCGGATCGGATGAGAACGGACAGGCGGTCTGTTCTCATCCGATTCCCCCATAGAGAACAGCGGGGATCTGACACCTCCTGCTCAGTGGGGATCAGCGGATCGATCCCCCACTGAGCAGAACGGCTCCGTCGATGGAATGGAGCCGTGTGAAAGGGGCCTATGACTGGATACACACTATCCAACTTTTGTGGTTAGATTTCCTTCAGATTTACCTTTTCTATGTAGTGCAAGGGCCGGCCAGGTTGCATACAAATTGAAAGTGTTTAGGTTTGACCTAATATTTTATGGTTTTGGTAAATCTAAAGGAAAAAGTCTTCAGAAAATCTTATAGTGTGTATGGCCCATTACCTTCACCTATGAAGTGCAAGGGCCTGCCTGATTGCATACAAAGTGAAAGTGTTTAGATTTGACCTTATATGGTTTTGGTAAATCTAAAGGAAAAATTGTAAAGATAATTGTATAGTGTGTATCCAGCTTAAAGCCCCGTACACACGAGTAGAAATTCGGCCGGGAAATTTCGTCCGACGACCGATCTGCCAATTGTCGGCTTGTTAGTATGATTCTTCCGACAACCGACTCCGACTTTTCGGCCGAAAAAATCCTGGTGTGCAGGCTATATAATTTTTGTCGACCGTCAAAAAATGTCCGATTTTCGTCTCATTAGTACAGATTTCATGGGGAAAAATCTTATGAGCAAGACTAGGCATGCTCAGAGGTGAAAGAACACAAAGAAAGCAATCCAACACATGACATCACTTCTGAAGTAGAATTCTGTTGTACGGGAAAATTTGTGTGCAGTCTAGAGCACATTCCAACCAACAGACAGCACTCTGGACAAAAGACGGACGACCGGTCGGTGGAAATTCGTTGCGTGTGTACGAGGCTTAAGGCTTCTTTCACACAGACTTTCCGATCAGGTCTGCCTGTCAGTTTTTCCCTATGGAGCAGCGGATGTCAGCAGTGACATGTCCACTGACACCCGCTGCTATCCGTTCCGATCCTGTCCGTGAAATCCGGACGAATGGAAACCCTATTCTCCATCCGTCTGGAGGATCAGATTGGATAGGATTGGATGAAAACGGACAGACGGTTTAGTCTAGAGGAGAGCGGGGCTCTGACAGGTCCATCTCAGCACAGAGACTAGAGACGGGGCTGTCATTCGCCTGCTCAGCGGGGATCTGCGGACCGATCCCCGCTGAGCAAAACGGAGTCCGCTGGCCAGAAAGCCGTGTGAAAGGACCCTAAAGGGGGCCGAATACAAATGCACGCCATGCTTTTCAGATATTTATTTGTAAAAAATCTTTGAAAACCATTTATCATTTTCCTTCCACTTCACAATGATGTGTCACTATGAGTTGGTCTATCACATAAAATCCCAATAAAATACATTTACGTTTTTGGTTGTAAAATGACAAAATGGGGAAAATTTCAAGGGGAATGAATACTTTTTCAAGGCACTGTATATAGTGCCATCAATTTACGCAGCGCTTTACAGATTTATTGTACATTTACATCAGTACACAAATAATGATCACATACACAATGAAAAAAAATAAAAAATACAACAAACTCTATACATTTCATTTTTGTTTGTAAAACAAAGACTTTCCCCAAATATAGATCAGCCATTCCCAAGCAGACTTCCTCCAGAGGTTGCTTGGGGTTCCTTGACCTGTGGCTGATTGACCTCCCATCTGATGGTGGCTACATAATTCTGGGTCCAACGCCTCTTGGCAGCTCATCTTAACTCTCCATAAGGTTTGCATTCTTATCATTACTGTAAGGGGGGCATTCTTCACACGAACCATTAACGTACGTTCACAGTAGCCAAAGCTCTGAAAAGCAATCCAGGGTGGATCTTTATAAGAACATGTTGCATAATTTGACTTCTGGTAATTAACAGCTTATGGACCACCCTACAAGCATTTACTGCTGCAGGGGAGCGTCTGTGCGCTGGATCAGGTATTTAGTACGTGATAAGCGCTTCCGGGTAAGGCACGTGCACCGCCCTGGCTGTGCTGTGATTTGTTACAGCACAAGCCAATCAGCGAGTCCTGGCCAGTGATTGATCACTGCTGATAGGCTCTGTCATTCACAGAAGAGAGCTCTGTGTTGTAAACCGGGGGTCCCCAACTGCAGTATGGTGGGCAAGCAGAGAGATGACATCACCAGCCCGCATCCCGGCTGTTCCACCCTAAGGCAGGGCCACAAAGGCTGCTCTTGATAGAGGTGCAGCCGCGGATGAGCAGAGAGATAATTACATCATCTCTCACTGCTCACCCTTACTCTGGGACAGGACCATTGGCAGCTGGTGCTACATGGGCCGGGCCGGGGGGGGGGGGGTGTCAGATGGACCACACCATACCCCCCCCGAACCACACCAGCTCGCACACCATATCACTCTCCCCCTCCGTCGCCGGCTCACTCACCCTTGACTGACATGGAGGGCAGGCAGCAGTGGCTTCCCCTCGGTGGCTGCGGCTGCGGCTTACCCTGCGTCTACTCCCTCTTCCTCCTCCTTGGCCAATAGCATGGCCTCTCCTTTCAGCCAATCGGGAAACGGGTTCCTGATTGGCTGGGAGGAGCATCAGTGTGAGAATAGTGAATATTCATTCGCTATTGGAATAGATATATATATACTAGATAGACATTACACAATATCTCTACATATATATAGTAGCGCAAACTCATCAAAAAGATAGTGCCATAAATAGTGTGCAAACCGCACAGAGTCCAATAGTTCAACAGATGTCACATAGGCAAAAGAGAAAGACTAAGAGATATCATAAACAGTCCGTAATCCTTCAATCTATCTCCTGGGATGACTACGTGAAGAAACGTGTTTCTCAAGGGGATCACCACCACCACCGTGCTCCAAAGGGGGGAGGAGAAATGCCCACTCACCAGATGCTGTGGCCCAACCCACTTTCGTGTTTGAGCGTTAAGGCTTATAATGATGGTCACTGGTCCAGAGTATCCACACCGGGAATCACACCAGCACAGTCAACAAAAGCTCAGCTGGTGATGACTGGTCCTGGCGTGTCTGGCTTGGTTGGGGGGCGAGGCGCGAGCTGAGGAGTGCGGAGGTTTAACCACTTCTGGACCGCAAGGATTTGCCCCCTAATGACCAGGCCATCGGATCGGAGCTGAGCGCCAGGACCAGTCATCACCAGCTGAGCTTTTGTTGACTGTGCTGGTGTGATTCCCGGTGTGGATACTCTGGACCAGTGACCATCATTATAAGCCTTAACGCTCAAACACGAAAGTGGGTTGGGCCACAGCATCTGGTGAGTGGGCATTTCTCCTCCCCCCTTTGGAGCACGGTGGTGGTGGTGATCCCCTTGAGAAACACGTTTCTTCACGTAGTCATCCCAGGAGATAGATTGAAGGATTACGGACTGTTTATGATATCTCTTAGCCTTTCTCTTTTGCCTATGTGACATCTGTTGAACTATTGGACTCTGTGCGGTTTGCACACTATTTATGGCACTATCTTTTTGATGAGTTTGCGCTACTATATATATGTAGAGATATTGTGTAATGTCTATCTAGTATATATATCTATTCCATATTTTCTCAGTTAAGTAGCTGCATAGCCATTGCATTTATAGGTGAGTGGTCCTCATTTTGTGCGCTTGGGATAGCTTATTTTATTTCATTCATTCTTGTCTTCGGTGGGCATTTAAGCTGTCATATCATATTCATTCGCTATTGTCACACAACGAGCCCACCCTTTTTTGAAGTCTATTAGAGCCTCTGGTTCTAATCACGTGCTTAAAAAACAAAAAACAAAAAAAAAAAACCTCATTGGAATCCATGCGTCCGGCGCCCTGCATGTAGATTAGGGGGCCGGACGCATGGACAAGGGGGGATAGGGGGGCGGCGCCCCTGCGTTCCTAATGGACGGGCCGCCACTGGACAGGACCCTTTAAAGGTGCATGCACAAGTTTACCTGCTCAGACGCCGTAGCACTGGGAAAAGGCTGCCAGAAGCAAAAAACAAAAACAAATTGCCTTTACATTTAAATTAAATTAGTGTCAAGCTGCAACTGGTATTTTTTAGTGGCATGCAACAGTAGGAAGCTGCAGCTGGTGGCAGGATAGAGACAATCTACATCTGGTGGCAGGCGCCGTGGCAAGTGACAAGCTGCATCTGGTGGCAGGCGATGTGGCAAGTGACAAGCTGCATCTGGTGGCAGGCGACGTAGCAAGTGACATGCTGAATCTGGTGCCAGGCGACGTGGAAAGTGCATCTGGTGGCAGGCGACGTGGCAAGTGACATGCTGCATCTGGTGGCAGGCAATGTGGCAAGTGACATGCTGCATCTGGTGGCAGGTGACTTGGCAAGTGACATGCTGCATCTGGTGGCAGGTGACGTGCCAAGTGACAAGCTGCATCTGGTGGCAGGCGACGTGGCAAGTGCATCTGGTGGCAGGCGATGTGGCAAGTGACAAGCTGCATCTGGTGGCAGGCGATGTGGCAAGTAACAAGCTGCATCTGGTGGCAGGCGACATGGCAAGTGACATGCTGCATCTGGTGGCAGGCGACGTGTCAAGTGCATCTGGTGGCAGGCGACGTGGCAAGTGACATGCTGCATCTGGTGGCTGGCGACGTGGCAAGTGGCATGCTGCATCTGGTGGCAGGTGACATGGCAAGTGCATCTGGTGGCAGGTGACTGAAGGAAACAGTGGGAAGCTGAATCTGGTGGCAGGATAGTGCCAATCCACATCTGATGGCAGGCAATGTGGCAAGTTGGTTAGTAGACATAACTTTCATGCAAACCAAATATTATACCCTTATTGGGATTTTATTTTACCAAAGACATATAGCAGAGTACATTTTGGCCTAAATTCATGAAGAAATTAGATTTTTTTATGTAGCACAACCCCCATAGGAGTTGCTGAAGTCAGGGTTCCCCACTGCTGCACAGCCAGTAACACAGCATTTCCTTCTTTCATTCAGACACCAAAATCAGTCTTTGGTTTGTTTTATTTTTGTCGTTTTTTTATTAGGGTATGATAACTTGGATGGGGTAAGGGATTATAAGATGCCCACTGTGACAACAACAACAATTCAGGGACACTTCCTGCCAATTTACTGACTCCTTTTATTCCTTCCACCTGCACAAACTTGGTTCCTCTGTACAGCTTCTGCTGGTTTACTGCTGAGGGAACTAACCGTCTTTTGTCAGTTCAGCAACAGCCCATTACATGCAGGAACTCTCAGTCCCTTGGCAAAGCAACACATAAGGAGTGAGCAGCATATCGCATCACCTTCCACTTCCTTGTGGCCACTGATCCCAGTTCCACTGCTTGCAGAAAATGCTAGCCCACCTGGCTGCCACGAGCCACAACTGGCTGCTTTTCTCTTCCCAGTCCTCCTGACTGACATGCACATGGATATTCCGCAGTGCAAGGTTTGACGAAGACTTGGCCCACTGCTGTCTTCAAGAGAGACCTGCTACATCTGGTAGTCTCTCCCCTTGTCCGTGCTTTGTGCTGATCTACTCACTGTCTCTCCTTGCTCCTGCTGCCTCACAAGTTAGGGTCCCTCCAACTGCCTCCTGTGGAGAGATCCTTTCAGGCCAGCCTCCAGCCCCCAACAGCCTCTCCTCTAGCACTGCTTCTCCGTCTTCCACCCAACTCCCCTGCTGGTATGACTCATGTCTATTTAAAGGCTCTTTAGTTCCCTGCCAAGCCCCCAACCTGGGGAATGGCTAAAGGCCTCTAAATAATCAAGGCAACCCCTCCTAACTTCTGCCCACTATCTTCCAGAACATTCTCCAACATTCCATAAACAGGGAGGCACCAGAGAGTTGCCAAGATGAGTCACCCAGCCCTGGCCTCTAATAACCCTGACTCAGATTCCCTGGCCTCTAATAACCCTGACTCAGATTCAGTGACTCAGGTTTATCCCTGGGCCAGACTATAATTTGCCTCCTCTTTACTAGGGATCGGCCGATTATCACTGTCACTGGTACCCCCAAAAGTGTCAAAAATGTCAGTCGGGGGTCCGATCTGTCTGCCGCAATGTCGCAGTCCCGCAAAAAAAAATCACAGATCGCCGCCATTACTAGTTAAAAAAAACAATAAAATGACATAAATCTTTCCCGTAGTTAGTAAACGCAATAACTTTTGCACAAACCAATCCAAATACGCTTATTGTGATTTTTTTTACCAAAAATATGTAATAGAAAACAAATTGGCCTAAAATGTTAAAAAATTTAGATTTTTACATTTTTTTTGAGAATTTCATATAAAAAATGTGAAAAATATTGTTATTTTTTTCAAAATTGTGTTTTTTTTTGTTTATAGCGCAAAAAGTAAAAATCGCACAGGTGATCAAATACCACCAAAAGAAAGCTCTGTTTGTGAGAAAAAAAGGACGTCAATTTAATTTGGGTACAGCGTCGCACGACCGCGCAATTGTCCGTTAAAGTAACGCAGTGCCGAAGTGCCTGGTCTTTGAGCAGCCAAATCCTCCGGGGCTTAAGTGGTTAAATGTACGAAAATATCGGCCAATATTGGCCGAGACCGATACGCGATGACCAAAATATCGCTATTGGTATCGGCAATGAAAAAAGGGTTGAACCCTACTCTATACTAGTAGCACACACTAGAGAGTGCAACACTTAAACATTTTTTTATTGGATTTGTTTTAAAACAGAAAGTAAGACATATCAACATTTTCGGTATTTTATCATTTATAAAAAAAAATAAAAAAATTAAAAACCAAGTGTTGATTGAATGCCACCAAAATTAAGCTTTATTTGTGTGAAAAAAAATATATTATTTTAATTTGCGTACAGCGTTGCATGACCGAGCAATTACCAGTTAAAGTAGCACAGTGCTGAATAGCAAAAAATTCCCTGGTCATGAAGGGGGTAAAACCTTCCCAAGCTTAAGTGGTTAAACCTTCTAGGTGGTTTAATTTTGTGGTGTGTTCACTAATTCAGAGCTTAAAGTGGATACAGCGCATATACAGTATACAAATATTGTTTTTTTTTTTTTTTCAAAATGTTTTTTCTTTTTTCGTTCATATAATAACAAAATAAAAACCCCAGAGTGATCAAATACCACCCAAGGAAAGCCCTATTTGTGTGAGAAAAATGATACATATTTTATTTGGGTACAGTGTTGCATGACTGCGCGATTATCAGTTAAAATAGCGCAGTACTGAATAGCAAGAAATGGCCTGATCATGAAGGGTGTAAAACCTTCCAAAGGGCAAGTGGGTAAACAAACAATATATATTGTCAATTTCTGAATTGGTCCAAAATATAGACGCTCTGATCTCATTCTCTACACATTATCTGCAAGGCAAATTTACTCTGTTAGATAACACGGAACAAATAAAAGATTCCTATTAATTTTGCAGAAAGTGAAAGTGAATTCATGCCAGAGGGAGGGGGGAGGGGAATGGGTGGCTAATTCTACTAAAGTAGGCTGTTAATGCATGGAAAAATGCCGGTTAAGAACCTTTTATTTTAACTTTGTTTTTGCAACATCTACGTAGAAAACACTCAAGTTTACATTGATGATATGTAACACTAAGTGGATTTAAAGTGAATGTAAATGTAGCACCCTCCTAGGTAGGTGCTAGTGAGAGAGTATAGTGTTTGGCTCTGTCTACTTACTAGAGGGGCTGCAGGTAAATCTATATTGTTCTCTGCCTACCAGAGAGCAGGATCTGTTAGTGAGGTATGCTCATTGTGCTCAGTATGTGATTCATTCTGTCTAGAGAGTGTTTCACACTGGTCCAATAGGGAGGCATGTTGGACAGTGGGAGGAAACCTGACCAATGGATGCATAGGCTTTGATACAGTCCTGGTGATTGGCAGAGACAGGTTGTCTAGGTGCATTCTGGGATACTGTATAAAAGCCAGGAGCACATGTGCTGCGGGGTCTTTGGCTGGAGAGCAGAGTCCTAGAGGGAGGGTGGTGACTGCCTCCTCCTCTGTAGCAGTGGCACGTGGTCTCAGGAGGTCGTCCTGAGGGCAAGAGGAATGGAGCTGAACCCAGAGGTCCAGGAGAAATGACTGAGGGAGAGACACCGGAGACCCTGGAAATACAGTATCGTGAGTACAGGGGATCGTGTCAAGGGGCCTGACCTGACAGAGGTCAGCCCAAGAGTAGGCTAGTCAGTGGACGGGTGTCAGCAGCCAAGAAAAGGGATACTAAGGAGAGTGTCCTGAAGCTAAACTTAGTTCATAAAATCATCTAGAAGAGAGACTTAAAGCTAACTTTACCTCAGTGGCAAGGTGGATCAACAGCCTGGCTGTACCGAGAGATAGAAATCCTTCAATCTTGTGAATAGTTAATTCGGAGTATCCCACTATTCCCTTCTCCTATCCTTAACTTAATACACAAAATAATAACTTAACTTAATAAAACACAAAAACAACTACTTACCCCTGGACTGTTTATTGAACGAACTAGGAAGTAAAGTGAGAGACTGTTAATGTCAAGGTTGCTAATGGTATCCCAGGGGGACCCGTAAGTGTGAATTCCAGCAGTCCTCAAGGGGGCAGTGCTACATAAACAATTGCAACTCAACTGGGCATTTTAAAAAAAAAATTTGTCAATACAGACCCCCAAGCAAAACTCAGGCAGCAATACTAATGCAGTACCCTCCTAGCATAGAGTAGGCTGCTAGGTAAATATAGTTTGGCTAATCAGTGGATCAGAGGTTGATTATTCAGGGCAGCCCAGTGTTTAGTGTTTCAAAGGCTGCTGCCCTGTTACTTCACCCTGTCTTCTAGAGCAGCCTTTTTCAACCAGGGCGCCCAGGCACCCTGGGGTGCCTTGAGGTTTCTTCAAGGGGGCACCTTGGTAAAATTCCTAAAAATTGCTCAAAAATGTTATAAAAGCTGGCATGTGGATGAAGGCTGCCTTTTAATTACACAAAGTCACAGGTTTTCATTGTGCACCATTACAAGCTTCTAGCCCCCGGCATTCTAATGACCAATGGCATCATCAGTTGATATGGAGTTGATAAGAAGTCAGTCGTCTGCATAGCATCCTTGTTTGACCCTCCCCTGCCCCTCTCCATCAGAGTTGGGGTTACATTAGCTGAATGATGGCCAAAGTGTATCAAAGTGTATGGATGTTGCTGCATTATGAAAAACAATAAGAATAGTTTTTACATTTTAGAATGGGGTGCCTCGAGACTGTCCATAATTTTTATTGGGTGCCTTGACTGAAAAAGGTTGAGAAACACTGTTCTAGAGGATTCTATAAAGATTGTGGAAGGCAGGACAGACCTAGCAGCCTGAATATTTATGAGACTTTAGCCAATATCTGAGGAGGTGTGCCCAGAAGGTGGAGAGAGAGCTCATAAATACTCTGAGGCCTGAGCAGCAAGTGCAGTGTTCCTGGGTCTAGTCCTGCAGGAGGAGACCCTTGTGGGGGGGAAGGGGGCTCTGCACCCTGGTGCAGGATCCTAGAGGATTCCCTGAGGAAGACACTGAGATCCCAGCTATGCTTAGTTGGTTAGTTGGGGATGCCATTTGCAAATCCACACCTGGGTATCAAGTGAGATCTGAAGGATCTCACTGGAGAGAGCCAAGAGGAAGTTGGTGGGGAAGAGCTCAGCTGTCCTATGGAGATGTTAGTCTACATCTCCCTCGCTAGGAGGAGCCTGGTGGATGATCATGTGGCTTTGTGAGTAGATGACCCCAGTGCTGAAGAAAAGTGACTGTGTGTAGCTTTTTAACTTTAGAAGGAGTACAGGTCACCAACAGCATAAAGATCCAAGGGGACATTTAGCAGTTGTGCAGTGCAGCCAGCAGTTCTGTGCAGTGCAGTGCAGCCAGAAGTTGAGGAGTTCTCAAGTTATTCAGTTCTACAGTATTTAGGGTACTCTATGCTCCCTCTCCCTATCCCAGTTAATTGATCTCAATAAAAACCATAAAAAGAACACCTAGACTGTTTTTTAAACCAGTAGAAGAATGAAGAAAATGCTGTGTGCTTGGTTGTGTGTACTTGGTTGCATGTGCTCTAAGGGGGTAAATAGGACTGTATTTACCAGCGGCTCCTAAAGGGTGTGCTACACTCACCTTTAATCCAGAGTTGTCCATTGCACTGCCTCAAGATGCTCTCTTGCTGTAAATGGTCAAGTGGAATCCGGCACTTGATCTAGATTTGCCAAATTACAGACTGTTAATAAAATAACAGGAATCCATTAGGGACCTATTGATCTCACTCCAAGGACAGACTGTATAGGGACAGGCCCCTCCATGAAAGCGTGTGTGCACAAGCTGCTTTACCTGTTGCTGTGTATCAAATGTCAGATCCAGGGTTTTTGGAAAGATCAGATGTCAATATTGCAAACCCCTGAGCTCTGTGTGTTACACACTCCTGTCCCCTGAGCTCTGTGTGTTACACGTTCCTGTCCCCTGTGCTCTGTGTGTTACATACTCCTGTCCCCTGAGCTCTGTGTGTTACACACTCCTGTCCCCTGAGCTCTGTGTGTTACACATTCCTGTCCCCTGTGCTCTGTGTGTTACACACTCCTGTCCCCTGAGCTCTGTGTGTTACACTGTAATGTTCCGGTACCTTTGGTACCCTAAATTACACTTTCCACAAGTGTATGCGCCCTACCATTTACTTTTGGAAAGGTGCGCATACACCTTTAAGACTGGAGCTGTCATCACTCAGCGCCGGACTAGATGGCTATTTAAGGCGTCTGTTCTCACTCACATGTGTTCGTTCAAACACCCTTATCTGGATGCTAACCTTGCTTGAAGCTTCCATGCTTGCAAGCTTACTTCGCTGACGGAACCTTGCTGCGCTGATCCCTGTATCCTGCTACTGGATCATCCGCCTCTCCTGAACCACCCTTCGGCTGTATCGCTAATAGTGCTAAGTACCCCACAGGGGAATTCTCTATAAACTTATACTAAGCTTACACTATCTAGCTCTGCATAGTAGAGACTGTTTATCACATCTGCATAAACTAGATTGCTAGCTCTTGGGGCTACTGCTACTTTTCTGCACTGGGTTGATCTCTTTTGTATGTCCACCTGCTATTCTATCATCTGCTATCATACAACATTGCTAAACCTTCCTGCATCCATCTGCTACTGTCTCACCTTCAAGTGTCTATCACCTACCACCTCCACTCAACCTTCATCATTGTGTTACCACATGCATAAAGTCACTCTAAGAACCAGCTTGCTAATTGTGTGTATTTACTGGCTGAAATAAGACCTTCCACACATGATGAGTCATTGAGGTTGGGAATGGTATCTCAGCATATCTCTTACATGACTGCTGACGTGGAACTATTTCTGCAGCTGAAAATCCACACCATATAAAAACGCAGGAGCGTTACATACACACTCCTGTCCCCTGAGCTCTGTGTGTTACACATTCCTGTCCCCTGCGCTCTGTGTGTTACACACTCCTGTCCCCTGCGCTCTGTGTGTTACACACTCCTGTCCCCTGCGCTCTGTGTGTTACACACTCCTGTCCCCTGAGCTCTGTGTGTTACACATTCCTGTTCCCTGTGCTCTGTGTGTTACATACTCCTGTCCCCTGAGCTCTGTGTGTTACACACTCCTGTCCCCTGAGCTCTGTGTGTTACACACTCCTGTCCCCTGCGCTCTGTGTGTTACACACTCCTGTCCCCTGCGCTCTGTGTGTTACACACTCCTGTCCCCTGAGCTCTGTGTGTTACACACTCCTGTCCCCTGAGCTCTGTGTGTTACACACTCCTGTCCCCTGCGCTCTGTGTGTTACACACTCCTGTCCCCTGTGCTCTATGTGTTACACACTCCTGTCCCCTGCACTCTGTGTGTTACACACTCCTGTCCCCTGCGCTCTGTGTGTTACACACTCCTGTCCCCTGCGCTCTGTGTGTTACACACTCCTGTCCCCTGCGCTCTATGTGTTACACACTCCTGTCCCCTGCGCTCTGTGTGTTACACATTCCTGTCCCCTGCGCTCTGTGTGTTACACACTCCTGTCTCCTGCGCTCTGTGTGTTACATTCTCCTGTCCCCTGAATTGGGCCCAATTTGGACATTTTCACTTAGGGGTGTACTCAGTTTTGTTGCCAGCAGTTCAGACATTAATTGCAAACAACAAGAACCCATATACATATCAGGCTCCAACATGTATATGAGAGTATACTTCACCAGTCACTGGCGCTGATCCTGAGTCCAATCCCTACTTGTGACAGTTTGTGTGTTGAAATTAAGTATATCCAGGTCGCTGCAGCTCCTCTTGTGCTCCACTGGGTGGCAGACAAATAGCAGATACCAAACTGTAAAAGAGGGAAGCGCACGCAGACCTCGGATGATAACGTTTTATTGAAGGACAATACAATACAATAAAGTTGCACTGACATTTTAGTCCTAGCAGGACGAGTCCGGAGGATACCCCGGAGGGACGGGAGGAGCTGGAAGCTACCGTATAGATGCTGATTTGCTTGTCCGGCTAGGACTAAAATGTTAGTGCAACTTTATTGTATTGTATTGTCCTTCAATAAAACGTTATCATCAGAGGTCTGCGTGCGCTTCCCTCTTTTACAGTTTGGTATCTGCTATTTGTCTGCCACCCAGTGGAGCACAAGAGGAGCTGCAGCGACCTGGATATACTTAATTTCAACACACAAACTGTCACAAGTAGGGATTGGACTCAGGATCAGCGCCAGTGACTGGTGAAGTATACTCTCATATACATGTTGGAGCCTGATATGTATATGGGTTCTTGTTGTTTGCAATTAATGTCTGAACTGCTGGCAACAAAACTGAGTACACCCCTAAGTGAAAATGTCCAAATTGGGCCCAATTAGCCATTTTCCCTACCTAGTGTCATGTGACTCTTTAGTGTTACAAGGTCTCAGGTTTGAATTGGGAACAGGTGTGTTAAATATGGTGTTATCTTTCTCATACTGGTCACTGGAAGTTCAACATGGCACCTCATGGCAAAGAACTCTCTTGGGATTTGAAAAAAAGAATTGTTGCTCTACATAAAGATGGCCTAGGCTATAAGAAGATCGCCAAGACCCTGAAACTGAGCTGCAACACAGTGTTCAAGACCATGCAGCGGTTTAACAGCACAGGTTCCACTCAGAACAGGCCTCTACATGGTCGACCAAAGATGTTGAGTGCACGTGCTCAGCATCATATCCAGAGGTTGTCTTTGGGAAATAGACGTATGAGTGCTGCCAGCATTGCTGCAGAGGTTGAAGGGGTGGGGGGGTCAGCCTGTCAATGCTCAGACCATACGCCGCACACTGCATCAAACTGGTCTGAATGGCTGTCAACCTAGAAGGAAGCCTCTTCTAAGGATGATGCACAAGAAAGCCCATAAACAGTTTGCTGAAGACAAGCAGAATAAGGACATGGATTACTCGAATCATGTCCTGTGGTCTGATGAGACCAAGTTCAATTAATTTGGTTCAGAGGGTGCCAAGCTTTTGTGGCAGCAACCAGGCGAGGAGTACAAAGATACGTGTGTCTTGCCTACAGTCAAGCATGGTGGTGGGAATGTCATGGTCTGGGGCTGCATGAGTGCTGCCGGCACTGGGGAGCTACAGTTCATTGAGGGAACCATGAATGCCAACATGTACTGTGACATACTGAAGCAGAGCATGATCCCCTCCCTTCAGAGACTGGGCCGCAGGGCAGTATTCCAACATGATAACGACCCCAAACACACCTATAAGATGACCACTGCCTTGCTAAAGAAGCTGAGGGTAAAGGTGATGGACTGGCCAAGCATGTCTCCAGACCTAAACCCCATAGAATATCTGTGGGGCATCCTCAAACGGAAGGTGGAGGAGCACAAGGTCTCTAACATCCACCAGCCCTGTGCTGTCGTCATGGAGGAGTGGAAGAGAACTCCCAGTGACAACCTGTGAAGCTCTGGTGAACTCCATGCCCAAGAGGGTTAAGGCAGTGCTGGAAAATAATGGTGGCCACACAAAAAATTGACACTTTGGGCCCAATTTTGGACATTTTCACTTAGGGGTGTACTCACTTTTGTTGCCAGTGGTTTAGACATTAATGGCTGTGTGTTGAGTTATTTTTAGGGGACAGCAAATTTACACTGTTATACAAGCTGTACACTCACTACTTTACATTGTAGCAAAGTGTCATTTCTTCAGTTTTATCACATGAAAAGATATAATAAAATATTTACAAAAATGTGAGGGGTGTACTCACTTTTGTGAGATACTGTATGTAGATCAGGCCCAAATGAGGGACAAATGAGGAAGAACGAGGAACAGAGGGACTTTGTTCCAAATCAGGGACAGTCCCTCAAAATCAGGGACAGTTGGGAGCTATGGAGAAGGTGTTTATTTTATTCCATGTGACTCTTGCAGCAATGTGAAACAACTAACAGAGTGATCTCCTCTGGCACGGCTCTATGTGAAGTTGTTTGAATGCCCTGCCTTGTGTCTTTCCTCTTTCCATGTAAATAAGCTAGGATTAAACTGTTTCTTCATATAAGTTTACACTCTAATAGTTGCAATAGATAGATTTATATGAGGAATATAGTGTAAAAGAATAAATGGGCTTGAGATTCTCTTTAAACACTTCTAGACCGGAAGATTTTCCCCCTTAATGACCAGGCCATATTTTGCGATTTGGCACTGCGTTATTTTAACTGACATTTGTGCGGTCGTGCAACGCTGTACCCAAATAAAATTGATGTCCTTTTTTCCCCCACAAATAGAGCTTTCTTTTGGTGGTATTTGATAACCTGTGAGATTTTTATTTTTTGCGCTATAAACAAAAAAAGAGCGACCATTCTGGAAAAAAAAAAAAACATTATTTTTCATATTCTGCTATATAACGTTCTCAAAAAAAAAATTTAAAAATCAAAATTTTTTAACATTTTAGGCCAATTTGTTTTCTGCTACATATTTTTGGTAAAAAAAAAATCGTAATAAGTGTATTTTGATTGGTTTGTGCAAACGTTATCGCTTCTACTAACTACGGGAAAGATTTATGTCATTTTTATTGTTTTTTTTTTTTTTTTTTTACTAGTAATGGCGGCGATCTGCGATTTTTAGCCTGACTGCGACATTGCAGGTGGACAGATCGGACCCTTAACTGACCTTTTTGACACTTTTGGGGGGGACCAGTGACATTACTACAGTAATCAGTGCTACAAATATGCACTGTTACTGTAATAATGACACTGGCAGGGAAGGGGTTATCATTGTGGGTGATCAAGGGGTTAAATGTGAGCCTAAGGGAGTGATTCTAACTGTGGGGGATGGGCTTGTCAAATGATCATAAAGAACTGTGTTTCCTATATAGAAGGATCACAGGCGCTCTGTGATCATTCCAGAGAGAAGAACTGTCAGCTGTTTTTACAATAGCTGATCATTCGTCTCTCTCAACAGGGAGCGATCGCAGGTGTCAGGTGGGAATCGGAGCCGCCTGCCCGTGCATTGGCTTCCCCGCTGCCGAGTGCAGGCATGCGACTGACGTAGGTCTACGTCGGTTTGCGCAGGAGGGCCGCACTGCCGCAGTAAAAAAGGTGGCGGACAGTCGGGAAGAGGTTAGTGATGTAATTGAAGCATAACTCACCCCCCATCTCCCCATGCCGAAATTCTGCAGTAAAATAAAAAAAGGTTATAATTATACTGACCCTACCATTGTCTTCTTCCCATGCCAAGGCAAGGGTAGTTCCCCATCCTAGGAAGAAGACCCTTGGTAATGTTGAGTACCCCAAATCTTGTGAGAACCTTCCTAACCCCTTCCCACCCAGCCCTAGCGGGAAGTGTCTGTGCGCCCAGAGGACAAGAAGGATTAGCTGATCATGTGACCAATGTCATAGTGGTCACATGATTGGGCGCTGGTCCCGCTGACTCCCGATCATTAGTACGGATTCCAAACTTTTCAGATATTTATTTGTAAAAAATGTTGAAAAGCATTTATCACTTTCCTTCCACTCTACAATTAGGTGCCACTTTGTGTTGGTCCATCACATAAAATCCCAATAAAATACATTTACATTTTTGCTTGTAACATGACAAAATGTGGAAAACTTCACAGGGTATGAATACTTTTTCAAGGCACTGTAAGTGCGACATGTGGGCCTTAAAGAAGACCCTCTTTGCTGCCACACAAGAGGTTAAAACAGACCTGAAGGCCATCAAAGTCCCATTGGATGGGGCTAAAACGGCCACAGCTGACAGATTTCAATAGAAAGCGCTTACTGCCCATTTTGACAAATTGAGCTACAGGTAGGTCTTGGGCGGGCCATGCATTATTCATTTGTTTGTTCAACCAGGAGGTTGAACAGATAAAAAAAGACCTGATTCCCCCATCTACACACTTAGTGTGGATGGGGGGGGGGGGGGGGATCCTTCCTGCTGAGCCATTGTATTCTGACAGCAGAGAGCCTCCTTCACCTTCACAATACATTGATCAGTGCAGCTGGCTATAGCCGGAGGTACTGATCAATTGGGGAAAAACCCAACAGGCTGCCTGTACTGAAGTTGATCGGTAGCCTGCCCATACATGGACCAAAATTTGGCTATTCCCTGCCTTTAGTAATACTTATTCAATACAACCTTATTTTTTATGTCACCAGAAATTGGGGAATACATTGTGTTTTTGTGCACTAAAATTAATGTAAGTGCATTATTTTATTGAAATTATAAATTTCATAAACCATGGCAGAAATATCCTGCAAAAAAAAAAAAAAAATGGAACTGTTACCATTTTATTCGTGTCTGCTTTTAGAAAATATAAATAATGTTTAAAGGGGGGGAAGTAAAGTAATCATCAGGCCTAAAATATACATTTTATTGTGTGTGCAAAAAAAAACAAAAAACAAAAAAATGTATAAAGGGTTAATACCAGTGAAGTGTCAGCTCTATCTGCAAGTATCTTTCTGCTTTAGATTACAAGTATACCAAATGTAGTTGTATTACCTGCAGACACTTCCAATATGTGACCACTAGATGGCACTCCAAACCTATTGCTAGACAGTATGATGACCAACCTTTATTATACAGGATTTATACTGTGTAGCACAAATGGTTTGTGCAGCGCTTTAAAATAGAAAGAAAGAAAGTACAGTTACAATAGAAATCAATATAATATTCTGGCTGTGATTCCAAATCGCTGGGTGTGAATGGAGCCTTAAAGAGTTTGTAAAGTCAGAAGGTTTTTATATCTTAATGCATTCTACGCATTAAGATAAAAAACCTTCTGTGTGTAGCAGGCACCTTCAGCCCCCCCTAATACTTACCTGAGCCCTCTCTCGATCCAGCAATGTCCTCAAATGCCTCAGTTGTTTGGGACTCTCCTTTCTGCTCCCGCTGCTGTCAATCGAACTTGGTTAGCCAATGAGGAGAGAGAGAAGGCAGGGCCAAACCATGGCTCCCTGTCTGAATGGACACACGGAGCTGCAGCTTGGCTCGGGTGCCCCCATAGCAAGCTGGTTGCTGTGGGGGCACTCAACAGGAGGGAGGGGCCAGGAGCTCCAGCCAAGGACCTAAGAAGAGACGGAGCCAGGAGCGCCGCCGGGGCATCCCAGAAAAGGAGGATCCGGGCTGCTCTGTGTAAAACCACTGCACAGAGGAGGTAATTAAGAAGACTTTACAATCGCTTTACCACCGGCCAGGCGTCATCAAATTTGATTTGATGACGCCCACAAGGAGGGGCGAAACGCGTCGACATATGTGCGGTCTTTACAGCGAACGTGATACGTCACTTCCGGTATAGTGGAACTCAAGCGTTGGAACGCACGCCGCTTTTCACATCTAGGAGGACGGTAGGAACACTATCCACTAGACGCTGGGGATATTCTTATTAATATTAAGGCTTGTTAATATCTTGGAAATGTGAGTGTATTTCCTACAGTTATTTGATCTATTAAATTATACTTTATTGGAAAGTACTGCACAATTGGTCTTTTGTATGCTTATTTGCATATCGTTATGGGGAGACTATTCTGAAGGCACCCAAGCTCATCCACTTACCCTAAAGCCTGCTAGACCCCAAGACCATAAGGTCTTAAGGGTTCCACACCATCTGGTAAGTGGACTCACGTGTCGGGAAAAGGCCACATGTGGATTTCATCCATAAAGCACTTGGGAGCACTTTCTGTATATTTACTTGCATATTTACTTGCACTAAAGAAGTTTCACAGTGGACATTTGTGTTTTTAGCACAGAACTTTATTTTGGACACTGCATTTATTTATTTATATTTTAATTTTTTGCAATTTTTTTTTTATATATTTTTTGGACACTTATTTATTCATGTATATGCATAAGTCACTGGTTCATTAGAAGTTTTACTGTTTTAGATTATTCGATTATTGACACTGTTTTAGCGCTGTGTTTATATACCCACATATTTTTCACTTGTTGATGAGCAGCAGCTGCAGTATTTAAGGAATCTTTCACTTATTAAGATTTTTACATTATTAATTTATTAATTCATTTATTTCACATATGCGCAGGGTGGACCATTTGGTCTTTTATTTTATGAAAAAGAAAAAATGCTATGGGACAAAATCGATTACGATCAAAACAATGTATATGCGTGGAAACGGAGGAGTTCATGGTATGGTCCATCGTCATCTGCTGGAAATTTGAAAAAACATGTTAGTTTTTCAGACATGGAAGCAAAAGTTTTTGAGGAGACCACACACAGGTCACATCGGATGTGGATATGTCACCTACCCGCCCATCTAACTAGCCACCAAGAGAGGACCAGTACCCCGGGCCCTTCAAAAAACACTGGGTGGAGAACACACAAGAGAGGCTGGAACAGAAAAACACGCTGGGGAAAGAAAAGAAACGTCTACCAAGGATTGGAAAAGATATCCTTCATGATCACAGCCTCAGAAGAATCAAAAAACACTTCAGATGTCCTCAATATATCAGACAGAGTACTCACCAAACACGAAATCTCTTTTTTGTCCAAAGGACTTAATTTTTGTCCCAACAGACACTTTAAACTTTTTGATACTATCCTAGACGTGAACAAGTTTGTTAGAAACCTTACCATTAAAAAACATTATTTCAATGCAAAACATATAGATCAGGGGTCTCCAAACCATGGCCCTCCAGTTGTTCAGGAACTACAATTCCCATCATTCCTAGTCATGTCTGTGAATGTCAGAGTTTTACAATGCCTCATGGGATGTGTAGTTCTGCAACAGCTGGAGGGCCGTGGTTTGGAGATCCCTGATATAGATAGTCCAGATTTGTCCACGTCTTGCTTCCGTTACAATGGCCTCTCTAAAAATACTTACCTGGAATGTACGAGGGGTGCGAGACAGGATTAAACGTTCTGTAGTCCTATCCTATTTGAATCACCAGCGTGCTGACATTATGGTCTTAGTTGAGACACACGCTGAAGGCCACCTGTTACAGGCTCTGCGCCGCCCATGGATTGGATGGTCGTTTCATGCCACCTATTCCTCGTACTCGAGGTGGGGTTTCCCTACTCATATCTGCAGCTAAGGGACGAAACGCGCCACTGGCGGCGATCTCCTGCCCCCACTTGGCTGTGGGGACTCCGATGCACGGGGCAGGGGGCTCCGATTGTCGCCTGACCCCTGCAATCGCTCCCCACTGAGAGAGAAGAATGGGCAGCTGTTGTAAACACAGCAGACCGTTGTTCTTTCAGGAATCAATGCAGAGCTCATGTGTTCCTCCTATTTAGGATCACAGGTCTCTGTGTTGATTGCAAAGGGCTAAGTTGCGCTAATTTGTGCTATATATCGACAAGCGATCATCAAACAAAAGCACAATGATTGAAAAACACTCAAATGTCTTCAATGATGTCAAAACATGTTATCCAGATGACAGACACAGTCCAAACTCCAGAATCCCAGGGTCAGAGGAATAAATCAGCATTCATATAGTCTCCTTACCAGAAAACAGAAACGAGTTCGCCCAAAAACTCAAATAAAGTTGAATCGACCAGCCTCAGATCGGTGTGCTCAGAATATCCTCTCATTGGCAGATGGCAATCATATGTGGGAGAAAAATATAGACTCCATAGCATAATATTGTTATATACTCATAAGTCACCCTGAGAAGTGCACACCGTCACCAGAGCCAGATACCAGATATAGTAAAGCACCGACACCCTTGAGTCCCAAATGCTTACCAGATATTAGATGTTAAATGGTAAAACAAAGGAAAGAAGTGGCACACAAAAGACCTCTCCCAACACCGCTGCCTCTTACCGGAATCTAATGGGTTAAAGCCAAACAATCCCACGAAAGATCCTCAGAGCAGATATCAATGGAATGATCACTCCTGAACTGACTCCAATAGTGTCTCCAAAGCAGTGCAGTATGTAAAACAAAAGGCTCTATATAGTGTAATACCACCACACTTTATTATAGAAACAAAAGACAGCCGGGCAGAGAAGCCGACCGGCCGGCGGCTTACTTCAATCCTTGCTTTGACTCTTCTATTTTTGTAAGCTGCTGTCTTTTGCTTCTATAATAAAGTGTGGTGGTATTACACTATATAGAGCCTTTTGTTTTACATACTGCACTGCTTTGGAGACACTATTGGAGTCAGTTCAGGAGTGATCATTCCATTGATATCTGCTCTGAGGATCTTTCGTGGGATTGTTTGGCTTTAACCCATTAGAGTTCGGTAAGAGGCAGCGGTGTTGGGAGAGGTCTTTTGTGTGCCACTTCTTTCCTTTGTTTCACCATTTAACATCTAATATCTGGTAAGCATTTGGGACTCAAGGGTGTCGGTGCTTTACTATATCTGATAGGGCTGTTGAAAATAATCGGCGCATCGATGCATCGCGATGCGGCCACCCGCGATTCTGCATCGATGCGGACCCCTCCAATAATCGATTTCTGGCTCCTCCCCCTCCCTCCCTCTTCTATCATTGCTGGATAAGACGCATGTAGGCGTCCGCTTCCCACCTAGCTCTCCTGCGCAACAGCTCTGCTTGCTTCCGGCTACAACCACCAAGTTACGGACACCATGCAAATGGCAGGAAAGGCTCCTCCCGCAGCGGTGAAGCGCTCCCTTTGAAAAAATCCCTTGGAAAGCTGACCGACGATCGCTTTTTGAGGAAACTACTGATGGGGGTAAGGAGTTAATTTTAAAGCCTAAAAGGGCTCTTGCTTAACTGATGGGACGATCGTTCTTTGGGGAATCTATTGATGGGTGGAAGGAATTAATTTTAAAGCCTAAAAGGACTCTTGCTTAGCTGATGGGGAAACCCACTAACAATATATAAGGCTGATTTACACATTGAACCCTACTCCAAAGAGACTGCCTCAACTCTCTGAGCAAACTGCATTTTATGGCTGGATTTTGTGTCAGTGGAATTTCCCTGACAGTTGGAATAGGAGTGCATTGCTATTACAATCCCTGAGTAATCTGCAATTTATGGCTGAATTCTGTCATTGGAATTCTTCTGACAACTTGAATTAGGAGTGCACTGCTGCTATGTGGAGTCCAAGTAACTGAGTATGAAACCTATATCATGAAAGGCAACCTGTTTAAACCTTTCAGAATTCTTGTGATTTAATTGGCGAAATTTGCAAAGTTTCTACTTGTAACTAGATTAGATTGCCTTGCAGCTTTGTTGATTACTTCTGGGACTACATCCATTACCAAACTAAATCTATTACCAGTGGAGTACTTTACATAGATGTCTAGAATCAAGGAAAAGTACATTGGATTATGAGCTAGAGACTGCCATGCCTGAGTTGATCTCTTAGGTTTGGGGATATTTTCTCCAAATTAGCCAGAAAATTAACTACTTGTTTAGAGCTTTGATATTTGCTCTTGATACCATCTCCTGTACCATGTCTGCAGTCTCTGACCATCTCCTGTACCATGTCTGCAGTCTCTGACCATCTCCTGTACCATGTCTGCAGTCTCTGACCATCTCCTGTAGTGTGTCTGCGGTCTCTGACCCTCTCCTGTAGTGTGTCTGCGGTCTCTGACCCTCTCCTGTAGTGTGTCTGCGGTCACTGACCCTCTCCTGTAGTGTTTCTGCGGTCTCTGACCCTCTCCTGTAGTTTGTCTGTGGCCTCTGACCCTCTCTTGTAGTGTGTCTGTGGCCTCTGACCCTCTCTTGTAGTGTGTCTGCGGTCTCTGACCCTCTCCTGTAGTGTGTCTGCGGTCTCTGACCCTCTCTTGTAGTGTGTCTGCGGTCTCTGACCCTCTCCTGTAGTGTTTCTGCGGTCTCTGACCCTCTCCTGTAGTTTGTCTGTGGCCTCTGACCCTCTCCTGTAGTGTGTCTGCGGTCTCTGACCCTCTCCTGTAGTGTGTCTGCGGTCTCTGACCCTCTCCTGTAGTGTGTCTGCGGTCTCTGACCCTCTCCTGTAGTGTTTCTGCGGTCTCTGACCCTCTCCTGTAGTTTGTCTGTGGCCTCTGACCCTCTCCTGTAGTGTGTCTGTGGCCTCTGACTGTCTCCTGTAGTGTGTCTGCGGTCTCTGACCCTCTCCTGTAGTGTGTCTGCGGTCTCTGACCCTCTCCTGTAGTGTGTCTGCGGTCTCTGACCCTCTCCTGTAGTGTTTCTGCGGTCTCTGACCCTCTCCTGTAGTGTTTCTGCGGTCTCTGACCCTCTCCTGTAGTTTGTCTGTGGCCTCTGACCCTCTCTTGTAGTGTGTCTGTGGCCTCTGACCCTCTTCTGTAGTGTTTAGGGGGGAGCCTTGAGCTTTTTAAGTTGTTGTCTGCTGTGTTTGGACTTTGCTACATGCAGGGAGTTTTTTTTTTGTTTGTTTTAAGAACAGATAAAATAACCATGGGCATTAATCGTGATGCATCGTGATGCATCGCGGAATCGAATCGTATCGAATCGTGACCCTAATAATCGTATTCGAATCGAATTGTGAGGTAAGTGAAGATGCGCAGCCCTAATATCTGGTATCTGGCTCTGGTGACGGTGTGCACTTCTCAGGGTGACTTATGAGTATATAACAATATTATGCTATGGAGTCTATATTTTTCTCCCACATATGATTGCCATCTGCCAATGAGAGGATATTCTGAGCACACCGATCTGAGGCTGGTCGATTCAACTTTATTTGAGTTTTTGGGCGAACTCTATTCCGTTTTCTGGTAAGGAGACTATATGAATGCTGATTTATTCCTCTGACCCTGGATTCTGGAGTTTGGACTGTGTCTGTCATCTGGATAACATGTTTTGACATCATTGAGGACATTTGAGTGTTTTTCAATCATTGTGCTTTTGTTTGATGATCGCTTGTCGATATATAGCACAAATTAGCGCAACTTAGCCCTTTGCATTTATACCTTTGTTTGTCACAATTTAAGTTGCTGCTGTTATCTATTAGTTAGCGCAGTTATACTCCCCTTTTCACTCTGTGTTGATTGCATAAGCCCATCCCCTTCACCGTTAGAAAACACCCCCTAAGCATACACTTAACCCTTTGATCGCCCCTGGGTTAACCCCTTCCCTGCCAGTGTCATTATTACAGTAACAGTGCATATTTTTATTTTTATTTCTGTAGTAATGTCACTGGTCCCCCCAAAAATGCCAGTTAGGGGTCTGATCTGTCCGCCGCAATGTCGCAGTCTCGCTGAAAATCTCTAATCACCGCCATTACTAGTAAAAATAAATAAATAAAACTGACCTAAATCTTTCCCCTAGTTTGTAGACCCGATGACTTTTGCGCAAACCAATCTAAATAAGCTTATTGGGATTTTTTTTTTTTACCAAAAATATGTAGCAGAATACAAATTGGCCTAAAATGTATGAAAAATTTATATTTTTATATTTTTTTTAATTGGGAATGTTATATAGCAGAAAGTGAAAAATTTTGTTTTTTGTTTATAGCGCAAAAAATGAAAATCGCACAAGTGATCAAATACCACCAAAAGAAAGCTCTATTTGTGGGAAAAAGGATATCAATTTTTTATTTGGGTACAGTGTCGCACGACCACGCAATTGTCTGTTAAAGTAACGCATTGCAGAATCGCAAAAAAATGGCCTGGTCATTAAGGAGGAAAATCTTCCGGTCCAGAAGTGGTTAAAAAAATATATATATTTTTTTGATTTTCTAAATAGTTTTTTGATTTTGTCCTTCGAGGGTCATGAGTTAGTACCTATGTTCATTCCCCTTCATTTTTCCCATTTTTCTTTTTTTTTTTTGCTTTTGTTTTGTTGTTTTTTTGTTTTTCCATTTTGACCTTCGAGGGTCAAGAGTGGGGATTTATTTTTTTCTCTTTGCTCTTGCTTTATCACTCGCATTATATGTGGTTTGTTTAATCTTTGATTGGTATTCCCTATCATAAATATTTGTATTTTTGTTCAATAGGTGATTCTCTTTTGTATGTGAAATGCTTTTATTTGCTTATCAAGACACATGGGGAACTGATCACATCACCTAGCACCTGTGATAGGTGGGGGTGGCTCCTATTTAAGAAGTGTGGATTCAGTATTCCCCTGGGACTAGGTTTTGAAGAAGCACATTGTCAGTGTGAAACTCGTCAACCTTTCCATGGTCTGTGTCCCTGTCCTTGTGGCAGTTTTATACATGTTTCAATAAATCTATTGGACCAACGGAGGTGTGCAGCCAATTTCTTTCTCAAAAGCTGGGGGTTAGTGAGGGATTAACAAAGCTAGGGGTACTACTGAGTGGGGAATCAGCAGAGCTGGGGGGTACTACTGAGTGGGGCATCAGCAGAGCTGGGGGTACTACTGAGCAGGGGATCTAGTGAACGAGAGTACTAATAAGGTTGCACATCTGCTGAACAGGGGGACTAATGAGCTGGGGATCTGCTGAACAGGGGGACTAATAAGCTGGGGATCTGCTGAACAGGGGGACTAATGAGCTGGGGATTCTTTAAAACAAATAGAAAATCAACACACACAGGGGACGCGTCATTAAAGATTCAAAAAAGCATCACCGAAGCATAACAGAAGCATCAAAAAAACATCAAAAGGCATGTTAAAGTGATAATACAGCTTCATTTAAAAAAACAAATGTAAAAAACAAACATCATACTTACCTTCTCTATGCAATGGTTTTGCACAGAGCCGCCTCTATCCTCTTCTTCTAGGGTCCCCCGTCGGTGCTCCTGGCTTCTTCTCTTCGGCCAGTGCCCCCATGGAAAGTCCCGTTTTATGGGGGCAACTGTGCGGGCTTGCTCCAGAGCCATCCTGTCTTCGTCTATTGACATATCCCCCTGCTCGCTTGGCAAAGCATTTGATTGATAGCAGAGGGAACTGCTGCTCTCAGTCTGCCCAGGCTGTAGAGAGAGACAGTGGAGAGAGCCGCTGCTCTTGTGCACATTGTTGGATCGGATCGGGCTCAGGTAAAAATAAAGTGAAGCTGGGGGGGATCCTGCAGCACAGAACATTTTTCACCCTAATGCATAGAATGCATTAAGGTGAAAAACCTTAATAGAGATCTATGTTTTTTTTTTTGTTAGATTCCTACTCATCTAGGTGGATGCAGCATTGGTCCTATGCTGCAGCTGTCCCCCAACGCCTCTAACACTGAGAACCAAGCGATCAAACCTCGCCGATCACTCTGTTCTCACAGCTCTGTGAGCAGAGAGCTGCTGACTGTCAATCAGCAGCTCTCTGCTCTGCCCCCCCCCCCCCCCACACTTCAATGGAGTGTTGGGCTTTGGAGGGGCGGGAGCGGCTGGCTCAGCCTCTCAGCGGCTCGCTGAGAGGCTGAGCCGGGTGCAGGTCAAGGCTTGTGGGCGGATCCCGACTCTGTGGTTGTGATGATGCCTGAGCCTGGACCAGCTCAGCGACTTCAGCCTGCTCTCTGCTGAAAACAGATCACAGGAGTGCTAAACGGACTGCACTTCTGCGACCCACAGGAGAAGTACAACAAAACGAGTTTTGGCTGTACTTCTCCTTTTAGGGTTTTAGAAACACTTTAAAGAGGAAGGCTCCTAAATTTGAAGCAAGTGTAAATGAGCCCTTAAAGTGATTGCAAAGCCAGAGTAAAGCCCCGTACACACGATAAGAAATTCGGAAGGGACATTTCGTCTGACAACCGATCTGCTGATTTTCAGATTGTTAGTATGGTGCTTTCGACAGCCGCCTCCGACTTTTCGGCTGACAAAATACTGATGTGCAGGCTATAAAATTTTTGTTGTCCGTAATACAACGTCCGATTTTCGTCTTATTAGTACAGATTTCGACGGAAAACAAATCTTTAAGTGCAAGACTAGGCATGCTTGGAGACGAAAGAACACATACAAAGTAATCCAACACATGGCATCACTTCTGAAGTAGAATTCTGTCATACGGGAAAATTCGTATGAAAATAACCTCTTCACTTTCCTAATCAGACTAGCGTGCCACAAAAAACAGGCGACAGATCGTTCGATAATCTGATCGTGTGTATGGGGCTTTAGGCTTTAAAGCGGAGTTCCACCCTGGGAAAGTTTTTTTTTATAAAAATACCCCCGGGACAGTCAGGGCAAGTGCATTCCACAATGGATAGCCTCTGATCTGTCCCGGGTTGCACTTACCTTTTACAAGAAATACTTACCTTGGAAATGTATTGTCCAGCGCTGCCATCTCAGGTGTGGGCAGCTTGAAGCCAGCGCGATCCTCTTCTGCGTCCTCTTCCGTCTTCTTCGGTCCCACGATGCACTGTACCGGCCCCGCCGTCACTTCCGGTTCCGCAGCGTCATATCTGCACAGCTTCTGGGCATGCCCAGAAGCTGTTTAGCAAGGTATGACGGCGCCTGCACCGGAACTGACGTCAGGGCCGCTGCAGGCGCATTGATTCCTGGGAGCGATAATGTTCAGCTCCCAGGAATCATTGCAAGCCAGGAAGTGACAAATCGCCGTGGCCGCCAAGGGGAGGAAGAGGAAGTACATGAGGAAGTAAGCTGAGTATATTTTCTTCTAAACAAGGTAAGTAAAAAAAAAACAAAATTGCGATTATCCATTTGTTTTTCAGGTTACCCGGAGCAAGAAGATAGAGGTACGTATAATTCTAGGGTGGAACTCCGCTTTAAGTTTAGAACTGACCAAGTATCTGTGGGCAAGCTAGAAAACATCTTGGACATTATAGAACAAGTGTGGTTGAATGAGACCAACTACTACTACATAAACCTTAACCTGGAAAAACAAGAACCCTCACCGACTTATTGAGAGACCAACTTTTTCCATAATATACAAAAATAATGGTTCCCGCAGTCTCTTGTTCTGAGTCGGAGACAAAGCAGTCACTTTCTTTATGTTTTATTGAGTTCCAATCTTCTCTGAAGCTCGGTCTACACCAGGTTGAGTGGGGGTTGATACTGTATATAGTATTAATTAGGAGCCTCAGAGTTCACTACCGGCTAAGGGAACTTGTGGTTTTCAGAGATCTCGATGATGCCGTTGTGCACCGTTTCCAAAGCGTGTTTGGGCAGCCGAGTCTTCGTATCGGTGACACAGCAGAGGAGAGAGGCGTAGGAGGGCGAAAGGAAAGAAAACTCAGACGGGGAACTTTTTTTTCTCTTTTTTTCAGAAGAGCTGAGATGAAGCTTGGGTCTCAAAACCTGACCTGCTTTATTTGTGTTTACGGAAAGCGAGGGGGCGGTAAACCAAAAGCAGTCTTCACAAAAATTCTGCGTTTCCTGCCGTCCGACTTGAACCATCTCGTTTTATCAAAGTCTAATATATTTCTGAGCAACACTAGATACCGCTGTATTCTCAAAATATGGAAAAAGTTTGTTTCGTTTTTTATTGTTGTGTTTGTCCCATTGAGGGGGGTTTTCCTTCACTTTTTGTCCAGTAGACGCAACAGAAAATAAGAAAGTGAGGGGATATCCCCTCTCAGATACAGTATAGTATGAGACCCATAGGTGTGCGCAGCCTATTGCATCAGGGTGTGCACCCCAAAGCTAAAACACACACGTGTGTGTGTGTGTATGTGTATGTACAGTATCTCACAAAAGTGAGTACACCCATCACATTTTTGTAAAATTTTATTATATCTTTTCATGTGACAACACTGAAGAAATGACACTTTGCTACAATGTAAAGTAGTGAGTGTACAGCTTGTATAACAGTGTAAATTTGCTGTCCCCTTAAAATAACTCAACACACATCCATTAATGTCTAAACACACTTGACACCATCTGAACCAAATAAGTTTATCTTGGTCTCATCAGACCACAGGACATGGTTCCAGTAATCCATGTCCTTAGTCTGCTTGTCTTCAGCAAACTGTTTGTGGACTTTCTTGTAGAATGGAGGGAGGGAAAAAAATAAAAACAAGAGGCTGGTGGTCTAGATATGCACTTCAGCAGCACTTCAAGGAGAGGGAAGCAGCTTTCTGGTAAAAACAAAAGGGAACAGCAGAAGGCGCTTCTAAGTGCAGTATAAACAGGTATTTATTGCCTCAAGGAGATAAAACACTTACAATAACCAGTAGGTAAGAAGGCCCATCTCTGTAATAAAAGTCACTGAGTCCCAGCGGTATCCAGGAGACATTCAGCCGGTGTCCAACAGGTTCTCTCCATATGGGGTGTTTGTGTGTCAGGCAGCTGCGCTGATGGCAAATCCGGGGCCAGCCTGCAGTGGAGAACCATGGGTAGCACCCTACAGGTAGGTGCTAGGTACAGGTATAGTGGGCCTTGGCTGCCTAACAGCAGGGCCAGGATTTCAGCTGGCTGTCATGTCTCCCAGGTGTGTCTGCTGAGAGGGGAGTCTCCCCGCTGGCTCCATGGGAGGTTTCTTATTG
The DNA here is from genome assembly GCF_965119305.1 of Pelophylax lessonae. Classification (NCBI taxonomy): domain Eukaryota; kingdom Metazoa; phylum Chordata; class Amphibia; order Anura; family Ranidae; genus Pelophylax; species Pelophylax lessonae. The sequence goes on along the minus strand of NC_138771.1, from coordinate 616,078,148 downwards.
GACAGTGGAGGAAACACCAATCAGAGACACACTCAGGCCTGTATGTGCCCCAGAAGGCAGATTCTGCTGCAGAGGATTCTGGGAGTGGGTATAAGTTCTGAAGGAATGCATGACCCAGCGTCTTTGGCGGATAGCAGAGTCCCAGGAGGGAGAGTACGGTTGTCTCTTCTCCTGTCAGAGGAAGCGGGTGTCTCAGGTGAAGGCCTGGGAATCCAAAGAGTGCTGAGCGAACACGGACTGTATTATTCGTGTTCGTACCGAATAATTGGATTTTTGTTACCCGAACACGGACACTAGCACTTTACTGTATGTTCGGGTAAAAAATCCGTGTTCGGTCGTTTTATTTCCGGGTTTTGCATGTTTTGGCGCTCTTTTCATGGCGGGCTTTCAACAGCCAATCAACAATCGTTTAACTGGTGTGCCTTAAGCTATCCCAGCCATGCCTGCAAATGTATGAGTAGCTGTGATTGGCCGTCTGAAGCATGTGACCAAGTCTTTATAAGTTCGAGGCAGCCGCAGCGGCGTCATTCTGTTGCTTAGCTCAGGGACAGAGCACACATACGTGCTGGCTGCTGATTAGGGAAAGACAGGCAGGGAAAACAAATTGGTGTCCGGATAGAATTTAGGGTCAGGTCGGAGTGTTTAGGCAGGGCGAGTTGTAGGCATTTTAGGGATAGAGTCTGCTGAATTATAGGGTCAGTGTGTTCTACAAACTACAATCAATATTGCTGTGTGGGGTGGGGTCTGCACTTAATCCTGATCTACGATCTCTTCTCAATCCTGTTAGGGAGAGGCTGCTTCTGAATTTTAGGGAAAGTGTATTCTACAAACTACAATCGATATTGCTGTGTGGGGTGGGGTCTGCACTTAGTCCCGATCTACGATCTCTTCTCAATCCTGTTAGGGAGAGGCTGCTGCTGAATTTTAGGGAAAGTGTGTTCTACAAACTACAATCGATATTGCTGTGTGGTGTGGGATAGGAGATAGGCAGGTGTCAGTGATCCACATCCATTTTTCTGTGTGTGGGCTGCAGTGAACACAATCTTTTTGGGGTGCAGTGAACACAAGCCTTTTGGGGTGCAGTGAACAAAATCTTTGTGGGGTACAGTGAACACAATCTTTGTGGGGTGCAGTGAACAAAATCTTTGGGGGGTACAGTGAACACAATCTTTGTGGGGTACAGTGAACACAATCTTTGTGGGGTGCAGTGAAGACAATCCTTTTGGGGTGCAGTGAACACAATCTTTGTGGGGTACAGTGAACAAAATATTTGTGGGGTACAGTGAACACAATCTTTGTGGGGTACAGTGAACAAAATCTTTGGGGGGTACAGTGAACACAATCTTTGTGGGGTGCAGTGAAGACAATCCTTTTGGGGTGCAGTGAACACAATCTTTGTGGGGTGCAGTGAACAAAATCTTTGTGGGGTACAGTGAACACAATCTTTGTGGGTTGCAGTGAACAAAATCTTTGGGGGGTACAGTGAACACAATCTTTGTGGGGTACAGTGAACACAATCTTTGTGGGGTACAGTGAAGACAATCCTTTTGGGGTGCAGTGAACACAATCTTTGTGGGGTACAGTGAACACAATCTTTGTGGGGTGCGGTGAACAAAATCTTTGTGGGGTACAGTGAACACAATCTTTGTGGGGTGCAGTGAAGACAATCCTTTTGGGGTGCAGTGAACACAATCTTTGTGGGGTGCAGTGAACAAAATCTTTGTGGGGTACAGTGAACACAATCTTTGTGGGGTACAGTGAACACAATCTTTGTGGGGTGCAGTGAACAAAATCTTTGTGGGGTACAGTGAACACAATCTTTGTGGGGTGCAGTGAAGACAATCCTTTTGGGGTGCAGTGAACACAATCTTTGTGGGGTACAGTGAACACAATCTTTGTGGGGTGCAGTGAAGACAATCCTTTTGGGGTGCAGTGAACACAATCTTTGTGGGGTACAGTGAACAAAATATTTGTGGGGTACAGTGAACACAATCTTTGTGGGGTACAGTGAACAAAATCTTTGGGGGGTACAGTGAACACAATCTTTGTGGGGTGCAGTGAAGACAATCCTTTTGGGGTGCAGTGAACACAATCTTTGTGGGGTGCAGTGAACAAAATCTTTGTGGGGTACAGTGAACACAATCTTTGTGGGGTACAGTGAACAAAATCTTTGGGGGGTACAGTGAACACAATCTTTGTGGGGTGCAGTGAAGACAATCCTTTTGGGGTGCAGTGAACACAATCTTTGTGGGGTGCAGTGAACAAAATCTTTGTGGGGTACAGTGAACACAATCTTTGTGGGTTGCAGTGAACAAAATCTTTGGGGGGTACAGTGAACACAATCTTTGTGGGGTACAGTGAAGACAATCCTTTTGGGGTGCAGTGAACACAATCTTTGTGGGGTACAGTGAACACAATCTTTGTGGGGTGCGGTGAACAAAATCTTTGTGGGGTACAGTGAACACAATCTTTGTGGGGTGCAGTGAAGACAATCCTTTTGGGGTGCAGTGAACACAATCTTTGTGGGGTGCAGTGAACAAAATCTTTGTGGGGTACAGTGAACACAATCTTTGTGGGGTACAGTGAACACAATCTTTGTGGGGTGCAGTGAACAAAATCTTTGTGGGGTACAGTGAACACAATCTTTGTGGGGTGCAGTGAAGACAATCCTTTTGGGGTGCAGTGAACACAATCTTTGTGGGGTACAGTGAACACAATCTTTGTGGGGTGCAGTGAAGACAATCCTTTTGGGGTGCAGTGAACACAATCTTTGTGGGGTACAGTGAACAAAATATTTGTGGGGTACAGTGAACACAATCTTTGTGGGGTACAGTGAACAAAATCTTTGGGGGGTACAGTGAACACAATCTTTGTGGGGTGCAGTGAAGACAATCCTTTTGGGGTGCAGTGAACACAATCTTTGTGGGGTGCAGTGAACAAAATCTTTGTGGGGTACAGTGAACACAATCTTTGTGGGGTACAGTGAACACAATCTTTGTGGGTTGCAGTGAAAAAAATCTTTGGGGGGTACAGTGAACACAATCTTTGTGGGGTACAGTGAACACAATCTTTGTGGGGTACAGTGAAGACAATCCTTTTGGGGTGCAGTGAACACAATCTTTGTGGGGTACAGTGAACACAATCTTTGTGGGGTGCAGTGAACAAAATCTTTGTGGGGTACAGTGAACACAATCTTTGTGGGGTGCAGTGAAGACAATCCTTTTGGGGTGCAGTGAACACAATCTTTGTGGGGTGCAGTGAACAAAATCTTTGTGGGGTACAGTGAACACAATCTTTGTGGGGTACAGTGAACACAATCTTTGTGGGGTGCAGTGAACAAAATCTTTGTGGGGTACAGTGAACACAATCTTTGTGGGGTGCAGTGAAGACAATCCTTTTGGGGTGCAGTGAACACAATCTTTGTGGGGTACAGTGAACACAATCTTTGTGGGGTGCAGTGAAGACAATCCTTGTGGGGTGCAGTGAAGACAATCCTTGTGGGGTACAGTGAACACAATCTTTGTGGGGTGCAGTGAAGACAATCCTTTTGGGGTGCAGTGAACACAATCTTTGTGGGGTGCAGTGAACAAAATCTTTGTGGGGTACAGTGAACACAATCTTTGTGGGGTACAGTGAACAAAATCTTTGGGGGGTACAGTGAACACAATCTTTGTGGGGTGCAGTGAACAAAATCTTTGTGGGGTACAGTGAACACAATCTTTGTGGGGTGCAGTGAACATAATCTTTGTGGGGTGCAGTGAAGACAATCCTTTTGGGGTGAAGTGAACACAATCTTTGTGGGGTACAGTGAACACAATCTTTGTGGGGTGCAGTGAAGACAATCCTTGTGGGGTGCAGTGAAGACAATCCTTGTGGGGTACAGTGAACACAATCTTTGTGGGGTGCAGTGAAGACAATCCTTTTGGGGTGCAGTGAACACAATCTTTGTGGGGTGCAGTGAACACAATCTTTGTGGGGTACAGTGAACAAAATCTTTGGGGGGGGTACAGTGAACACAATCTTTGTGGGGTGCAGTGAAGACAATCCTTGTGGGGTGCAGTGAAGACAATCCTTGTGGGGTGCAGTGAAGACAATCCTTGTGGGGTACAGTGAACACAATCTTTGTGGGGTGCAGTGAAGACAATCCTTGAGGGGTGCAGTGAAGACAATCCTTGTGGGGTACAGTGAACACAATCTTTGTGGGGTGCAGTGAAGACAATCCTTTTGGGGTGCAGTGAACACAATCTTTGTGGGGTGCAGTGAACACAATCTTTGTGGGGTACAGTGAACACAATCTTTGTGGGGTACAGTGAACAAAATCTTTGGGGGGGTACAGTGAACACAATCTTTGTGGGGTGCAGTGAACAAAATCTTTGTGGAGTACAGTGAACACAATCTTTGTGGGGTACAGTGAAGACAATCCTTTTGGGGTGCAGTGAACACAATCTTTGTGGGGTACAGTGAACACAATCTTTGTGGGGTACAGTGAACAAAATCTTTGGGGGGTACAGTGAACACAATCTTTGTGGGGTGCAGTGAAGACAATCCTTTTGGGGTGCAGTGAACACAATCTTTGTGGGGTGCAGTGAACAAAATCTTTGTGGGGTACAGTGAACACAATCTTTGTGGGTTGCAGTGAACAAAATCTTTGGGGGGTACAGTGAACACAATCTTTGTGGGGTACAGTGAACACAATCTTTGTGGGGTACAGTGAAGACAATCCTTTTGGGGTGCAGTGAACACAATCTTTGTGGGGTACAGTGAACACAATCTTTGTGGGGTGCAGTGAACAAAATCTTTGTGGGGTACAGTGAACACAATCTTTGTTGGGTACAGTGAACACAATCTTTGTGGGGTGCAGTGAACAAAATCTTTGTGGGGTACAGTGAACACAATCTTTGTGGGGTGCAGTGAAGACAATCCTTTTGGGGTGCAGTGAACACAATCTTTGTGGGGTACAGTGAACACAATCTTTGTGGGGTGCAGTGAAGACAAACCTTGTGGGGTGCAGTGAAGACAATCCTTGTGGGGTACAGTGAACACAATCTTTGTGGGGTGCAGTGAAGACAATCCTTTTGGGGTGCAGTGAACACAATCTTTGTGGGGTGCAGTGAACAAAATCTTTGTGGGGTACAGTGAACACAATCTTTGTGGGGTACAGTGAACAAAATCTTTGGGGGGTACAGTGAACACAATCTTTGTGGGGTGCAGTGAACAAAATCTTTGTGGGGTGCAGTGAACACAATCTTTGTGGGGTGCAGTGAAGACAATCCTTTGGGGTGCAGTGAACACAATCTTTGTGGGGTACAGTGAACACAATCTTTGTGGGGTGCAGTGAACAAAATCTTTGTGGGGTACAGTGAACACAATCTTTGTGGGGTACAGTGAACACAATCTTTGTGGGGTGCAGTGAAGACAATCCTTTTGGGGTGCAGTGAACACAATCTTTGTGGGGTACAGTGAACACAATCTTTGTGGGGTGCAGTGAAGACAATCCTTGTGGGGTGCAGTGAAGACAATCCTTGTGGGGTACAGTGAACACAATCTTTGTGGGGTGCAGTGAAGACAATCCTTTTGGGGTGCAGTGAACACAATCTTTGTGGGGTGCAGTGAACACAATCTTTGTGGGGTACAGTGAACACAATCTTTGTGGGGTACAGTGAACAAAATCTTTGGGGGGGTACAGTGAACACAATCTTTGTGGGGTGCAGTGAACAAAATCTTTGTGGAGTACAGTGAACACAATCTTTGTGGGGTACAGTGAAGACAGTCCTTTTGGGGTGCAGTGAACACAATCTTTGTGGGGTACAGTGAACACAATCTTTGTGGGGTGCAGTGAACAAAATCTTTGTGGGGTACAGTGAACACAATCTTTGTGGGGTGCAGTGAAGACAATCCTTTTGGGGTGCAGTGAACACAATCTTTGTGGGGTACAGTGAACACAATCTTTGTGGGGTGCAGTGAACAAAATCTTTGGGGGGTACAGCGAACACAATCTTTGTGGGGTACAGTGAACACAATCTTTGTGGGGTGCAGTGAAGACAATCCTTTTGGGGTGCAGTGAACACAATCTTTGTGGGGTGCAGTGAAGACAATCCTTGTGGGGTGCAGTGAAGACAATCCTTGTGGGGTGCAGTGAACAAAATCTTTGGGGGGTACAGTGAACACAATCTTTGTGGGGTACAGTGAACACAATCTTTGTGGGGTGCAGTGAAGACAATCCTTTTGGGGTGCAGTGAACACAATCTTTGTGGGGTACAGTGAACACAATCTTTGTGGGGTGCAGTGAAGACAATCCTTGTGGGGTGCAGTGAAGACAATCCTTGTGGGGTGCAGTGAACAAAATCTTTGGGGGGTACAGTGAACACAATCTTTGTGGGGTACAGTGAACACAATCTTTGTGGGGTGCAGTGAAGACAATCCTTTTGGGGTGCAGTGAACACAATCTTTGTGGGGTACAGTGAACACAATCTTTGTGGGGTGCAGTGAAGACAATCCTTGTGGGGTGCAGTGAAGACAATCCTTGTGGGGTGCAGTGAACAAAATCTTTGGGGGGTACAGTGAACACAATCTTTGTGGGGTACAGTGAACACAATCTTTGTGGGGTGCAGTGAAGACAATCCTTTTGGGGTGCAGTGAACACAATCTTTGTGGGGTACAGTGAACACAATCTTTGTGGGGTGCAGTGAACAAAATCTTTGGGGGGTACAGTGAACACAATCTTTGTGGGGTACAGTGAACACAATCTTTGTGGGGTGCAGTGAAGACAATCCTTTTGGGGTGCAGCGAACACAATCTTTGTGGGGTACAGTGAACACAATCTTTGTGGGGTGCAGTGAAGACAATCCTTTTGGGTTGCAGTGAACACAATCTTTGTGGGGTACAGTGAACACAATCTTTGTGGGGTACAGTGAACACAATCTTTGTGGGGTGCAGTGAAGACAATCCTTTTGGGGTGCAGTGAACACAATCTTTGTGGGGTACAGTGAACACAATCTTTGTGGGGTGCAGTGAACAAAATCTTTGGGGGGTACAGTGAACACAATCTTTGTGGGGTACAGTGAACACAATCTTTGTGGGGTGCAGTGAAGACAATCCTTTTGGGGTGCAGCGAACACAATCTTTGTGGGGTACAGTGAACACAATCTTTGTGGGGTGCAGTGAAGACAATCCTTTTGGGTTGCAGTGAACACAATCTTTGTGGGGTACAGTGAACACAATCTTTGTGGGGTACAGTGAACACAATCTTTGTGGGGTGCAGTGAAGACAATCCTTTTGGGGTGCAGTGAACACAATCTTTGTGGGGTACAGTGAACACAATCTCATACTTCTGAAGATTTGAGGGTGCTGCCTGTTTCATCCTCCTCCTCCTCATCCATCCTTTTAGGGGTACAAACAATAGTAATTGGGGCCTAGTGTGCTTCTGTACGTGTGAAAAACACACTTTTTTTTGATCATATTTCCTATTCCGCTATTCAATAAAAACCTTTGGGGATCAATTAAATTGCGGGATAGTCTGTGTCGGTACGTGTGAGATCCACCTTTCCAAGTTTTTGGGGTTCATCTCATACTTCTGAAGCTTTGAGGGTGCTGCCTGTTCCATACTCCTCCTCCTCCTCATCCATCCTTTTAGGTGTACAAACAATAGTAATTGGGGCCTAGTGTGCTTCTGTACGTGTGAGATACATACACTTTTTTTTATCATATTTCCTATTCCGCTATTCAATAAAAACCTTTGGGGATCAATTAAATTGCGGAATAGTCTGTGTCGGTACGTGTGAGATCCACCTTTCCAAGTTTTTGAGGTTCATCTCATACTTCTGAAGATTTGAGGGTGCTGCCTGTTCCATACTCCTCTTCCTCATCCTCCCTTTAGGGTAGGAAAAAATTTAATCGGGCCTAGTCTGTGTTTGTACGTGTGAGATACACAGTTTTTTATCCTATTCCGCTATTCAATACACACCCTTTTGGTGTAAAAAACATTAAATTGCGGCATAGTTTGCATATTTGACTGTGAGATACACCCGTGCGATACTGTTGTTCTTTTGTTCTGCTATTCAATAAAGACCTTTCTAGGGCAAGATCTTAAATTTCAGAAATATGAGGAGAGCGTCAAATAGGGGCCGTGGTGCTGCTGCTAGAGCTCCTGTTGCAAGGAGAGGACGTGGTTGATCTGTGCCAGCTACACGCACAAGTGAAACACCTTCCTCAAGTGTGAGTAGGCGACAGAACCTGCATCAGTATTTGGTAGGGCATCATACGCCTCTAGAAGTGATGAGGCCAGAACACGTAGAGGCGATAGTAGATTGGTTTGCTGCTGACAGTGCCTCCAGTTCCTTCACATTGTCTCCCACCCAGTCTACTGCAGAAAGGTCAGAGTTGGCACCTGCAGCCAATGTCCAACCGTCTTTCACCTCACCCCCTTGCAAATCAGGCAAGCAGTCTGAGCCCCAAGCCATACAGCAGTCTCTTATTCTTTTTGAGGACTCTGTCAGCAGGGTTTCCCAGGGCCATCCACCTAGCCCTGCCCCAGAAGTGGAAGAGATTGAGTGCAGCGATGCCCAACCACTTATTTCTCAAGATGAGTACATGGAAGGACCATCACAGCACGTCTCCGATGATGACGAAATGCAGGTGCCAACTGCTGCGGCGTTCAGCATTGTGGAGACCGACAGGGAGGGCAGGGGTGAAGACTGGGTGGAAGATGATGTGGAGGACGATGAGGTCCTCGACCCCACATGGAATGAAGGTCATGCAGGTGACCTGAGTAGTTTGGAGGAAGAGGCGGTGGTCGCACAGAGCCACCAGCACAGCAGAAGAGGGAGCAGGGTGCAGAAGCGGAGCGGCCGTGCCCTAGATACTATGCCTGCGAATGCCCAACGCAGCAAGGGAACGAGCGCACCAAAGTCAGCTCAAAAGAGTTCTCTAGCGTGGAAGTTCTTTAGAAAATGTGCTGATGACAGGACACGAGTGGTTTGCACCCTGTGCAATCAGAGCCTGAAGCGAGGCATAAACCTTCTCAACCTGAGCACAACCTGCATGATCAGGCATCTAAGTGCAAAGCACGAGCTGCAGTGGAGTACACACCTTCAAAACCAAGAAACGTCTCTGGCTCATCCTGCTTCCTCTTCTGCTGCAGTCTCGGCCGCTCCAGCCACCTCTGTAGTCATACCGGCACCTGCCACCCCGCAGACGATCTGTCAGCAACACCACCACCTGGGTCACCAACAACCATCTCCACAATGTCCCGTGGAAGTGTTCAGCTTTCCATCTCCCAAACACTTGAGAGGAAGAGGAAGTACCCCCCTACCCACCCGCGATCCCTGGCCCTGAATGCTAGCATTTCACAATTATTGGCCTTTGAAATGCTGTCATTCCGTCTGGTGGAGACGCCCAGTTTTAAAAAGCTTATGTCGGTGGCTGTCCCACAGTACGTCGTGCCCAGCCGCCACTACTTTTCCAGGCAAGCCATCCCTTCCCTGCACAACCAAGTGGGGGAAAAAATCAGGTGTGCACTGCGCAACGCCATCTGTGCCAAGGTCCACCTAACTACCGATACGTGGACCAGTAAGAACGGTCAGGGGCGTTATATCTCCCTAACGGCACACTGGGTAAATGCAGTGGCGGATGGGCCTGAGGCGGATAGCAATTTGGCGCATGTCCTTCCACCACCGAGGATTGCAGGGCGCTTCAGTTTGCCTCCTGTTCCTAACTCATCCTACTCCGCTACCTCATCCTCTACCGCCTCCTCATCCGGACAGCGTAATACCTTCACCACCAACTTCAGCACGGCCAGGGCTAAACGACAGCAGGCAGTTTTACAACTTGCCTGTTTGGGGGACAAACCACACACCGCGCAGTAGTTGTGGAGGAGCATGGAACAGCAGACAAATGAGTGGTTGCTGCCAGCGAGCCTCAAGCCCGGCCTGGTGGTGTGCGATAACGGGCGAAATCTCATAGCAGCTCTGGGCCTAGCCGGTTTGACGCACATCCCTTGCCTGGCGCATGTGCTGAATTTGGTGGTGCAGAGGTTCCTTAAAAACTACCCCGATATGTCAGAGCTGCTGCAGAAAGTGCGGGCCGTCTGTGCGCACTTTCGGCGTTCTCACCCTGCTGCTGCTCGCCTGGCAGCGCTGCAGCGTAACTTCGGCCTTCCCGCTCACCGCCTCATATGTGACGTGCCCACCTTGCACATGCTGCAAAGACTGTGCGAGCAGCAGCAGGCCATAGTGGAGTTTCAGCTGCAGCACGCACGCGTGAGTCGCTCTGCGGAACAGCACCACTTCACCACCAATAACTGGGCCTCCATGCGAGACCTGTGTGCCTTGTTGCGCTGTTTTGAGTACTCCACCAACATGGCCAGTGGCAATGACGCCGTTCTCAGCTTAACTATCCTACTTCTATGCCTCCTTGAAAAAACAATTCGGGCGATGATGGAAGAGGATGTGGCACAGGATGAGGAGGAGGAGGAGGATGAAGAGGTAACATTTCAAAGGCTTTCAGGGCAGTCATTCGCAAGGGGCTCCGAGGGTGGGTTCCTGCACACACAAATGCCAGGGACACAATTGTCCAGCAGGGGCACAGTTCTGGAGGAGGAGCTGGAGGAGGAGCTGGAGGAGGAGATGGAACCATGTTCACAGCAGGGTGGCACCCAGGCCAGCTCATGGCCATCACTGGTGCGTGGCTGGGGGGATACAGAGGACACGGACGATACACCTCCCACAGAGGACAGCCTTTCGTCGCCTCTGGGCAGCCTGGCACACATGAGCGATTAAATGCTGCAGTGTCTCCACAACGACCGCCGAGTTGCCCACATTCTAACTTGTGCTGATTACTGGGTGGCCACGCTGCTGGATCCCCGTTACAAGGACAACGTACCGTCCTTAATTCACTCACTGGAGCGTGATCGCAAGATGCGCGAGTACAAGCGCACGCTGGTAGATGCGATGCTGATGGCATTCCCATCTGACAGCGGGGCCACAGTGGAAGCACAAGGCAGAGGAGGAGGAGGAGGAGGAGGAGGAGGAGGAGGTCGCCAAGCAACCAGGGCACCGCCAGCACCTCAGAAGGCAGGGTTAGCATGGCCGAAATGTGGAAAAGCTTTGTCAGCACGCCACAACAAACAGCAGCACCAGCAGCTCAGATGGAACCTCTTAGCAGGAGGCAGCATTTTACCAACATGGTGGAGCAGTATGTGTACACACGCCTACATGTAGTGAATGAGGGGTCTGCCCCCTTCAACTTCTGGGTCTCCAAATTGGGCACATGGCCTGAGCTTGCCCTTTACGCCTTGGAGGTGCTGGCGTGCCCTGCAGCCAGTGTATTATCTGAACGGGTATTTAGCACGGCTGGGGGCGTTATAACAGACAAGCGCAGCCGCCTGTCCAGAGACAATGTGGACAAGCTCACGTTCATTAAAATGAACCAGGCATGGATCCCACGGGACTTTTCCGTACCTTGTGCAGAATAGCAATGGATACCGACCTTACCCACCCATTGTTCCATTTTTGTTCTTTCTCACTCTTTTGGGGTGTACCCTCATTTAAAATTTGTGAAAAGAAGCAGTGTTGGCTACCTCGTCCTCCTCCTCAGGGCCAGATTAACGTAGGGGCTATTGGAGCTGCAGCTCCAGGCCCCTACCTTTTATATAGGCCCCGGGTTGGCCATATTCACTGTGACCGCTCTTCTGTCACTTGTAAACACAGAAGTCTGGCTTCTATGCTCGCTTCCCCAGGCAGCACCCTCAGAACCTCCCCACACAGCGCGAAGGCCTGACAAGGAGGGACAGTTGCCGATGCATGGATGTGTTTATGGGCTTCAGAGACAGCATCCCATGTTGAATTAGGCATGCATGGCTGCACCCTTCCTCCTCTGGGTGCATGCCAAGGCACGGCCCTTAAGGCCCTTCAAAATCCTCAGCACCAAGACCATGATGCTCTTAATCCGGCCCTGGTCCTCCTCCACCGCCGCTTCCACCTACACCGCCCATAGGTGTGCGCAGCCTATTGCATTAGGGTGTGCACCCCAAAGTTGAAATACACATGCATGTGTTTGCCTACATGTACATGGCCCCGATACATTACTCTCCCTGCTGGTAAAGAGAAATAGAGCAGAGCAGGTCCGAGGGAGATCTTTCCCATCTCCTCACTGGCAAACAGAGCGATAATGCTATGTGCCCTAGGTGATTAGGGTGTGCCCAGGTACACCTGACACACCCTGTGCGCACGCCTATGACACCGCCACATCCACCACCACCTCAACCTCCCTCCTACTCCATATGGGCCTCGTCCTTCAGAGATGAAGAACATTGTTTTATTTTTCTGTTTTTTTTTTGTTGTTTTAAGTTATTTCCTTATCCACATTTGTTTGCAGAGCCCTTGCCATGCTCTTAACTACATTTTGCTGCCATTTGAAGCACTCTAGCCTTTTCCATTGGTGTTTTAGAGCCATTTTAGTGCCTTAAAGTTCGGGTCCCCATTGACTTCAATGGGGTTCGTGTCCGGGAAAAGTTCGGTAAAAGTCCGGGACACGAACCCAGACTTTTTTTTAAAGTTCGGCCGAACCTGTCGAACACGGACATCTAGGTGTCCGCTCAACCCTAGTGCTGAGCTGCAGAGGGGATCCGGTGTGCCGAGAACCAGCAGAGAGAGAGAGGGGTCCAGTTCCAGGAAAGCCTACAAAGGTCGTGAGCACTGTGGACTGCCCCTGGGGGTCTGCCTAGTGTTAGAGGGGACCACTCCGGAGAAGGTTCTAGGGATCCAGGAGTCAGCTAATGTAAAGGGGTTGCCTAGTCAGAGGACCCTGAAGTGTAAAGGGGGTACCCATGGTTGGGCCCTGAAGAGTCTGTGTACAGTGTGTAGTGTACAGAGTTAAGAGTTGCAGCAGCACAAGCAGTGAAAAGAAGCTACCTCAGTCAGTGAAGGGCTGGAGGGAGCTGTTCAGTGACTTTTGAGCTTAATTGAGTGTCAGGAGACAGGTGTTCTACAGTCCTGGATCTTCTGAGTTAACAAACAAGTTAAAGTCGAGGCTCCAGCACTAATTCATCTAAGCAGTATTTGCAAGCATCAGGAAGCGCTGGTCGGTAGGGATGATCGAACGGTTCGGGTCGACCATCGGTTCGACCCGAACATTGGGTGTTCGAAATTCGGCCGAATTCTGAACTTTTTGTGGTAAAAGTTCGGAATTTGGCCACCAGAACCGCCCAAAATGCAATGGGACAGGAACTGGGCTTTAAAAGCCCATGATTGGTCCAGAAACATCAGTAAAATGTGATTGGAGTGACTACGGGGTCCAGAGTCCAACGAGGAGTGAATATGCCCTCCATACGCCCCCCAGTATATAACATAGCCCCGCCAGAACTCTAGCACTGTAATACAGGGGTGTGGAAGAGAGTGGAAGCATTTGTGTTGCTCCAGTGTTATTTTGCAATTATTAGTGTGAGGAAAGGGATATGCAGTGTAGTTAGGGTACTATATACCACTATAGTTAGATTCAAAAATCTAGTTTTTGTAGGGATAGCTTTAAGTGTCAGGGTGACCGTAGTGTAGTTTAGGGTGACTTGACTCTGCCATGTCAGGGTGACCGTAGTGTAGTTTAGGTGACCTGACTCTGCCATGTCAGGGTGACCGTAGTGTAGTTCAGGGTGAACTGACTCTGCCATGTCAGGGTGACCGTAGTGTAGTTCAGGGTGAACTGACTCTGCCATGTCAGGGTGACCATAGTGTAGTTTAGGGTGAACTGACTCTGCCATGTCAGGGTGACCGTAGTGTAGTTTATGGTGAACTGACTTTGCCATGTCAGGGTGACCGTAGTGTTGTTAAGGTTTTCCTGACTCTGCCATATCAGAGTGGCCGTAGTGTAGTTAAGAGTGAACTGACTCTGCCATGTCAGGGTGACCGTAGTGTAGTTAAGGGTGAACTGACTCTGCCATGTCAGGGTGACCGAACTCTGCCATGTCAGGGTGACCCCACTATGCAGATTCTGGGTTAGGGGCATACATATATATATATATATATATATATATATATATATATATATATATATATCAAAAACGACAATTTTTAAGAACTTTTTTTGCCTGATTCATAGTCCCTGGGGCATGACCCAGAACCCTAGGCACTTTTTAGGGGCATTTATTGGGTTTTAGGGCTTCAAAATTGTGTTTTTTGATTCCAGAAGTTCAGGTCCCATTGATTTCAATGGGGTTCTGGAATCCGAACCGATCTTTTGGGAAGTTCGGGTGTTCTGGTCGAACCGAACTTTTCAAAAGTTCGATCATCCCTACTGGTCGGCATTCAGCTGGCGCCAAGACAGCGCTAGTGAGCATTTTTGTACAAAGTCCCAGTTCAGCCTAGAAAAGCCAGAGGAGTATCCCACTCATTCCCTTCTCCCATCCCCAATATACAATAAACAAAACAAACCAAAGATGCCGGAATGGTCATTATCTCAGTTCTCACACCTGGGTTCACAACTTAAATGTGTTGGGAGTGTTACCGGTACTGATGGCAGACCCACCTCAGGTCCAAGGCCTGGAAATATTGCTACACATGGAAGGTGGAAGCCGGAAGTAAGATCGCCGCTGTGAGGACCAGCATGGAACGCAGGACCCGGAAATTACGTCAAAAGTTTGAAATCAATGATTTACATTCAAACAGAACAGGATATACTGTAGCCTATGTTTATTTGTTTATTTGACCCATTCGCACACAACAAATGTTCATACACATTCACTTGGCGAATGGCTATGCAAATTCTTTGTAACGCAAACAAGTGTAGGGGGTACTTTCTCACATGGAAAAGCACTGGGTAGCTGAAGTAATGCACAATAGTTCTTAAAGGAGTTGTAAAGGCAGAAGGTTCTTTTATTTTAATGCCTTCTATGCATTTAGATAAAAAGCCTTGTGTGTGAAGCAGCCTCCGCAGCACCCCCTAAGACTTACCTGAGCCCCCTCTCTGTCCTTCAATGTCTGAGTCCCTCAGCCATCCAGGACTCTCCCTCCTGATTGACTCAGACACAGCAGCAGAGCCATTGGCACCCGTGGCTGTCAATCAAAGTCAATTAGCCAATCAGGAGAGAAAGGGGGTGGGGCAAACCCATAGCTCCATGTCTGAATGGACACATGGAGCTGCAGCTCGGCTCGGGTGCTCCCATAGCAAGCTGCTTACTCTGGGGGCTCTCAACAGGAGGGAGGGGTTAGGAGGAGCAAAAAGGGACCCAAGAAGAGGAGGATCCGGGCTGCAACAGAGGAGGTAAGTATAACATGTTTGTTATTATTATTATTTATTTTTTTTCTAACAAGACTTTACAATCACTTTAATGACAAGAGTTTTGTGCTGAAATCCATTTAATAAAGAAAAAAGAAGGTCCTTGGGGATCATACAGTATTTAGTGAGACAGCAAATTGTATTTACTTACTATTTAATACAATATATAAAAAAAATTAAAATAGTCACCAAATTTACTCTACAATGATTAAAATAAGGGCATTGTCAAAAAAGGATGCTAACCTTCACAGATGACAGAAGATGAAAAGTAATGTTATACATGCAAATAAGTGTTAGCCTACTATGGTAAAAAGTTCCCCCCACTGGCCTCTGTGGTTCCTCCTGCTGACCCCTGGTCAATGCAGGACACAATAGTGATGTAAGGAACCATTTCATCCAGCAGGGGACATGCTATGCTACACATCCAGTCATTGTGGACAGGTAAGTATGGAGCTCTTTTCTTTACAGGGTACTATTTTGGACTTTCTCCCTGGAAGAACAAAGAAGAGCAGGAGGTCAGTATGGAAGACAAACTAAATAGGATCATTAACTGTGGAGAACAAACATCCAGTGCACCTGACACATCCTCAATCATTTTCATCTGTCAGCTATCTGTTCTTTAGGAGCTCACTTACCCCAATAATCACAGGTGTCATGCCCGTCCATCACAGACTGTATACAAGATTTATATCTGCTTGTGTGTTTCCAGCCTGCTAGATTATGTGTGAGACTTCCACTAGTCGGGGCTACTGATAGGGCAGTACAGCCAGGGGGAGACTGGCAACGTTCGGCCCAGGGGGCAAGTACAAACCAGAGGCCCATGGTGCAGCGACCCGGCCCTCCTCCCACTCTTCCTCTTCCTGGCCTCCATTCCAGGCTTAAGCTCTACTCCAGGTACTCTATACTCACTGGCTGAACTCGGGGCTGGCCGGGGGAGGAGAGTCTCCAGTGGTACATGGAACCGGCCTCTGCTCAGACAGTTTACACCATTCATGCTGGGGGGAGGCCGCGCTCTGTCCTCGTCTTCATCCCGCATTCAGTAGGTCAACGGTGAGGAATTTTTACTTCTCTTCACCAGGAATTTGTTAGGCATGTCTGTGGCAGAAGCGGTGCAGCCTTTTTACGGGGCATCAGAGCTGCCCGGGGGGCAATTGCCCCCCTGGCCCAGTCCTCCCCTAAGTACAGCCAGCCCTCCTGTACTGAGTCCGGCCCCATTAGTTCAAAAGAGGGGCCCAGCAACTGTTGAGCAGGAGGCGCGGCTGTACTGTCTTATTGCAAACACTGGTCCTCCTCTCCCTCCCCATGCAGCTCTGCAAACTTCTCCTCTTCTTTCCCCCTCTTGCTGTACTGCATGGGGATTGGTTCTAGCACATGCGCTCCATCTGCTGTCCAGGCCCCCCTGTGTGCCCCCTTCCCCCACAGCGCTGCCAGCTTCTCTCCTCTCCTGCCAGCAGCTGCCGCGGGGAAACAGGGGGATGTTTCAAGATGAAGAGTGGGGGAAGGGGCCAGTAAACATGTCATGTACTGGCCCCTTCCTTTCCTGAATGAAAACAGTGAGTGATCTGTACCAATAACTCCTGTATTCATTCATTAGTGAAGCATAGTAAACCGTGTTTACTATGAGCCAGAAGCCTCGGAGCACTTCCTATTCATTAATCTGTGCAGCTGAGGCTACAGAGAAAGAGACTCTATCACTTTCAAACAGTAGTTGCCACTAGAGGTAGCTAGCGGTATTGCAGGCTGTGTGTGTGCTGTTTTAGGTTGCTTCTCCAAACCGGGGTACATTGGATTCTAAATATAATTGATTTTCAAGGACATGGTGCAGCTGGCAATGCTTTACACATTGGCCAGCGTCCTTGTAGAGTCTTTACCCCGATCCGTGACATGGTGTCATGGCCTATCATTTCTCCCCTAACATTTGTTCAGTGGCTTTATTTGAATGCCTAAGATCAAGAGGCAACAGAAATTGCAGTAGATGTGATAAGTTCAAAAGGTAGGTGCAATTTTCAAAAAAGTGCACTTATCATTTCCACCCCCTCCTATGCTAATAGTCTGCCATACTCAGATGTATACCATATTATCATGCAGTCCTGCCCATGACCTCCGCTTTTTCTTTATATTCTGGTGCCTATCCTTGCTGCACAGCCCATGCATGTGCAGTACATTAGTAAAACAGTGGTCATCTCTTCCACCATACTCAGGGGCGTACCAAGGGGTTGGCCAGATTGGCGCCCGCCAGGGGCGCAGGCTGAGGGGGGGGGGGCGCAAAAACATTGGCAGTGTTAGCAGTGATTTTTGCGCCCTCCGCTCAGCCTGCACCCCCGGCGCCCCCAGGCAGTGTGCGACTCCAATCCTGGAGCCCTGTGTCCACTCCAGGCGGCAGTGCGGGCTCTCCGGAGCTCTGTCCACCCACACATGCGGCCAGTCAGCAGTCACATCATGACCATGATATCATCAAGCGGTTTCAGCTCGGTGGCAGTCTTGGGGATGGGGACTGCACTGGGGCTGTCAGAGGAGCCTGTACCACCGCTCAGCACGGTTGAGAATCCTTCAACCTCCTCTCCACTCCCAGGCAAAGTTGACTGGGGGACCCCCCCTCTCTGTCACCCCCTCTCTCTCTGTCACCCCCCTCTCTGTCACCCCCTCTCTCTCTCTCTGTCACCCCCTCTCTTTCTCTCTGTCACCCCCTCTCTTTCTCTCTCTGTCACCCCCTCTCTTTCTCTCTCTGTTACCCCCTCTCTTTCTCTCTCTCTGTCACCCCCACCTCTCTCTTTCTCTGTCACCCCCGCTCTCTGTGTCACCCCCTCTATCTATCTATCTCTCTGTCACCTCCTCTCTCTCTTACCCCCTCTCTGTCACCCACTCTCTCTCTCTGTCCCCCCTCTCTCCCTTTCACCCCCCCTCTCTCTCTGTCACCCCGCTCTTTCTCTCTCTCTCTCTCTCTCTCTGTCAACCCCCCTCTCTCTCTGTCACCCCCCTCTCTGTCACCCCCTCTCTCTCTCTCTGTCACCCCCTCTCTTTCTCTCTGTCACCCCCTCTCTTTCTCTCTCTGTCACCCCCTCTCTTTCTCTCTCTGTTACCCCCTCTCTTTCTCTCTCTCTGTCACCCCCACCTCTCTCTTTCTCTGTCACCCCCGCTCTCTGTGTCACCCCCTCTATCTATCTATCTCTCTGTCACCTCCTCTCTCTCTTACCCCCTCTCTGTCACCCACTCTCTCTCTCTGTCCCCCCTCTCTCCCTTTCACCCCCCCTCTCTCTCTGTCACCCCGCTCTTTCTCTCTCTCTCTCTCTCTCTGTCAACCCCCCTCTCTCTGTGTCACCCCCCTCTCTCTCTCGCTCTCTGTAAGCCCCCCTCTCTCTATAACCCCCCCTCTCTCTCTCTCTCTTTCGGGGGGGGGGGGGGGTGCCGATACAGTTTCTCGCCAAGGGCGCTGGAGACCCTAGGTACGCCTCTGACCATACTCCATCATTTCCACCCTTCCCAAAATTAAATTATGGTTCAAACGCCTGTTTTTGCCACCTCTGGCCACCCATGTGAACTAGGCCTTATTCAATTATTTGTTGGATTGAAGGCATGGCGCCAAGCGGACGCATCTGTACAGAGCTCCTTCCAAGCCGCGGCTATTTACACCGAGCAATGCCTTCCAAAGCCTCTAACTTCCACTCCAGCATCGCCAAAAGATCAGGGAGATAGTCAGCGATGACAGCGTGGCCCTCCGGCTCCATCAAGAAGTTTCTCGCCATGGATCCGGACCTGGCCGGTAAGCGCGGCCCTGCATGTGTGCCTAGGCCTAGCAGGTCTCCCTCTCCACACACTGCCTCACCGCGGGAGAGCTCGC
This sequence comes from Pelophylax lessonae, assembly GCF_965119305.1. NCBI lineage: Eukaryota > Metazoa > Chordata > Amphibia > Anura > Ranidae > Pelophylax > Pelophylax lessonae. Next base: position 616,059,046 of record NC_138771.1, on the reverse strand, counting down.
CAGCCTCCTCGCTCTGCTCTGACTTTATGGAGGATCCAGGCTCCCCCATTGGCTCCGACATGCCCTCCCTCATGAGAGAGCTTAAGAGAGAGATAGCAAGGATGTTCCATAGCTTGGAGAAATCCATAAAGAAAGACCTGGGGGCCATGCAGTCTGATATGTCTCACCTCCTGGTCAAAGTTGAAGACTCAGAGAAGCACCATGACTCACATGAGGAGGCCATTAAAGAATTACAGCAAACTGTCACTAAACTGGCCATTGCTCACAGAGCTACCCTTTATGAATTGAAGGACCTTGAGAATAGAAACCGCCACAATAACCTCCGCATCAGAGGGTTGCCAGAGGCAACCAGGGATGAGAATCTTGCTGCTATGGTGCAGGGCATCTTTAACACCATCCTGGATAGGCCTGTCATGGATCCCCTGCGGTTTGATAGGATACACTGCGCTCTGAGACCCGCAATCAATCCTCTGACCTCCCAAGGGATGTGATATGTCAGTTGCACTATATTGAGGACAAAAATGCTATCATGACTAAACTGAGGGGCACCGCTCCTATAGACATTGATGGGGCAATCCTAAATATTTACTCAGACCTATCAAAGGAAACTTTGGAACGCCAGAGGGCCCTTAAGCCTCTTCTGGAAGAACTTAGGGTGGATGGTGCCACATATAAATGGGGGTTTCCATCATGCCTCATCGCCACAAGAAATGGAAAAGCTGCCACACTGAGATTCCCAGAGGACCTGAAGGCCTTCTATCAGGATCTTCAAATACAGGCTGTGGATTTTCCGGGATGGCACGATTACATCCCCTCCTTTCAGGCGCAATTTGAAACTCAATGGCGCAAAACACCATCCATGAAGAAACGGTCCTCCATTACTGGCTCTACGCAGAAAAATGGTTGAGTCCTGCTCTCGGTCCCCCCATCAGACCTAATCTGTCTACCATTGTGCTCTTCTGACACCCTCACAGAGGTTTATTTTTTTGCTCTTATTTTCTGCTTGCACACTGTTGGCATTGCTCGTTCATTTCATTACATTTTTTGTTTTGCACTTTATAGCCGCGTGCTGCAGGGCGCTCTGTTTGGAGGAGGTAAGATTAATGTGATTAAGATGTCCATTCTCCCTCACATTTTGTTCCTGTTTCAGATGCGGCCGCTGGGAGTACTGATGGGTTTCTTCTCTATCCTACAAGGTCTATTGTCCAGGTTTATCTGGAGGGGGAGAACACTCAAGGGTGGCCAGGTCGGTACTCCATCGCTCTAAGGCATTAGGTGGCCTGGCCCTCCCGTAGGTAAAATTGTATTATCATGCTGTAGCTTTATCAAGAATTGCTGATTTGAAATGTAGGAGCAATGCTAAATTGTGGGTACAATTAGAACAACATCTGAGTGGCACGGACCTATCCAGGTCTCCCTGGATTCCCCGTAAGCACAGGAACTTATCACCGCTGAGCTCCCCTCTCACTATCTCTACGCTGGATCTATGGGACTCATTGCATAAAAAACTATCCTGGAACTATACCTCACCTCTTATGCCTCTTCTGGATAATGCATTGCTCCCACCTGGATCAATGGATCATAGATTCAAACTGTGGAAACCCAATTCTGAACTACTCCTCTAATATGTTCTCAAAGGCAGTCGGCTTTAGCCTCTACATGGTATCCTACACCTGAAGCAACCTTCCTTTCTGGATGAATGGCAGTACAGACAACTGTTGAACTTTTTGAGATCCCTTCCTCAACCGCTACGCAGCCTTTCTGACCTCAATCCCATTGAAGCATTGCTCCGTACCCAGCAACCGGTTGCTCATGCCATCTCTTTTTTCTATAAAGCCCTTTTGGAATTGCACTACCCTGATAGTCCAGGCTACTTGCTTAAATGGGAAAATGACTTGGCCTCACCACTCACTGAACCCCAAAAGTCTGTGATTATACAGCTGGTGTTAACTTCTTCCTTGTCCACCAGAAGAGGGGAAGTTAATTACAAACTTTTGACTAGGTGGCACTATACACCTTCTAAATTGCATGCAATGTTCCCATCTCATTCTCCCCTTTGCTGGCTGAATTGTGGTCATGTTGCTACCCACGCACATGTCTGGTGGTCCTGCCCCATCATACAGCCGTATTGGAGATCTATACTTCACACTATTAATCAGATTACTGGTCTCACCATCCCCTTTGACCCGTGGGCAGTACTGTTTCATTGCACTCTGGAATCAATAGGATCCTATAAGTGCTCAATAGTGCCTCATTTCTTGAGCACTGCTAAAGCCTTAATACTGGCTCATTGGGGTCGCCCTGAACCACCCTCCATCCGCCATTGGCTCTGCAAAGTTGACTCAGTTGCTCTTATGGAGGACTTAACTCTTATCTCCAGAGGGGAAATCGACCAGAGTTACAAGATATGGGCCACCTGGATTCAGTTCAAAGACTCTCCTCTCTACACTGAACTTTTTGTTTTGGATCACACTCCCGCTGCCAATCCCCCTACACCACTGACACCGCTCTCTCTACCTACTTTGCCCATGTAATTTGTCTTCTGATGTTGCAGGTTAGTGACAAACCCCAACGCCAGCCCTTCCTTTCCTCCCTCTCCCTACCTACCTCCTAAACTCCCCTTTTCCCTTTCTTACTTACTCTCTTTTCTTCTCCCACTTCTGCTTCTGCATTGATATCTCCACCTCCTTTCGCAGTGTCCACTGCTTCTGCTTTCTGATGCCTATATAATCATATCACTGGTATTCTCTTTATTTCCATTTTTATGATTGATGCTATGTTACATGTTTCTATGACCCATATGTTAAAAAAAATAATAATTTGTTGGATTGAAACATTTATCGGTCAGAGCTTTATGAAGATGACAAAAAAAAAAAAATAATAATAACAAACAAGGTGCCATGGCTGATCTGGGATTTATAATCACTTGATTGGAGAGCCAAAAACTTGAATTGATGAAGTACCCCCAACTGCTTACTCAGGAGTTTTAAGGAGTTTACCAGAGCTTCAATTGCTCAAATCAATTAAAATTGCAAAAGGCATATCCTACTTGTCTAATGAAGAAATAGCTGCCACCTGCCTTGCTGCTGCCAGTGAATGATAAACCAAAAATTGTTCAACTCTTCAAAAACCTCCAAAATGTGTATATTCACCAGCTTTGGGGGCCACCACCCTCAGTGACAAAGCAACCCTGTTCCTGGAAAGAAATGAGATGCAACAATAATATCACAACTAGTATCACCCTACCCAAAGCCAACATTACTTGTGTCCATGACTAAAGTATCACCACCAGTGATCAACTGTGGATGGAGACTTTTCTGTTAATGTTCTGAGTGTGTTCTTGGGTAGCAACTGTTACCTCAGACAGGATTAAAGGTTATAACCCCAACCTAATCTGATTGGTAAACTTGCCCTCTACATCTTAAAACAATAGACATCTGGAAAGGCTCTCGATAGAATAAATCCCTGGCATGCTCTACTTGGCTTTAATGCACAGTAAGTGTTAGGGACGTGCTGGCCATAGCGCTACAAATGCTCAAAGGCGGATGCAAATGCGCATGCACGATCCCCCCAAGTGTCCATTGTGCCAGACACCATGCGCACAAATATTTGGCGCCAAGTACCATATATAAGTGCAGCAGTTGCACTATTGCTTTGCTGCCTGATCTGCAGCTGTACCTGTGTTCCTCAAACCTGATCCTGTTATTCCTATGTTTGACCCGGCTTGCCTTTGACTCTGTTGAATCTTTCCCACCTTGACCTTGGCCTGTATCTGGACTTTGCTCATCTTCCTGAACTCACGTCTCACGTTGCCGATCTTTGCCTGTACCCTGACTATTCTTTGCATATTGTCTATGCCTGCATCTGATCGTCTAATACCAACCCGGCTTGCCTGACCACGCATCCTGTGTCTTTTCTGCTCTGCATGCACCTGCCTGATCCCTGCTGCCTGCTGCCAGCTGCCACCAGCTCGGAATCTGCTGGCCTGCCAACACCTACCGTTTAGCCTTCTGTGCCACCCTGGTGATACATCCACCACACGGAAGAGGATCCAGGCACCCATTCACCACCACGCTCTCACAGCCACTGTTGTGACATCGGTGGTCCCTGAGCCGGGGTTGTACGGGGGGGCCTTCCCTCTACACATCAAGCTCAGCTGTCAGGTACATGACAGTGGTATCCTTTCCCTTAGGGTTCTGTAGAACCATCTACTAGGTCAGGAGACATTTGGGGGACGGTCCTTTAGAGCTCCATGGGAATGCTTCCTCGTCACCACCGCCATTCATAGAATGCCCTGTATTGTTTTACTGAATATGAAGTGGAGACTATGATGTCACCGTCCATTGTTTCCACCTCACAAATACAAGGTATTCTATGAATGGCAGCAGTGCCAAGCAAGGACCCCCTGTGGGGCAGTTGCTCACACTGAACCTGAGCTGATCTCAAATATCGAGGCTATCAATGTAGTAGCATTACCTACTAAAGTGATTTCCAGCTTCCCCAGCTGTCTATCAGGTATGAGTAATGCACACTTATATTTTGTCAAGCTTGACTGTCAGGGTACTACCAACATCTTGGCCAATCAGCGAATTCGCGCATTGGCGCAATCTCGGGCAAACGCAGTCCGGAATGTGCGTGTGCCAATGCGCACGCGCATACGCAAGTATTTAAAGCCAGCAATCACAACAACTAGTTGCTGGATGATCAACAGCCTCCCGTGTTCCCTGTGCCATGTAAACCTGCTGATCGTGATTTCCTGTTGCCGACCCGGACTGTTTGACGTTGTTTCTCCTGGCTCCTGACCTCTTGGCTTACTCTTGGATTCCTGTTGTCTTCTCCAATACTTGACCTCGGCTTGGCTCCTGACTTCTCTCCAGCATTCTCCCAGTCTGTTCCTGTTGCACCTTGCTACTGCCTGGCTTGCCAAAGTGTTCCGGACCTGCTTGGAACTTCACAACAAGCTCTGTTCCTGCTTCCATCTGGTCTTTCCAACCGGCAACCCGTGCTACTTTGGGTACAGCACTCCCTGTCCCACTTCCAGGGGTGCTCTGCACCTAGCCGCAAGGGGGAGCCCTCTCTACACTCCGGCTTCGGATCAGGTACTTGACAGTATCATCCAGCCATGACAGAAGCCGAGAGAGGTGTCTCCCTGTTGGAAGCTTTATGTCAACAAGTAACGGCATTAACCCAGGTGGTTAAGAACCTCCAAGATGGTTACTTCCAGATAGAAGGTCGCCTCCAGAACCTGTCAGCACCATCTTTACTGGCAACCCCTGGTCCATCCGCTGCAGTCTCCGCCTCCACTCCTTCAGCTTCAGGACACTCATCACCTGCTATGATGGCTCCTCCCCCTGAACCCAGGGTACCCACTCCGGAACGTTTCTCTGGTGACCGCAAGAAATTCAAGTCGTTTAAGAACGCTTGCCTGCTATTAGTGTTGAGCGAACACGGACTGTATTATTCGTGTTCGTACCGAATAATTGGATTTTTTGTACCCGAACACGGACACGGACACTTTACTGTATGTTCGGGTAAAAATCCGTGTTCGGTCGTTTTATTTCCGGGTTTTGCATGCTTTGGCGCTCTTTTCATGGCGGGCTTTCAACAGCCAATCAACAATCGTTTAACTGGTGTGCCTTAAGCCATCCCAGCCATGCCTGCAAATGTCTCAGTAGCTGTGATTGGCCGTCTGAAGCATGTGACCAAGTCTTTATAAGTTCGAGGCAGCCGCAGCGGCGTCATTATGCTGCTTAGATTCAGGGACAGAGCACACATCAACGTGCTGGCTGCTGATTAGGGAAAGATAGGCAGGAAAAAACCATTTGTGTCCGGATAGAATTGAGGGACAGGTCGGAGTGTTTAGGCAGGGCGAGTTGTAGGCATTTTAGGGATAGAGTCTGCTGAATTATATAGGGTCAGTGTCTTCTACAAACTACAATCGATATTGCTGTGTGGGGGGTGGGGTCTGCACTCAATCCTGATCTACGATCTCTTCTCAATCCTGTTAGGGACAGAGTCTGCTGAATTTTAGGGAAACTGTGTTCTACAAACTACAATCGATATTGCTGTGTGGTGTGGGATTGGAGATAGGCAGGTGTCAGTGATCCACATCCATTTTTCTGTGTGTGAGCTGCAGTGAACACAATCTTTTTGGGCTGCAGTGAACACAATCTTTTTGGGCTGCAGTGAACACAATCTTTTTGGGCTGCAGTGAACACAATCTTTTTGGGCTGCAGTGAACACAATCTTTTTGGGGTGCAGTGAACAAAATCTTTTTGGGGTGCAGTGAACACAATCCTTTTTGGTGTGCAGTGAACACAATCTTTGTGGGGTGCAGTGAACAAAATCCTTTGTGGGGTGCAGTGAACACAATCTTTTTGGGGTGCAGTGAACAAAATCCTTTTTGGGGTGCAGTGAACAACATCCTTTTTGGGGTGCAGTGAACACAATCTTTTTGGGGTGCAGTGAACAAAATCCTTTGTGGGGTGCAGTGAACACAATCTTTTTGGGGTGCAGTGAACACAATCTTTTTGGGGTGGAGTGAACAACATCCTTTTTGGGGTGCAGTGAACAAAATCCTTTTTGGGGTGCAGTGAACAAAATCATTTTTGGGGTGCAGTGAACACAATCTTTTTGGGGTGCAGTGAACACAATCTTTGTGGGGTGCAGTGAACACAATCTTTTTGGGGTGGAGTGAACAACATCCTTTTTGGGGTGCAGTGAACAACATCCTTTTTGGGGTGCAGTGAACACAATCTTTTTGGGGTGCAGTGAACACAATCTTTGTGGGGTACAGTGAACAGAATCTTTGTGGGGTGCAGTGAACACAATCTTTGGGGGGTACAGTGAACACAATCTTTGTGAGGTGCAGTGAACACAATCTTTGTGGGGTGCAGTGAACACAATCATTGTGGGGTGCAGTGAACTCAATCTTTGTGGGGTACAGTGAACACAATCTCATACTGAAGGTTTGAGGGTGCTGCCTGTTCCATACTCCCCCTACTCCTCATCTAGCCTTTTAGGGGTACAAACAATAGTAATTGGGGCCTAGTGTGGTTGTGTACGTGTGATATACATACACTTTTTTGGGATCATATTTTCTATTCCGCTATTTAATCAAAAACCTTTGGGGATCAGTTAAATTGGGGGATAGTCTGTGTTGGTACGTGTGAGAGAGATCCACCTTTCCAAGTTGTTGGGGTTCATCTCATACTTCTGAAGGTTTGAGGGTGCTGCCTGTTCCATACTCCCCCTACTCCTAGCATTTTAGGGGTACAAACAATAGTAATTGGGGCCTAGTGTGGTTGTGTACGTGTGATATACATACACTTTTTTGGGATCATATTTTCTATTCCGCTATTTAATCAAAAACCTTTGGGGATCAGTTAAATTGGGGGATAGTCTGTGTTGGTACGTGTGAGAGAGATCCACCTTTCCAAGTTGTTGAGGTTCATCTCATACTTCTGAAGGTTTGAGGGTGCTGCCTGTTCCATACTCCCCCTACTCCTAGCCTTTTAGGGGTACAAACAATAGTAATTGGGGCCTAGTGTGGTTGTGTACGTGTGATATACATACACTTTTTTGGGATCATATTTTCTATTCCGCTATTTAATCAAAAACCTCTGGGGATCAGTTAAATTGGGGGATAGTCTGTGTTGGTACGTGTGAGAGAGATCCACCTTTCCAAGTTGTTGGGGTTCATCTCATACTTCTGAAGGTTTGAGGGTGCTGCCTGTTCCATACTCCCCCTACTCCTAGCCTTTTAGGGGTACAAACAATAGTAATTGGGGCCTAGTGTGGTTGTGTACGTGTGATATACATACACTTTTTTGGGATCATATTTTCTATTCCGCTATTTAATCAAAAACCTTTGGGGATCAGTTAAATTGGGGGATAGTCTGTGTTGGTACGTGTGAGAGAGATCCACCTTTCCAAGTTGTTGGGGTTCATCTCATACTTCTGAAGGTTTGAGGGTGCTGCCTGTTCCATACTCCCCCTACTCCTAGCCTTTTAGGGGTACAAACAATAGTAATTGGGGCCTAGTGTGGTTGTGTACGTGTGATATACATACACTTTTTTTGGATCATATTTTCTATTCCGCTATTTAATCAAAAACCTTTGGGGATCAGTTAAATTGGGGGATAGTCTGTGTTGGTACGTGTGAGAAAGATCCACCTTTCCAAGTTGTTGGGGTTCATCTCATACTTCTGAAGGTTTGAGGGTGCTGCCTGTTCCATACTCCCCCTACTCCTAGCCTTTTAGGGGTACAAACAATAGTAATTGGGGCCTAGTGTGGTTGTGTACGTGTGATATACATACACTTTTTTGGGATCATATTTTCTATTCCGCTATTTAATCAAAAACCTTTGGGGATCAGTTAAATTGGGGGATAGTCTGTGTTGGTACGTGTGAGAGAGATCCACCTTTCCAAGTTGTTGGGGTTCATCTCATACTTCTGAAGGTTTGAGGGTGCTGCCTGTTCCATACCCCCCCTACTCCTCATCTAGCCTTTTAGGGGTACAAACAATAGTAATTGGGGCCTAGTGTGGTTGTGTACGTGTGATATACATACACTTTTTTTGGATCATATTTTCTATTCCGCTATTTAATCAAAAACCTTTGGGGATCAGTTAAATTGGGGGATAGTCTGTGTCGGTACGTGTGAGAGAGATCCACCTTTCCAAGTTGTTGGGGTTCATCTCATACTTCTGAAGGTTTGAGGGTGCTGCCTGTTCCATACCCCCCCTACTCCTCATCTAGCCTTTTAGGGGTACAAACAATAGTAATTGGGGCCTAGTGTGGTTGTGTACGTGCGAGATACATACACTTTTTTTGATCATATTTCCTATTCCGCTATTCAATAAAAACCTTTGAGGATCAATTGAATTGCGGGATAGTCTGTGTCGGTACGTGTGAGAGAGATCCACCTTTCCAAGTTGTTGGGGTTCATCTCATACTTCTGAAGGTTTGAGGGTGCTGCCTGTTCCATACTCCCCCTACTCCTCATCTAGCCTTTTAGGGGTACAAACAATAGTAATTGGGGCCCAGTGTGGTTGTGTACGTGTGATATACATACACTTTTTTTGGATCATATTTTCTATTCCGCTATTTAATTTAACTGGGCCTCCATGCGAGACCTGTGTGCCTTGTTGCGCTGTTTTGAGTACTCCACCAACATGGCCAGTGGCAATGACGCCGTTCTCAGCTTAACTATCCCACTTCCATGCCTCCTTGAAAAAACAATTCGGGCGATGATGGAAGAGGATGTGGCACAGGATGAGGAGGAGGAGGAGGATGAAGAGGTAACATTTCCAAGGCTTTCAGGGCAGTCATTCGCAAGGGGCTCCGAGGGTGGGTTCCTGCACACGCAAACGCCAGGGACGCAATTGTCCAGCAGGGGCACAGTTCTGGAGGATGAGGAGGAGGAGGAGCTGGAGGAGGAGATGGAACCATGTTCACAGCAGGGTGGCACCCAGGCCAGCTCATGGCCATCACTGGTGCGTGGCTGGGGGGATACAGAGGACACGGACGATACACCTCCCACAGAGGACAGCCCTTCGTTGCCTCTGGGCAGCCTGGCACACATGAGCGATTACATGCTGCAGTGTCTCCACAACGACCGCCGAGTTGCCCACATTCTAACTTGTGCTGATTACTGGGTGGCCACGCTGCTGGATCCCCGTTACAAGGACAACGTACCGTCCTTAATTCACTCACTGGAGCGCGATCGCAAGATGCGCGAGTACAAGCGCACGCTGGTAGACGCCATGCTGCTGGCATTCCCATCTGACAGCGGGGCCACAGTGGAAGCACAAGGCAGAGGAGGAGGAGGAGGAGGTCGCCAACGCAACCAGGGCACCGCCAGCACCTCAGAAGGCAGGGTTAGCATGGCCGAAATGTGGAAAAGCTTTGTCAGCACGCCACAACAAACAGCAGCACCAGCAGCTCAGATGGAACGTCTTAGCAGGAGGCAGCATTTTACCAACATGGTGGAGCAGTATGTGTGCACACGCCTACATGTAGTGAATGACGGGTCTGCCCCCTTCAACTTCTGGGTCTCCAAATTGGGCACATGGCTTGAGCTTGCCCTTTACGCCTTGGAGGTGCTGGCGTGCCCTGCAGCCAGTGTATTATCTGAACGGGTATTTAGCACGGCTGGGGGCGTTATAACAGACAAGCGCAGCCGCCTGTCCAGAGACAATGTGGACAAGCTCACGTTCATTAAAATGAACCAGGCATGGATCCCACGGGACTTTTCCGTACCTTATGCAGAATAGCAATGGATACCGACCTTACCCACCCATTGTTCCATTTTTGCTCTTTCTCACTCTTTTGGGGTGTACCCTCATTTAAAATTTTTGAAAAGAAGCAGTGTTGGCTACCTCGTCCTCCTCCTCAGGGCCAGATTAATGTAGGGGCTATTGGAGCTGCAGCTCCAGGCCCCTACCTTTTATATAGGCCCCGGGTTGGCCATATTCACTGTTACCGCTCTTCTGTCACTTGTAAACACAGAAGTCTGGCTTCTATGCTCGCTTCCCCAGGCAGCACCCTCAGAACCTCCCCACACAGCGTGAAGGCCGGACAAGGAGGGACAGTTGGCGATGCATGGATGTGTTTATGGGCTTCAGAGACAGCATCCCATGTTGAATTAGGCATGCATGGCTGCACCCTTCCTCCTCTGGGTGCATGGCAAGGCACGGCCCTTAAGGCCCTTCAAAATCCTCAGCACCAAGCCCATGATGCTGTTAATCCGGCCCTGGTCCTCCTCCACCGCCGCTTCCACCTACACCGCCCATAGGTGTGCGCAGCCTATTGCATTAAGGTGTGCACCCCAAAGTTGAAATACACATGCATGTGTTTGCCAGCAGGGAGAGTAATGTATCGGGGCCATGTACCTGTAGGCAAGGAGAAATAGAGCAGAGCAGGTCCCAGGGAGATCTTTCCCATCTCCTCACTGGCAATGCTATGTGCCCTAGGTGATTAGGGTGTGCCCAGGCACACCCAGCACACCCTGTGCGCACGCCTATGTCACCGCTAGGCTTGTGACGGTATCAGATTTTCATGCTGCGATTAATTGATTAAGGTTTTGCCACGGTATACGGTATTATCACGGTATTCTATTATTAAATTTAAATTATTAAATTTCCACCTCACTTCAATTTCATTGCTGAATTTAGGGGCTTTGGTTCACTTATGCACATTATTATATAGTCAGTCAGTACAGACTCTGTGAACCAGGCCTAAAATAGGTCATCAAGCAGTGTCTGGCCTAACTGGTGATAACTGGTTCTGGCGCTCGGCTCCGATCCGATGGCCTGGTCATTAAGAGGGCAAATCCTTGTGGTCAAGAAGTGGTTAAACCTGAAGGAGGTGTTGTTTATAAATTACTTTACTATTGCTTTAGGCCTGGTTCACATGTATGCGGGTTGGTGGTTCACATTTGCACAGGCATAGCAGCCCATTGATTTGAAGGGGCTGCTATGCCCTCATTTTCCGCAGAAAAAAGGTGCATGCAGCATTTTTTTAAAATTCAGTGGCCTTGAAATCCATCCTGCTTTTGCACCATGCGACTAACCTGCAGTTCCTGCTCTGGCAAGCTTTCTGCATTTTTTGTATACGTGGGCACGGCATTTAAAAATAAACAGTTTGCGTGTGCAGCAACGGCAGGTAAGTCGCATGGTGCAAAAGAAGGATGGATTTCATGGCCACTGCATTTTTTTAAATTCTGCATGCACCTTTTTTCAGCTGAAAACGCAGGCATAGCAGCTCAAGCCCATTCACATCAATGGGCTGCTATGCCTGTGCAAATGTGGGCCCCCAACCCGCATACATGTGAACCAGGCCTAAAGCAATAGTAAAGTCATTAATTGGTTAAACCTGCAGGAGGACCGGTGTTTTTATCTATTAATGACTTTACTATTGCTTTAGGCCTGGTTCACATGTATGCGGGTTGGGGGCCCACATTTGCACAGGCATAGCAGCCCATTGATGTGAATGGGCTTGAGCTGCTATGCCTGCGTTTTCAGCTGAAAAAAGGTGCATGCAGAATTTAAAAAAATGCAGTGGCCATGAAATCCATCCTTCTTTTGCACCATGCGACTTACCTGCCGTTGCTGCACACGCAAACTGTTTATTTTTAAATGCCGTGCCCACGTATACAAAAAATGCAGAAAGCTTGCCAGAGCAGGAACTGCAGGTTAGTCGCATGGTGCAAAAGCAGGATGGATTTCAAGGCCACTGAATTTAAAAAAAATGCTGCATGCACCTTTTTTCTGCGGAAAATGAGGGCATAGCAGCCCGTTCAAATCAATGGGCTGCTATGCCTGTGCAAATGTGGGCCGCCAACCCGCATACATGTGAACCGCCAACCCGCATACATGTGAACCACCAACCCGCATACATGTGAACCAGGCCTAAAGCAATAGTAAAGTCATTAATAGATAAAAACACCGGTCCTCCTGCAGGTTTAACCACTTCTGGATCGCAAGGATTTGCCCCTTTAAAGACCAGGCCATCGGATCAGAGCGCCAGGACCAGTCATCACCAGGTAGGCCAGACACTGCTTGATGGCTATATAATAATGTAATGTGGGCTGCTAGGCGTGTGTGTGTGTATATATATATTTATTAGAGCTGCACGATTCTGGCCAAAATGAGAATCACGATTTTTTAGCTTGGAATAAAGATCACGATTCTCTCACGATTCTCTGTGTAACAAAAAAAAAAAAAATTGGGATAACTTTACTGTTACGTTTTTTTTTTTTTTTTTATTCATTAAAGTCTAATCATTGCGTTTGAAAGACTGCTGCGCAAATACAGTGTGACATAAAATATTACAACAATCGCCATTTTATTCTGTAGGGTCTCTGCTAAAAAAATATATAAAATGTTTGGGGGTTCTAAGTACTTTTCTAGCAAAAAAAAAACTGATTTTAACTTGCAAACAGCAAGTGTCAGAAAAAGATCCAGTCTTTAAGAGGTTAAACTTCCTTTCTCCCTGGCAGAGGGAAGGAAAAGATACAAATGTAATCATTTTTGTTTATAGTTAGGAGACTTAATGCTGAAAGGTGTTAGCTGAGTGAGTGAATGAGTCATCCAGCTCACTGAAATGTATCAATTCACAAGTCAGGCAGACTTGACAGAGAAACTCGGTATTTTAAAAATGCCACAATAACAATACCGTGGCTATGCAATACCGCGATATATCGAATTACCGAAAACCGGCATATGTCTAGTCACCGCCACATCCACCACCACCTCAACCTCCCTCCTACTCCATATGGGCCTCGTCCTTCAGAGATGAAGAAGAACATTGTTTTATTTTTCTGTTTTTTTTTGTTGTTTTAAGTTATTTCCCTATCCACATTTGTTTGCAGAGCACTTGCCATGCTCTTAATTACGTTTTGCTGCCATTTGCAGCACTCTAGCCCTTTCCTTTGGTGTTTTAGAGCCATTTTAGTGCCTTAAAGTTCGGGTCCCCATTGACTTCAATGGGGTTCGGTGTCCGGGAAAAGTTCGGTAAAAGTCCGGGACACGGACCCGGACTTTTTTTTAAAGTTCGGCCGAACCCGTCGAACACGGACATCTAGGTGTTCGCTCAACCCTACCTGCTATATCTGGCTCTACAACCCAGAACTTTTGCCTCAGAAACAGTTAAAGTGGGGTTTGTTATTTCCTTATTATCTGATGAACCCCAATCATGGGCCCACCATCTGTTGGAACAGAAAGACCCTGCCTTGAACTCTATGGACGTCTTCTTTGCTTCTATGGGTCAATTGTATGATGACCCACAACGCACGGCCACTGCCGAATCAACCCTCCACAAATTACAGCAAGGCCGACGCCCTGTGGAGGACTATACCGTGGACTTTCGTAGGTGGGCTGCAGACCCGGGTTGGAATGAGGCCGCCCTCAAATATCAGTATCGGCTAGGCCTGTCCGAGACCCTTAAGGATGAGCTAGCAAGAATAGAGACCCCCACCACATTGGAAGGTCTCATTCAGCTTTATATTCAGCTGGACAGACGTTTACGAGAGCGTCGGTCGGAACGTGCCCAATTCTGTCAGCCGTCTTGGATGCTGCCCAAAGTTCCGCCAACTCCAGCACCGCTGCCCACTGCTGCCAGTCCGATTCCCCCTGACGAACCAATGCAGATTGGGGCGGTCTGCACAGCTTTAACTCCTGCTGAACAACTTAGTAGATGGACACTTCCTTCGCAACTGCCCGGTGAGACCAAGTAAGGCTCCTTCTCCCAGCTGCATACATCTCCAGATTCCGGGACCTTCCCCAACTCACCTAGTCCTCTTGGTGTCTTTGCAGGTTTCGGAAGGGGAAGTCACGCTGCCAGCCATCATTGACTCCGGAGCCTGCAGTTGCTTCCTGGATATCTCTCTAGCAAAGGCCCTTCATATCCCGCTTCAGACTAAAGGCCGCAAACTTGAGATCCACCTTGCAGATGGCACCATGCCCAGATCAGGGCCCATTACTCAGGAAACCCTACCCATCCTTTCCACAACTGGCCCCAACCATCAGGAATTTCTTCACTTCGATGTTCTTCCTTCACCCATGTTTCCCATAATTTTGGGAATTCCTTGGTTACGGGCACATAACCCACAGATAGACTGGCTCAAGGGGGAGGTTTCCTTTAAATCAACGTACTGTCTCCAACACTGTATGCCATCTGGAGCCCCACAGTCTACAAGCTGTCTCTCCATTCAGCCTATTTCTAATGCCAGCCAAGAGGTCCCTTCGGTTTATCACGACTTTCTGGATGTCTTTGACAAGAAAAAAGCGGACGCACTACCACCTCACCGTCCCTATGATTTTCCAATTGAACTGTTGCCCGGCGCAGAAATTCCCTTTGGGCGTATCTTTCCACTTTCAGAAACAGAACTTGAAGCCTTACATCAATATATTGATGAGAACCTCAAGAAGGGATTTATTCGTCCCTCTTCTTCCCCGGCAGGAGCTAGGATCTTCTTCGTGGAGAAGAAGGATCACACTCTCAGGCCATGTGTGGATTACAGGGACCTAAATAAAATTACCATTAAAAATCGGTACCCTCTTCCCCTCATTCCCGAACTCTTTCAAAGGTTCCGTACCGCCCGAGTTTTCACTAAACTAGACTTGCGAGGGGCCTACAACCTGGTACGGATCCGCGAGGGCGACAAGTGGAAAACTGCCTTTCGAACCTGCTTCGGGCACTACGAATACCTTGTCATGCCCTTCGGGCTGTGCAATGCCCCAGCCACTTTTCAACACCTAGTGAATGATATCTTCAGAGAATTTTTAGACAATTTTCTCATTGTTTACTTGGATGATATCCTTATTTTTTCTGCCACCCTGGAACTGCACAGAATGCACGTAAGGAAGGTACTGGCTACTCTCAGGAAACACGGACTTTATGCAAAATCAGAAAAGTGCGAATTCTAAATATCGTCTATACAATTCCTGGGCTTGATCATTTCAACAGATGGAGTGGCAATGGATCCTCAAAAAGTATCTGCCATCCTGGAGTGGCCTGCCCCCACAGACAAGAAAGGCATCCAAAGGTTTGTGGGTTTCGCAAACTTCTACCGGAGGTTCATCAATGACTTTTCTCGCATCATTGCTCCCATTACCCAGATGACCCGGCAACACACCCGTTTTCAATGGTCCTCAGCAGCTCAGATGGCATTTGACAAGCTCAAAGCCCTGTTTACCTGTGCCCCTGTGTTACAACATCCAGATCCAGCCTTGCCTTACGTCCTAGAGGTCGATGCTTCGGAAGTATCCACAGGAGCAGTTCTCTCCCAAAGCCAAGGACCTAAGGCGATGCTTCACCCAGTTGCTTTTTTCTCCCGGAAGCTCAGCCAACCTGAAAGGAATTACGATGTGGGTGATCGGGAACTGCTGGCCATTAAGGCTGCTTTCGAAGAATGGTGGTATCTGTTAGAAGGTGCAGCACACCCGATAATGATATTCACCGGCCACAAAAATCTTGAATATCTCAGATCGGCCAAACGTTTGAGACCTCGACAAGCCAGATGGGCATTATTTTTCTCAAGATTCAATTTTGATCTCACGTACCGTCCGGGCTCCAAGAACGGGAAGGCAGACGCTCTCTCACGGATGTTCCCTGAAACCCCTGTGGATGCCACTCCCAGCACTATCCCAAATTTTTCTCCTAATGCAACCAGATCTTAGGTCTACCCTGGAATCAGCCTCTGCCCAATGTTCTGTTCCTGAGATCCCTTCACTCGAGAAACGAGGAAAACTTTTTTGGCACAAGGACAAAATCTTTGTGCCTCAGGAACACAAGACTCGCAGTCTTTAAAACATGCCATGATCATCAACTAGCTGGCCACTTCGGGGTCCGCAAAACTCTGGAACTAATCCAACGAGCCTATTGGTGGCCAAACTTAAGGCAAGACTGTCAAAATTATGTGAGCTCCTGTACAACCTGCCTCCGTAACAAGGGCAGCCACCTCCAAGCCTGGGGTCTACTAAGACCACTTCCTGTCCCAAGTCGGCCATGGGAAATGTTGTCTATGGACTTCATAGTAGAGCTACCCTCTTCAGATGGATTCTCCACAATCATGGTGGTGGTGGTGGATCGCCTATCAAAAATGGCCCACTTTTTGCCCATGATAGGTACTCCTTCGGCCATGGACACAGCACACACCTTTGAGAAGGAAATCTTAAGGCTACATGGTCTACCCAGCAGCATCGTGTCTGATCGTGGGGTACAATTTACCTCCAGATTCTGGAGGGCTCTCTGTAAGGTCTTAAACATCCAGGTCTGTTTGTCTTCAGCCTATCACCCTCAAACTAATGGCCAAACTGAAAGGACTAACCAGACCTTGGAGCTATACCTCCGCTGCTTTTCCACCTTTTCCCAGGACAACTGGGCAGTCTTACTTCCGTGTGCAGAATTCGCATATAACAATTCCATCCATGCCTCCACTCATCAGTCCCCATTCTGGGCGAACTATGGAGTCCACCCATCTTCTTTGCCTACACCTATGCCCGAAGCTACTGTACCTGCCGTCCAAGACAGGGTAGCCTTCATACAAGAAAACTTCCTACTCTTACAGAAAACCTTGCAAAAAGCACAAATGGATTACAAAGAATTCTATGACAAGAGGAAGAAGGACAGTCTCTGAAGGTAGGAGACAAGGTGTGGCTCTCCACAGTTAACCTTAAGTTGTCCTGCCCATCCAAAAAGCTAGGTCTGAAGTTCATTGGCCCCTTCCCGATCAAAAGGATGATCAATCCCGTGGCCTTTGAACTCTGTCTTCCAAACACATACAGGATTCACCCAGTCTTCCACGTTTCTCTGCTGAAGCCTGAAAATCCTGGCCCCTTTTCTGGAAGAGATGAGTTGCCTCCACCTCCTGTTACGGTAGATGGAGAAACTGAGTACAAGGTCGAATCCATCATGGATTGCCGGAAAAGAGGAAGGCAGGTCCAGTACCTAATAAAATGGAAAGGCTATGCACCTGAGGAGAGTTCGTGGGAACCGGCGGAAAACATACACGCTCCCAGACTCCTACGAGAATTCTTCAACAGATTCCCTGAAAAGCGATCTTACTTGGGCATCCGGAGGCTGCCCCTCGGGGGGGCACTGTCAGGGTACTACCAACATCTTGGCCAATCAGCGAATTCGAGCATTGGCGCGAATGCGCATGCACACCCAATCTCGGGCAAATGCAGTCCGGAATGTGCGTGTGCCAATGCGCACGCGCATACGCAAGTGCGTAATGGCGCTTGGCGCCAAACGGCCTATTTAAAGCCAGCAATCACAACAACTAGTTGCTGGATGATCAACAGCCTCCCGTGTTCCCTGTGCCTTGTAAACCTGCTGATCGTTATTTCCTGTAGCCGACCCAGACTGTTTGACGTTGTTTCTCCTGGCCTCTTGGCTTACTTTTGGATTCCTGTTGTCTTCTCCAATACTTGACCTCGGCTTGGCTGCTGACTTCTCTCCAGCATTCTCCCAGTCTGTTCCTGTTGCACCTTGCTACTGCCTGGCTTGCCAAAGTGTTCTGGACCTGCTTGGAACTTCACAACAAGCTCTGTTCCTGCTTCCATCTGGTCATCCCAACCGGCAACCCGTGCTACTTTGGGCACAGCACTCCCTGTCCCACTTCCAGGGGTGCTCTGCACCTAGCCGCAAGGGGGAGCCCTCTCTACACTTCAGCTTCGGATCAGGTACGTGACATTGACCAAATGTAAATATGCAATACATATTATACCAGGAGTTCAGCTTTACCTGCTCTATGATGAAGCTGCTCTTAATTATCAGAAATATTTCATGCTAATGAATATACGTAATAACAAATACAATACACTAGTGGTTTACCCATCAGTGTGTATGAAGAAGGCTGAGGCATTAGACTTTGATCCCTATCATGGGAATGAACTGTTATTGGTTCAAACCATTTTGGTTAAAAGTAGTAGTGATATGTAATGAGAACTTATAGGTACATAGATCATAAGCTGAAAAGACTCGTGTTCTTTAAGTTCACCCTACCACATCACCTGCAAATGTGCTGAATACGTTGAATATAACCTCATTACCTACAGATGAAAGGCATGTATACAAATCGCACAGCATAGCATAAAGCCACAAACACTCTCCACTTTGTTCCACTTCCTGCCCCTCTCCGAGTGATAATAAATGATCATTTCTTAAACCACTTTTATGTTATAAAATGAAAGGTGTTTGTTCCCACATTTCATGTAATAGAAGTATTAACAGCTGCTAACACGATTTTTACAGTCACACACATGTGTGAATACCTTGGTCACCAAGGTGCATTTTCAACTGATTTACCTAAAGTAAATTAAACACCATGTTTTTGATGGTATTCTACGTTAAACCCCAGCTCTTGAAGATACCCTATCAGGTCTCTAAACCAGAGCTCTCTAAACTATGGTTCAAGACCCAAATTGGATCACTAACATGTTTTGAAGTAGTTGCCACTGGACCGTGTAAATTAATGCCCTACCCCTACTCCACCTGAAATGGAGGTATCCCTTGAATTGCTTTTAAATGTTGGCAACTATGCATGCCTAAAAATTAAAACCACCTCATAGAAACGCCCCAAAGAAAAAAATGTTCCATGATGTAAATCCAGCCTCAATCACATAGTCTAGTAATGTGAATTCAGTGTCAATCATGATGAGCAAAGCCTGATGACCAACCACCACCACAACCTGCTGCAACAGCAATGCTGCCCCACCACTACTCCTGCTGCAAATAAAAGGTCATGATCATGTAGCACTACTCCCTTGAGAGCTGCTTAACGCGGATTTCCCTGGGTTACCCATAGCAACAACTTATGAATTCTTAGTACTTTAAGTGTTTGGCTCATTCAGGAAACAGTCCAGGGGATTTGTTTTTTTTGTATTTTATTAGAACTTGGGATGGGAGAAGGGATGAGTGGGATACTCCAACTTGATGAACTATGCACAACTGGAGGACTTCTAGCTGAATTTAATGCGGCAAGGCCGCTGCTTCACCTTGCCACTGAAGTGAAGTATTTGATAGGCAAACTATGTAGTGAATTGGGCAGCCCAGGCACATTGATCAAAGGCTTTAAGGTGAGCATTTAGCACACCTATACGTGTGACCACGGAAGAGCACGTGTAGTCATGATCCTAAAGGTGGAGGAGACTATTTAAGGAATAAGGATACAAAGACAAATTGGAAATCATCACAAAAATTGGAAACTTGAGCACTTTTTTATCCCATCTTTATTTTATAAAGACGCACTATATAAATATTAAGTGTATTGATTACACAATTTTGTTTGCACTTTGTATGATAAATGAATTTTTACACTGATAAAGGGACACACATAGCACTTTATTATAAATAGAATTTATGCGAATACTATTACTGTACCACTGGTAAACTTATAAGCACCTTATTTAATATTGTATTTTATTTTTTTAAACCTTCACATTAATTAATATACGTTTAAGCACCTTAATTTTGTACAATATGAGTTTTGAAATTAAGGAATAATTTATGAAGCACGTAAGTACTTTCTAGAAGTAACTCACTGGGACACTATTGATATATTCACATTCATGTTTATTCGATGATATAACATATTTAATGATCTGTTGATAATTTTAGATTTGGATTTATGTTTAATTGCTGGCTTGAAGTGCAGTACAACACCCCCTGTTCTTTAATTTAACTTAAACTGTGAAGGTACCAGAAACTGTACTTGCAGCATCAAGGGCATAGAATGTATTTAAGTTATTTACCTTATTCCTGTGTTAGCGCAAAAAAACACTATTTTAAATAATATGTAGTGAATTACTCTTCAGGGCCCCACTTGGCACCCCCTTTACTCTTACTCTTCAGGGTTCTACTTGGCACCCCTAACTGTGTGAGCTGACCTTCTGCCCTCTGACTTCACTGGAGTGGTCCCCCTTCCTGGGCAGACCCCTTGGCAAGCCCCCTGGTACTCACAGACACTGTTTTTCCCAGTTGACTCTGCCTGCAGCTCCACCGTCAGCTTTCCAGGACCCTCAAGGCGCAGCTCCACACCTGGCTCACCAAGCCGACTGCCTGTGATCACCTTCCCCAGACTGCAGGAGGAGAGACAGCCATCACCCTCCTCCTGGGACTCTGCTTCCTGCCAAAGACGCCCTGTCACATGTGTCCTTGCATCAGGTGGCCACTCCCCGGCCCGCACTACCTGCATGCATCCTGGCTTGGACATTTGGGTCTCCTTCCGTGTGCATGCTGGACTACCGACAGGTTGCATGGTCTCCAGCTGCATCATAAGCCTCAGCACTCCTCTCCCATGACCCTGGAGAGGCCCCGACTCTGCAGCCGACAAGGCACGAGTGACCCCGGTTTCCCATGTCACACTCAACTTCTTGGGCCGACCTTCACTCCTCTCTGCCCGCAGCAGCAGATTGCCGCAATGCCCGCACTGGCTCCAAGCTTGCACCCGCATGGTCACCGTCAAACATACCAGGCCCAAATGCTCCACGCCTCCTCCTGTGCACAGCGCCAGTCTTCCGTCAAGCACCATCCGCACCCCTGTATCCCACAGGGTGGACGTCTTTGGCTCTCCGGTCTGCTCCGCAGGTTCTCTGACAAAATTTGGGTTAGCTTCTGCGCTCCGGCTCGCTTCAGTACTCGCCATCTTGCTCCTCCGCACACGTGTCTCCCTCTCAGCCACACCCGGAGGTGGAAGTCATTTATAGACTTTCCTTCCCGCTCTCGATTGGCTGTGCCTGAGCGGCGTCTCCACCCACATCTTCAGATTGGCGATGGCTCCTCCTGCTAGGCAGAACTTTTTCCATAGCAGCAACTTATGAATTCTTAGTACTTTAAGTGTTTGGCTCAGTCAGGAAACAGTCCAGGGGATTTGTTTTTTTGTATTTTATTAGAACTTGGGATGGGAGAAGGGATGAGTGGGATACTCCAACTTGATGAACTGCTGGAGGACTTCTAGCTGAATTGAGTACGGCAAGGCTGCTGCTTCACCTTGCTACTGAATTGAAGTATTTGATAGACAAACTATGTAGTGAATTATTCCTCAGGGCCCCACTTGACACCCCGTTTACTCTTACTCTTACTCTTCAGGGTTCTACTTGGCACCCCTTTACTCTTGCTAAATGTGTGAGCTGACCTTCTGCCCTCTGACTTCCCTGGAGTGGTCCCCCTTCCTGGGCAGACCCCTTGGCAAGCCCCCTGGTACTCACGGACACTGTTTTTCCCAGTTGACACTGCCTGCAGCTCCACCATCAGCTTTTCAGGACCCTCAAGGCTCAGCTCCACACATGGCTCACCAGGCCGTTTGCCTGTGACCACCTTCCTCAGACTGCAGGAGGAGAGACAGCCATCACCCTCCTTGTGCCAAAGACGCCCTGCCACATGTGCCCTGGCTTTTATGGATGTACTTCAGTGGTGCCCTCCCACTGAGACTGCTACAAAAACCCACTTGCCACTGGCTAGGTTTCCTCCACTGTCCAACATGCTCCCCTATTGGATACAATGGAGACACTCCCTCAGACCAAGTGACTCACACCTGGACACATGCAACAGGCATAACTAACAGATCAGGCTCCCCTGATAAGCAGATGGAGCATAACAATGCTTTTATCCTAGCACCTATCTAGGAGGGTGCCACAATCATATTTGGTCAATGGCATCACTTAGGTTGCTTTGATTATAAACAGAACAAATCAGAGAACTGTCATTTAGCAGTGATATTTTATTTTTATGCCACTTGTAAAGGTGTACATCATACTTGTGCACAACTTCATGTGCAGGTTTAAGACGTCTCCTTAACATGTTGTTTAAAGGATTTGTATATTTTTAATGTTGATTTTTAAGGCGCTTTAAAAGACCCTCTCCCCACTAAACAGTATTTTTTTTTAAATTTAGCCTTGCTACCCATGTCTTTTTTTTAAAGTTTGAAGATTGGCCTTGAAAAAGGTTGGTATAAATAACAAGATCTGCTTCTCAGACGTTAGGGGTGTTCACTGCTATGTTCAGCTTTTGAGGATTTTAGGTTGGGTTGACTCATCACTATTCACCGTTAGTTGTCAGTGCCAATGTTATTTACCACCTTCACCATTATGGTGGTGAGTGGCATTGTTAAGTAACCCCTTTTTTCCTGCATTTGTGATCATTAGCACACACACATTGGTGGTGAATAAGTGTAAGAGGACACTTCACAACAAACACAACGATTTCACAGGGACGGTGGCAAAACCTTACTATAGGGCATCCTAGAGATCAAAACCCCTTTTCCAGAGGACACTTCACTGACCATCACTATATGGTGGCATAGTTTGTTAGTGGTTAAAGTGGATTTTTACCCGAAAATGAAAGTTGCTCCAATTGCTTTCCCTCTCTACAACCTTTTTTCTTTTTCGGGGAGTGATTCCCTTTTTGATGGTTCCTTAAAGTTTGCGTACGCAAGGATTACATAACCTCGGCTAGTACCCCCCAGTCTGCAGCCTCCTAGGATAATGTCACATAACCCTGGAGTCTCCCTGTGCCTCTCAGTCTCATGCATGTGCAATAGGGAGCCAGCTGTAAGTCAACGGATAGTCCAATCTCGCACCCAAATCCAAGATGGCAGTGCTTGAGATCCATAGCCCTTGTGAGAATCAGCTGTGGGAAGGACAGCAGTGGATTCCATGGACTGGAAAGTGTCTGTTTTTTTTAAAAGTCAGCAGCTACAATATATTTGAAGAATGTGAAAAAATAGTTTTGCTTTCACTTCAATTTAACGCAGGCTGGCTCAGGATGGGCTGGTGCAGTCATCACAGAGTGGCTGACTCAATCACCAGATCTGTCTGAGTCTCCAAGCCGCCACCACCACCACCAATATAGCATGCAATATACTGACTTTGCAAGTTGGGGGTGGGAGCTGCTGTGGTGAAGACACTCTATAAACCAGGGCACAATAACCCCCCAGCGATCCTCACACTGTGCTCCTGGGACATAGCCTGGAACACAGCCATCAATGGAACTGACTAAAATGTGGGACTGTGAATTAGTGATTAAAAACCCGCGCTAAATGAATATAGTGTCAAATATCAAATGTGAATGTAAATATATGGATGTGATGCAGCTGCTGTTCACCAAGAAAAACTTAGACAAAATAGTAAAACAGAAAAAACACAGCGCTTGCAAATATATTATAAGGTGCCTATAATATCCAAATCCAAATAATAAAAGTCCAAGAAATTAAGAAAGTCCAAATTTCATGTGCAAAAAGTGCAGGGTATAGCCTTAAGTGCAACTTTAAATTAAGGTGCTGAATGGAAATGGTAAAGTCCGAGTTATGGGTATGTAATGGAAAAAAGCTGGAAAGTGTATAGGCTGCTGCCTCCCTAAAATATAGTCAAAGACTATAGGCTGCTGAAGACGTATGATTACGAAACACGTACAGTGCCGTCGCATCACTTCCAGTTCCGGCACTGGCGTGGAATGCATTGCGTTCCAAACTACCTGTATATCGCTTGTTTGTACTACGTTATTATAAATACCCATTTATCTGCATTTGAAAATAAATACTTAATATACAGAGTTACACTATGTGCCTTTTCCTTACCCTACATGGCCTATGTGTATACAATCTGTCCCGCTGAGACTGGTTGACTGTTTCCTGGACCATTGGAGCCACTACCCCCTATATACGGACCCCACAGGACCCCGGCCATCCTTTTTTAGGAACCCCTGTATACCCGGAACCCTACAGGGACCCTCCGGTACATTCACTGTAGGACCAACAGAGGGAACCAGGATCCACCTGAGGGACCACCATCTACATTTATATACCAGCTCTATACCCCTGTGTGGGGTGGGTATTTCTGGTGAGTGGGCTACCTATTATAGGGGTCAAGGAGCACCTCACCTCACTACCCACCACAGGGCCTCCAGCATTGTGTATCATTTACACGAAGATTTTTGTCACTTTATTTACTTATTTATGCGTTGGACTTTTTAAGCCACTAAGTCACCTTTCAGATCATTATCCCGTCACTTTATCCACTCACGGGAATTTTTCATCCACTTAGTCACTTCCTTGGACTATTATATTGTTACTCATTATCCTGTCACTCTAATCACTTCAATTTTGGTTTACAGAAGTCATTTGTTTATTTATTAGCACCTGGTCACCTTTATATATTCAATATTTATGTGCACATGCCACTTTAGGCACCCATGCACATGTCACTTTATTGGTATTGATTCTTTGATATAATATTCATTTACTATATATTTTTATATTGTACATTGTTATAGTATTCTATGCTCTATTTTATCACGTATTATTTTACATATTTATACATCATCATTCACACTACATTATTTACTTACCACGATCCTCATCACATTTATTAGGCAGCGTCAATTCCCTAATTTTTTCTCTTAAAATAAGGTGCTGGTAGTGCTGGATTATTGTGCAAAATATAATAATAAAGGTGCTCCTGTGAAAGTGGTGAAGTGCTCCAAGGATTGGTCAAAAAGTTCCTCCAAACTGTCTCCCTGGTTAGTTAGAACACACAACTTGGCAAATCCTCTCCTTGTTGGAAAGTGCAATGTACTGGAATGTTTACCCTTTCAGTGTAATGGCCCTGGGCAGCTCCAAAAAAATTAAGGAATCCACATAGTGAAGCCCGTTTTAAAAGCTTTATTTCCGAGGGAGGGCGTGGTTTGAGCATGGCCGCGTGAAGACGCTTCCTTTCAGAGCTCCCGGCCAGAGGCTCCCTTTCAGCTCACCGCAACAGCGATTCCTGCATTGCCTGCCGCCGATACCGGATCCGCGATCCCCCCGGCATCAGGAGTGCACAGCGGGGGTGTTTTGCGGTATGGATCGCTTTCTTCGGCCGCTCCAGCCCGCGGCCTCCACCCCAGACACGGTCAAGATGGCGCCGGCGCGCTCTGCTCCCTTACCACAGCCACGGAGTGCTGCCATGGCGGACCAAAGGGACACACAGGGAGACGACCATCAACTGCCCCCTTTCTCTCCGCCGAGTGACCTGTCTCCCTGCCTGCCGAGATCACTCTCCCTGGGCTTAGATGAAGAGGAGATCGCGAGGGGGATGGATCTCTCTGGCTCCCCGGCCGCGTTCTCCTATACAGGACACACTCAGACCTCTCTTCCTGCCAGCTTGGTCCAGGTGCCTGCTTCACACCACACAGTGAGTAACCTTGGGACTGCAGTTCACACCACTGTGCCCCTTTCCGCCCCACAGTCAGAACAGGCCATCTGGGCATTCTTGCAGCAGCTCCCCACAAGAGCAGACTTTGAGTCCCTGGCTAACAGGGTCGAGACAGCTTTGAGGGGTGAGGTGATGAACCTTAAACAGGAGGTCACAGATCTGGATGCTAAGGTTACTGCTGTGACACAGGAGTGTGGGACCACATCCCAAGCTGTCCAAGCTTTGCAATCCTCCCATACAGATCTGGCTGATCAGGTTACCAACTTACACTTGCTTCTCGACGACCTGGAGAACCGTAGCCGGCGACAGAACATCAGACTTAGGGGGATCCCAGAGTCATTTGAACAAGGGGCGCTTCGAGCTACAGTGACTTCCATCTTCAACAGGTATTTGGATCGTCCCCCTGAGATGAACATTGTCATTGACAGAGTTCACAGGACTCTGGGTCCTCAATCCACAACTTCGGATAGACCCAGAGATGTGCTGTGCCGCCTACATTCTTATAATCTTAAAGAGGAAATCCTTCAGAGGACCTGGCAGGTGGGCATTTTGGAGTTTGATGGGGCCGCGGTCCACCTGCTGCCTGACGTGTCCCGCAAAACACTGCAAATGCGCAGATCCCTTAAACCCTTGCTGGAGCGGTTGGGGGCACAGGGTCTCACCTACAAATGGGGACACCCCTTTCATGTCATTGTGAAAAATGGCAACAGATCCTTCTACCTGCGCCATCCTTCTGGCCTTCCTGACCTTTTTCAGTTCGCTGTAATGGAACCCATGCAGGTGCCGAACTGGCTTACATCAGCGGGCACCCTGGAGCCGCGTACCATCTCTTCCAGAGAGGACCCTCCTGAAGATCGCTACAACCGCGGCCCTCGGAGGGGCAGGCGCCGAGGCTCCAGACGGCCCACACCGTGAAGAGTTCCTGATTACTTACATGGGGTCTGCAAGTTCCTGTTCGCTCACTTTTTCTGAGCGACTCCCATGAGTTCTTGGGGAATGACTGTCCGTACCCGCCACTGTTAGATGTTACAATTGACTGATCTCTCCACCCGCTTTTTTCTTTTTGTACATTTGACTGATCTCTCCACCCACCTTTTTTTTTTTTTTTTGCCAAAAGTTGCCCACAGCCGGCTCGGGACTCGGGGCTGGCTACACATTACTTTACTTTATATGAGGTTCTTTTTCCCTTGTTTTGGAGGCCTCGCTTGACTTTTTTTTTTTTTTCTTTTCTCAGTATTGTTAGTGGGTGGGGATAGGGTGTGGCTCGGCCGGTTCCGGGGATGAGTCTCGGTGGGGGACGGGCGATTGGAGATGACCGGACCCCCGGCTCTGGCCGAGCTCCTCTGGTGGGATTTGTGCTATGGGTGGGGGACTTCGTTTTCTCCTTCAGGACTGTAGCTTTATTTGCTGTTCTCCAGGTTCTTTTGCCCCTGTGTTGCCTTTCTACTGTGACTTTTTTCCACTGTCCTATATAAGACTTGGTCCTTCCGATGTCTGTTGGGTGTCACGTCCTTTGGTTATTTTTGCTGTTTTACTTTTTCTTTTATTTTTATTTTTTTATTATGGTGGGGGAGCCACATGGCCGGGGCTCTGAGCATACCCGTGCTTTGCCACTTCCCTCTCTAGGCCGCCTCTACCCTGGTGGTAGACAAATATCTCGATAGAGATTTCTTGATAGTTTGAGTCTTTTTTTTTTTTTTCTTCCCGTTTCTTCTCTTTCTTTTCTTGCTCCTTTGCACTTTTTCTCAGCCTAGCCTCCCTCAGCCTTTTCCTCTACTCCCCTTCTTTGGGTTTTTTTTTTTTTTTCTCCTCCCTCCTCGTTACCCCCCTTCCCCCACGCTGTCTTGGACTGGTTCTTGTCCTCAGTTGTGTTGGAGATCATGGCCTTGAAAGTTCTTTCTTGGAACGTAAAGGGCTTGAACTCGCCTGAAAAGCGAACGAGTTGCCTTTCGGAACTCTGGCGTCAGAGGGCGCAGGTCGTCTTCTTACAGGAGACTCATTTTCTGAGCGACAAAATACCAAAACTTTGCAACAAACGGTTTCCAACGGTCTACCATAGTTCTTCAGCGTCCTCTAAATCCAAAGGGACCAGTATCCTCTTAGCGGGCTCTCTCCCCTGGCAATTCCAGGACGTGCTGTCCGATCCGGAAGGGCGTTTCCTTTTGCTTAAAGGCTCGATCTATGATCATAAGGTCACATTAGCTACTGTTTACCTACCCAATAGTAGCCAACTTCCTGCCCTGGAAAAGTTCCTTGCCACTTTAGATTCCTTCCTCGAGGGTACTTTGATCTTGGGAGGGGACTTCAACCTTTGCCTGGATCCACGGGTGGATTCCTCTGGGGGTACCTCCTCTATGTCGAGCGGCGTGAGACGCCGCCTGCACGAATTATTGCACTCCCATCGTTTAGTGGATATCTGGAGGATCTTTCACCCCCGGGAGAGGGATTACACCTTTTATTCCGCGGTACACGACTCTTATACCAGGATCGACTTTTTCTTGCTTCAACATTCGTCCGTTCCGTTGACTTCCAAAGCTGAGATTGGGCATATCGCCTTGTCGGACCATGCCCCCACGGTGTTGGAACTCAACATCCAAAACTCCCATCCAACCACTCCTTCTTGGAGGCTGAATGAAGCGCTCTTGCAGGACCCCGCCATAGTCACGGACATCCTTGCAGAACTACAGGCGTTTTTTGCTGCCAACTTGGACTCGGTAGACAATCCCCTTTCAGTTTGGGCGTCTCATAAGTGCGTTATTAGGGGAATCTTGATTAAGCACAGCCACATTGTAAAAAAAAAGAGAATGGAGACTCTCTCTGGGCTCCTGTCACGCCTTCGGCGGTTGGAGAGCAGCCATAAAGTGGGTTCGGATACGGCCACGGCCGTGGAGTTGTTGGAGGTTCGAGAAGCTATACGGGAACACTCCCTCTACGAGGCAAAACATGTCTTGGTGAAGGTTCGACGGTCTTTTTATGAATACGGGGACAAGTGCAGCCGCCTGCTCGCTAATGCCCTGAGAGCGGGGAGGTCCTCTACCTTCGTGTCTGCCTTGTCTACTCCGACGGGCACGAGGATTCATTCCACCCCGGACCTGGCGAAGGCCTTCCGCGATTTTTATTCTTCGCTATATAACATTGATAGAGTGCCGGCCTCGCCCTTGGAGCCTCAGATCCCTCCGAGTCTGGCCTCCTACCTTCGCGAGGCTAACCTTCCAACCATCACCGCTGAGGAAGTGGAGGACCTCTCTCGGCCCATTTCGGTAGCGGAGTTCGGGGCGGCAATTGCATCCACTTCTCTACGCAAAGCACCTGGCCTTGATGGTTTCTCGGGAACGTATTATAAGACCTTCCAGGATGTTCTCGCGCCACATTTCGTTAAAGCTTTCAATGCCATTACTGACGACAAACAGGTACCGTCGGATATGCTGAGAGCCAGCATAACGGTCCTCCCCAAACCAGGCAAGGACCCCCTTTTGTGTGGGAGTTATAGGCCGATCTCCCTGCTCAATTGCGACGTCAAGCTTTTCTCTAAGATCCTGGCAACTAGACTGGCTCCGTTGATGCCGCGTCTTGTCTCTTTGGACCAGGTTGGCTTTATTCAGACACGTGAGGCTAGGGACAATACTGTTCGTTCCCTTAACATTATAGAGAGAGCACAGAGGCTTCGCACACCGCTATTGCTCCTGTCTACAGATGCCGAAAAGGCGTTTGACCGGGTGAACTGGTCTTTTCTTCATGCCACGCTGCAACATGTGCACCTGCAGCCCCCGATGCTGTCCTGGATAGCCTCGCTATACTCTACCCCCACTGCGACGGTCCGCGTCAACGGGTTTAGCTCGGACCCCTTTCCTATAGCCAACGGCACCCGACAGGGATGTCCCCTGTCTCCGTTGCTATTTGTTCTGACATTGGAACCGTTCCTCCAACACGTCCGGGATAATCCCTCGATCCAGGATGTACGTACAACTGACTGCCATCATAAAGTGGCTGCTTACGCAGACGACTTACTTTTTTATATCACCAAACCTCTCATATCCCTTCCTTCTTTACTTGCTGAGTTGAGCCGCTACTCTTCACTGTCCAATTTCAAGATCAACCTCCAGAAATCGGAAGCCTTGAACGTTTCGATTCCCACGGCGACTATTTCGGCCCTGCGCCCACACTTCCCGTTCCGATGGGCCACGCGTTACATTCAGTACCTAGGCACGAAGATCTCTGCAAACTTGTCTGAGGTCTTCTCCTTGAACTTTCAGCCCTTCCTAGGCACTCTGTCCGGAGACTTACAGAAATGGGACTCGCTGGCATTGTCGTGGTTTGGTCGTTGTAATGTTTTGAAAATGAATGCGATGCCCCGGTTGCTTTACCTCTTGCAGGCACTGCCGATAAGACTGCCTCGTATCTTTTTACACTCGGTCCGCTCAGCGTTTATCAAATTTGTTTGGCATGGTCGGCATCCCTGTCTTGGAGTCGACGTGTTGGTACGTTCCAAGGACAGGGGGGGTATAGGCTTTCCGGACCCTGCCTTATACTGTACTGCTGCCCACATGACGAGGGTCCTGGACTGGTGCAGACACAAGTCCCTTAAGCTTTGGGTCCAGTTGGAACAGGAGGCATGTGATGCACCGCTCGCGGGATTGCCCTGGACAGGGCGTCATCACTTGGCCACCGTCTCGGAGCACCCCTTGATAGGTGCCACCCTGGCCGAGTTGGACAGATTCTACCGCATGGCCTCCTTGGAGGGCCATCCTTCTCCTATGTCACCTATTATTGGACATCTGGGCTTCCAGCCCGGGCTTGCGGATGCGCATTTTAGTCTTTTATCTGCCACTGGGTTGGTTCGCGCTTCCCAACTACTGAGTCCCGGGGGGTGGCGCGTAGATCGTATTCTGCCTCCTGGCCAACCCCCCTCTTTCCTTAACCAATGGCGCTCTCATCAACTTTCGCATTTCCTGCACTCACAGCCACATTACTCGTCTTTCCAGCGTGATCTACACGCCTTTGAAGAGCTGTGCCTGGGGGAGGGACCGATCCGTGGATCCCTTTCCAACTCCTATAGGCTCCTTTTGGAGCTTAGGGCGGGATCTGAGCCCCCTTTTCTTGCTAAATGGGAAAGGGAGCTTGGAGCTACTTTCTCTGTCCCTCAGCGGGAGCGCATATTGTATTTTGCGCACAAGTCGGCACTCAGCGGCCGATATCAGGAAACTACATATAAATTGATGACCAGATGGTACAGAACGCCATCGATGTTGGCCAAATACTTTCCTCAACAGAGCGACCGTTGCTGGAGGTGCCATTCCTCCGAGGGCACTCTCTTGCACATTTTTTGGGATTGTCCCGTCCTTGCCTCCTTTTGGGACCCAGTACTGCAATTCATTCAGAAATTCACGGATGTGGCTTTGCAGGGGGATCCTAAGGCAGTGCTGCTTAACCTCACGCCTATGTCTAAGAAGAGATACAGCAAATCCCTACTCAAATACCTCTTAAGCGCTGCGCGAGCCTGCATTCCAGCTATGTGGAAACAGCAATCTGCCCCCAGGTTTCGCAATGGCTTGCCAGGGTGAGCGAACTCGAGCATATGGAGGAACTTACGTCCGAACTCCGAGGGACGAGAGAGGCGCACAGGACTAGGTGGATACATTGGAACCTATTTCGAGTCTCCGAGGAGTACTTGCCATACTCTGACCCACTGTAGGGGGTTGGTGCCGCTTGAGATGTAGCAACTTTTGCAGCCCTTTTTGGGCGCCCTTCTGGCCAGTCCAATCCCTTCGAAAATTCCCGTCCTGGTTGGCGTGGGGGATTTGCACCCTTTTTTTTTTTCTCTCTTCCCTCCTTGCCTTTCCCTCTTTTCAATCCTTCTTTCTATCTTTCCTACAACGTTCTTTCTTTTTTCACTCTGGTAACCTTAAGGTGAAAAAAAAAATAAAAAATTTCAGGATGCACACAGGCTCAGGCGCCTGCCCACCTGGAGTACGGTTTCTTGTCCTCCTTCACTTGTTGGTTTGCTGGTTTGACTTTAGAGGCGTCATTCCCGGGGTAAGTTTGCCTCCCTTACATGGAGGACCTGGGAATGGCGCGTTCTCTGCATAAATGTTATTTAAAGTAGCGGATCACCTTTTTATATTTTCTCATACTGTCCGCTTTTGGTTCTCCGCACTTTTGTGTTGTAATGACAAACCTGTTGTTTCATGAGTCTACATATTTGCCTGTTGCCTGTATTGTATTCTTTAAATAAAAAATTTGAAAAAAAAAAAAGCTTTATTTCCCACATCAAAAGAAATATACTCACAGTATGTAGTACTTGTAAGAAGCAGATATTGTATAGCAGAGATGGTTTCGGGAATGCCGCGGCCACGTGCGTTCCACAGAGAACCAGGAAATGATGTCAGAAAGTGCCGCACCGGAAGTACATCAGGACAGTTTCAGCAAATCCAGGACAGTTGGTACAGTCCTTGATTCTGCAAAATATTTGACTAAAAGTTATTATTATACAAGATTGAGGAATTGACAGAGAGGAGTAGCAGACACGGAACGGTTGGTAAGGTGGATGAGTCTGGCAGCAGCATTCATGATGAATCCAAGGGTGGATATCCTATGTAAAGGTAAGCCAATTAGGAGGGAGTTGCAGTAGTCGAGGCGTGAGATGACCAGGGAGTGAACTAAGAGCTTGGTGGTGTCATTGGTTAGAAAGGGACGTATTTTGGAGACGTAGCAGAGGTTGAGGCGGCAAGATTTGGACAGTGATTGGATGTGGGGCCTAAAGGATAGATCAGAGTCCAGGATTACACCTAGAACCTTGGCATGCGGGGATGAGTCAATAGTTGTGCCATAGAGAGAGATCAGGGGAAGGGGCACGTGGCGGAAGAAATATAATTAGTTCGGTTTTTGATAGATTGAGTTTGAGGAAGTGGTGTGACATTCAGACTGATATGTCTGTTAGTAAATTAGTGATACGTGAATAGACTGAGGGAGTGAGCTGGGGGGTAGAGAGATAAATTCAGGTGTCATTGGCATAGAGATAGTATTGGAAGCCATGGGAGGCTATCAGCTGACCCAGGGAAGAGATGTAGATTGAGAATAGGAGACGTCCAAGAACAGAACCTTGGGGGACCCCAACAGAAAAAGGAAGAGGAGAGGAGGAAATAAAATTGTAAATAACGCTAAAGGTGTGGTTGGATAAGTATATAGAGTACAGTCACGGAAACTAGAGGCGTGGAGTTTTTTGAGGAGGAGGGGGTGGTCAACTGTATCAAAGGCAGCAGAGAGGTCCAGGAGTAGGAGTACAGAATAGAGTCCATTGGTTTTTGGCCATTAGTAGATCATGTTAGTTTTAGGAGGGCAGTTTCTGTGCAGTGTTGAGGGCGAAATCCAGAATGAAGGGGATCAAGAAGGTTATTCTCTGCAAGGTGGTCGCTAAGTGTAGACCAGACATTCAAGGAGTTTGGATAAAAAGGGGAGCAGGGAGAAGGGGCGTAGGTTAAGATTGATGGGGTCCAGACGAGGGCTTTTTAAGTATGGGGGTGAGCTAAAGCATGTTTTAGAGAGTTGGGGAAGATGCTAGAAGAGAGGGAGAGATTGAAGATCCAGGATCCAGGGGACAGGTGGTTAGCAAGAAGTTTAGCAACTTCGTCAATAGTGGTAGGGTTGAATGAGGGAAGTAATGATTGTACCTGTGGGCATGGAGTGTGAAGTGGAGAAGGTATCTTGTGCAGAGGAGGTCTCTTCACGAATTGTATCAATCTTTTGTTTGAAGTGATTGGCGATCTCCTGGGCAATGAGTGAGTTAGTGGGTGGAGGCAGTGGAGGAGGAAGTAGAGAGTTGAAAAGTAGTCCAGGGGGAGTGACATTAAAACTGGTTCAGAACCAAAGGTTTCAGAAGAGTCACATAAAAGGAGGCAGCCTGATTTTGCAAGCAACTCAATTGGTTTGGAGCAAAAAGACTGCAAGGGCCAATATAATGAGAAGCCAGCTTGACTCCAAGGAATGTAGAGCTACATATATTAGGTGGGTTAATCATGGTGTTGGGCACCATTTTTTTTTAAATGAGAGCAGAGAACTGTGTGTCCTTCTCTTTCAGTTTTTGCTTTAAATTGTTGGTGACGGTATATCAAAGGCAATACTAGAAGGAGATAATATGCTGGGATAAAGGTTGTGATTTACGATATAATGAAAAAAGCATGCACACTTTCTGCCTCTAACTTTAATTATAATTTGAAGTAGGCCATTTTCAAAAGGCAGTCTGCAATATCTGAAATTACTGTATGGTGAATGTGTTTCTAACACATGTGCCACCACTGACAACCATACCACCCCAGACTAAGATCTATGCTGCCTATATAGAAATCTAGCTTTGTACTTACTTCAGATAGGCTGTGAGCTTTTAGAAGTTGTAAAAACAAAAAAAGGATATATATTATGTACATGAGTGCTTATAGAACATCTAAAACATGAAAGCATTACTTATCTTTATGAGAAATGAAAAGTTTTTAGGCAGGTGCAGTCTACTTTCTCCACTACAGAAGGCACTCTTCCACAGCAGCACTGCAGTTGAAGATGAAGTCAGGTGGAACATGGTTCCTCTATGGTTTCCTCTGTCAATAAGGAAGTTATCCCATTAGATGCTACTGCCCTATGTGACTCTGGCAGCCATCTTGGGTCAGGCAAAGCATTTTAAAGGCCCTGGCTCCCAGGTTTGACCTACATACTGGGTAGAGTAGGGACAGGTTCCGCGCCTGGTAGGGACAGAACTAGTGGCAGGGAAAGGCTCCTAAAGATGGGGGAACGCATGGGGGACTCACAACTTCTCTGAACATCTTCCTGCTTGGACACAAGACAACCATGCCACATTCTGTCCCTCTCAACAGGTGCCGTCAGTTTGGCTGAATCCTGCTTTCTACATGCTGTTGGACCTTTGAGTGTTCCCAGTTGAACTGCCTTTGCATTATTTCAAAAATAAGTTCTTTCATCACACTGGGACTGTGTGTGTGTTATTGCCGCTGCACTGCACTGCACTGCACCCCACCTACATACTTCAAGAAAAAAATGCAAATGAGAAATAACCTTTAAATGAAAAAAAATGCATTTTTGACTTAAAGCGGAGTTCCAGCCATTCACTCACCTGTCCAACGGTCCAGCGATGCGGCCGCCCGAAGCCTCGATCCTCTCCCCCGGCGCCGGCATCACTGCTGTGGGCACCCGGCTGTGACAGTTTGCGGCTTCACAGCCGGGTACCCACTGCGCATGCGCGAGTCGCGCAGCACGCCGTGATTGGCCGGCAATCTTCTGGGACCTCTGACGTGTCCCAGAAGATTGCAGGGAGGGAGTGGGAGAGGAGAACTTCCGTTCAGGGCGCCGCGGCGCTCTGAGCGGAAGTGGGAGCGGGTACCTGTCAAAACTAGGTACCCGCTCCCCCCCCAAAAAAATGACATGCCAAATGTGGCATGTCAGGGGGTCAGGACTCCCTAAAGCGGAAGTTCCACTTTTGGGTGGAACTCCGCTTTAAATAAAAAAAAAAGAATAAGGATTTTTATTTTCAGGCATGAAACTGTAATTTTTAGGTTTCAATTGGCTCAGTGGAAAATAACTCACTTTTTTGGGTGGAAAAAAAGGATCCGTATCGTGGTTTATGAGAAATGAGATGCTTGTAGGCAGGTGCAGTCTACTTTCTCCACTGCAGATGGCACTGTTCCACAGTAGCACTGCAGTTGGAGAGGAAGTCAAGAGGAACGTGGTTTCTCTATTGTTTCCTGGGTCACTATGGAAGCTATCCCATTGGATGCTACTGCCCCTTGTGACTCTGGAAACCATCTTGGGTCAGGCAGAGCCTTTTTAAGTCCCTGGCTCCCAGTTTTGGCCCACATTCTGGGTAGAGTAGGGACAGGTTCTATGCCTAGTAGGGACAGAACTAGTGGCAGGGAAAGGCTCCTGATGAGGAGGGAATGCATAGAGCTCATAACGTCTCTGAACGTCCTCCTGCTTGGACACAATACAGCCATGCCACATTCTGTCCCTCTTAACAGGTGCTATCAGTGTCGCTGAATCCTGCTTTCTACACGCTATTGGACCTGTGAGAGTTTCCGATTGGGCTGCCTTCCCACCAGGTTATTTGTGAACTGTCTTTGCAATATTTCAAAAACAAGTCCTTCCATCACACTGGGACTGTGTGTGTTATTGCTGCTGCACCGCGCTGCACCCCTCTTACATACTCCAAGAAGAAAATGCAAGTGAGAAATAACTTTTGAGTGAAAAAACTGCATTTTTGGCTCAAATAAAAAACTTTAACAAAAGAATAAGGATTTTTTTTTTCAGGCATGAAACTATATATTTTAGGTTTCATTGGGCTCAGTGGAAAATAACTCACTTTTTTGGGTGGAAAATAAGGATCCTTATAGTGGTTTAACTGTTTCTGAAAAGCATACAGTTTCAGGTGTTAAAGTGTGTGTAGACCGAGGTTCAGGTGTTGGTCTTTCACTGCCGCCCATTTTTTGATATTTGTGATGGGCAGCTTTAACCTCTTTGTGACAGCTGGGAGGTGACGCTGCGGCCACTTGACTGCAAAATCGCACTCTACTTTTGTACTCAGTGTCAGTAGAAAAGTCAAATCACTACTACTATGGCACTGACACTCAAGGGAACCCAGCAGTAAATTATTATGTTCTCTTGTGGAAGCCTGTGGAAGATTTTGAAGCAGAGTTCAGGTGCGGTTTTGGTGGCCATTTTGGACACAGATGTGCTACAAATAGTCATAAATAATATTATAAATGTCATAAAGGGGCATTTAATTAGGAAGTGTATAGACAGAGACAGGACCCCTTCTTTGGCAAGGACAGATTCTAGAAGTGGATTCACCTAAGCGGTCAGGATCGGACTGGAGTCCAGGAGGTGCTGTATCCACTTTAAGCACCGAATTAGTTAACACACCACAAAATTAAACCATCTAGAAGGTTTAACTTTTTTAACCACTTAAGCTCCAGAAGATTTTACCTCCTTCATGACCAGGGAATTTTCTTTGCTTTTCAGCACTGTGCTACTTTAACTGGTAATTGCTTGGTCATGCAACACTGTACGCAAATTACATTTATATAATTTTTATCACACAAATAAAGCTTTCTAATCTGTTCTGGGGTTTTTTCGCCACTGGGTTTTACATTTTTAATTTTATTAATGAAAAAAAAGACCAAAAATTTTGATATGTCCTACTTTCTGTTTTAAAACATATCCAATAAAAAAAAAAAAAAAATATAAAAAATCTAATTTCTTCATAAATGTAGGCCAAAGTGTATTCTGCTACATGTTTTTGGTAAAAGAAAGTGTATATTAATTGGTTTGTGTTAAAGTTATAGCATCTACAAACTATAGTATATACTGTATAATGGAATTGTTTTATTTTTTTATTTATACTATTAAGGACGGTGATCAGTGACTTATAGTGAGACTGTGATAGTGTGGCGAGCAATCTGACACTAACTGAAACTGGGTGGGAACTGACAAACTGACACTGACATCACCAGTGACACTAATACAGTGATCAGTGCTAATACCATACTCTGTCACTGTACTAATGACGGGCAGAGGAAATAGCGGTAACATCAGCATTCCCGCCAGGGCTGTAGACAAGTGTATTACTCAAGCTGCCTGTTTTTTTTTGGAACCTTGTAAGTAGCCTTTTAATAAATGAATCATCAATTTCACAAACACTTTGCAATAAAAATTCTCCTTTTGTTACTTTACTCCAAACGATCCGAGCATCTAGTTGACACCATAGGAGCCATTACCTGAGGATGTTGGTAACATACCTAGAGTGAAAGTTGAAGCTCACTAAGGTGTGAAGAGACCTAACTGAGGCCTAACTCTCTGGTAAGAGGCTAATTTTGTATATACCTGGAAGGGGAGCACTTGATGGTGAAATCATGGTGAACACATATGCACGTGTGGACCTTCATTTTATTGAACTTTCGTTTTTTTCTGTTTTTTTTTTTTTTATACATCACTATGCATGTTTGATATTACAATCATGGAATGATATCACTTTGAACAAATTTGATATATTTGGTATATATTATGAAGTTTTGAACTATGTCATATGAAATGTTTATTCACTATTTTTTGAAATTTTATACATTTAATATATGTACAGATTGAAGACAGCATAGCAATTTTTCCTTTTTTACTGTACTGTAATTGTGACGGAACTGTAACACACTCCGCTTGAGTGCTTCCGTCAGTATACCGCTTCCTCCAGTCTGAACATAGATATCAGATATTATAGCTGCCTATTGCAACCAAGAACTAGACGGGACTCATTTAGCTGCAAAACTGGAACTGTTTATTGAACAAGAATACAGGCTTTTTATACACTACACACTCAGGTAAGGCTGATCACATTATTATATGCAAACGTGACTGTATACAGAAATATAGTTGACACTATAAACATTAAGTTAATTAAACAGTTAGCCACCTGGATAGTCCGGGATCTCATTCCAGGTCAGACAATAGGTTAACAATAGTTAAATAGCACAATTAAAAATACAAACAGTGATCTCTCCCCTCCTCAGACTAGTAGGCAACAGACTATAGCAGGAGACCTACTTACAATAAACACATAATGGCCGGGGACCCCACTGGTTTGAGCAGGTTAAATCAACATCTACAGTCATTGCTGATTTCAGGCATACAGGTCCCAAATGTGGATTTGGAACCTCCAGTTCCCAGAGTCTGTGTGTTTTGGGGGACATGAACTTGAATCAGAAACAAGACCACTCCACAGATCTCCCAGGCATACACCTTCCAAGAGTACTGTTCCCTTAAATGCCAGGGCCCATAGTCAGTGGGTAAAAGTCCTCACCAAAAGCCCCTGTCCTGGCTAAGTCTGTCACACTTCTCCCCCCATCAAAAGTCAAACAACAAGGGAATATTTACTGTCAGTAGGTGTGGGACAGAGGTCATTGACTCTCTGTCTGGCCCCCAGTGCTTCAGCTGAATGGTCTTTACCAACACATGGCTAGATCTGTTGCTGGGCAAAGGGGCTGACTGCTCCAGTTCCCTGAAACCGTGGAGACACTGTAGGTGTTAGGCAGAGGCCAACAGCACTCTGCCCTGTTGCCAATGATTTGGAAGCTTCACTACATCAGCTTGTCACTGGGGAGAGGGGCCAACTGCCCCAGCTCCCTGGAACTCTATAGTTGTTGCTGGTACTGGCCAGAGGTTGGTAGCACTCTGTCCTGTTGTCAGCACTTCTGCTGGGGACACCACATCATCCGCTCCAGCTACCTGTTGGGGAGTGGGGCCGACTTCCTCCACTCCCACACTGTGGATCTGCTGCTGGGGAGGAAAGATGACCTCCTTCTCTCCAAAACTGTGTAGCTGCCATTGGGGAGGTGAGCCAGATGCTTCATCTCCCGTTCCCTCATCTGGCTGCTGGGATGACATTTCTCTGTCCTTGTCTCCCAGGTGCATGGATCCTGGCTGGGGAGAGAAGACAATTTCCTCCATTCTAGCTGACTGTTGGAGAGGGAGGACAACAACCTCCTCTCCCTTCTCCACCTGGATCCAGATATGTTGCTGGCAAGTGACCATCTCCTTCTTACCCTGGGCCTCCAGAACTGCCGCAGGTGTGGGGCAGAGGCCTTGGACCCTCTATTCGATTGCCAGTGCTTCAGCTGGAGAAGTTTGTTGTAACTCCACAGCTGCTGCTGTTGGGAAGTCCCATGTCCCTGTCAGTGGTGTGAGAGAAAGGCCAGCTGCCTCTTCTCTCAGGAAGCCTGAAGCTAGCTGCTTTTGGTGCTGGGCAGAGCTCAGTGATGTTCTGCCCTGATGCCAGCTGTTCCTCTGGGAAGCAAACTGAAAAGTCAGTGTCCTTGCACAAATCCTCCAGGGTCACCGGTTGTTGCAGGCAGAGGTTAGCAGCGCTATGCCTGGATACGCGCTCTTCTGCTGTAGGCTCACTGGGTTGTTCCTCCTCAGCAGAAAAGTCGAATAAATCCCCAGTCTCTGGAGCTGTTGTCTAGGGATAGAGTTTCATCATCTCCTGTCCCTGAAACCCAGAAGATGTTCAGTAAATGTTACACCCTCTGGTGAAAAATCAATTAACTCCATGCTTTCAGTGATCTGTGGCTTGAGAGATGAGCCAACAGAGAGAGTCTGTGTGTTTTGGGGAGACATAAACTTGAATCACAAGCAAGACCACTCCGGAGGTCCCCAGGCATACACTTTCCAAAAAGTAGTGTTACCTTAAATGCCAGGGCCCAAAGTCAGTGGGTAAATGGCTTGCTCCCAGTCCTCTCCAAAAGCCCCTGTCCCGGCTAGGTCTGTCACACTAATGATGCTGGCTGGGAAGGGGGTAACATCTAGGGGCAATGAAAAAGTTAACTGTGTGTCTAACAATGTGTAATGTGCGCAATATGTACTGCTTTTCAATGTGGCTGATTTTTCTCTCTGCTTTGCAGGGAGAAAAAAAAACAGCCACATAGCTGTTTTCTGTACAGAGCCCTGTGTTGTTAGTAAACACAGGGCTCTGTGCTGTGATTCGCTAAGATCTGGCAGGGGACGTGCACCCTATACTGGGAAATGCCAGATCATGTACATGTACGTGATCGGGAGCAGTGGGGCTGCCCATCCACAGTATATCTACTTTGGCCAGGCCTTAGCCACTTACCGCAAACTGATGTAGATCTACGTCGGCAGACTTTGCGGGGGTATACCTGGATGATGCCTCTAGCTAGAGGCACCATCCCGGTACCGTGGTTAACAGCAGACGGTCGGCTTTCCGTCGGTAACGTCCGATGCGGCTCGGGAGCTGCTCGATCGTTACCCCCCCCCCCGTCCGCCGGTTGGATGGAGTCCCGATCAAAGCCGGAATTGGCTTAGATCGGGTCTCCGATGACGTAACACCGGAGGCGGCGTCCATGACGTCACTTCCGGGTTACTCTGCTGCAAAAGGCGGCAAATTTAAAAAACTGCTGTATGCAAAAACGCAGTTTTCGGCATTTTGCATACATGGAAGTGTAGTGGAGGGGTCTAGGGTACCTTTCACTGCATATTGGTGTCACAAGGGATGTTTACATTGCTTGTGACAGCAATAAAATTGATCAGATTTTTTATTTTTTTTAAAAACCTGTAATAAAGTTAAAAAAAAATTTTTTTTAGCCGCCCCCGTCACCATTAACGCGCTCACGCGAATGAAATCGCTGTTCAAACCACACATGTGAGGTATTGCCAAGATCGCCAGAGCGTAAGCAATAATTAAAAAAAAAAAGAGCTACACTCTAACTCTAAACTGGTAACCGTTAAAAAAATTTAAAGCGTCGCCTATTGAGATCTCTATTGACCGTAGTTTGTCGCCATCCCACGGGTGTGCGCAATTTTAAACCGTAACATGTTGGGTAACTATTTACTCGGCGTGACATCATCTTTCACAATATACAAAAAAAATGGGCTAACTTTACTGTTTAGTATTTTTTAAATGCAGTGAAATGTGATTTTTCAAAAATTTTCCAAAAAAATGGCGTTTTAAAGACCGCTGCGCAAATACCGCGTCACAAAAAATATTGCAA
Organism: Pelophylax lessonae; assembly: GCF_965119305.1. Taxonomy (NCBI): domain Eukaryota; kingdom Metazoa; phylum Chordata; class Amphibia; order Anura; family Ranidae; genus Pelophylax; species Pelophylax lessonae. Next base: position 616,017,798 of record NC_138771.1, on the reverse strand, counting down.
TAACCAACATTTTATTCTCCAGAGTCTTTGCTAAAAAAATATATATAATGTTTGGGGGTTCTAAGTAGTTTTCTAGGAAAAAATACTGATTTTAACTCAAATACCTTTTTTAACTAAAAATACCCCTATAATACTAATCCATCGCCCTTTACAGAACCGCTATTGTCATACTTACAAGGTGTACAGTATTAGATTTTAGTCAAAATCTTACTTTAAAAATGCTGTCTGGGCGTGGCCATCTTAGATGTGGGCATCTGAAGCCGCAGTGTAATCTGCTGTGTCCTTCTTCCTGATTCCAGGGAGTGTTCTGGGAGTTCTTTCTGATTCCAGCCTCCTGGGAGTGATTACAAACAGCTCCCAGGATGCAATGCAAAGGCGGAAGTGATGTCGGTGGCTGTGGCCACAGAGGGAGGAGAAGGAGGAAGTACAATCAAAAATGCCCTGAAAATAAGGTAAGGGACCCCCGAAAAAAATTGAAAATGCCCAATTGTTGATCTGCATAGCGAGCACTCCAGGAATCACTAAAGTTGCAAAATAGGCCGGAACTCCACTTTAAGCGGTTCATTTTGTGGTGTGTTAACAAACTAACTCAAAGCTACAATTGTTTGTTACCCCAACACTTCACATTCCGAATATGTGCCTGCTGTACCATGTACTTGTATGAAAAAGGATCCTGTTCTTTCTGTATTGCTTCCTTTGTGTGAAATCCAGGGTTTCCCTGCCAGTCCCTCTGCTTTCCTATTAAAAACTGTCGACACTAGACATGAGAGCACAGCGTGGTCAGTTTCCTAGCTCTGCTGGGAACTCAGCCTGCTCTACTCCAATGATTAGACGTGTCCTGACCCGCCCTCTACCCTGCACATCCTTTCACTGGGAAGATCAGTGTGCTGCTGTTTTTCTCCCCTTGGCTCTTATGCAGCTGAGAACAGAGGGAATGTGGCCACTTATAAAAAGGGGAAAAAAAGGGTTAATAATGATTTTTATATCAATATACAAATGTTTTGCCTTTCATTTCTATTTTACACTGAATGGATTGTTTTACAAGGTGAGGGTTTTCATTTCTTTTAACTTCAAATAAACTGTTGTGTGTTTAGTCCTGTCCTTGCCTCCTCTGCTTCATAGTATCTGTGTGTTACATGTGAGTTGACTCCAAACTGGTAATTATGGTGATGATATGTGACTATATTTTTTTCTAACAAGGCACTGCTGCTTTTCCTTTGATACAGGAAACAAGTCAACTTTAAAGGCACTAATGACTATGCAATTAATTGGTTAAAGTGCATCCGTCTTGTGTCTGAATGACTTTCCCTCTTTGTGGTCACATCTGAAACACCCTCCAACACAGCTTCTCCTCCCTCTGCTACGAGTCGCTTCTGTTTCCCCATTCTCATACAGGACCCTGCTACTACTGCCGCACTGACGATGGACAGGTATGTGACTTCTCCAATGTCAGTGTTCACGGTGGAGGAGCCTGGACACCATGCTGCCTCCTGTCCACCTCCGGGAAGAAGAAGGGCAAGTTGCAACTTGCTAATACAGCTGATTTTGCTGCTGTTTGCCATGCTGGCACTGTGTGGGGTAGCCTCTCAGATATACTACCTTTCCAAGGTGCAGGCCAATCTTAATGCTGCTCAAGAAACGGTAAGTGTTCTTACTTGTGTGTTGGGAAGTGTGGGGGATGGTGGGCACAGACCATACCTGGGAAGCACAATGATATAACCCTGAGACTCTAAGATTTTAGGTTCACTGTTTTATTGATTCATTGAATTTTCTGATGTCTACACATAACAATCTCCAGGCAATTTTAACCACTTTCAACCAGCTTTCATTTGCAAAGTCAACAAAATCAAGGCAACCTACCACCAACATTTTCATTCAGTTGAAGATGTTGGTCCTAAGTTGCCTTTGATCCATCTGATCATTCTTTTGCAATTAAATATGGTTGAAAGTGGAGGAATTTCCAGGAGAATGTAGTGGTGGGAAGTGATAGAGTTTGCCTGTTTAGTGATGGTCACACATACATACCAGTCTACATGCAAATTCAACTACTTTCCAAGAAATCAGGTCAATCTACCACTAATAATTTAGATCAGCCTATCTCAAAATTTTTACCCCTGAAGAACCATTGAAATAATTTTCAAGTCTCAAAGAGCCCCTGCTAAAATAATTAATGGGGGGGGGGGGGGGGGGGTTGAGTGGGAAGAACGCATTTGACAGCTAAAAGGTTCCACCAGGTGGCATTGGACCAAGAATTCCACAGGCATCTTCAGATGGTAGGTCAGTCAACCACAGATCAAGAAACCCCTTGAAACCTCTGGAGGAACCCTACGGTTCCATGAAACCCTGGTTAAGAATGGCTTCTTTAGATGGCTATACATTGTTGGTGGTAGGCTTTTTTTTATCCATGTGGTCATTTTTGCAATCAACATCTGGTTGAAAGTGGTAGAATTTGCCCGAAGCTTGCCTTCTGTGTAGGCAGCATGTATTTTGCTACAAAATATGGGAACTGAAGACAATTTACCACAAAGAAACTGCAGGGACTGTAAATTTTCCTCTGATAAAAGAATAATGTTTTGTATGGTCCACGATATTTTTTTTTTAAAATCAAAAACAAAGTTTATTAAACCATTGAAGTGTACAGCAAGTATCAAAAGGCAAGCATAAAACAAAATACAGTCCGCCGTACCTGAATAGCAAAGCATTGTAAAACAGAAACAGGACCCCGCCACCCCAAAACAAAATCAAAAACTGCCAAAGGGTCCCCCAATTGGACCAGAAGGGCCCAACCCAACCATACAAAGGTCAACACCCAGCCAGTGCAGTCGATACAGTTAGGTGGAATACATGTTGCTTAACAGGCTCAGGAAACCTCTAAGTAGAGCACGTCTGGGACGACTGAAGCCACCTGTCCCAAATCTTATGATATTTAGCAGGACATCCCCTATTGACATAAATTAGCTTCTTATATGGCAAAGTAGCATTTACCTCTGCAATCCACGCAGCCAAAATAGGGGGCGAGGATTGCATCCAGCTGAGAGCCAACATCTTACGGGCACTAAATAACGTCTCATGTATAAATTTTAGGGAACTCTTGTCAACTTCCAGATCTGGAAACAGGCCCAAAAGACATTGTCTGGGATCCAATGAGACCGGAGAGCCCATCTGGTCATGCAGAAACCGCACAACTTGTTGCCAGAAACAGTTGACTCGGGGGATGGTCCACAATATTTAGTATTATTTATAATATTTAGGAATCCAGAATAATGGTGTACATGATTTCACTGCAGAAAACTCTAACTGGCCTGTACATATTTCGTGTAAATCACATATGGCCTGTATTGAGTCAGATTGCCTTGAGTACTCAATCCGAGGTGTGTAGGATGTCGCTTCACTTTGAACTGTTTCCCAAATTTTCTGGTGTCATCTTTGGGTTTCTGGTAACAGTTTTCAAGACTTTTAGAAAATCAGAGTATAATTTCTAGGTAACCTTTGTGTCGTAACCTAAAAAAGGTACAATACACTTTTCTCATTTTGAATGATGAATTAGAAAGTTTTTAAGAATTTTAATTTTCAGATCATAATTAGTAACATTTGCTGGCCTGCAAGTAAAAACAATTATGACTGCGCCCTATATATTCATCAGCTCACAAGTAAATTAAAGAGACTAACAATCCACCTATGAAATCCAGATTGAATAGAAGGAGCCATTGCCTGAGCCATTGCTTCACACTTATGCCAGCGTTAGGCTAGGGAAGCTGTATATAAAGGTTGTAATGGACCTATCAAGTTAATGACCAGTGACCACAATCATGGCCATTCACTCTTTCAAGTAGCCAGTTTTTAATCTACCCTATTGGATTGCAGTTATGCTATTCATGCCCCTGGTCCCACTGGAGACTTAAGCCCCGTACACACGCAACGATTATCGGCCGACCGATCATCCGACTTTTGTCCATAGTGGTTTTTTGTTGGTTGGAATGTGCCTAGACTGCACACAAATTTTCTCGCCCAACAAAAATCTACTTCAGAAGTGATGTCATGTGTTGGTTTGATTTCTTTGTGTTCTTTCTTCTCTGAGCATGCCCAGACTTGCTCATCAGATTTTTCCCTGTCGAAATCTGTACTGACTGCACCAAAATTGGACGTGTTTTGACGGCCAACAAAAATTTTCTAGTCTGCACACCAGATTTTTTTCGGCCGAAAAGTTTGAGTTGGTTGTCGGAAGCATCATACTAACAAGCCGAAAATCGGCAGATCGGAGGTTGGACGAAAATTCCCTGCCAATTTTCGATGCGTGTGTACGGGGCTTTATTCTCCATATTGGAGGATTTGCCAGACATTTGCTAGACATTTACCACACCTTTTGTCATTTCTAATGACTGCAACACTACCAGCTATTACACTACTGGATTCTTCTCCCAGGACTGTAAACCCAGAAAAGTCATTAGCAAACGCATACAAAGTGGGACGAACCGGTGAAGACAAATATTGCTGGAGTTGCTCAGTATGGACCCCTAATCCTATTCAGGGAATGGCTGCATCCATCATAATCAAATCACACAGGACCCATGTGAGTCCTATATGCAGCCCATATAAAGGAACGAATATTACTTACAAAGGGCAATTATGACCTTGCACCTCTATCTCTTTAAACTACACATGTAATGTTTGGCGGATGGAAAGAGGTAGAAGGATAAGATTGCTGGTCTGTTATAAATTGGATTAAGTGGTCATTTATAAAAAGGATCCAATCTAGACAGAGAAGTAACAAAAAAATATACTGTCCAGTATGTAGAAGGGTACTGACTCACCAAAGTGGCCTGGTGGTGTCCTCAGGAGGAACAGATGCGGACACTAATACCAAGGATGGGAAAACAACCCACCAGAGTAGTTCCAAAAGGATGACAGACAGCAGTCTCACCTTCAAAAAACGTTATTAAATTCAAAAAGTAATATATCAAATACAGTAAGTCGAAAAAAAAAATGGCCTCCACCGTTCATAATAAAACAATGTTTTCCCTGAAGTGGCATAGCCGCAAATTGAGATTATTTAATTCATGTTAGACCCGTTGATTGAGCATAGTGTATCGCTGTATGCATACCCAGGTCTTGGGTCTTCATTTATTGCAGTTACTCCTTATGCTCTCTTTGACATTGGTAAACTTCACCACATAGCCTGGTTCAATTTCACCTGGATTTCATACCTATTAGCCACTACTGTGTGTGTGTTGGCATGACCGTGTTTCCCAGAATATTTTAGATGTGACAGCGTTGTCAATTTTATTATGAATGGTGGAGGCCACATGGTTTTTTGGTTTACTGTATTTGATATATTCCTATTTGAATTTAATAGAGCTTTTTGAAGGTGAGACTGCTGTCTGTCCTCCTTTTGGAACTTGGGTTGTTTTCCCATCTTTGGTATTAGGTGGTCATTGCCCTATACACTTGGCCACCTTAAATCCCAATAGAACATTCAGTTTCAATCAGCTAATTAAATACTAGGGGCATCAAGGCAAATGGTGACAATGCGGGAAAAGCAACAGGTTCCGTTTATTGGCAACCCATCAATCTGTTTTACAAACCTTCACCTTCACTTTGCTCTCTGGGTGCCTGAGCACAAGCAGTGGAAGGAAGCAGAGTCAGTCACATGCTTTCCATACCTGGAGGAACCAAGAATGTATCTTCAATACAAGTGGCTGGATGGAGTGGTGGAGGAGTGAAGGAAACATGAGTATGTCCTGCTGGTTGTGCTGCCATTAATGTAAATCTGGACATAAATTATCCCCTAGTCCCATTTATTACATGAATGCATGTCCTAGAATGCTGACCATACACCATACACAAAGCTTTTTTTTCTCTCCACCTCTAGGCAGAACAGATTCCTCCATGCTTAACAGTGCAGATGGACAAATCTCCTTCCATGGCCATCGCATTCTACCAGAGTAGTGCCTGCAACTGATTGAGTGTTGTTTGGCTGACAGTTCTCCACTCAGCTCCTTCCTTTTTCAATCAAAGGATTTTGGACAGGGGGGTGCCTACAGGGTCTTCCATGGAGTACATTTTCTGGTGATCTTGTTGAACTGGCCAAAATTCACGTTGTGTATGGCCAGCTTCTGTTTGGGCTTACAGGAATTGAATGCTAGCCATACAGGATTTGTTTTCTCTTGTACACTGAGACAAAATGTATGGGTGCAGGAATCTCTGCTTATCGCTATTGTATTCACTGTCACTGTTTAGCCAATGTCCTAATATGGTTATGTGGCCATATTAGGTCAGTGATGTCAAGAGCATCCCTGTGCCTTTGTGTTCATGGTATCCCTCACCCACACCTCATTGGCCCAGTACTGACAGCTGCCTTCAGGGTTCGGACAAACATGGGTTTGGACCAAACCTGGAGCCAAACTCAAGCTCACCTCTAGTCTCCAGTAGTTTGTGTCTCAAAGATGAGGGCTGAATTTCCAAATAGGCACTGTAGGCATGTGCCTACAGGCACCCTTTCTAGAGGGGCACAGGGCACCATCTGTATGGTTTATTTTTTCATAAATTTTTCAGGGAAGGAGGAGCAGACTCACTGCATCGGTTAAAGGGGGGTAATGCGGGAAAGGAGGAGGCACACACTGAAGCAACCTGTCAGAGGCAGGAGAACAGGACAGCTGCGGGAGGAGAGAGACAGAGGCAGACTCACTGACAGGTGAGCTGTGGTGTCACTATGGGTGTGCAGGGGTTGCGGACTGCACCCGGGTGACAGCTGCCACAGAGGTGACACCAAGGGCTGGCTGCTAAATTGCCTCCGCTGCTGTCACTAACACACCAGAGTGGAGCGGAGAGCAGGAGGCAGAATGAGAACACTTCTGTACAGCGGGAGACACAGCAGCACCAAATAGAGGGTGGGAGCTGCCGGGGTTAACTTTCTAAGTTAACTAGCAGGTGATTGGTTGCTAAGTGGTCCTAGCAACTAATCATCAGCTTGTTAATATGAAAAATTAACTCCAGCAGCTTCCGCCCTCTTCAGCTGTGTCTCCCGCTCTGCGTGGTAGGAAGGGCAGAGATGTGGAGGTTGTGTAATCTGAAGGAGGAGGAATAGCTGTAAGGGGCTGTGTAATATAAAGGGGGCTGTGTAATGTGCAGGGGCTGTGTAATGTGCAAGGGCTATGTAATGTAAAGGGGGTTGTGTAATGTGCAAGTGTGTTTGCATTGTGCAATGGACTGTGTAATGTGAAGTGGCTGTGTAATGTGCATGGGGCTGTGTAATGTAAAGGGGGCTATGTAATGTAAAGGGGGCTGTATAATGTGCAAGGGGTTATGTAATGTAAAAGGAGCTGTATAATGTGCAAGGGGTTGTGTAATGTGTAGGAGGCTGTTTTATGTGCAAGGGGTTGTGTAATGTGCTGGAGGCTTTGCAATGTGCAAGGGGTTGTGTAATGGGCAGGAGGCTGCGTAATGTATAAAGGGCTGTGTAATGTGCAGGGGCTGTGTAATGTAAAGAGGACTGTGTAATGTGCAGGGGGCTGTGTAATGTGCAGGGGGCTGTGTAACGTGCAAGGGGTTGTGTGCAGGGGCTGTGTAATGTGCAAGGGGTTGTGTAATGTAAAAGGGGCCCAGAGGTGCTGGGGAGAATACAGGACGGAGTACACTGGACGGAGTACACTCGGGGATTTACACTGCGGGGATTACACTGGGGGGATTTACACAGGGGGGAGTATGCTGTGGGGAGTACACTGGGTGGATTTACACAGGGGGGAGTTTACTGGGGGGATTTACACAGGGGGGTACACTGCGGGGAATACACTGGGGGGATTACACTGTAGGGAGTACACTGGAGGAGTATACTGGGGGGCTTACACTAGGGGGAATGCCTCATTTATTTGAAACTTGTAATATTTACTTTTTGTTCTGAGTAAAATTATTTTATCAAGAAAAAAAAAAAAAGTCGGCCTTACTGTTTTTTTTTTTTTTTTTTGGGGGGGTGGGGATGGGGGGTTTGGCGCTTCAGAATCCTCTGCCTATAGGCTCCTGAGATATAAATCCAGCCCTGTCAAAGCCACTCTCTCCCAGTCCTGGGACATTTAGTGCTCAGGGCAAGGATGACAAAGTGCACCCAACCCCCCCTCCCCCACAAAGTGAGAGCATCGCGTTTCATCAGAAATCTCCTCCCTTCCCCCCCTTAATAAACATCCAGCACTGATGTGCACACTCGCCCATCACCCCACCCCCCAGCCTAAATTTCTTCTGCAAGCCAGTTTTTAGCAAAAATGTCCCCTCCTCCCAACTCAAATTACCTCCCCTCCACAAATTCTTTCACCCAAATACTGTATGCCCTTCTTAGCACAAATCCTCTCCTATCCTAGCACAAATATCCTTTTCATTGCCTGTCAAATGCCACTGTCAAATCCTCCCTCCTACCATAAATTCCTCACTGTGTCCCCAGTACAACCCCCCCCCCCTTAAACTTACAGGCCTAAAATGCTACAGGGGCAGGAACTCACCATGTGGTCCCCTCCTCCTGTACATGAGCTCACTGCCCACCCTGCCCATCACTTGTCCCCGCCCTTCTCTCGACCACCAAGCTGCTCAGTTTTGTCTTTACTTCATTGAATCTGTAATATCTGGTAGTTGGGTGCAATTGGGAACTCTAGTGGGAAAATCCGCTTGAAGTGGTGAACAATATAAGAAGTCAACATGAGATAACACGTCTCACCAACCACAAAAAAACGTGATATTACTTTAAAGGAGGCTAACCTTTAAAGGGGTTTTCCAGTGCAACTTTACCAACCCTTATTAGAGTATCAGCAGAGGGGCTTTCCACATCTACTGTCGAGAAGAAACCCCTTACCAATCTCACATGTCTACCAGCAATGTGTGCCCCTCTCCATAGATCCCTGATGCAGAGCTGACATTGGGGTCTGCATTGGTTTGTGGGCTCCTGGTACATCCGGGAACGTCTATGAGAAGACATGTAGGGTTAATATGGTAGAATGCTAAATTTAGTTTATTGGCAGGATTGACTTTAAAGAACGTTGTCAATGCTACAAAATAGTGGATGGGGTTGATGTTTTAATGGGTTATTAGCTTACCAAAAATTAGCATAGCAAAATTTAATCAGAAGATTCTTCTAAAGAACATGTTGAAAACGTAATTGTCTGGTAGGCTGACCAGTCCAGTCTTCATTCTCTTGTGGAGCTGCCGAAGCTGCTGTTTTCTAACAGTTCCAGATGTTCCGAATAGCTCTATCTGATCACTTATAAGATTTAAGGAATGGCCTGTAGACAACAATGAATGTTTAGAATTGATCAGTGACATAAAATATAACAATGGCCATTTTATAAATAACTAGACATTAAGCCCGTTAAATTAACGGGCGCTAGAGCATAGAGCCACATGACGTAGCCAGCTCTGCGCATAGCGTCCCTGTTGCCCTAGCAACATCGGGGACACGCGCAGAGCTGACCGAGCGGATCTCGCGTGACATCGCTCGCCCGCCGACACTTGTAACGGCCGCTGCCGCTTAGCAGTAAGTCCGCGCGAGCGCGCACCCGCTGCGTGCCCGCGCACACCCGCCGCTTCAACAATTTCACCCGGCCGCCCGAAGTCTCTGTGCTCCAAGTCCCAACGGCTGTCCGTGGGGCACATGCGCAGTAGCGCAATCCCACGGACACAGGGACTGGACGCAGAGACACTTGTACTTTTTATGTATAGATTGAAAGCTGAACACAGCTGGCACACTAATGATGGGAAAAATGAACGACCAAGAATCTTCACTTGCTTTTTGACTTGCTCAAGTGTAAAGCAGACCCATACACTAACTCTCCCTCTTTACCCAACCCCAACACTTAGCCTAAAACTTAACACTATCCATAAAACGTAACCTAACTCCTAACCCTTAGCAGTTAGCTTGATGATGCTAAGTCTACCTCGAACTATAACCTACAGCAAAACTCCATCTGTAGGGTATAGATTGGACTGGGCACAACCCTCACCATAATAATAAATAAAAGTGGAGTTCCACTTTAAACCCCTAAACACTAACCTCATCAGTAATTCGTATCCCCTTGTCCATTATACTAATCGAAAACCTAAGCTATTTCATATCACTGAACTGATCCTCACAACAACACCTAAAGCATCAGGACCAATAATTGTCAGTCCATTCTGAAAATGGCCGGCACTAAAACCACTGTTCCATATTTTGTGAACCAAAATGATCAAAGTGTCTAAAATAGGAACTCTATTCCCTGTAGCAACCAGCACTACTAAAGCCTACAGTGGAAAATGTTAGATGGAGACTAAACATTCAAAGTTGAACTCCAGCCTTCAGTCTTGCACAGTTGTACAGGCTCTTCTCCTCTGTTAAAATTGCTTACTCTGATTTCACTGCACACTGTGAGCTTCTCACAATGTGCATTTGAATCTGTAGCAATTCAGATAGAGCCGGCCTCATTTCCTGGCTGGAGGTTGTCAAGCATCATCTAGCGCTTTCCTGTCCAGCTTGACTGTCCCTGGCCTGCCCATCACATTCATTGGATATAAAAAGGAACCTCACACTGTTAACAAACAAAAAAAAGTCTTTAAAGAATTTTAAAAATGTGGTATTAAGCCTTGCTGCACAAGTTGATCCCATCCTTGACTAAGGCCTAAAGGAAACTGGTGGGGTTTTTGTTCCTGGCAGTCTGGCAGACACTGGCTAGTGCCTGGCGCCAACCGTTCTTCGATGCTGAAGTTAGGCAGCATTGCTGCTCATGGGAACCATGGCTCACGAGAAGTTCATCTCTATACTTACAGATACCCATACCAAATTTCTGAGGATTTGGGACCCATGGATAACTTACAATGACCATCAAAATCTCAACCGCTCTTTACTCTCTATAGCAGTGGTCTCCTAACTATGGCCAGCAGGCCAGATGTGGCCCTTTGCTTGCCTTTATCCGGCCCCCGGCGTACTAGTCCTTCTACTGACACCAATAATGAGGCACCATTCCTTCCCACTGACACCAATAATGAGGCACCATTCCTTCCCACTGACACCAATAATGAGGCACTATTCCTTCCACTGACACCAATAATGAGGCACTATTCCTTCCACTGACACAAACAATAGGGCACTATTCCTCCCACTGACAATAATGATGGGGCACTATTCCATCCAATAATACCAATAATGGAGCACTATACCTCCCACTGACACCAATGATGAGGCATGATTCCTCCCACTGACACCAATGATGAGGCACTATTCCTCCCACTGACACAAACAATAGGGGACTATTCCTCTTACTGACACCAATGATGGGACACTATTCCTCCCACTAATACCAAAAATGTAGCACTATTCCTCCCACTGGCACCAATGATGGGACACTATTCCTCCCACTGACACAAACAATAGGGGACTATTCCTCTTACTGACACCAATGATGGGGCACTATTCCTCCCACTTACACCATTGATGGGGCACTATTCCTCCCACTAATACCAACAATGGGGCACTATTTCTCCCACTGACACCAATTATTGGCCACTATTTTTCCTACTGACACCAATGATAGGGCACTACATATTCTCCTGCTGACCACAGGCTCCATGTCATTTTCTTGCTCTTTCTGACCACCAAGCCTGAGGCATTGTTATAGTGATATCAAAGGCTTTCTTTTTTTTTTTTTTTAAATAAAAAACATGTTATATTTACCTGCTCTTGGCCGCTCCCTCCTGCCAAGTGCCCCCCCCCCCCCCAGAGCAAACAGCTGGCAATGGGGGCACCCAAGCAGGCTCATTTACAAGCCGCTGCTCTGCGTGCCCATTCAAACACAGAGCAATGGCTCGGCTCCACCCCTTCTCTCTTCTCATTGGCTCACTGGCTGTGATTGACAGGAGTGGAAGCCAATGGCTCCCACTGCTGTCTCAGCCAATGAGGAGGCTGGGTCCCCGGAGAGCCAAGGCTCTCATGCACATCCCTGGAGGAAGATCAGGCTCTGGTAATTATTTAGGTGGGGGGGGGGGGGGGTTGCTGCTGCACAGAGGAGATTTTTTACCTTAATGCATAGAATGACCCCCTTCTTTTTCTCAGACAACTCTCCTTCCCTTCTTCCTCTCTTCTCTTCCTCTCATCCAGCAAGGTCTCTTGGCAGCTACTTTCTATTCCTCACTTCCAACTTTCACTTTTCCAACACTGTGCTCTCCAGGTTTTAGAGCTTCCTCCCTCCCTTTTTTTCATCCTTGCTGAGTCAAATGCCTTTGCTGATAGCCTTCATTGCCACTGGAACGCCTTCTGAGTCAAATCCATAGTCTATAAGTGTGCTTATCTGTACCTTTATAGTTTGAGAAGTGATTCGTAAGGGCTACCTCCACATATTTGGTGGAATCGTTGTTATGTTCTTGCCTCTGTTACTTCTTTTACACGGTGTCATTGTGCATACAAATGTTTTACAACATAAAAAGAATTCTATAAAACCCAATAAAAACTTTGTGAAAACAAAATGAGGTACTTAATAGTCCATGAAGTCCAGTTTTGTCTTCCTGTAGCTAACTTGTCACATCGCATGGGACCCTAGCACAGCCATCTTGGATTTGGAGCCAGCTGTGATTTCCCGCGAAGCCACAGCCGACTCCCCTACTGCGTGTTTGCGATATCACATAGCACTGGTCCTACAGCCTCCTTGAGAGTGTGACATGTCCTTGGAGATTGTGGGCAGGCCAAGATTAGGTGACTCTCGCCTCGACGAAAATTGTGGAAATGGGAGTGGGTACCCATTACCCGTAAAGAAAAAAAAAAAACCTGGAGGAAACAGAAGGATGATTGGAAAGTCTTTCGATGTTGACGTTTCAGCTTCCTCCATTCATCAAGGCATTCTGATATTTGCATAATTCCTCCTAAGAGCCAGCGCACTGCTTTAACCTCCCTGGCGGTCTGATTATGTCAGGATTTCTATGTTAAAAGCGGTACATTGTTTTGCATGGAAATCTGTTGTTTTATATTTCAACCGCTTTACCCCCGCTCACATTGCTGCTACTGCGGCAATGTGGCTCGTTCCCGTCCAGCGACGTAGACCTACGTCGCTGGACTCCTCCCCTTGTGGGAGGCTCGCTAGTCCGGCTAGTCCGGCCAGGGGTGGAGCAGAGGCGATCGCCGCTGCTCTTCCCCGATCGTCGGGGAATCGAGTGTGGAGATCTGCCTGCTTGTGTAAACAAAGCGGGCGGATCTCCTAAGTGACAGGCAGGGACAGATTGCAGGGTTCAGCATAGCTGAACATGCGATCTGTCCCTGTGTCACTCAGTCACCTCCCCCCACACATGTCAGTAAGCACCAGGCATACATTAACCCCTCCCTCTCCAATAAAATTAACCCCTTCCCTGCCAGTGTCATTTTTACAGTAACAGTGCATATGTATAGCACTGATTACTGTAGTAATGTCACTGGTAACCCCAAAAGTGTCAAAAATGTCAGTCAAGGGTCCGATCTGTCCGCCGCAATGTCGCAGTCCCGCAAAAAAAATTGCAGATCGCCGCCATTACTCGTTAAAAACACCAAAAATGACAGAAATCTTTCCCTTAGTAAACGCAATAACTTTTGCGCAAACCAATCAAAATACGCTTATTGTGATTTTTTTTACCAAAAATATGTAGCAGAAAACAAATTGGCCAAAAATGATAAAAAATAAAGATTTTTTACATTTTTTTGGTGGGAATTTCATATAAAAAATGTGAAAAATATTGTTATTTTTTCAAAATTTTTGCTCTTTTTTTGTTTATAGTGCAAAAAGTAAAAATCACACAGGTGATCAAATACCACCAAAAGAAAGCTCTGTTTGTGGGAAAAAAAAGGACGTCAATTTCATTTGGGTACGGCGTTGCATGATCGCCCAATTGTCAGTTCAAGTCGCACAGTGCCGAATCGCAAAAAGTGGCCTGGACGTAACACAGCAAAATCCTCCGGTGGTAAAGTGGTTAAAACTCACCTTCCCCTATGATCCCTTGCGGTCCTCCCCTGCCGTCCTCCAGCCATCCTCCCGCTGTCCTCCCGCTCTGTGCTCGGCCGATGCGGCTCCTGTCTTCCGGTTCCCTCCCTGCAAGCGTTGCGACCCAGGGGGGTGGAATCGGCAGCAAATTCAAAAATGTAAATACACCAAATGACATGATACAAAGCTGTGATCCTAACAGATTACACTGTTTAATGCCATTTTACCACAGGATTGCACCTGGTGGCTTTTCTAGTGCCCTGCCTGTGCTTTAACAGTGCTTTGTGCCTGGAAAATAGAGAAAGTCTATGGCGTCCAAAAAGCGTTCTTTTTTCGCAAAAGCGCTTTTAGACAAACTGGAAAACAGCGACAGCAAAACGGAGTTACTTGAAGAACTGAGCGATAGCGATTCGTGGGAAAATTCGTCATCAGGTACGGAAAGTGATGACAGCGATGATTCTGATGTCTCTTTCTGACACATCGCTCCGTTGGAAACTCTGAAGAATCATTTGATATACTTCCCAAATTCCACATGCTATGTGCCAGAAAGAGACACCAGAAAGAGACATGGCAATAAGAGGGACCAGGAAAGACATATTACAAGTGGATTTATCTTACATAGTTACATAGTAGGTGAGGTTGAATAAAGACAATAGTCCATCCAGTTCAACCTGTGTAGGTGTGTGTGGCTGTAATCATCTCTCATAGCCCTTAATGTTCTGATCCTTGAGATGTAAGTCTAAGAGTCTTTTGAAAGCCACCATACTACCCGCAGAAACCACCTCTTGTGGTAGAGAATTCCACAATCTTGTAGCCCTAACAGTAAAGAACCCCCCACGTTGCCTGAGGTTAAAACGCTTCTCCTCTAATCGCATTGAATGCCCTCGAGTCCTCATGCAATCCCTTAGACTGAACAGCTTTTTCTAAGCTGAGATCCCCATTGAGATATTTAAAAATTGCTATCATGTCCCCTCTCAGGCGTCTCTTCTCCAGGGAGAATAAATCAAGCGATTGCAGACGCTCTTCATAATTAAGGTCCTCCAATCCCCTAATTAGTTTAGTTGCCCTTCTCTGGACTCTCTCCAGCTCCAACACATCCCTCCTGAGGACTGGCGACCAGAACTGGACAGAATACTCCAGATGCGGTCGGACCAGAGTTTTATAAAGTGGAAGGATTATAGACTTATCTCTGGAATACATCCCTTTCTTTATGCATGCTAATATTCTGCTGGCTTTGGCAGCTGCCGCTTGACATTGCATGCTATTGCCTAGTCTATCATCCACCAATACTCCCAGATCTTTCTCCATTTTTGATTCCCCCAAGGGTTCCCCTCCTAACGTGTATTGTGCTTTTATGTTTCTAGTCCCCAAGTGCAAAACCTTACACTTCTCCACGTTAAACCTCATTTGTCATGTCGTTGCCCACTCCGTTATTTTGTCCAGGTCATCCTGTAGGATATCTGCTTCATGCTTGGTTTGCTTTTGAGCAGCAGAGACTTATTTTAGACACGAAGGACATTTTTCACTTCTTTGTTATAATGAGAGAACATGAACATGACAGAACTAACTGACTTCCTGTTTGTTTATGTAACTGGTGAAAAATACTAAGAACTGACCTTGAGTTCCTTTGTAGTGGTTAGAAACAGATATGGTGAATTATCTGAGAACTGTGACATTTGCTTCGTAACAAGAAAAAGAGTATATATGTGATCACTTCTGTGAGGTAGAGCCCTGGATCCAATGGGTTACGTAGATCTGCATGCACTCAGGCAGCACCTGAGAGGAAAAGTGGCTCTATAGAAATATGGAGAAGAACAAGGCGCCTCTAAGTGCAATATAGGCCATTTATTGGAGCATAGAAGGATTAAAGAGGTTGTAAACCTCCGAATTTTTTTTTGAAAAAAAAAAAACCCTGAAAGACAAACACATAATGAGCTAGTATGCATCGCATACTAGCTCATTATGAAATACTTACCTTTAATCGAAGCCCAGAAGTGCCGACCGCTCACCTCTCTCATGGGTGACATGTTCTTTCGCCCTTCTTCCGGGTTTGCGGCATCCGGCCATCTGATTGGCTGAAGCCGCGATTACGTCACTCCTGCGCATGCGCGCAGCCGTTCCTTCAGAGCGCAAGCGCCAGTGACGTCACTGGCTGCATTTAAGGCAAATATCTCCTAAACGGTACATGTTTAGGAGATATTTACAGTACCTATAGGTAAGCCTTATCATAGGCTTACCTATAGGTACAAGTTGCAGAGGAGGGTTTACTTCCTCTTTAAAACAACTTAAAAGAAGTTGAAATCAAAACAGCATGTCTTAGAAGCCGGAGAAGCCGGAGAAGCCGGAGGAGCATGCGTAGCTCCTTCCACTCGCTTTTGACTATCAGCTGCGTGCATTCCAGCATGGTTCCCGGAAGCTCTACCACACCGTGTGCACGCCGACACATGAAGCAGTCTTCTGGACACTGGATTACTGAGCATCGGCTCCTCCAGCTTCTAAGACATGCTGTTTTTATTTCAACTTCTTGTAAGTTGTATTAATCCTATGGTCCAATAAATGTTCTATATTGCACTTAGAGGCGATTCGTAACAAGAATTGGTGCTACAAAGTTGGAAGACAGGGGTAGGCAATCAGATTAATTTAGAGAGGACCTGCATTGTGAAAGCTGTGGCCAACAAGTGAATGCAGAGAACAAAGGAATAGTCAACAGTATTGTCTGTGGTCTCCCTGCAGCTGATCTTTACTGACTTATCATGCATTGTTCTGCACAGCTTCTCTATGTGGAGGCGACCTTCTTGTTAGAGGAGCAGGGTGTCACTTCTTCATATCATAGCTGTCCCACCAATATAATCTGAAGACTAAAGTGGGTAATGACTAAAAAGTGTCAGGAAGGGCTCAGGTAGCACAGATCCACAGAATGAAGCAGAAGCATAGAGATCCTTGTACTGAAAGTCCTCAGGTACAGCTTCCTCTCCAGCAAGGAGAACAGTGAGCATTATGGTAGTGACATCACCAAAACTTCTAATCTCCTGAGACTAGCTGTCATAACTAGAAGTGCCTTAGATCAGTGGTCCTCAAACCCTGGCCCTCAGGGCCCACTAACAGGCCAGGTTTGCAAGATAACTAAAATACATCCCAGGTGATATCATTTGCTGCTCAGTGATTGCAGTATTATAGTCTGCATCTCCCCAAGGTAATACTTAAAATCTGGCCTGTTAGTGGGCCCTGAGGACCGGAGTTGAGGACCACTGCCTTAGATCAGCGGTCGCCAACCAATGGTCTATGGACCACTGATAATCTACGAGAAAATTTTGGTGGTCCCCAGGGGTTCTGTCTCAAAACAACATTGTGGTGAATGTATACCACCCAATGTTGTTTCCAGTGTTGTTCTTAAAGCACGCTGATAGTCAATACCGTCAGCACGCATTGATACCTGAT
Source organism: Pelophylax lessonae (assembly GCF_965119305.1). Lineage (NCBI taxonomy): Eukaryota > Metazoa > Chordata > Amphibia > Anura > Ranidae > Pelophylax > Pelophylax lessonae. The sequence continues at coordinate 616,000,411 of NC_138771.1, read as the reverse complement.
GCCTCCTCTGTAGTTCCAGCTCCTGTGAATTCAGAGGGAGGCGTCGGGAGTAGTGCAGAGAATGGGAGGTGAAGAAGGAGGAGACTTCCAATGGCAGCGCTGATCACAGACTGTGGGAGGGAGCACAGAGCTCAAACACATGGCTGGATAAGGAGGTGAGATCCAATGATAAGTCTGTGTAAAGCAGCAGTGTAATGCAGGGTGCGGGGGGGGGGGGGGGGGGCAGAGAGCCAGAGCATTGTGTGTATATGACATGTAAAATTCCTGTTAGTGGTTTGCGAGATTCAAAATTGTGAGTTTAGTGGTCCGTGAGGTCCGAAAGGTTGGCGACCACTGCCTTAGATGATCTACCACAGCAGATATACAGCTACAGTTTGAGGCTCTGGGGTCAGGGGAACCAAGACACAGGAAGTGCATTGTTATTTTTCAAGCGAAAAAGTACGTTTTTCAGGACCCAGCTAAGGCATAATCCACATTTCTAGATGTTTCCTATTTAACAGCAAATCTTCACTTTCTAAGCTTAAGTCCACATTACAGTAAAAGCCCACTATATGAATAAAAATTGAATTCTTGTAAATGTATGGGTAAATAGTGTAGCGCACCTCTTAAAGAGCTGCAGTGAACTGGGATCCCCCACCCTGCACAGCCAGGCACACTGAATTTTACAGTCACTTCGGAGTCAGAAAACAGTCTGCTTTTTTTTGTTTTGTTTTATTAAGGGTGATAAACTTAGATGGGGATATAGGGGCATTATGGGATGCCCACTTGACTTCAAACAACTTCAGGGACAACTTCTCCTATATACAGTCTCTATATACATTCCAGCACACTTGCTTGCAGAACTTTTCAGGAGCAGTGATTTAATGATGCTTGTGATGCTTAATAATGCTAAAGCGCAACAAAGAAAATGACAAATTCCTTTAAATATAGTGCCTGGGGGAGGGGAGGGGGGGGGGTCCCCTTAGTGTTCCTGTAACGTGGCACCTCTGTAGCATATATATAACATGCTGCAGCAAAAATGACATTTCTAAAGAAAAGAAAATGAGTCAAAACCCATTTAAAATGACTTGCGGTTGCAATTGATGACAACTGGCTATTAAAAAATAAAAAATGGCCTGGGGTCCCCCCCAAAATTCATACCAGAACCTTCTCCAGGCATGCAGCCTGGTAGGTCAGAAAAGGGGGGGGGGGCGAGCGAGCATCCCCCTCTTGAACCTTACAAGACCACATGCCCTCAACATGAGAGGGGTGGGTCCTTTGGGTTAGGGGGTCTCTTCCCAACAACTCTGGGCTGTGGTTGTTGGGGGCTTATTGGAATCTGGAAGCCCCCCTTAACAAGCCCCCCAGATCCCCCCCCTTTTCACAAAAAAAGTGTAAAAAAATAAATAAAAATAGGAGACCAGTTTTTGATAAATCCTTTATTAAAAAATAAAAAAAATAAAAATTACCCCCTCTATGTAAATCAATGACGCCGCCCACCGCCACACCGGACCCGAGAAAAAAAAAAAAAAAACGCTCCCCGCTCTAGGACAGCTGCCCGCTGAATGCCTCCCCTGTGCCTTGACAGTTCATATATACATTGTAGCATTGTAGCACTGCCCCCTAGAGAGCTGCTGAGAATAACACTTCTTGGGTTCCCCTGGGTTACCATTAGCAACTGACAGCAGATACACGGCATTAAACGTTTTTGACTCAGACAATAATCAGTCCAGGGGATTTGGTTTTTGTGTTATATTTAGAACTGGGATGGGAGAAAGGATGAGTGGGATACTCCGACTAGTAACTATGCACAATTTCTGAGGACCACTGACTGTAGAATGCGGCAAGGTCGCTGCTTCACCTTGCCACTGAAGTGAAGTTAAATTGACCGTTCCCGTATTGAATCTTCTCTTCAGGGTTAACAACTTGGCACCCCCTTTACTCTCACTGCCTGTGTGCTGACACCCGTCCACTGACTCTAGTCACTGGAGTGGTCCCCTTCCTGGGCAGATCTATTGGCAAGCTCCCCTGTACTCATGGACACTGTTTTTCCAGAGTTGCTCTGCCTTCACCTCCACAGTCAGCTTCACTGGACTTCTGGGTTCAGCCACACCACTGGTTCACTAGGCCGACTGCCTACGACCACCCTCAGAGCTGCAGAAGAGGAGACAGCCTTCACCCTCCTTCTGGGAATTTTCTTTCCCGCCCAAAGACCCCCTGTCTCATGTGCCCTTGGCTTTTATAATGTATCCCAGGATGCACCATTGCTTGTGCCAAACCACTGAGATAGTTACAAAAGCCTGTGTGTCACTGGCTGGGTTTCCTCCTCTGTCCAACAGGCTCCCCTATTGGATGCAGTGGGGACACTCCCTCAGCCCAGATGAATCACACCCTGGACACATGCAACAGGCCTAGCTAATAATCAGGCTCTCCTGATAAGCAGACAGAGCAACTATACTTTCTCTGCCAAGCACCTACCTAGGAGGGTGCTAAAAAGGTAAGGGCAGGGCCACCTGGCAACGTCACCCGGTGGCCCGCCAACCTTGTAACATCACAGACAGGTGCCTGCTTTAGATTTTGGCATGGGGTTCCCCTTAAAATCATTTTTTTTTTAACCACCAATTTATTTATTTTTTTTATTGATCTGTCAGTGGGGAAACCCATTGACAGCTGATGACTGATCAGTTGTTAAGGACGCTGTGGCCAGCTTCCCAGCCCCACTCCTTAACAACCAGCTTACACTGCACCCTTATTGGGCAAAGCTTTCGTTGCGCAGAATGCACTGTGCAGCATGCAGTGCATTGCAGGGTGTTTGGCGGCCTGCCCCCTGCCAGCCCATTTTGCTGGGGATTGGCTGGGGCCCTCATCAATACTCCAAGAAGCTCCTCCTAGACTCCACCCTCTACTTCTGGAAGCTTCTCCAAGGTTCCAGAGAGCAGGGGGAGTTTCCAGAGGTGCTGCTTGCTGAGTCATCCAGCCTTCCTGTGTCACTCAGCCCTGACCCAGATTCAACCCAGGCCTGGGTTTCAGCCAAACCAGTTTACCTACACTACAAACTATACACACTAGCACACACTAGAAGGTGCTACGCTTGTAACAACAATGTTCAGCATATACAGTAAATTCCTGTTTTTTATTTCACATCTGTATTTGGATTTGTCTCTACGATTACAAGCAGGCCAAGCTGTCCAGCGAAAGTGACAGTTACAGGGGTTGGGGTAAACCACATACAAATGCTTAAGATGCTTACAGTTATTGGCTTTGACTTTTTTACATATATATAAAATCTTTTCATGAAAATAAAAAGATAGATTGCTGTAACTGATAAAAAGAAGTTTTAACCGGAGCAGAGTTTTAGTTGGTCACTTACGTCAGGTCCTTTTAAAACTACACATCCAGCTAAAATGACCATCTACAGGGTGACAACAGTGCAGCGCTATTTCACTGCAGAACTATCAGTGTTGTCATTTTATAATAGGAAATGGAAAATAATGAACCTGCTGCCAGGAAAAGAAGATAATAAAATTGTTACAGTACAACTACAGTAAAGGTAAAACTTTTTCTCATTATGGATAGAGTAAGGGAGGGTTATAACCCCTGTCAGTTATGTATACTTCTCTCCCATTGGGGAGATATCTCTTCACTTCCTCTTCCATAGCCACAACAAAAAGAGAGAGGAAATCTCTCCAAAGAGAGTTATCACCAGAACTGTGTCCCAATTGGAAGATTGCTCGTCTATTCCTTTGCTGGTGACAACCCCAAATTTGGGAAATTTATTTTTTCTTCACTGTTGGTGATAACGGTAAGCAGGACAAATAGGGGGGTAAATCTCCCTAATGGGGGCACAGATAGCAAAAAAAAAAAAACTGACAGGGGTTTTAATCTCTTTATAGTGTATTCAAAGCTAAAAGAAAAAATGTTTTGCCTTTAGTTATACAGATATGAGAATTGTTTTATCTGCCAAAGGATGTGTATGTGACACCCTTGTCTGGCAGAGCAAAGGATCTGATTTTTCTCTGCTGCAAAAAATTCCCAGTTTTCCACCCTATGACTGGACAGTGAAAGGAGAAGCAGCAGACTGGCAAACTCTCTCTCAGTAACTTTGCTCCAATCAGCATGTTCTATGTTAGCTCATGAGCACTGCAGCACAACAGATTGACATCTAGTGCTGTGTCTCCCTCCCCCAGTCTAAGCTCTGTTGTGAAGGAATTATAAGAGGCTGACACCAAGTAAAATTCAGGTACTTAACCACTTTCAGTCCGGAGGATTTGGCTGCTCAATGACCAGGTCCTATTTTGCGATTCGGCACTGCATGACTTTAACGGACAATTGCGCAGTCGTGCAACGCCGTACCAAAACAAAATTGACATCCTTTTTTTCCCATAAACAGAGCTTTATTTTGGTGGTATTTGATTACCTGTGCGATTTTTATTTTTTGCGCTATAAAATTCTCAAAAAAAAAAAAAAAATGTAAAAATCTAAATTTTTTAACATTTTAGGTTTGTTTTCTGCTGCATATTTTTGGCAAAAAAAAAAAATTGCAATAAGCGTATTTTGTTTGGTTTGCTCAACATTTATTGCGTTTACTAACTACAGGAACGCTTTATGTCATTTTTATTGTTTTTTTTTTTTACTAGTAATGGCGGCAATCTGAAATTTTGTTGCAGGACTGAGACATTGCGGCGGACAGATCGGACCCCTAACTGACATTTTTGACACTTTTGGGGGTACCAGTGACATTACTACAGGAATCAGTGCTATAAATATGCAATTTTACTGTACTAATGACACTGTCAGGGAAGGGGTTAACAGTATGGGTGATCAAGGGGTTACTTGTGATGCTAGGGGTGTGATTCTAACTGTGGGGGGGGGGGGGGGGGCGTGGCTTGTGAAGTCATCACAGAGATATGTGATTCTATATAGCAGGATCACATGACGTCTGTGATCACTTCAGGGAGAAGTATGGACGGCTGTGTTTACATTAGCCGTCCGTCCTTCTCTGTCAGCGGCGGGAGATCGCGAGTGGCCGGCGCCGGCGGCCATCGGAGCCACCTGTCACACGCACTAGCTTCCCCGCTGACGAGCGGGGGCGGGAGCGGGCCTCCCGTGGCGCGCGATCGCCCCCTAGCTCCTCCCAGGCGGGCGCCGTACATGTACGGGACTTTGCCTGGGAGTGCCAGACTGCCGCCGTACATCTGCGCCGTGAGGTCGGCGAGTGGTTAAACTGTTTAATAAAATAATGATTTATTCATTATTACAGAGCTGCATTCATTGGAGTCTGTGGCTGAAGTTCTAAGTCATTGAATTGTACCCAAAATGAATAGCTGTCACAGTTTGGTTGTGGTGTTATGATGTCATGACCCCATTTTATCAAGAAACTTTGCTCTTAAAACAAATAACCGATGCAAAAAAGATGTAATTGAAGGGGCAAAGTCCCATTTAATAATGTTTCTCCCCATGTAATCTACATCTGCAGCAGCAATGTAGATGGGCTTTAACACCCACACCCCACACATAGGCGTCCATGGGTGGCAGAGGTTTCTGCCCTCACAGCACGCTCCCAGCACAATGACAGAGCTGCCAAAGAAGAACCAGCTCCCAATCATGTGACCCAGGGCAGGGACAAGGGGTGGGCAAAATGGACAGCTGCCCTGGGCACTATGGTATTATGTGATGTGGGGGCGGTCACCACAAGGAGATCGGGAAGGAGGGGATTTGTGTTGGAAGGGGGAATTTGGGGCATTGCGGGGGTATTATTCTAGGAGGTGAAATTGGGGGGCGGGGTGCTAAGAGTGGTAAATTAAGGTTTTTTTTTTTGTTGGGGGGATAGCAGTGGCGGAGCCAGAGGGTTAGCTGGGGTGTCAATTGACACCCCAGAAAAAGTCCCTGCCACCCCTGTTGCCACCCCGATCCTGGCTGGCAGCGGAGAATCACAGGCAGTGGTGGGATGGGATCAGCCGGTTCGCAGAACCGGCTGATCCCTCTAAGCTGGCGGCCAGGGTCAGGGAGCAGCAAAGCAGTGCGTCCCGACTCCCGAAGCCGAGCCCGCCCATTCTGTGACAATAGCGAATGAAAATTCGCTATTGTCACATGGATCCTCCTCCGGCCAATCAGGGAGCGGGTCCTCCCGCTTCCTGATTGGCCGAATGGCAAACGCTGTGCCATTGGTCGAGGAGGCGCCGGCGGGAGGACTGAGAAGATGCAGGGAGCCGCGGACCGTCCGTGAGGTAAGTAAGCTGGTCTCACGGGGGGGACGCTGGCACTCTGCAATGATTGCGGGCAAATGCTGTGGCTGTCGCACTCTGCAATAATCATTGGGGGCAAGGCTGTCGCACTCTGCAATAATCATTGGGGGCATTTCTGTCGCACTCTGCAATAATAATTGGGGGCATTGCTGTCGCACTCTGCAATAATCATTGGGGGCATTGCTGTCGCACTCTGCAATAATAATTGGGGGCATTGCTGTCGCACTCTGCAATAATAATTGGGGGCATTGCTGTCGCACTCTGCAATAATAATTGGGGGCATTGCTGTCGCACTCTGCAATAATAATTGGGGGCAAGGCTGTCGCACTCTGCAATAATCATTGGGGGCATTGCTGTCTCACTGCAATAATCATTGGGGGCATTGCTGTCGCACTCTGCAATAATCATTGGGGGCAAACCTGTATCCTGTCTGTATCCTCTGATCACCACCACCTGTATCCTGTCTTTACTAGTAATGGCAGCGATTATTAGAGGGACTGCGATATTGCGGTGGACGAATCTGACACTAAATTACACTTTGTATATTGACCCCCCAAAATAATACCTAGCCACCCCTTTGCCACCCCTGTTTTAAAAGTCTAGCTCCGCCACTGGGGGATAGGGGAAGAAGATTTGTGCTAGGTGGGGGGAATTGGGGGGAATGTGCACTAATAGGGAACATTTTAGGGGTAGAGGATTTGTTCTAGGAGGGGTCATTTTTTTAGGGGAGGGACATTTGAGCTGGGGGGATTTGGAGGATGGGGAGGATTTTAGCAGGGGGTGGATTTGTATTGGGAGGAGGGGGGATTTATACTTAGGAGGTAAGCATGCAGATCATTGCTCAGTTTTTTTGTGGGGAGATTTTTCTGACACACAATGCTAATACATTTTGAAGTGGGGGGGGGGGGGCACAGTTTGGCATGTTCGCCCGAGGTTCTAGATGGTCTTGTCCCAGCGCTGGTGTGACCGCTCTAACAGCCAATCACAGTTGACATGCAATTAGGCAGACTTTCCTGCCCTCTGAGTATAATAGCCCTTTTAAAGGGATGCCATTTGAGGTGGTTGTCTCCTTAATCAGCCTGGTCAATGCGTGCCCTCTAGTGGCTATGTGTATGTCGCACTGAGCATGTGCAGAGTGCCTCCTAGGGCTCTGTACTATCAGCAGATGGATTGGGGACAGTAAAAAAGGGGAGGATCACAGAAGACAGGATCAAACAGCCTTTTAACACAATGGGGAGGATTAACCCCTTCCACTGTGAGTATACAAGCATGTTTTACTGCATATACAGACTGATTTTACTGTTGCAGGCTTAGTAACACTTTAAAACAGTATTGGACCCAAAAGCAAAAATGTATATTATTGCAGCTTATCAATTCTTAGATGTGATGGCTGCATTCGTTTTCTTTTTTAGGCGTTCCTTCTTCTGTTTTCATCTGTTGATCCAGCCAGCAAGTCTGTTGTTTTTCACAGCACAAGCTCTCCAGCAGAATGTATCTGTTACAGGAATGAGACAAACCATTTACCACTGATAAGGGTGCTTAACCACTTTACCACCGGAGGATTTTGCTGTCTTACGTCTGGGCCACTTTTTGCGATTCGGCGCTGTGCGACTTTAACTGACAATTGCGCGGTCGTGCGACGCCGTACCCAAACGAAATTTACGTCCTTTTTTTCCCACAAACAGAGCTTTTTTTTGGTGGTATTTGATCACCTGTGCGATTTTTACTTTTTGCGCTATAAACAAAAAAAGAGCGTAAATTTTGAAAAAATAACAATATTTTTCACATTTTTTTATATGAAATTCCCCCCCAAAAAAATGTAAAAATCAAATTTTTTTTAAATTTTTGGCCAATTTGTTTTCTGCTACATATGTTTAGTAAAAAAAATCGCAATAAGCGTATTTTGATTGGTTTGCGCAAAAGTTATTGCGTTTACTAACTAAGGGAAAGATTTCTGTCATTTTTGGTGTTTTTTTTTTAACGCGTAATGGCGGTGATCTGCGATTTTTTTTGCGGGACTGCGACATTGCGGCGGACAGATCGGACCCTTGACTGACATTTTTGACACTTTTGGGGGTACCAGTGACATTACTGCAGTAATCAGTGCTATATATATATGCACTGTTACTGTAAAAATGACACTGGCAGGGAAGGGGTTAATTTTATTGGAGAGGGAGGGGTTAATGTATGCCTGGTGCTTACTGACGTGTGGGGGGGGAGGTGACTGAGTGACAGAAGGACAGATCGGATGTCCAGCTATGCTGAACACTCCGATCTGTCAGTCCCTGTCACTATGGAGATCCGCCCGCTGTGTTTACACACAGCGGGCGTATCTCCAGACTCGATCCCCGACGATCAGGGCAGAGCAGCGGCAATCGCCGCTGCTCCTCTGCTGGCCTGACTCCCGCTGTGAATGAACACAGCGGGAGCGAGCCTCCGGCGGCGCGCGAGCGCCGCCCACAAGGGGTGGAGTCCAGCGACGTAGGTCTACGTCGCTGGACGGGATCGCGGCACTTTGCCGCAGTAGCCTCCATGTGAGCGGAGGTAAAGTGGTTAAAATGCATTATCATTCATTTATGTAAAAGCTTTACCCCAAAAGGAAAAACAAAACTGCTTATGATGTATTAGCTGGAGTTTGACTTCAATGTGTTAGTGTATTTAAATCTGCTAATGCATTTACCACCTGTCCCCCTCCCCCTGACTGACATTGCTGTTGCTGCCTGCTGTGCCTCCTGTGATCATTCCTCCAGAGTTGTGTCTCATTAATGTAGGAAGTGTGTTACTGAACAGATCTCCAGGTGAAAACAGAGCCAAAGAAAACAAATGCAGTCACCAAATCTAATGATTGGTAAGCTGCAATATATTTTGGTTTTGGATTTAATACCGCTCTGAATGAATTTTTGCCACACATAGACTTCAGGGAAAAACATCCGTTTGAAGAATGGAGGAAATCATTATTTTCTGCACATGGATAGAGATACAGAACGGTCGCTGGTTTTATCAGTGGTGGGTTGGTGGTTGGGTTCATACAGAGGAAGCCAGCTTCATCAGATAGAAGGTTGTTGAGTTTATCTGAGATGATTTGTGGTGTGAACCTCTCCAGGACAAGCAGTGATCACATTTAATGTCGGTGGCCCGTCCTCCTCTCGGGTCTGTGCTCACTATACAGGGAAAGCCACAAAGTCATTGAAACAGAACTAAACTCTTAAAACAAAAAACTGGACGCAGTCAGGCTGTATATTGCAGAGGAGACATGCATTTTATGACAAGGAGTGTTGGGGTGTGCTTTGGGGGAGGGGTGGGTGTTTCTATTGATGCTGGCTGCTGGGATCTATTGTCATTGGGGGGTCTGTTTTTGTTGGGGAGGTCTATTGTTACTGGTGGGAGATCCAATGTTGAGGGAGGGGTATCATGTTGCTAGCTGCTGGGGGGGGTCTATTGATGCTGGCTACTGGGAGATCTATTATTATTGTCTGGGTGGTTCTATTGTTGCTGGAGAGGGGGTATTTTGTGGCAAGTGGTCTATCTTTGCTGTGGGATCTATTGTTCAAGAAAACTATTGGATGAGCACCTCAAGAAGAACAACATACAGGGGTATACAATGTACGGTTAGCAGGTAATGCACACACACACACACATTATGATTGAACTGGATGGACTGATGTCTTTTTTCGACCTCACTAACTATGTAACTATGTATTATTGCTAGGGAGATCTATTGTTGCTAGCTTTAGGGGATCTATTGTTGCTGGTGGGAATCTATTTTTGCCCAGAGGAGCTATTGTTGCTGGGATGATCTTTTGTTGCTGGAAGGGTTCTAATGTTGCTTGCTGTAGTCAGTGATGGCGAACCTTTGCACCCCAGATGTTTTGGAACTACAATTCCCATGATGCTCATGCACTCTGCAGTGTAGTTGAGCATCATGGGAAATGTAGTTCCGAAACATCTGGGGTGCCAAGGTTCCCCATCACCGCTGTAGGAGAACTAATTTACTGCTTTGTTGGTATTAACACATTCCATAGACATTTCTTAGCACCTCAAAATGATACTTGGTTCTGTATTCTCTAAAAGGGGCCCTACTGGGAGGTGGGAGTGGGGTGAGAAACCAAGGGACTTCCTTAGAATGTACACTGAGCTGCACATGCGCAGTTTAGTATACATTCTGGCACTGTGCCGGTGTGCGGGGATGACTGAACTCCTGTGCATGCGCACATGGCTGAAGGTTGACCCTTGGAAGAAGCCAGGGAGAAGATGTCAGCGCTAGTGAGGGACCTCATGGTAATGTAGCACCCTCCTAGGTAGGTGCTAGGTAGGTAAAGCCTAGTATCTCCATCTGCTTATCAGGGGAGCCTGATTAATAGTTAGGCCTGTTGCATGTGTCCATATGTGATTCATCTGGACTGAGGGATTGTCCCCACCGTATCCAATAGGGGAACCTGTTGGACAGTGGAGGACACCCAGCCAGTGACACACAGGCTTTTGTAACTATCCCAGTGGGTTGGCACGAACATTGGTGCATCCTGGGATAAGTTATAAAAGCCAAGGGCGCATGTGACAGGGTGTCTTTGGGCGGGAAGCCAGGTCCCAGAAGGAGGGTGACATTCGTCTCTCCTTCTGCTGCTGTGAAAGGTGGTCACAGGCGGTCGGCCTTGTGAGCCAGGAGTGTGGAGCTAAGCCAGGAGGTCCAGGAGAGCTGATTGGTGGAGTTGGAGGCAGAGCAACCTTTGGAAAAACAGTGTCTGTGAGTACCGGGAAGCTTGCCGGGGGTCTGCCCAGAAAAGGGACCACTCCAGTGGAGAGTCAGTGGACGGGTGTCAGCACACACAGCAAGTGAGAAAGGGGGTGCCAAGTTAGAACCCTGAAGAGAAATTCAAGCAGGAGCACATTATCTATCTTCACTTCAGTGGCAGGGTGAAGCAGCGGCCTTGCCGCACACTACAGCTAGTTGTCCTCCAGATTGTGCATAGTTCATAGTTGGAGTATCCCACTCATCCCTTCTCCCATCCAAGTTCTAAATAAAAACACAAAAAACCAACATCCCCTGGATTGATTATTGACTGAGCCAAGGACTTTCAATGCTAATTATCTGCTATCAGTTGCTTAGGGTAACCCAGGGGAATCCAGAAAGTTTAATTCTAAGCTGTCCTCTAGGGGGCAGTGCTACAGTAATATTGAAGCTAAGGTGAGTGTTTTAGAGCTTAGTACCTCTGTATTTTAAAACAGTTCCCAAACATTCACTGCAGGTGAAGGTGTTTTATGTGACAGTGATTGATTCACAACCAGTGAATGTCTGGAGAAAGTCAGTTTAACTGCTTTATAGGACATGTGCGACCACATTTTTGCTATTCGGAGATTCGGATATATCCAAATCTCTGGATCACAGTATTAATGAATTTCAACAAAGCAATGGGAAAAAAAAAAAAATAACAACAAATGATATGAATTTGAAAAGGATTTTGAAAATGTAAATTGGAATTTGAATTAAAAAATAAATTAAATAAATTAAAAAATAAATTCAAATTGGAAATGAAAACCTATTGACAAAAATACTGTAAGGTATAAAAGTGAAATAAGATTATGATTCTTACTTTAGGCTGCTTTATAGAATATAATAGAATAGGATAAAAAGAAACAGAAAAGAAAAGAACAGAAAGGAATAGAATAGAATAAAACAGAATAGAATAGAAAATAATGGGAACAGAATTAAACATAATTAAATAGAATAGAATAGAATTGAAAATGAAATAAAAAAAACAGAACAGAATAGAATAGAAAATAAAAGAATAGAATAAAAAAATAATAGAACAAACTAGAATAGAAAATAAAATAATAGAACAGAATGGAGTAGAATAAAATAGAAAACAATAGAAAAGAATAAAATAGAACAAATAAAGCTGACTTCCAAAATTCGAATTTCAAAACTGAAATTCAAATTTTAAAATTTAAATTTGAATTTTGAATCTGTTTGAAAATAACAAATATGCGAAACTGCGAAAAGGAATCATTCTAACATAACGAATATGGCGAAATTAAATGATTGTCAGGTGCGCTAAATTGATATATGTCACAAATCAAAAGTGGAATTGACACTATATGGAGTGTAACTCACGCTTCTGGGGTGTGTACCGTGTTTGTTATACAGTAAAAACTTTATAACAAACACGGTACACACCCCAGAAGCGTGAGTAAGGGTCCTTTCACACGGCCGCTCCGCTGCTTTCCGTGTGTCCGCAAATCATCCTATTTTTTTGCGGATGATTTGCGGACATCAATGTAAGTGAATGGCACTGCGGATGTCAGCGGAATACCATCCGCTGACATCCGATTTTCCTCCTTTCAGTTCTGTTCCGTTTTTTGGAACGGAACAGAACCCTATTTTTCCATCCGTGTAAAAAACGGAAAGGAAGGAAAATCGGATGTCAGCGGTGTCATCCGCTGACATCCGCAGTGCCATAGACTTACATTATGTCCGCATATCATCCGCAAACGGATGGGATGATATGCGGGCACACGGAGCGGATGACAGAAATGTCATCCGCTCCGTGGAAAAAAAAAAAAAAGTCCCGCAGCGGACCTTTCACACGGAGCGGCCGTGTGAAAGGAGCCTTACACTCCATATAGTGTCAATTCCACTTTTGATTTGTGACATATATCAATTTAGCGCACCTGATATTTTATACACATGTTCATTCCCATTTGGTTCTAAGGTTGCAGCTTTATTTTGATCACAGATCCTGCGCACAATTTTTCCATACACAAAATTAAATGATTAACTTAATGAAAAAATCGAAAACAAAACACATTTTTCCATTTTGCACATCTCTACGCTTTATAAATATGCCCCAAAAAGTGTATGCAAATCCTAACAATGGACTTCTCTTATATGCATCCATCCATCCATCCATTCATCAATCTATTCATGCATCCATCCTTCTATCAATTTTTTTCATCCATACTTCCATCCATCCTTCTATCCATTCTTCCATTCATCCATCCCTCCATCCATCCTTCTATCCATTCTTTCATTCATCCATCAATCCCTCCCTCCCTCCCTCCATTCATTCATTCATTCATTCATTCATCCATTCTTCTATCAATGTTCCATCCATAGTTCCTTTTATCCATCCATCCATGCAAAGCAAAATAACTGCTGTCGTTTAATGGTGACCCCACCAGTTCCATTCACTCCCCCACTGCTACGTTATATCATTGTGGGAAAATAAATGACCGGATTTCAACTTTACCTAGGGCTGAAGATTCCTTCTCCGACCTCAACGCAGGGTGCCTGAATGGCCAATTGACGTGCCCCAGCGTTGTCATGTGGGGAGGAAGAGGTGAGGGGAGTTATTTGTTTTTCTGTCCCCGGATGTACTGGGTATTTCTCTTCATTTTTGGCAGTGAATGGAACCACGGGGGAGTGAAGCACGAGTAACTGGTGGGGCCACCATTGATGTTAGCAGCATATTGATAAGGCATTCAACAAAAATTTGCTGCTAAGTAGTCAAACTCAGATTGCGGTTAAATCCTACTGAATGAGTTGAATATCAACATTTTTGTCTCTAAAAAATGTATTTCTTGTGTCTTCAAGGTCAACATGAATTTCGAGGCACAGCAAATGAAAATGAAATCAGGTAAGAACACACAAAAGCATGGCCACATTTTTGCTCCTCTGGAAGACCTTTTTTTTGGGGCCTGGTTCAGATTTCTATTGACTTCATAGGGACTTTGGACAATAAACCACAGCTGACTAAAGCTTTCAGGAATTCACCAGTAATTATGATTGAATTATGCTGGTTTAACCATGTTGCAACCCTCCCCCCATCATTTTAATCAGTTGTCCTTGAACACAACCTGGTAACCCTCGGGCCAGTGGACAAGTAAATTCAGTATCCTGCACTGGCCGGACCACTGAAAGTGTGGATTTGATAACTCCACTTATCTTAGCTTGGAACAGTGGCTGACTGGTAACTTTTGCCCCAGGGGACAATTACAACCTAGAGGCCCATGGGGCAGCAATTCAGCCTTCCTCCTGATCTCCCTTTTCTCTGCGCCCTTCTGACCCCCATCCCAGGCTGATACTCTGCTCCAAGTAATCTCTGCTCACCTGGTGGGTTGGGCTGAACAGCACCTGCAGCAATTCGGCCTTCTTCCTGATCTCCCTTTTCTCTGTGCCCTTCTGACCCCCATCCCAGGCTGATACTCTGCTCCAAGTAATCTCTGCTCACCTGGTGGGTTGGGCTGAACAGCACCTGCAGCAATTCGGCCTTCTTCCTGATCTCCCTTTTCTCTGCGCCCTTCTGACCCCCATCCCAGGCTGATACTCTGCTCCAGGTAATCTCTGCTCACCTGGTGGGTTGGGCTGAACAGCACCTGCAGCAATTCGGCCTTCTTCCTGATCTCCCTTTTCTCTGCGCCCTTCTGACCCCCATCCCAGGCTGATACTCTGCTCCAGGTAATCTCTGCTCACCTGGTGGGTAGGGCTGAACAGCACCTGCAGCAATTCGGCCTTCTTCCTGATCTCCCTTTTCTCTGCACCCTTCTGACCCCCATCCTAGGCTGATACTCGGCTCCAGGTAATCTCTGCTCACCTGGTGGGTAGGGCTGAACAGCACCTGCAGCAATTCGGCCCTCCTCCTGATCTCCCTTTTCTCTGCGCCCTTCTGACCCCCATCCCAGGCTGATACTCGGCTCCATGTAATCTCTGCTCACCTGGTGGGTAGGGCTGAACAGCACCTGCAGTAATTCGGCCTTCCTCCTGATCTCCCTTTTCTCTGCGCCCTTCTGACCCCCATCCCAGGCTGATACCCAGCTCCAGGTAATCTCTGCTCACCTGGTGGGTTGGGCTGAACAGCACCTGCAGATATTTGGCCTTCCTCCTGATCTCCCTTTTCTCTGCACCCTTCTGACCCCCATCCTAGGCTGATACTCTGCTCCAGGTAATCTCTGCTCACCTGGCGGGTAGGGCTGAACAGCACCTTCTGCACCGACTCGGCCAAGGGCTGCAGGGGGGAGATGGGGCAGCTCTGCCGGGACAAACCAGAGGAGGAGAGCATCTGGTGGGGCAATGAGCTGGCCTCTGCTCTGACATGGTGTACACCATTGATGCCGAGGGGGTGCCGACTGTGCTCTGTCCTTATCCTGCACTTGGTAAATCACTAGTGGGGACAATTTACTCCTCTTCTCCAGGAAGCCTTTAGGCATGTCTGCAGAGCCAGTGTAAGGATTTTCATCTATTCAGGCGACCGTGCATTTTGCTGCTCCCCCCTACCCACAAAGCAACCCCCCCACCACAATATGGCATACACCTTATTTGCGTTCCAGTGTGTGAAGGGGAAGGGTTATGCATTCCCTGCTTCCTCTTACTGGCTACAGGCAGTTGGCAGGTGAGGCAAACGAAAACTTCCATGCTGTGTGCAATTGGAGAGATGGCATAACATTATGCCGGATACACGCGGACGTTTTTTTGGTTCAACCCAGTGGGCTGAATGAAAAAAACTTGGTATATTCACCTTTGGCATCTTCTCATTAGATGATAAATGCATGCGAGGAAAAGCTGGCACTCCAGTATATCAGTATAAATTGACTTCACTTAACATAAGATGGAAAATACAGCTTAAAAGCAGCCAAAGCGTTTCAGCCGTTAAGCCTTAATCATGGCCATGACTAAGGCCTAATGTCTGAAATGTGATGGCTGTTTATTTGCTGTATTTTACTATCTCATATTAAAAGAAGTTCATTTATGCTGATATACTGGAGTGCTGGCTTTTCCTTGCGTGTGTTCAGCTTTGGAGATGGACAGAAGCCTTTCAGCTTGAGAACCCTGCCTGGAGCTTTGGAATCCCCTGGGGTTGTAGCACTGCTTCCCCTGTTGCTCTTAGGTGCTAGCTGACCTTGGTATCTTCACCTTTGCCATCATCCTCTTGGGTGCCAGATGACCTTGTTCCAGCAATGATCCCACCAGACCAGACACACCCTAAAGTCCTTCTGTCTTCTTATTCCATGGATGAAAGTCTAAGGGCTCCTTCAGGGTAGATTTAGACATGCCATCTAAATCTCCCTTTCTTCTGAAGCCTGATCCGTGTTCGGAATCACACTCCAGGGGCTGCTGACAGGTGGTGACGAAGTGATGTGACGCCTCATCACCGCCTGTTTTATCCCCATTTCTGCCAATAAACACGCAGCAATGCACGTGGTTGCGGGTTTTTTGCAGTGCTTCCCTATTGACTTGAATTTGTAGCGTTTGGTGGACCTGCCACCAGCCGATCGCTACATGTTGGGTCAACTTTGCTGGAGGTGCCAAGCAAAGCATCACGGCCATGGCATGTAAACATCCCTGTCCACTGCCTATTGCAGCTTAAGCCCCCCCCAACCACTACAAATCTAAACAAGGCCTCATACTGGCTGCTGCGGGGGTGGAAAAAAAGGGGGACGAGCCTCAGAATTCCTACTAGAAGCTCAGGCTTCAAAGTTTGACAGGCGGCATGGCCCCATTGAGATCAATGGGGCTTTACCGCAACAATGAGCCAAATACTTGGCTTGAAGTTAAAGTGGTTGTAAAAACTCACATATACCCAGTCAACTGAAAAGCCTTCAGATGATATACAGAGATGAAACAAATCCTCCTACATAAGTTTTACTTGTATACAGTATCTGCTGTCTTCCCCTTTCCACACCCTTTTAAAAGTGCAGATCGTGTTAAAAATGTTTCTTTATCTGCTAGAAGTACATAGGGGTTTGTGAAGAGACTGCGCTCACACTGTGTGAGAGCTGATTGGAGGAAAGGGACACCCCCCCCCTCCACATAGGCAGAGGAACGAAGAAACATACAGAGCAGTGCTGTGAATAGTCAAGCTTAGTGCTTGTTTATCTCCCTCAAAGCTCCCTCCCTAACACACATTTTTAGCTTATGTTATCTCATGTGTCTGAGAACTCTTTAGAAGTGCTGATAACAGATGAATGGAGCAACAGAGAGAAGCCACACTTAGAGCTTTGGAGAGAGACAAGTAAACACTACAGATAGATGTGCTTGCTTAGTTCAAATTTCATGAATGTGGTTTACAACTAATTTAAGGTGCAGCCCTGCAATGTGAAATTTCCATTCAGTAATTAAAAAAGCGGAAAAAAAAAAAAAAAACAGATGTCAGCAGGCGGCACCACCCAGGTGTCAGCAGCTGCTGTACTAGCCTCTAAAACACGATTCACAGCGGATCACTTTTCAGAGGGCATTAAACTTTTCACCTGTCCGAAAACAGCTTTTAGATCAGTTGATTCTGGACTGTTATACAACTTTTTTTGTTTTTGTTTTTCAGCATTCCGGGATGGTCAGTTATTACCATCTGCTCACCTCACAGGTATGTTTGGTTTTGGATTAGTAGATGTATTCTACAGTATCTCACAAAAGGTCGTACACCCCTCAGAATTTTTGTAAATATTTTATTATATATTTTAATGTGACAACACTGAAGAAATAACACTTTGCTTCAATGTAAAGTGTGAGTATACAGCTTGTATAACAGGGTAAATTTGCTGTCCCCTCAAAATAACTCAACATACAGCTATTACCTCTGGCAACAAAAGTCAGTACACCCCTAAGTAAACATGTCCAAATTGGGCCAAAAGTGTCAATATTTTGTGTGGCCAACATTATTTTCCAGCACTGCCTTAACCCTCTTGGGCATGGAGTTCACCAGAGCTTCAAAGGTTGCCACTGGATTCCTCTTCCACTCCTCCATGATGACATCACGGAGCTGGTGGATGTTAGAGACCTTGCACTACTCCATCTTCCATTTAAGGATGCCCCACAAATGCTCCATAGGGTTTAGGTCTGGAGACATGCTTTGCCAGTCCATCACCTTTACCCTCACCTTCTTTAGCAAGGCAATGGTCATCTTGGAGGTGTGTTTGGGGTTGTTATCATGTTGGAATACTTCCCTGTCGCCCAGTCTCTAAAGGGAGGGGATCATACTTTTCTTCAGTATGTCACAATACATGTTGGCATTCATGGTTCCCTCAATGAACTGTAGCTCCCCAGTGGCGGCAGCACTCATGCCGCCCCAGACCATGACACTCCCACCACCATGCTTGATTGTAGGCAAGACACACTTGTCTTTGTACTCCTCACCTGGTTGCCGCCACATACACTTCACACCATCTGAACCAAATAAGTTTATCTTGGTCTCATCAGACCACAGGCCATGGTTCTAGTAATACATGTTGTGACGAACGCCCATTTGCTGGGACGTTCGTCACGGGTTACTGGAGGAGTGTGGAGGCCAGCCTCCTGCCCACGGACTACGGCCCTGGCTTGTAGGGGAGCGCGGCTCTGTTTGGGGGTGTATGCTGGGGGACCCTTGGAGTACTGTTACTTTGAATTCAAGTCCCTGTCATCCCAAGTGACACAGACTTTGGGCCTAAGCTGCATATTACAACAAAGGACTTCACACCATGAGAGACTAAACAGATGCTAATGACATAAAACTGAGCTATGGTATACTGGGGGGATGTGAATTGACACTTAAGTTATAATAAGGTGTGTTGAAAATGGAGATGGGCAGTCTGAGAGCCTATGTCTTCTGCTTTCATCTGTTTAGAGGTGGAGTGTGTTCACACTTCTAGGAATGTGTATTCGGCTATGTTTTGGGCTTGTTGTTTGTTGAATTAATTATGATAATGTTGCAGTCTCATTCACATGTGTCTGTCCAGATGGCCAGGTATGTTAATTATGTTCTGTATACATACATTTGCATGATGTAATCAAGCACCTAAAACTGTATATATTGAAAGTGAGTTGTGGAATAAAGTGTCTTTTGTTTTACCCTTCATTGAGCTTAGGCTAATGTTTGGGGGGAATCGAGGGGCCAGATCACTGCATCACGTGAGAGTCTGGAGACCTAAGACAGAAATACTTGGTGCAAGTATTGGGGATCTGTTACACATGTCCTTAGTCTGCTTGTCTTCAGCAAACTGTTTGCGGGCTTTCTTATGCATCATCTTTAGAAGAGGCTTCCTTATGGGACGACAGCCATGCAGACCAACTTGATCCAGTGTGCGGCGTATGGTCTGAGCACTGACAGGCTGACCCCCCCTTCAACCTCTGCAGCAATGCTGGAAGCCCTCATGCATCTATTTCCCAAAGTCAACCTCTGGATATGACACTGAGCACGTGCACTCAACTTCTTTGGTCGACCATGGC